>NC_080693.1:39124780-39749780 GCF_030445035.2 Dasypus novemcinctus
TTGAGTGTATTTAGTACCTTTGTCAAAAACCAATTGGGGACCAGGGAGAAGATGGTGGACGGCAGTGGTGCAGAGCCCAGAGAAGGAAAACAGATGACATCATCCAGGAGGTAGCCCTGAGAACTTGGGATTTGCAGAATTTAATAGGAATGTGAAGAACTTGAACATAAACCTGAAAACAACCAAAGTGATGACATATCAAAAAATAAATTGGGTTCAGTAGGATTATATGAAGATGAAGAAAAATGTAAACCTTCCAAGTCTAATAGACCTGAAGTTATAGTCTTTTTTAAAAGCCCAAGAACACCACCTCAAAGTTCTTTTATTCATGAACTATAATACTGAAAGTTTCTGTTCAAGGGAACATGAACACAGTGGATTGCATATAGTTCAGCCTTCAACTGGGAAAATTGTGAAGGGACTCTTCAAAGAGGCAAGGGAACATGGGGCCATCCTTCTGGATGAAGGCACAAGAGCTTCAGGCAATGACAAGCCTAAGTCATTCACGGATGGAACCTAGAGATTGGGTAATTCCTTTTGAAAGTGGTCTGAATACGTCTATGGAGAAAATATGAAAGATGTTCAGGTTTTGCTTAAACTGAATCAATAGTTCAGTTTAGATGATGGAGAATTGAGACCTTACAATAACCCAACAAATGCTCAGTATCTGGAGTCTATTAAGAGAGGGGTGACTCTCACTGCATGTATGCCTGACATTCAGCAACTTGTATTGGACATATTTCAAAGTGTCATTTATTGCTGGCAGAAGACTTCAAAAGAGAGATTCCCATGGTGCTTCAGGGACTGGTTTATGGTAGCCAAGTGAACTCGGATATGGAGGATCATCAGGGTTGGTTAAGAATACATAAAACCTAGATTGAGGTTCAAAGCTTTTAGTGGAGAAGGGCAAAAACTTGGAAGCCTTGTACATGAAGCTGTCAGCACATCTTCCTGCGCAGAAGAAGTGAAGAAGGCAATACTTAATGCAGTTGTCCTTACTGATGATTCAGTGTGAACAACAGAAATTCAAACCAGGTAAGTAGGTAGGAGTTGTTTGATACAAAGATTCAAGAGAACACACAGGATCCTGGATATTCCAGAATTTATTGCACAGTCCCTGTCCGGATTTGCAACTTTTGATTTTATTCTTGTGACTTTATTTCCAAACAAAGAGCTAACAGATGAAAGTCTGACACTATAAGAAGCAGATATTCTTAACACTGATACTCCAGCAACTGAAGTAAAAACACTCTAATCCATACAATTGCATGTAGGAATAGATAATGTGCCAAATGAGTGAGGAAGACACTTTCAGCATAATAACAACTCATTTATTTTTATTGCTTTTACAGATAAATTTTGGTTTTATTCTTATTCTGTTTGCAAGCTGTAACATAGATAACTCAAGACAAGGGGAAGAACTTGAGATAAATATATTTGAACTTTTAGTTACAAGGTTAGCTTATGTCAATAGCTTTTAAATATCCAGGCAGACTAATTTGTTACATGCTGAGTGTTAATGTAACATCATTTGTTTGCAGAGAAAACAAAAACAAATGTTTGATAGATGTCTTTGGTAAAATTTGAACTAGTTTCTTGCTGTTGCATTAACCAACACCATTAAGAAAACTCTTGATCAAATAAGTTGAGAATCTTTCTGTGATTTATACTGAAAACTATCTGTATTCTGATTTTAAAATAGTTTGAGTGTATAATAATTATTTCTTCTACTAAAAACATCAATTGACCATATATGTAATTGACCAATGGAACTAAATCAAGAATTCAGAAATAAACTTTCACATCTAAAGTCAAGCGATTTGTGACAAGGCTATCAAGACTACCCAGCTGGGTCAGAACAGTCTACTCAACAAATGGTGCTGGCAGAACTGTCTCTCCGTAGCTAAAAGAAAGAAAAAGGACCCCTATCTCACAGCTTATACAAAAATTGACTCAAAATGGATCAAGCACCTAAATATAAAAGCTAGAACCATAAAACTCCTAGGAAAAAATATAGGGAAAAAATTTCAAGATCTCGTGGTAGGTGGTGGTTTCTTAAACCTTACTCCCAAAGCACAAGCAATGAAAGAAAAGAATAGACATATGGGACCTCCTTAGAATTAAACATTTTTGTGGTTCAAATGACTTTGTTAAGAAAGCTAAAAGGCAGCCTACTCAGTGGGAGACAATTTTCAGAAACCACGTATCTGATAAAGGTTTGATCTCCATGTCATATAGAGACCATACAATTCACTGACAGATAAGCAATCCACTTTAAAAATGGGCGAAAGACTTGAATAGAAATTTGTCCAAAGAAATACAAATGGCCAAAAAGCACATGAAAATATTTTCAACATCACTAGCTATTAGGGAAATGCAGATCAAAACTACAATGAGATATTATCTCATGCCTTACAGAATGGTCATTATTAAAAAGGCGGAAAGCTACAAGTGCTGGAGAGAATGTGGAGAAATGGAAACACACCGAATTTGTTGTGGGAATGTTAAATCATGCATCCTCTGTGGAGGACGATTTGGCAGTTCCTCAGGAGGCTAAATATAGAATTGCTGTATGATCCAAAAATCCCACAACTAGGAATATATTCAGAGCTTAAAGTAAGGACAGAAATAGACATTTGTACACTGGTAATCATAGTGACATTATTGACAATTGCTAAAAGATGGAAACAACCTAAGCGCTCACCAACTGATGAATGGATAAACAAAATGTGATATATACATATGATGGAATACTATTCAGTTATTAGGAAACATGAACTTGGGATACATATGACAACACGGATGAGCCTTGAGGACATTATGTTGAATGAAGTAAGTAATACACAAAAGGACAAATATTGTATGGTCTCACTAATATGAACTAAATATGAGGAGTAAACTCATGGAGTTAATCTACAGAGTATAGGTTACTAGGAGGTAGAATGTGAGTTGAGAAGGGGATCTGATGCTGAATATATGTAGAATGTTCAATGAGGGGGATAGGAGATGCAGGGAAATGGTTAAAGTTTATGGGAACACATTATAGTAAGTATAATTAACACTGTGACTTACAAATGTTGTTGTGGATAAAGGAGGTAGTCTAGGGAGGTTAATATCCATTGAAAGAAAGGTAAAGGATAATCTAGGAACTGTAAAACAGTGATTTCAGTGATTAATAGTACAAATGCAAGACTGTTCCTCTATTACAAAGTGTTAAGCATATTGAGATTACCATAGGTTACCAGAAGACAGAAAGGGAGTAGAGAATGGTTAGCTGATGCTCAATCTGGACAGAACCTATGATAAGGTGGAAGGGGTGGTTTAGCAGTGGAGGGGGGTGATGGTGATGCAGGGATGTGAATGGGATTGACAGTACTGGAGTGTGAGGGTGAGCAGGGTTGGGGGGTTGGGTTGGACTATATGTGGAATTGGGGGCAGGGCTGGAGGAAGGAACAGGTGCACTCTGGGGAGGTCAAGGTCTGTGGTTGAAAATACAGTTGTGGGAATGTTCTTTTGGCAAATATGTCAGGGGAGGGTCACTGGTGTCAGTGATAGGGTGATGTGTGGGAAAGGGAGCACCTAGGGCATGCTTCTATGGAATATGAATATGTTCATCTTGTCATAGGGTGTTATCTCAGTGGGTGGAGACTCATACAATAAACAACAAATTCTTAAACTCCCAACCTGGGGAAGGCTGCATTCTCAAATAGAGGGACTAGAATCTTGCAAGTACATAGGCAGTGACTAAAAAAAAGAAAACAGTCCAATATGTCAAGCCCTCAATGTTAATGCATCCAACTATGAACCTTATTCTTGTAAAATTGAAATTTCACCTAGTAATAACTATTGCCTAAGAGTTACCTCCTGAAAACCTCCTTATTACTCAAACATGGACTCTCTTGAAGCCAAAGTCAGCAAATAAGCACACTACTTTGCTCTCAGCATGGGATGTGACTCCCAGGGATGAGCCTCCCCGGCACCAAGGCATTAATATCAAGCACCAACTAGTGATGCATTTGGGAAAAAACCTTGACCAAAAGGGGGGAAACATCAAATAGAAAAGAGTTTTTGTGGCTAAGAGAATTCAGAATGAGTCAGGAAGTCATTCCAGAGGTTACACTTAATGCATGTCTCAGGCAGATCTCACTAAGTGTTACTGTGAACGAAGCATCTAACAGGGGTGTCCTTGAGGGCTCTAGAGCCAACCAGACACTATAGGCAAGGCACACAATCCCTTGAAATCAGCACCCTGTCTGTGGGCCTTACCTTGAAATATGTGACAACTATTTCCTAAATGTAATGGTTAGACTCATTTATAATTTCCCTACACATGATTCTTCTACCCCTTTTATACATGCCTATAATTATCACTATGTTCATTAAATAGATGTTTCAGAGACTGTTCATATGCCATTTGAGCCCTCAATCTCAGAAGAGTTGTGGCCAACACCTACTCTCCAGATGATTGGACTTGCTCAGGACAACTAACAAAATGATAATGCTGGACAAACCCCATCTCCCAAAACAAAGAGTATCTACAACTGCAAGAAAACAGTTCCTTCTGTCTGCACCATAAGCTCTAATCCCCTCTCCATCTGAAGCAAAGTGGGCCTTATCTTCCCCAAATCCTCAAGGTTGAGGAATGAGCAAACATAAAGGGGGAATGCAACCATAGACAAATAAACTTATTAATATTGTAGTAATGGAAGAACATGTAATGTCATTTTAAAGATAGTGGTTACCAGTGGTTCTGAGGGGAACATGGGGCATTTTTAGGGCACTGGAATTAAGTGTAAACCACAATGTAAACTATAGACCTTTGTTAGTAGCAATGCTTCAATATTTATTCATCAATTGTAAAAAATGTAAGAGGTTATTAATAGGGGAGAACATGGGAGGCTGAGGGGTGTACACAGGAATTCCTTATACTTTTGATATAACACTTCTGTAATCTAAACCTTTTTAAAAATAAAGTTTAATATTAAAAAATATTTAGTCTCCTAATCCATGAACATGGAATCCCTTCCACTTATTTAAGTATTCTTTGATTTCTTTCAGTAATGTTTTGTAGTTTTCCATGTGCAAGTCCTTTATATCCTTGGTTAAATTTATTCCAAGATATTTGATTCTTTTAGTTGCAAATGAATTTTTTATTGATTTCCTTTTCATCTTGTTTATTACTAGTGTATAGAAATACCACTGAAATTTGTCCCTCACTACTTTGCTGAATTTTTTTTAACTCTAAGAGCTTCGTTGTTAGATTTTTAAAGATTTTTTTATATACATAAGATCATGTCATCTGAAAATAGGGAAAGATATATTTCTTCCTTTATGATTTCGATGACTTTTATTTTTTTTCCTGACTGATTGCTTTAGGCAATGTTGAGTAACCTGGTGACAGTGGGTATCCTTGTCTTATTTCTGATCTTAGGGGGTTGCTTTCAGCCTATCACAACTGAGTATGATATTAGCTGTGGGTTTTCATATATGTCCTTTATCATGTTGAGGGAGTTACCTTCTATTCCTAGAGTTCCTAATTTTCTGAGAGTTTTTATCAAGAGGGGTGCTGGATTTTGTCAAATGCCTTTTCTATGTTAATTGAGATGGTTGTATGGGTTTTTTCCTTGTTTGATTAGTGTGTTGTGTTACATTAATTGATTTTCTTATGTTGAACCATGCTTGCATACTTGGGATAAATCCCAAATACGGTGTATAGTTCTTATAATGTGCTGTTGGATTCAGTTTGCTAGTATTTTGTTGAGGATTTTTTCATCCATTTTCATAAAGGATATTGATCTGTAGTTTTCTTTCTTTATGTACCTTTATCTGGCTTTGGTATTAGGGTGATGCAACTGTCTTCTGCATTTTAAGGCAGACGGCTCTGCCAGTTTGGGGTAGTTGCTTGAATATTCTGTGCGGGAAATGGAACCCTGGAGCATCTTAACCAATATCTGAGTCAACCAGAAGTCTCACAGCCTAGTTCTTGCCAGTAGCCCCCCTGGTCAGGGTTCACCCAGAGCCCACAAGTAGACTCATACAGCGTCTATGAGAAGTTCTCTATTTACCATCCTCAAACTCCTCAGCAGACTACAGGTGTCCCATCATATAGATAAACTCACTATATAGAATTTGATGATTTGGAATAGAAAGAAGGCAGAGAGGTACACAGCTCCCCACCTCTACTCCCCACGACATCGCTTTGTCCCTCTGTCAAAGGAATCACTTTTCCATTTCTATTTCCCCTATCAGCTGTCTAAATGAGTTGAATTTATCTTTGCATTCAACAGTAATTTCCTTAAATGTATCTGCCACATGATGCTTTAGTTAAAGTTAAAGCTGCCTATCTCTATTGTGTAGAAAAAAATGTTTTAAACAAAGGAAGAAATTGGAATGTGTTTTTAAGTATTTTATTGTTCAGTGAAAAGCCTCATCTGGTGGAATTGGCTATGAGCCCCTGAGTAGGTGAGAACGAGCTCCGAGGCAGGTATGCAATTTGCCAACCTTTGAATGAGAAAGTCAGGAAAGAAAACCACCTGTATCATCAGTCTTCCCCTTTGCATTCCCATGGCTAGTGGATACGTTGGCGATGATCAGGGTGAACAGTTCTTAGGTGAAGAAACTGAGCCCCAGAGAGAAGTGACCTGCCCAGATGCCACAGTGGGGCTGCAGCTAGGCCATCAGAAAGACAACTTCCTCTGTTGGTGAATAATGAAAACTTCTAGAGAGACTCATGGACTCATTAGTATTGTCTGCTGGTATTTCAGGTTAGTGTAAAGCTACAGTTTGTCAAGTCTTTTGCTAAGCAAAACCAAATTTCATTCTTTTATACTGACTTCCATAAAAAATCAGTGATGTTCTTACTTAAAAGACCTCAGGAGCCTAAATTGTCAAGTTTAAGTAAGGAAGGGTTTACGTGATAGAATAAAAGACTATGAAGGAAGTGGAAGTGGCTCAACTGATAGGGTGTCCACCTACCATATGGGAGGTCTAGGGTTCAAACCCAAGGCCTCCTGGCCCATGTGGGGAATTGGCCCATGCGCAGTGCTGATGCATGCAAGGAGTGCTGGGCCACTAAGGGGTGTTCCCCACATAGGGGAGTCCCATACGCAAGGAGAGCACCCTGTAAGAGAGCTGCCCCACGTGAAAACATAGAGAGCAGACAACCGGGGATGGGGGGGACAGGAGGAAAAAAAAAAGACTATGAGTGTTTAATGCTTGCCTGGGTGGGGGTGGGGGTGGGGGTGGGGTGGGGTGGATTTGTGGGAGCAGGAGTGATTGAGCACGGGGTCTCTTTTGGGAGTGATGTAAATGTTCCAAAATTAAAGTGCAGTGATGGTCGTACAACACTGGAAATCTACAAAAAATTATTGAGTTGCACACTTAAAACGAGTGAATTTTATGTTATGTAAATTATGTCTCAATAAAGTTCTCAGAAAAAGAGAGAGAAAGACAAGATGAAAGGTGAGGGCTTGGACAATACTTGCAGGGCAAGAGCAGAGGCGGACGATAAACTCCAGGCCTCATATTAATCTGTGTAAACTCCAGATCAGTTTCTTTTTACCTTTTCAAAGTCTGTCTACCTCAGGGAAGCAGGAGCAGTGTCTGAAGCAGATGGCTCAATGTCTGATCAATAGCCCTCTAGATCCTTATCTAAGAGGTCAGGCTTGACCTGATAGATCTCTGGCTCTTGTCAAATGCATGTTAAGTTGCAGTTTTATCAAAGCTCAAAGAATGAAATGGCCACATGAAGACTATGTAGGCATTTCTGGCCATTATTTTGCCCATTTTTTCACTCAATGTCCTTTCCATGAGACTCAATGTAGTAAGTTCCCTGTCAAAGTTAGTGCCAAGAACAAAAAAGTTTTATCCTGGATAACTTGAATGGCTTATTTGATCTGATAGTGGTAGTTACTGAACCCATTGTGGCTTCTCTTTTTGTATTGACTGCCAGGACACTCTGAGCTAAAGTTAGAGCAGAATGACAAGTCTCAGTCCTCTGCTTTTTGGTCAGTTGCAGGTCTTTCTCTCACTCTTTCATTCATTCATTCCACCAATGTTTCTTGAGCACATGCTGTGGGCCACAGGCCATGCAAAGCACTGGGGTTGGAATGCCGAATAAGATTCAGTCTTATTCTATTGCCCTCATGTAGCTTACTCATAGGTGCAGGAGGCAGAAGTGGAGTACTTGCAAATAGAAATCTGTGACAGGAGCCTGCTCTGTATGCTATGGTGGCAGAGGGAGGGAGCACCCAACACTGCCTGCAATAAGAATAGAGAAATTGGGGGACACTCTTCCAGTAGATGGAACCTTATGGGTGACTGGGAATTTTCCAAGTGGAAGAGCATTTCAGAAAATAGGTCTACCCTTGTGGATCAGTCCACAAACTTGGTGACACAGGAAGAGCAGGATGCTGGGTCTGATGCAAACTTTTACTTCTTTAAAGGTGACCTGTCATTTTACAGTGTGGGTGGGGCAGAAATTATAAATAAATAATGGTGTCCGGGCCAAGTATTAAAGTGCAAGATCAAGTTTTCTTCAAGGTCAAGTTCTGACTGCTCTTTGTTTTGTTCTTTCAAACCTAGAACAGAGCTCAGTGCAGAGTTTGAATCCTTACTATCTCTTGTTAGCCGTATGCCTTTGGGCAAGTTCTTAACCTTTCTGTGCTTCAATTTCTTCATCTTAAAATGGGAATAATAATAGTAGCCTCCTCAGAGAGCTGTTGTGAGTATTACTATTTGTAAAACATCTAGAACAGCCTGTCACCGAGGAAGGCTATGCAAGCATTTGATTTTCTAAATTCTGCTATGTGAAGGGTATTGCACTAGGACTTTGGAATCTTTAAAGATATGCAGTGTATGATCCTACCTGTACAGAGCTGAAAAGTGTAATGAAGGCCTGGAGTATTCTGGAGAATCAAAGGACTGCTCACGAAGCTGTATTTGCATGAGGTGCTGAAATTGTTGAAGGCACTAATAGACTTATGTTTGGCCCTTAAACATTCCCATATGGACAGGGAAAAGACGGAAAGTGAAATGTAGAAAGAACACTAGGTTTTGAGTCAGACAGATTTAGGTTCAAGGTCTGGGCAAGCCGGGTTCCCAGCTCTGCCATTTCCTGGCCATGTACATTATCCAATTAGTTGATTTCTCTGAGCCTCAGCTTTCTCTCTTCCATAAGGTGTATAACAATACTTACTTTAGCAGGTAGGAGCAAAAGAGATAACAGTACCAATAGCTGACATTTATTTTTATTGAGCACTTGCTATGTGCTGGGCACTGGACTATGCACTCCATGAAGAAACAAACTGAGAAATTTCATGCCTAATGTCACTCAGTAATAAGTGGCTGATCTGGGATTTGAACTAAGACACTTTGAATCCAGAGGGTGTTCTAATAGCTGTTATTTTACCCTGAAACTCTCAAAGCTGTGTTGGACCCAACAGACACTCAAATAATGACAACTGTTGTTATCATTAACAGTACATTTGTTACTGGTTCATTTGTCTAATGGCCACTGATTAATTAAGACTCTCCTCAAGTATTATATTCTTCTTCCCATCCCAGAGCCAGCCTGTGGATAGTCCCACAATGCATTGCTCTGAACAAGTGTAGGCCTAAATTTCCTAAAATTCTCAACAACTGCAAATTTTCTTCCAGTGACAGGGAAAAGGAAAAAGTCCTACTGGTTTTCTGGCACATTAATCAAAAATTAATCCAATAAAGTTAGTACTGAAATTATCTGATTAGAGAAACAATTTGAACCGCAGGCCTTTGCATATGGGGAATAGTAGATGAGATAAATGATTTATTCTAAGTGGATTTAATGCAAAAACATTAGGATCTGCAAGCTATGCCGGTTCAAGGAATTCTGGGAGCTGAGCTGGGATTGGTGTGGCCTGGAAGCAACCCTGGAGTCCACAGCCAGGTCAGGTAGGTATGGAATCAAACACCAGGCCAGGGCAAAGAGAGTCCCATGAGGGCATCTGGACATCCGCATGATGATGTCATTCCCCAAGTCTTTTTTTTTTTTTTAAGATTTATTTATTTATTTAATCCCTGCCCTCCCCCCCCCCCCCCCCGCCCCAGTGTCTGTTCTATGTGTCTATTTGCTGTGTGTTCTTCTGCGACCACTTCTATCCTTATCAGCAGCACTGGGAATCTGTTTTTTTTGTTGCGTCATCTTGGTGTGTCAGCTCTCCGTGTGTGCGGTGCCATTCCTGGGCAGGCTGCACTTTCTTTCGCGCTGGGCGGCTCTCCTTACGGGGTGCACTCCTTGCGCGTGGGGCTCCCCTACGCGGGGACACCCCTGCGTGGCAGGGCACTCCTTGCGCGCATCAGCACTGCACATGGGCCAGCTCCACACGGGTCAAGGAGGCCCAGGGTTTGAACCATGGACCTCCCATGTGGTAGACGGATGCCCTAACCACTGGGCCAAGTCTGCTTCCCCCCAAGTCTTCCTGTTCAGGGCGGGAAGGCAGTGGGTGCCCTACCTAGAGTTCATCCTGTTCAAGACATGCAAATTTCCCACCCCTCAGGAGAAGAGTGAAGTGTGCTCCTTGCTGCCTGGGGAATGGCTGGCTTCCTGTGGACTTCCTCTTTTGCTCAGATCCTGGGCAGAGTTTAACATTCAGGAGACACTGGCTGTGTCTAACCACATAAATCAGTTTGACTGAATTATGTTAAAAAAAGAGAAAGAAAATAGTTTAATTCAATAACCAACCTTTGTTTCATTTGTGCTTTTCCTTTCTGTTTTGACTGATACTCATTCCCCAACAAATGTCATGACAATGTGATGCAGCTGTGGGAAAACAAGGAAACAGGCAGACCTGCCTCCATTTCTTCTACTCTGAGTGTTGGTAAGGGGTGGTGAGTAGGTAGAATACTTATAAAGTATAAAGAAAAGAAGCCAGATCAGGATTTGAATAAGGCTCTGGCACTTCTTACATATGTGAATCTCAGTATTCTCATCTTTAAAATGTGACATAAACATTAATTTGTAAGTACAAGCCATCTATAAGATAATGGTAGACAACTCAATTAAAAAGTATTTAGTACTTATTAGATATGTATCAACATATATCTACAGTAATCATCCTTTATTTTCTCCTCTCGCCACCAGAGTAACCAATGCCTTTATCTTTTATCTTCTGGGTGAAAATGGAAAAAAGTGTAGGGGGAGGAGTCCAGAATCCACAGAGCCACTGAGAAGACAACCGTCTTTGCAGAACAATCAAGAAAGGCTTCCTGATGTCCCAGAGGGGAAGTCAGCAGAGTAGTAAAGTCACAGGAGAGGAGAAGGAGGGGAACAGAGTTGCAGATGACAGAGGACAAGATAAAAGCCCAAGCAATGCTCAGAGAGCTTAGGGAAGCAGGAAGATGTGAAATGTTCTGGTCTGGAATTTCCAGAAGCCATCCACCCTGCATGGGTCCTGAAACACAGTGAGGGCAGTCGGCAAAGAGGCATCAACACAGAGACTGGAGATGATCTTCAAGAAGCCACATACCCTATGTGGACACCTTCCCGCCTTGGAAGGGACTTAGGAAGGGATATGTAAGAAAACTCCAAGCCTAACCCCAAACTAGCCCTAACACCAATGTCAGGAGCTAGGCCAGAACTGGGGAGAGTGGAAGAGGTGCTTGAAGTCAACAGAGACTTTCTCTCACCCACTGTCTTTGCACCTCATCATCCTATTCCCCAATCCCTCCACAACCCATTAATTCATCCAGATTAAATGGCATTGTGGCTAGAGATGAAAGTTTGTAGGAGGCATCAGTACTCTTTAAAGCTCTGGATAAAGGGTGAATCTTGGGGAGGAAGTGACAGGGGAGCTGGGCCATCCGGCTTATGCCTCGGAGGAGGGGTGCAGGTAACCAACAGATCCTCAGTAAGGTGTCTCAGGGATATATTTGCATCAGGTTTCATGAGCAGCTGATTCTCCTGGATCTTAGCCCAATTTGAGTGGCCTTTTGGCCAAGTTTGCTCTATTTTAGCACTGTTCAGCTCAGTTCCACTCACTCACTTGTCCAGACCTGTCCAGTTCATCCATTTCAACCAGCCTGCACTGGTCCAAACCAGCTCAGGCCAGTTCACTCAGCAGAGCACCGTATGTTGCATTTAGTTACAATGGCTTGGACTTAAGAGTACACAACCATTGATGATGAACAAAACTTTGCAAATGGTCAGCCTAGGAGTCAGCTTCAGAAATGATGATTTGGAAGCTCTCAGGAGGCAGATCCCATGAGCTGAGGCAGGCAGTGATGAGTGACCTAAACACTGGAACTTCTACACCTGGTCACTGTAGGCTCCTCCCCACAGGCTGCCTCCTTCTCTCTTTACAGCCGTGATGGGCAAAAGGGATGCACGCACAACATCCATACACCATGGAGCTCTGGAACATGTAACTAAAAATAATGAAGGCATCATTCAGTGCTAAATTGGACACCCTCTCGTACTAGACCATGGTTTAGAAACATATGAGAGAAGGACATATTGAGAGAGTCCTATCCTTTAGCTTATTGTTTCTCTCTGAGTTGAGGAAAAAACCAACTGGTTGGGTTAGTTCAGCAACACATTCTTCTGCAGGTCAGTGTTTGAGAACTTCTGTTTTTGTGAGACAGACTCAATTGAGACGCAAGTCTCCTAGACAAGTGCGACCCATACCCCATGTCTCCAATTCATTTCTAACCCCCTAGCATGTCCCTATCAGATTACTTATTTTCTTTATCATGGGACTTTAGTCCATGTTCTCTTCCTCATTTGTCCCCTCCCTTTCCGCAATCTTGAACTCTCTTGGTCAAGGCTCTTCTCTGACTTGGCTTCCTTTCAGATATCCCTCCTTGGCCCCAGGCCTGTATTATTGTATCATCTTTGTGGAACATGTAAATGTTTTCAGAATATTACCTCCCGCTTTGCAGCTCCCCTTTGGCTGAGGATGGCTTTGTAAACTCTGCACGGGTAGGATTTTCCTTTATCTTTAGCCAGTGATGTCTAGCACTGAAGGAGATGCCAGAAGATACTTATTGGAACAGTATCTTACACATGAAGATGCTCATAAAATACTTGTTGGATAAATGGATGCATGAATGAATAAATTAAGGAATAGAAGAGTGAATAAGTGAATGAGCAATAACAAAATAAATGCATAAAAAAAAGCAAGAACGGATAACAATTAGAATAGGTAAAAGAGTGTGTGAAAAATGAGTGAGTGAATGAGTGAATGAATGATGAGTGAATGATTAGAGTCAGTTGAAGTTACAGAGCACAGTGAACAGAGGCTGCTTTTCCAGGGTGACAACTCACATGGACTAGCATGTGTGGTCCTTTGGCAGTGCTCCTCAGAATCCTCATTAGAATATCAATTTTTTATCCTATTGTTTCAAATTTGGATTCTATGATTGTTACCATTTGTCCTCAAATGATTGGATTGGAAAGACTTTGAGGTGGTAAAAAGGAGTCTGTCCAAATGTGAGCCCCCAAATGAGTATCAGTGCAACTCAGGCCAGATTTCTGGAGCTGGCATGCCATTATGTCAATCTGATGTTAATTAAATGATAATTGGACAAGAATTTTCAAGTGGCCTCCCTCACTGGGTGAGGCTCACTTCCTGCTAGGCTGATTTTAGAGGGAGAGAAGCTGGCAGGGATGAGGAAAGAAATATGGTGTGGTATATTGGAGATATGTACCCCAGAAAAACATTTTCTTGAAGTTAATCTGTTCCTGTGGGTGTGAACCATTATGAATAGGACCTTTCAATGAGGTTACTTCAGTTATGGTATGGCCAAACACAGTCAGGATGGGCCCTAATCCTGTAGGGAAGGCTACGGAGAATAAGAAGCCACAGGGAGCAGCCAGAAGCTGGAAGTCAACAGAAACAAGAACCAGGAGAGGCTGCCATGTGCATCATCATGTGAGAGAAAAAACAAGGAAGGACCAAGGATCACCAGCAGCCAGCCCCAGAACACCACAATCTTGATGATGTCTTGATTTTGGACTTTTCTTATCCTCAAAACTATAAGCCAATAAATTCCCATTGTTTAAGCCAACCCCATGCATGGAATTTTCCTTGACAATCAGGGGACCAAAGCATATGGGATCTTCTAGAACCTAGGACCAAACCATACCTCTCTCTGCTCTGGTAGGCTTTAGATAACGGTTTGACCTTCTGGTGTCATTCTGATTCAATGGTTTAAGAACCAGCGAGGCAGCTCAGTTTCTCCATTTGTGAACTGGAATAATGGTACTTGCCTTACATTGCACCATTTTTGTGAAGGTCAAATAAAAAGTAAAAAGGATTCAGCAGCTCTAGGATGTAGTATATGAGTGAGATCACAACCTTGTAACTGTCCAAAGTGGTTTGGTTAGGGTTTCACCAAATCTGTGGGTGCTATGATTGACTCAAGTTTGAATGAAGATATAAACAAAACTGTAGGTGGCATTCGGACACTGGATCCTCTTGCTTGTTTTTGATCTGTTCTGCCCAAGCCTTGGCCAAGCTATTTTGCAGCCTTCCAGGTCCCATTGCTTTCTCCTATGCTGAAAAGGAAAGAGTTCAGTCCAGTGCTCAGGCCTCACTTCCTTTGCAGCAGCCCATGTGGTTCTTTGCAGTCAATAACCAGGATTGCAAGGATTATGACTCTGATCTGCATTCACGGGGCTCCTCGGAACCACGGAGAGCCTTCTATGGGTGAGGCTCTATTCAAGGTATTTCACATAATTGGCCTCCTGTCCCCTCACTACAATAATCTTTGAGATTGACATAATCTTTTTTTGCAGAAAGGAAGACCCAGAAAGGTTAAATCATTTAAGCAAGGTCAGACACTCTGGGAGAGGAAGAGTCAGAATTCAAATCCTGGTCTTGCTGAGGACAAAATCATGAAATATCCATTAGAGTCAGGCACAGGCTCTCTGTTTTCGGTGTGGTCTTTGGGTTGGATGTGGGCTCTCTGGAGGTGGGATGGGTAAGGATAGGCCTAGAGGAAGGCTGCCTGGATTGTCTTTTCTGGTTCAGGCCATCCAAGGAAGGCAATGCAGAGACGGAGGGTCAATGGTGGCCTGCGTTTGGTCCAAATCCAGAGAGATGAAAGGAATCATGGATTTGGGTGCAAAGACTGGACTATATGTGGTTGGCAGATGGTCAAGATTTGGAGCTGTGGGACCATGGGGTGAGAGGCAGTTCAGGGCTAGTCAAGGTGAAGGGGGATATGCAAAGAAATCCTGTCCCTGCCCCCAGCAGAGTTCCAGGGTACTATGGGCAAGCTGCTCTTTATTCTTGTTTGCTTCAGGGGGATACTTCCATCTCTATGCTTTAAAAACACTTGGCTTCTGAGGGACTGGGGATAATGGGTAGGGTTCTCTGAAGATGCTTGCAATTGGGGAGGACCAGACTATCCCCTGAGGGCTATTTTTCAAAACTTCTCATTAACAAGTGTAGTGTGAAGTAGCCCCCAAAGCGTGGACTTTGACCTGGTATTAAGGTCATAAATGTTCTCATTCAAGACTGATTGGGTCCATTGACACTTCTATTATAAAGACTAATCATTTGTTTTTATTGAGATATCTTCCCTTGATTAAAGTCATTAGCACCAATGAGCAAACATCCATCAATCAACAAGCCTTCTTAAATGGCCCCAACTTGGTCCTGATTGCAAGTGACTACTGTAGATTTTACTGGGATGTATCTCTCTAATCTGCCCACTCCCCTCCCCCTCCATTTCTTCTACTCTGGTCCAAGTCATTTCTCACCAGGACTACTCTAATATCTTCCTCACTGGTCTCTCTCTTTCATGTCTTGGCCAACAAAACCTTGCCTGCCCCCTTTCTCCTTCCCAACCTCATTCCTGCCACGCCCACTCTCCCAACAGCCTGGACTGGATCTTCATACTGTCCATTCCCTGTCCTGGCTGCAGATTTTTATATGCTACTCTGCTTCCCAGCCTTTCTTCCTTTGCCTCATCAGATCTCACTCATTCTTTAATCCTCAAAGAAACCTTCCATGATCCCCCATATCAGGCCCACCTGCTGTACACTCTCCCAGCACCCTGGGCTGTTCCTTCCAGCACTGTCACGGTTTGTTTAATGTGTTTGTTCACTTGATTCTCGTCCATCTCCTTAAAATGACAGAAACCACACCCATTGTATTCCCACTTGGTTCTAGGGCACCTAACTTGCCTCACCCTAGTCCCAGCCACACAGGAGGCACACTTAATAAATATTTGTTGAATGAATAAACTAGAGGCTGGGAGGGTAAAGGCAGGGAGCCAGAAGTCTGTGCCCAAGGTGGCAGTGGGGAGAACGAGGGAGTAGCTCTGAGAGGGTCTAGGGGTAGAAACAGGACTTGGTGACAGATGGGACAGAGGGGATAACGAAGGGGTGGGTCTGGGTTGGGTGGTGGCACTGCCCATGAGGAAGGGAAGGGAGGGATGGGGTGGCTGACACTGAGCAGGCTGTGGGCCAGCTGGAGGGGCACAGCCTCCCTGCTCCCTGCTCAGAGCCTGTCTGAGCTGGACCCAGGAGCTCAGGAGAGTGGTGAGGCAGCTGTCCTGGCGCTAGCCTTTCCTCAGTTTCCCCTGCTCAAACACCCCCTGAGGCTTCATAAATCTGAGTGTGAGGCACTCCAGGGACTTCCCAGGACTCTTTGCGGGGGGGGGGGGGGGGAAGAGGGTGGGAGGGAGAGAGAGATGGAGAGCACAATCTCTGGTGCTTGACAAAGACCATTTATACTGAGAATGCCAAACACGTCTCTCTTTTAAATTTTAATTTAGCTCTGTCACTGATATAACATTAGGCCCCACTCTCCTCAAAATGACATCTTTTAATGTTCCCTGGATATGCAGATCAGACAGATTCCAAAGCATTCCTCTTCCTCTCCTCTGGCCCCTCTCTCCACTGCTCCACTTCTCCCTCTCTTTTCCTCTAATCAGGCATGCAGGTAGTTTTTTTTTAAAGAAATTTTTCTTAAATTTTAGAGTAATTTAGATTTACAGGAAAATTGCAAAGATAGTATAGAGAGTTCCCATATGCTTCATAACCAGCTTCCTGCATTATCGACATCATATATTATGGAATATTTGTCACAATTAATGATCCAATATTGATACATTATTATTAACTAAAGTTCATATTTTATTCAGATTTCCTTAATTTTTACCTTTTTCTGTTCCTGAATCTCATCTAGGATACCACATTATATTTAGTTATCATGTCTCCTTAGGCTTCTCAGGGCTGTGAACGTTTCTCAAATTTTTCTTGATTTTGATGATGACAGTTTTTTTGTAGAATGTCCATCAGTTGGGGTTTGTCTGATGAGTTTTGTAAGATTATAGGCATGCAGTTTTGGTTCCTCAGTCAGTCCACCTCTGGTCCAGATACCCTTCCTGCATGTCACTTCCAGGTGTCACCCACAGGTAATCATCAAGTCACCCTATAGGCACCTGGGGTCAGGTCCCAGCTTTCCCTTAGTGGCACTGATCTACTCTGGGACTGAGGCACATCATTTAGCCTCTCTGAGGCTTGGCTAAAACAAGGTGGGTTTGGGCTAGATCTTCACAGCCCTCTGATATTTTCAGGCAGGGAGCTGTTGGGACATCGGATAACATCCAGGAGAGAAATTCAGAGATAGGAATCAAGCGAACACAGGAGATTGTCAGGTGCATGGTTGAAGCTATACTGTTGAGAAAACCCTTTAGAAAATATAATAAGGAAGGGCTACTGGTTAAAGGTGTTAGATGGGGGCTTCTGGCACAGAGTGCATCTGGGGCAGGCTTCTAGGGAGTGTGTGAGGGTTCATCTTGTCATGGTGTGTTATATCAGTGGGTGGAGACTCATAAATGAGAGGGAAGGTGTTATGCCCCCATCCTGGGGAGGCCTGATGTTCTCAGACAGAGGGGAGGGTGTCTCTCGAGAGCATGGGTGGCTCCCAATGCGGGAGGACAGACTAGTGTGTCAAGCCCTCAGCATTGCCGCAAGTATCTATGAATCATGTCCTTCAAGCAGTGAAGCTTGGGTGTCACTGTGGGCCCTGAGGGGAGAGGGAGAGAGGAATAGAAGAGATGGAAGAAGGGTAACTGGGGGGTGACGGACGTGTTCTGTATGTTTGTGCAATGATGGATACAGGTGATGTTAAATTTCACCAAAAATTTATGGAAGTGTATAGTCTAAAGTGTAAACCATAATGTAACCAAAAACTTATAAAAGTGTACAGTATAAAATGTAAACCATATTGGAACCATGGGTAGTGGCTATGTTTCAATATTTGTACATCAGTTGTAGCAAATGTAACATTCACACGTAAAAAGATGATTGCTGGGGAAGGGGGTAAAGGGGGAGGATGTTGGGTATATGGGAGTCCCCTATATTCTATATGTAACTTTACTGTGACCTAAAACTTTTTGAAGACATAATAATAATTTAAGAAAGGAAGATATCCTGGCGGGGGTGGGGGTGGGGGAGTGGAGGCAAGACGGCGTCAGAGTAAGTGCACCCACGTCATCTCTTCTACAAAAAAACAGCTGAGTGGGAACAAAATCCTGCCTGAGTGGGCTATTTTGGGAGCCCACAAAGCAGAAGGCTGCTGGCCATCAATTCAGAGATAGTGCGACAAAAAAAGTGGTAGCTCAGGTAAAACTGCGAATTTCTGCTCCTCCCCCAGGGCTAGAAGCTACGGCTTTCCCAAACTTTCCCAAACTTTGCCGGTCACACAGCTGGAGGAGAAAAACTCCAAGAGTGGGAGGGTCTGGTGAAGGGTGGAGAGGGGTCCTACAAGTGTGGTTTCAGCTGTCTGGACCCCCCTTTTTGAGCTTTGAGGAACATACTAACTGGCTTATGGGGAAACCAGGAAGAGGGGAGAGGCGAATCTGCTGAGGCAGCCGATTTACCTAATCTCTGTGGGTTACATCTGGGAGAGAGTGGAGCCAGGCAATTAATTCTGTGCAACACACCTAAGGGAGGGGGACAGTAGGAAGTGCTTGGCGGGCTTCCAAGAGCATATTTGGGGTTCCCAGTTAGGTGTGAGTGTTCTCTCTCAAGAAGACTGAGAGTCATTATTTTCTGCCATGATTTGGTTCACCAGGGTCCCATTTGAATTTCAGAGTGGAGAGAAAGGGGGAAGGACAGATTCCTAATCAGTTTATGCAGAGTCGATACTGCCCCTGGAAGGGGACCTTTTTTGAGCAGAAGACTGATCCAGAAGGAAGGTTTGGCTCAGTGAAGGAGTTTGGCTCAGTGAAGGAGCCAGCTCCCAGCTCCTCTTAGAATAGTGACCCACTGGGATATTAGCTGATACTTTGAGACAGGGAAAACATAGATAATATCCTTATATTACCTTCCCTTGGTCTCTTATTTTCCCTAAATAAGAGCTTAAGAAGGAAGTTTGGTTTGTTTTTTTTTTTAAATTGTTTGGTTGACTCCTTGCTTGAGGGCTTGTTTATGTCTTTTTTTTTTTCCTTGTTATCTTGTCTTTCCTATCGTTTTTACCCCCCACCCTTTTTTTCTCTCTTTTTTTCTTTTTTTCAACTAGGTGCTGCCAACTTGTTTCTTCTTTGCTGTGCTTTCCTGTCCTGAATTTTCTCTTTTCTGTGAGTACTGGTTTTGGCTACCAATGCTATCTCTTTCTCCTTCCTACATCTTTCTACCGTCCACCTTCCGTTGTTGCTCTTACATTCCACCTCTCTTTGTTTAGCCCCCAATTTTTCTGGCTTTTTATTTCTAACACTTCTGTTTTCTATCTTTTATTAACTCTTTATGTTATTGTCCTTTCTTTTGTCTTCCCCTCTCTCCTGATCATGATAGCCTTTTAATTCATATTATATTCTTCTCCATATTCAGTTTCCCATTTCATTGTAGTTACTCCACTTTCTTATTCCTGTAACTCTACACTGCCTACATGAGTTTAATATTTATTCCCCTAGGTCTTATATGGTTCTTCTGCTAACATTTACTACCAATACTACTATTATACTTTTTATTTTCTTACCTCTTTGGCTTTCCCTGGCCCTAATCTTTTTCCTTCAAGGTATCTTAGACAACAACAAGGAAATAGAATAAGAAGAACAATGTGTCAAAGAGAAAACATAACACATACACAAAAACAGCACCTAAAAAAACCCAAGACTACAGGGAGAAGTTCATCAACTGAATAAACCCACCAAGATAAATGATGACCAGACAGCAACCAAGAATTACAAACCATACCAATAATCAGGAAGACATGGCCCAGTCCAATGAACAAATTAAAAACCATGAAGAGGAGCAGAACACTGAACAATTAATCAAAGCTCTCTGAACAAATATTACAGACCAACTTAGTGAAGTGAAGGAAGAGATTAAAGATATTAAAAAAACAGTTGGAGAGCATACTGAAGAAATTGTAAACATACACAAAAAGATAATGGATATGATGGTGATGAATGGCACAATTCAAGAAATCAAAACTACAATCTCGGCAAATAAGAGCAGATTTGAAAAAGCAGAGAAATGAATTAGTGAATGGAAGACAGTACATATGAAATCAAACAGACTGTAGAATTGATAGACAAAAGATAGAAAAAATCCAGCAGGGACTTAGGGATATGAATGACAACACAAAATGCACAAACACAAGCATTATAGGCATCCCAGAAGGAGAAGAGAAGGGAAAGGGGACAGAAGGGGTGTTGGAGGAAATAATGGCCGACAACTTCCCAAACCTATTGAAGGAGATGGATGTACATGTCCAGGAAGTGCAGTGCACCCCAAAGAGTATAAATCCCAACGTGCCTACCCCAAGACAAATTCTTGTCAAATTATCCAATGCTCAAGTCAAAGAGAAAATACTGAAGGCAGCAAGAGAAAAGAGAACCATCACATACAATGGAAGCTAAATAAGATTAAGTGCTGATTTTGCATCTGAAACCATGGAGGCAAGAAGGCAGTGGAATGACATAGTCAAGGTACTAAAAGAAAAAAATTTCCAGCCAAGAATACTCTATCCAGCAAAACTGGCATTCAAAAATGACAGAGAGTTCAAAATATTCACAGATAAACAGAAACTAAGAGAGTATGCCAATAAGAAACCTGCCCTTCAAGAAATACTACAGGAAGCTCTGCAGGAGGAAAGAAAAAAAACAGGAGAGACAGAGCTGGAAGAGTGTAAGAACAACTAAAAAGACAAAAAGAGAAATAAAAACAACATATGACATACACAAATCTAAAGAAAATATGGCTAATGTAAGTAATTCCTTGAGAGTAATAGCACTGAATGTTAATGGATTAAACTCACCTGTCAAGAGACACAGATTGGCAGAATGGATAAGGAAATATGACCCATCGATATGCTGTCTACAAGAAACCCACCTTAGACCCAGGGAGTCAAGGAGGTTGAAAATGAATGGCTGGAAAACAATCTTACAAGCAAACAATAACCAAAAAAGGGCAGGAGTAGCTATACTAATATCAGCCAAAATTACCCTAATACCAAAGTCAAACAAAGACAACACAAGAAAGGAAAATTACAGACCAATCTCTGTAATGAAACTAGATGCTAAAATCCTCAAATGAGTACTTCCTAATCGTATTGAACAACACATCAAATGAATTATATACCATGACCAAGTTTCATCCCTGATGTGCAAGGATGGTTCAACATAAGGAAATCAATCAATGTAATACACCACATAAACAGATCAAAAGAAAAAATCACATGATCATATCTATAGATGCAGAGAAAGCATTTGACAAAATACAGCATCCTTTTCTGATAAAAACACTGCGAAAGATAGGAATAGAAGGAAACTTCCTGAACATGATCAAGGGTATATATGAAAAATCCACAGCTAACATCATTTATAATGGTGAAATCCTAAAATCTTTCCCCCTAAGATCAAGAACAAGACAAAGATGCCCACTATCACACCTCCTATTTAACATTGTATTAGAAGTATTTGTTTGAGCACTGAGGCAAGAAGCAGATATAAAAGGCATCCAAATTGGAAAAGAAAAAGTCAAAATTTCACTATTTGCAGATGACATGATCCTATACATAGAAAGCCCTAAGAAATCTACAACAAAGCTTCTAGAACTTATGAATGAGTTCAATAAGTTGCAGGTTATAAGAGCAATGTGCAAAAATCAGTAGCATTTCTGTACACCAATTATGAGTAATCTGAGGAGGAAATCAAGAAAAAAATACCATTTACAGTAGTAATAAAAAAAAATCAAATACCTAGGAATAAATTTAACTAAAGATGTAAAAGACTTATACACAGAAAATTATACAACACTGTTAAAGGAAATCAAAGAAGACTTAAATAAACAGAAGAATATTCCCTGTTCATGAATAGGAAGACTAAATATCATTAAGATGTCAATCCTATTGAAACGGATCTACAGATTTAATGCAATCCCAATAAAAATCTACACAGCATTTTTTACTGAACTGGAAATAATAACTACGAAATTTATTTGGAAGGGAGAGAGGCCCCAAATAGCCAAAGACATATTAAAAAAGAAAAATGCAATCAGAGGAATCACATTACCTGACTTTAAAACACACTACAAAGCTATAGTTGTCAAAATGGCATGGTATTGGGACAAGGCTAGACATACTGACCAATGGAACCTAATTGAAAGTTCGAATATAGAGCCTCGCATATACAATCATCTGATATTTGATAAGGCCACAAAGCCCCTCAACTGGGAGAGAATGGCCTCTTCAACAAATGGTGCTTGGAGAACTGGATATCCATATGCAAAAGAATGAGAGAGGATTACTGTCTCACACCTTATACAAAAATCAACTCAAGATGGATCAAAGATCTTAATATAAGAGCCAAGACCATAAAGACCTTGGAAGACAATGTAGGGAAGCATCTATGAAGCTTGTAATAGGAAATGGCTTCATGAACTTCACACCCAAAGCAAGAGCAGCAAAAGAAAAAATAGATAAATGGGTCCCAAAATTAAAGCCTTTTGCACCTCAAAGGAGTTTATCAAGAAAGTGAAAAGATGGCCTACTCAATGGGAGAAAATATTTAGTAACCATATATCTGATAGGAGTCTAAAATCCAGCATATATAAAGAAATCCTATATCTCAAAAATAAAAAGACAACAACTCATTTAAAAAAATGGGCAAGAGATTTGAACAGATGCTTCTCCAAAGAAGAAATACAAATGGTTAAAAAGCACATGAAAAGATGCTGAACATCACTAGCTATTAGGGAAATGCAAAACTACAGTGAGATACCATCTTACACACATTAAAATGGTGGCTATTAAAAAAAAACAGAGGACTACAAGTGTTGGAGAGGATGTGGAGGAATAGGAACCCTCATCCACTGCTGGTGGGAATGTAGGATCCAGCCATTGTGGAGGACAGTTGGCGGTTCCTCAAAAAACTAGCTATAGGCTTGCCGTATGACCCTGCAATTCCACTGCTGGGTATGTAGCCACAAGAACTCAAAAAAAAAAAGGGCATGAACTGATATATGCACACCAGTGTTCATAGCAGCCTTATTCACTATTGCCAAAAGTTGGAATCAACTGAAATGTCCATAAACAGATGAATTGGATAAACAAAATGTTGTATATACCTACAAGGGAATACTACTCAGTTGTAAGAAGGAATACAGTACTAATACATGGTATAACATGGATGAATCTTGAGGACCTTATGTTGAACGAAGCAAGTCAGGCATGGAAGGACAAATACTACATGACCTCTCTGATATGAATTAAGCAAATCAAGCTGTCTCAGAGAGCCAGAGATTGGAAGATAGGCTTACAGGAAATGCGGGGGGTGGGGAGGGGGAGGGTGGGGGGAGGAGGGTAGGGAGGAAGGATGTGAACCAATGCCCATATGGGCAAAATCTATAATAAAGTGGAGTTAAGTAGTAGTGCAGTGAAAGAAGACAGAGGCATAGGGATACTTTTGGTTTGGGCTTTGAAGGCTTGAGGAGGGCTAGGGTTGGGAGGATGGGTCAGATGGTCCATGGAATTGGAGGGTGGGTATGGGGGGAGCAGGTGAATATGGGAGATTGTTGGGTTTGCGGTTGAAACTATAATGTTGAGAAAACTCTTTAGAAAATATAATAAGGAAGGGTTACTGTTTGAAGGTGTTTGATGGGGGACATCCGGCTCAGGGTACACATGGGGCAGACTTCTAGGGAGTGTGTGAGTGCTCATCATATCACAGTGAGTGAAGACCCATATAATGAATGGGAAGTTGTTATATCCCCATCCTGGGGAGGCCTGACATTCTCGAACAGGGAGGATGTCTCTTGAGAGCATGGGTGGCTCCCAATTGGGGGAAGACAGACTAGTGTGTTAAGCCCTTAGTCTGGTTGCAAGTATCTAGGAATCTTGTCCTTCAAGTAGTGAAGCATGGTTGTCACTATAGGCCCAGTGGGGAGGGGGTGAGAGAAATAGAATAGTTGGAAGAGGGGGTAACTGGGTAACTGGGGGGCAATGTAGGTGTTCTACATGATCCTGCAATGATGGATACAGGCCATGGTAAACTTCACCAAAAATTTATAGAAGTATATAGTCTAAAGTGTAAATCATAATAACCAAAAATTTATAAAAGCATACAGTCTCAAATGTAAACCATAATATAAACCATAATGGAACCATGGTTGGTCCTATGTTTCAATATTTGTACATACATTGCAGCAAATATAACATCCACATGTAAAAAGATCATTGCTGGGGAAGGGGAAAAGGGTTTGATATTGGATATATAGGAGTTCCTTATATTCTATACGTGACTTTACTGTGACCTAAAACTTTTTTGAAGACATTAAAAGAAAAAGAATGTAGACACTGAGGAAGAAATGGAAGAGATTGCCTTGCCACTGTACATACAGGGTAACACTATTACAATGATGAAAGTTAAAACATCAATAAAGAAGTTTTATGATATTTTTCATTTTTTAATGCCCCAATTTATTTTTTACTTTATTTTAGTTTTTCTAAGTTATTATGTATTCTATTTCAAATCTTTAAACCTATCATTACTACTTCATTTTCCTATTAATTGAATTTGGCAATTAATACTAGACTTCATTTTTGAAGAAGTGTTGGATCACAGAGGGGTTCACCTATGGCCAGGGAGGAGCATTGGTGTGGGGTGTCATTGGTGGTGGAGGCATGGGTGGGAGGGAGTTTGCCAGGGCATCCTTATAGGGTATAGGGATATGTTCAGATGTTTATTGGGTATTGACATAATGGGTAGAGTTTCACACGACAACTGAGGGAGTGCTGCATTCCCATTCTAGGGAGCTCTGTCACATCCCCCAGTGGAACAGCAACAATCTTCCAAGTGCAAGGGCAAAGACCAGTGAAGAAGGATGATTCAGTGATGGGCCCTTGATACTGATGATGATGCTTAGGAGCCTGTGTGCTTGAAATTTCAACTTGGCCTAGAGTTGCAGGATGTCTAAGAATTACCTCTGTGTTGCTCAAATGTGGCCACTCTCTAAGCCATACTCAGCATATAAATGCATTACCTTCCCCCCAGCATGGGACATGACTCCTGTGGCTGAGCCTCCCTGGCATGGAGGGATTACTACCAAGCACCGGCTGGTGATGCAACTAGAAAAAGACCTTGAATAAAAGGGGGGAACAGTAAAGACAAATGAGTTTATGTGGCTCAGAGACTTCAAAATGAGTTGGGAGGTCATCAGAAGGGTTGCACTTAATGCACATGTCAGCAGGATCTCAGAGACAGCCAATTTAGATACAACCTGAGGTAGTGGTGCTCCTGAGGGCTATGGAGACACCTAGGTCCTATAGTCATGACAGATGGCTCTGGAGTTCAGTGCCTTGCCAGTGGGCCCTACTTTGGAATTTGTGCTCCTAAGTGTAATAGAGTTGGACTCAGATGTGAGTTCTCTATACATGCCTTTTCTGTCACTTTTAATGAACCTGTGGTTGGTGTTAGGGTTGGTGTATGCCCAGGAGCTTGAATCTCTGGACTGTCCATGTACCAGCTGAGCCTCAGCAGAGTTGCAAAACCTACCTTCCAGTTCGTTGGACTTACCCATGTCAGCTAACAAGGAGGTGAGGTTGGTCATCCACCTCAGCAAAGAACCAAGAATCTACAACTGTAAGTAGGAGAATCCTATCCATCAGCCATGTGGGATCTAAGCCCCCTCTCAGTTTAAAGGTGGAGTGGGTATCACCATCCCAGGGTCCCCAGGATGGAGGAATAAAATATGGATTAGAGTAGACTTACTGGTATTCTCCTAAAGAACTATTGTGACTTTAGCAATGGAAGAAATTATATCATTGATGTGGAGACAGTGGCCACGGGAGTTGCTGAAGTCAGGGAGAGGGGAAAAAGAGGCATGATATGGGGGCATTTTTGGGACTTGGGGTTGTCCTGAATGATATTGCAGGGACAGATGTAGGATGTTATATATCCTGCCATAACCCACTGAATGGACTGGGATAGAGCGTAAACTACAATGGAAACTATAACCCATGCTATATTGCAGTGCTCCAAAATGTATTCTTCAAGTGCAATGAATGTCCTGTATTAATGAAAGAAGTTGTTGATGGGGGAGGAGTCGGGTGTGTGGGGAGTGGGGTATATGGGAAACTCTTATATTTTTTAATGTAACATTTTGTGTGATCTATGTATCTTTAAAAAAAATAAAATGATGAAAAGAGAAAAAGAAAAAAAAAGAGAGAGACAAAGAAAGAGGGAGAGGCAGAAAGAAAGATACTTAAATAAGAACCAATAGAACAAGGAGAGGAAAAAAAGCGAAAGGGAAAGGGACTCTGATTACATTTTCTCCCATGACCCTGAGGTCGAATATCTTTCTGAGAATTGGTCCAAAGCCCAGGGACTTTCAGGAGAAACTTGTGTTCCTTCCTGTTCCTGTTGGAACCTGTGTGGCTCCTGTGGGGCGAGCTGTCTTAGATAAGCACAATTATTTCGACAGAGGGGCAAGTCCTGTCCTAGGTAATGCTCAGGGCAGGGAACCGCAGTTCATGCCTCTGTATCAGGCAGAACCTCCCGGGCTCACAGTCCACCAGTCAGCAGGAGGCCTTCTGCCTTACGTGAGCACTTAGTACAGAGTGTCTGCTTCTCTCAACTCCCTGGTGTGACTCATGCACACTGGGGGTAACTCACACACGCATTTGATGAGGCTGGAATCAAATCGGAAGCTAAAACCACACGGATCTAGCAAGGGAAGTCTTAACAGAAACACAATACATTCATTTTCGTGTAGTCCTTCCCCTCGCTGAACAAATTGACCAAGCTCCGACCACTCGTCATGGAAGTCAACTGTTGCACTTATTCTTGTTTCCATTCACGCTCTGGGGTCCTTGCCAGTGGATAACTAGCTCTTGGCATCACCGATCTTCTCTGCCTCTTCTTGGGCTTTCTTCGTGCTGTTGGATTATTCTGATTAATTTTGAGGGCCTCGCGACTCCCAGTAGGGCAGCCTCCCCAGGGGTAGTGGGGGTTGGGAAGTTCGCCAAGACTGGTGTCTGGAGGAGCTGCTAATTGCTGTAGGTGTCCGCCTGTGCGCCCCGCGAGTGCCCAGCCCACACAGGGAGCTGAGGATGGCGCGGCTGTGTATTTGCAGGAAGATGGCAATGGTTTTTTAATAGCTGGGGGCTCCCTCATTCATCTGTGCGTGCTGGGTTTATTTTGCCATTTGTCAAATTCTGACTCTAGGGGCCCTGGGTTTGGAGTGGCGCAGGCTTCAGGATTGACGACCCGGGTGAATGACAGGTCCCCCTTCTCCTCTAAACCAGCAGGCATTGCCCATAGGAAGCCCCACAGCCCGCTTGTCTCGGAAAGGCCCGTTTCTCCATCTCTGCTGAGGCCAGAGATAAAATATTTATTTGGGATCTAACCAATATGCCACAGCTGCCTCTCCGCCTGTGCTAGACAGTGAGCAAGCTTCTAAACTAGCTTGAGGCTTAATGGCTCATCTCAGGTTCCACTTTGCCAAAGGGAGGAAAGAAAATATAAAAAGGATTCCAGTCCTCTGTTTGCAGAATGGATACTCCATGAATGGAGAACAGCTCTTTACTGGGGTCACACAAATCCCTTGGCTGCCACCGATATACTTAAAACACACTCAAACTCAAGTAGGGTGCTAAAGTAATAGGAAGCTTGATGGCATAAAACACTACTTTCCTAGGCAGGAAGGGACATTTTATAGAATATTTAATTCAAATCAGGAGCTGTGAAATCTTAAAAGTCACTGAGGTCAAAGCTCTAATTCCTGAATCTTTGCCAGAACATTTCTCCCTATATTTGAATGCTTCCATTGATGGGGAAATCATGACTTCTTAAAGCAGATCATTTCCTATTTGGAATAACCTGTTTGCTGAATGTATTTCTTTTATTAAATGCACATTTGTCTCTGTAGCTTCTTCCCACTAGATTGAGATTATTCTTAGAAACACACAACACAACCATTCTCTCTTCCCCATCATGCCCTTCAGCAGAAAGAAGTAATTTTATCCTCTCAAAGACTTCTTTCCTCCAGATTAAATCTCCTCAGTGGGCTCTTCTACTGGGGATACAAAGTTAAACGCAAGTGAGCTCAGGGACATGTGCTTCATATGACACTGTCAAAACCCTTCAGCAAGCTGGTGGTTGAGGAGGGTCCCTGCCCATGCCCCTTCCAACTTTTCTACCCTTGGCTCACATTTCTTCCTACGTCACCCCCAGGAGGGACGGGCTTGCCACCATGACACTCCTTGACCAAGTCTAGGGTATGGCTGCCCACCCCTGCACTGGCTGGCCACTCCGAAATCAGCAGACCAGGCAGGCTGGCATCTGCAGAGAGGCTCAACCATGTTCTCTGTGCCTGCAACCGGTCAGGCCTGAGCCTACTGCATTGACCCAGCCCTCTCAGAATCAGAAGTAGTCCAGTATGTGTAAGTGTGTATGTGTGTGTTTGCTCCAGCAAGGCTAACTGGATAAGTCCTACAACAAGGGAACTGGGGATTGCTGAGCTATGACAAGAGCTGTTCCTTGCTTATCTTGCCGTTCTTCCTTGGAAATAATGTCTGCTTTGAGTTACTTAAATTGGATTGGATTTTAAATTTGGGTCCATGGAGGTCAGGTGTGACATAATGGGAAACTGAGGCCATAATACACGAAAAAAGATAGGCTGTTACTCATGGGTCCCAGG
The DNA here is from genome assembly GCF_030445035.2 of Dasypus novemcinctus. Classification (NCBI taxonomy): domain Eukaryota; kingdom Metazoa; phylum Chordata; class Mammalia; order Cingulata; family Dasypodidae; genus Dasypus; species Dasypus novemcinctus. Next base: position 39,153,915 of record NC_080693.1, read on the forward strand.
GAGTTAGGGGTGTCATGAGGCTCAATGGCTTGGGTGGCTTAACCAGCAGGTGGAGAGCACACAGGCAGAGTGAGAGGGACTTCATTACACCTTTGTTGTGGTCCAGGAGTGGAGGTCAGTAGATTTCCTGTGGGAGACAAGGACTGGTTAGTTTGAAGAAACCCATGCGAGAGGTAATGGACTGGGAGTTCAAGGAAGGTAAGGATGATTAGCTCATCATTTGGGACCAGCTTTGGGATTTGGATAAGGTATGTGTGGATGGGGGTGGTGGCCACATGGCTTTGGGCCCCGGGAGATGGAAAGCTGCTTATTAACTAGGTCAAAGATCAGTGTTGAGGTAAGTGTTTTAGCCAGAATAAGATGGATGCTGCACACACAAATTTTGGTAGTTATTACAATGTCCTAGTTTGAAACCCCAGAGTGCCAAGGGGATATTAGGAGGATAGGATGCAGGAACTCCTGTGTCCTTGGCTTAATACAATTTGGATAACACTAAACCTTATTCTCATCTTTGGTTTTGGTTTCCCCATGTCTTTTAAAGTGTGACATCCAGAGCTAAACTGAAAACCTACCTTAGAGAATAAAGATGCTCTCTCTGTAAACGAGGCAAGGATATCATGGACAGAGAAGGCCTACACCTTGCCTGCCAGAGACAGATGGGGAAGTATGGCTTGCACCCATTGCACTCTCTCTTCCCTGCCCTGGAGGGGGTTGCTAAGATGAATGATAAATATATACTGGGTCTCCTTCCTATCCTAGCTGTTGATATACAAGCAATGATGGGAGGAACTCTGGCAGCTCAGAGAGATTGAACTGGGTGTGCTCAAAGAAATAATGTTAAAAGGTACACCTACTGAAACTGAGGTAATAGTTCATCTGAGGGATGAGTGATTTGTCCAACCCCAAGCCCCGCAGCACAATGCTCGTCTACGCTGTCACCTTCTGGGTGTTTGGTGGAGTGATTGTTAAAATAATGGCAGTGGCCTCTAATGCCAGAAAAGGTGGATGTGAGTCATGGGTCACAATGAAGAAGCAGATAAAGACTGCCAGAGAGATAAAAGCCCTCAGGTCTCTCTGTGTTTTAGAAGAAAATATGAGAATATCTATCAAAATGGAAAACATGCCTACTCTATGCTCTAACAATTCTGTTTTTAGATATTTTCCTACAGGTTTACTTGGAAATGTGGGAAAATATGTTAGCACAATGATATTGATTGTAGCATTATTGGCAATATTCAAGACAGGAAGCAACTTAAATTCCATCAGCAGGGGACTGCGTACATGAAATATAATCCATTTATATGACAGAATACCATGCAGCCTTGAAAAAGAGTGAGTTAATATAGTTGCACTGAGACGGAACTATCCATGAAAAATACACAGAAAAAAGTATAGTACAAGGCATTTTTGTTTGTGCAAAATAAGATTCATACACAGATGTGCACTTGCATATGTTTAGACTCCTGGAAGGATACACATAAAACTAGTAATCTTGTTGCCTGGGCTTGGAGATGGGATGAGAGAATAAGTACTGGGGAGGAGGGAGACTTAGTTAGCTCTATATACCATTTTGCATCATTTAAATTCATTGTCTGAAGCCTACATAATATATTTCAACAAAATACTTCAAAATAAAAAGGAGGTATATGCCTTCTGCACATCTGTCAAATACTGGGCTTCTCATTACCCCAGATATTTACCAAATGGCCATTGTTTGCAGGGTACTATGCTGGCCCAGTTTGGTGGAAAAGACATGGTTATTTATTTACTTTTCTTCAGTGAACCTGCTGTTCAATTAGGGAGAGAAATATGAGCACACGGTTTATTCTAGAAATCAGAAGAAGGAAAATTAATCCTGACTAGGGAAGTGGAAAGATATCATGAAGCTGGTTTTCAAAGTCTTGGTAGTAGAATTTTGAGACATGAAGAAGGATGAACGGGGACAGAATTCCAGGTCAAGAGAACAACATGAACCAAAAATCTAGAGGGAGAAATGTAAAACCAGGTTGTGCCATCCTAAAGGTTCCTCCTTCCTATTTGCTTTCTGTAGTACCAGAAATATTTTCCTTTGGGTTAAGCCATCATCATTTATTTTCAGGAGTCCTTGCGAGAATGCAGATACCTACTTTTGATTGTGATATGAAAGTATGGATCATTGGGTTGCCAGAAAACCAGCTCTCCAGAAAGAAAAATGTTGGAATTTGTAGTATTTGCCAGTTTCCATGGTATAAATACTCCCACCATGGCTGACTTCAAGCTACCAACAGGGAACAAGAGTGGGCAAAAGAGATGTATAATTGGCTCTCTCAAGCCTGGACCAGCTGGCTTCAGTGCACCACCAGACAAATTAGAATCTTTGTGATGGATTAGAATCCTAGAATACCAGAGCTAAAAGGGGCATTAAAGAGTGTTTAAAATGAACCTTAGTTACGGAGGAGGAAATCAAGGTGTTTGCATGAAGTTAGAGTCAGGACACTATATTCTAGCTCTTGGTTTAGTGCAATGTCTGCTTTTCCTTGGACTGTGCTAATGGAACAGAGGGAAATGAACATGGAACAGTACAGTTTTATGGAGCAAACAGTCATAAAGAAAAGCAGAGAACTTTCTCAGGGATAGAAAAGGTGGTAGGGCTCCCGAATGGTCTCGGGAAGGCTTTGTGTGCCATGGGTATAGGAAGGACTAAAGCAGGGAAGAAGGGGCATGGCCAGAAGAGTCTTGAAGGGGAGGACTTGGAAGACAAAGTGTCCAACTGTGTAGTTTTGTTCAGGATTGACTTTTCTTCCTGGAACAGAACATAATGAGCTGACGCGATATATAGAGCACAGTACTGGGCTAGTCCCATCCATGCCCTTGATGGGTTGATACTTGGGCAAGTTATTTCTCCTCTGCAAGCTTCAGAGCTTTCCTCCTTAAAGTGGGGCTGGAAGACAGCGTGGGAGTGGATGACTTCCGAGGACCCTTCCAGTGTGACAGTCAGTGTTTGTGTGTTTGGACTCTCAGTGAAGAAGCCCCAACAGCCATCAAAGCAAGAGGTGTGCGGGGTGGGTGTGGAGAGAACTGAAGCAGAAAGGTGGGATATTTATTTAACTTTACCCAGTGCAGTGAGGAGACAAAGAGAAATCAAAGCAGCAGAGGGCAAAAGAGCAGTTTATTTTTGTGAGTTTATGGCATGACCAGGGAGTGGAAGATGGATTAAGGGAAAACAGGAGAGAGAATCATCTTTATTATGTCATGCATTAAAAAAATGTGACAGCTCATCCCAAAAGCCCTTCAGTGGGGGAGCCACTGCCTTTGGGGCAAGGTCCAAGTTCCTCTGTGTGGTTACAAAGATCTCCATTTTCTGCCCTTGCCTACATTCCAGTCTCATCTCCTAGGTCCCCCTGCCCCTACCCAGCATCACCCAGCTAGTGGTTCAGGAGCAAGCACTGCTTATTAATGTCCTGCAGAACTCGTCCCCTCTCCCCCTGCCACCTTTGCACAGGCCTCAACCTGGCATGTTATTCCCTGCCATAGCTGCTTGGCAAACTTTTCCTCATTCTTCAAAATCTTGCTTCAGCATTTCAGCCTCTTTCTGGAGCCTTTCTTACATGACAGCCTTCCCTTGATCTGCCTCCAGATGGAGAGAATAGCTTTCTGCCATGAGCTGCTGCCTCTGTGTGCATGCCATTTTAATGACAATATGGCACTTCCTTGCATGTTGTTTTTAACTCCCCCACTTCACTGTGGCTCCTGAGGTTGAGAAAAAGAGGACCTTTTGGAGCGGGTGACTGGTTCCCAGAGGCTATAGTCAGAAAGGGTAGGAGGAGAAAAGCCGCTCCTGTAATCTCTCCAGGGCTCCGCCCTGGGAGAGAAAGAGTGGGACATGGCAGCTGAGGCAAAGACTCTTGCTGAAGGCAGACTGGGAATGCTGATCTGCCAAGTCCTACAAGTTGTTTTTAGCTGAACCCCTGCAAGAAATTGAACAAAGTTCCCAAGGGAACAGGGGTTGTAATGATATTAAAGAGGAAAATAAATGAGAGCCTTGTCCAAGGCAGCTCCATTATGTGCTCTGATCAAGTCATTCTGATTCTCTGGGGAGGAGAGTTGCTCCTCAGCCCCCACATGAATCCAGCCCTCTGCTAGGGGCTGCAGTGGATGTTGGGATGAGCCACCCAGATCCCCCTCAGACCTGAAAGGGTTTACTCTCCTCTCTGTCTTCCCTTTCCTTTCTTTCCCTTCCTTCCACAGGTGCTGATCTCCAGAGCATGTCCTAACAAACTTCCTGCAAGCAATTTCCATCTCAGAGTTTATTTCCTGAAGAGTAACTCCATCTTCAAGAATGATGTCAGTTGGCATTTAGGGGCTGCTGAGATTAGCAGCTAGAGTTGCCATGCAAGGGCAAAAATCTCTTGAGACAGTGGTGGGAACTGAGATTGTAGGCAGGAGGTGATGTCAACAGGAAAATCAGGAGAGCCACAGAGAGGAATGGGATCAAGAAAGGTCATCAGAATGGTGCATAGCCCTAACCACCCAGGCGTGGCCCACTGTGGCCATCTGGGGTGATTTTAGCAGCAGTGGGGAGGGGACAGTGGGATTGGTCACTTTCAGTTATTATACACATGGTGCTGTCCCTGGGAGTCTTCTCAATCATGGCCACACATTAGATTCACCTGGGATGGTTTCCAAAAATACTGATTCCAGGACCCACCTTAAGATATTCTGGCTAAATTGGTCTAGGATGAGAACTGGGCCTTTGTATATCTTGAATGTTGTCTGGTGAAGTTCTAATGTGCCAGCTAGGGTTCAGAAAGATGATAAGCTCTGGAACCAGATAGATTTGCGTTTGGATCTTGGTCTTACTAGCGGCTGGGAAATTTTGAGTGCTAGTTAATTTCTCTGGGCTTCCATGTCCTCATCTGTAAAATCATGTCAATAACACATATTTCATAGAAATATTATGAGGGTGATGTAGAAACAACAATAACAATGATGGTGATAATAGCTTTCAATCCACAGAGCCCCTGTCATAATCATTGTCCTTGCTATTTGTATTCACACTTGCCTCTTGCGCCTTCTTCTTCAGGGTATAGTGCCCTACAATAGACTTGTCTTCCTTAGTCCCTGCCCCATTATAGAAGATTCCTCTTTCCTTACCCCAGCTACAGCTATTTAAAGTCCAACAAACTATGGCTATAGCTACTAAATGGAAAACCAATCACTGTCCTGGAGTTGACCAGATGACCAAACATTGACATGATGGGTCACACTCCTGTTCACACCCAAAATGACACATGCAGCAGCTCAGCCCTTCAAGATGCCAGTGGCTGGTGTGTGGATGCTGCGTGGGAAACAGAGCAGGGTTGGTGTTGCTCAAGCACAGGGGCAGCTTAACCACTTTCCCAGAGTTGCACCAGTTAGCATGTGGCCTTGGACAAGTCCTTTCTCCTTCTGCTCCATCTGTTGCCATGTAAAATGAGGAAGGATGACCTGGATAAATGACAATTATGTTCAGTTTGATCCTGCTGGTTCTGCACTTCAGGAGATGCCTTGGGGGACCGACATCCTTTCTTCTTCTCCCATACAGACTCCAGCGGCCACCCATCAAGGCTCCAAGGGCTGCTGCTTCAGAGCAGGGGGCCAGAGAGTCTGTCCTGCCACTGGTTCCCTTGGTCCCCAAAACCTTCCCACCCAAGGGTCATCCGTTTTTCCATTTCCCCTCCTGCCGTCTAGAACTTTAAATAGCCTCCAGCTCACTATGTGGCTGCCAGAAGTTGTAATTAAATAATGTCCAACTGTCAGAAAAGCTGTTATAAATGGCCCTTTTGTCTGCACCACTGTCTGGGAAGCCAAGAAGGAGAGAAACCAGAGGGTTATATATATGAAGGGCAAAAGTTCCAGGGGGAACTGGGGGCAACAGTTTTAGGGATGGTGAAAATCACTTAAGGGTGTTTTTTAAAATGTGTAATTAGTCAGCAGAGGAGATCCCAGACCTAGCTCTGTGATTGGATTTGCATGAGGGGTAATTTGAAAAGGATTGTGGAAGCTCAAGTCTTTATCTGAAGCTGATTCTCCCAGGCTGCAATTAGCACCCTTTTTAAAACCCAGACGTGAAAGTAAAAAGGGTAGGGTGAGTGCTGGCAAACCAGACAGTTCTCAGATCAACTTTCATTATTTTCTCTTTCCTTTCTTTCCTTCTTTTCTTCCTTCCTCTCTTTCAACACTCTTGACTTTTAGGTATGAAAGCCTTCTCTAAATAAGGAATATGGGAGAGGAAATTGACTTTTATTGAGTGTATAGTAAGTGCCAGATAGTTTATGTATATTATTCCATGTAATCCTTACAACTCATGTAGGTGATAATTATTATAAAACCCAATATTGCAGATGAGGAAACAGAGGCTTTTTGAGCTTAAACAAACTTCCTCAGTCAAGCCCTGTACTTAAAGGGCAGGATTAGAACTCCAGTAGCCTGTAAACTCCATGACGGTGTGGCACGTCTGTTCTGTGCATTGTCTTGCTGGGGTGCTACATGGCACGTAGAGTCCTTGAGAAATATCATGGGAGGAAGAAAGGAAGCAGCAAAAGGAGGACGGGGAAACCAGCTCAGTTCTCAGATCTTTTTCTCATGCCGTGTTGTCTTTGGAGAGTACAGACAGGCAGGTATAAATCAGTGAAACACATAAGATTGTTGAAGGAAAGTAGCTTTTAAAATGTGTGCAAAAATAATTTGAATAAAAAAAATTGGGTTTCAAGTGTCACGGGGAGAGTGAAGTGAGTACTATGGCTGTTCGGAGGAGGAACGGGTGAACAAGAGGGCTTCATGGAGAAGGTAGCATTCAAGCCTTGAAGGATGGATAAGATTTGGACATGGAGAGGCGGAGGGCAGGGAAGGTTGACGAATCACAAGTAACCTACATGGTACACATAACCAATGGTTAGGGCATTTGGAAATTGCCTGGATTACAACCCAAGCCTGTGTGGTGTCCTGGTGAGGCTCCCGGGGATTAATCAGGCAATAGAGTCCTCCTTCATGCTGGTGAGTGAGAGGTGCTCAGGGTAAGGGAAATCCAGGCTGAGTGAGCCCGAGCCTGTGTGTGAATGAGTGTGTGTGTGCAAGTGTGGGGACGTGTGCTTGCTGGAGAGGATGGTTGCTGCTTTTTTTCCAAGCTTAGGTGCATAAGTCTCAAGTGAAAATGTTTCTAGGTTTCCTAGGTGGGGTGTGTCATGTGCAGTCCAACTAACCTCTGCCTGGACATCTGCAGAGATCTGCTAATGGGTTCTGCAGCAGCAAGAAAGGTGTTGAATAGCTCCAAGCCTGGGTATATTGGGTGGGAAGAAGACTTAGAGCCTCGTTTGTCCCTAGCAGAAAGGGTCAGGTGTGACACCAACAAAGGAGGTTTGGGGGATGGAAAGTACACCCCAGGAACTTGGGAGATGGTGGGAGCTTGTCGAGGGCAAGAACTCTGACTTCACTTCCATGGTTCATGTGTCTCCCAGGCTCCTACAACCTCAGAGCCAGCTTCAGAATGAATGTTGTGGACCATTCTCTACATGATGGGATTCCAGAAACAGATGGATCTAGATATGAGTGGGGATTCTCAATTTGGCACATCTGCCATCAGGGCCCAGGCAGACATCTTCCTAACTGGATTGTGTGGCCTTGGGCACATCTCTAAATGTCTCTGGGCCTCAACATTCTATTCACAAGCATTCATTCAACAGGCTAACAGTGAGCCCCTATCCTGTGACAGGTGCTGTGTTAGGTGCCAGGCGGGGGTGGGGGGTGAGGTGGGGTTGGTTTCCAGGAGAGTAGCAGAGAAAATATCTGATTTTCTCTCTCATGAAGCTTCCCATGTAGTGGACGTAAACACGTAATCACACAAATAAGTACACTATTGCACATGGCAATTAAATCCTGTGAAGGAAAATGAGAGGGTGCTATGGAAGAACAATTTGGCTGGGGCATTAGGGAAGACCTCTTTAAGGTAGGGCTTTTAGCTGATACCTGAAGGATAAGTACAAGTTATCTGAGTCAGACCTAGAGAAAGAGTTAGGGCAGAGGCCTTGTGGAGGAAACTAGGTTTCTATGTGTGGCCAGAATGTATGAGCAAGGGACAAAGTGGAATGACATCCTGCTGGGGGTGAGGGAGCTGGGCCAACCATGCAGGAACTCATCATGCACAAGAAGGATTTGGGACTTTAACCCCTGGTTGTTGGGAGGCCACTGCTCACACTGCAGTGTGATGATTGGAGTCACATACTAAAAATAAAGTAAACAATGAGAGGGGGGCAACAGCAATAACACCCACAAAAAAAATTGGACCTCCATGCAGGGTGAAAAAAGATTTGAAGAAGTATTTTCATGTTCCCAGGGGAAAAATCCATTAGAAGAACAAAATACTAGTCCACTAGAAGAACAATGTACAAAAGTATTCACCATATTTAAAAGGATTGAAACCACACTGGCTGTTGTGTGAAGAGAATAAATGCTAGTAAGTCTTGCCGGCTTCAGAATCAAATGAGAGAAGGATGTGAAAGGACTTTGTAAGCAGTATTGTATTTGAAAGGGTCTGGAAATTTCCCCATTCCCTTACTCCCCAAACTCTCTCAACAGCACCTAAATGCTGATTATCCCAGGAAATTAGAACTTTGAATCTATTAAAAGAGAAAAGTCCCAGAGAGGATATGCTTTGACCTAAGCAAGACAAAGGCAGGGCCTCGACCCCCAAAGGACTAGATGTAGTTATTCTCAACCTTGGCTTCACTTTAGAGATACCTAGTATTGTAGCCAGTCTCCAAAATGGCTCCCAAAGATCTTTATCTCCTGGTACACAAGCTCCTTATAGCCTCTCCCACACTGAAAAGGACTGTTCAGTGTAACCAATAGGATATTGTGGAATGTGCCTTCCAAGGCTAGGTCATAAAAGACATTGTGGCTTCTGCCTTGTGCGTTCTCTCCCTCTCTTTGGGATTACTCATCCTGGATGGCCATGTTGTGAGGGTGCTCAAACAGACCTATGAGAGGGCTATGTGGCAAGTAACTGAGGCCACCTTCCAACAGCCCTGTGAAAGAACCCTCCAGCCCCAGCTAACATCTTGAGATGATCCTGAGCCTGAACCACTCAGCCAAGCTGTACCTAGATTCCTGAACCACAGAATCTATAAAACAATACATGTTTCTTGTTTGAAGACATGAAGTTTTGCAATAATTCATTAGGCAGCAATAGAAAACTAATATGCCTGGGGAGCTTTGAGAAATATTGATGCCCAAGTACCATTCACAGAGATTCTGATTTATTTGGTCTGGAATGAAGTCCAGCCATTGGTATGTTGAAAAGTCTCCAGATGGCTCTAGTGTGCAGCTAGGACCAAAAACAACTATAGATAAAAGGCAGGTCGACAAAGCAGGCATTAAATACAGGGCATTGCCTCAATTTTCAGAGCCAGAACTGGTTTAAGCTGAGAGTTCTATCACAGGAGAAGGCTAAACCCCAGTGTGAAGGTCAGAGCCAAGAGCCCAAGTAGCCTGACAGCCAGGTGTATCAGTGTCCACTGAGACACTTGGGCTTCTTACCATGGGATCCCTACATCACCCTAAGGGAACAGGCCTATAGAAGAGACTCAAGTGACCTTAACTGAGGGGAGAAGAGGGGCCCAGGGATGGCAAGTAAATCTATTTCTACTCTCAGAATCTTTGACCCATGGCCCCTTGCTGCAGCCCGACACCTTTGGAATGAAGGTGACAGGACACCAAGTTCTCCTTCTGATGGATAGCCTTCCAGCAGCCCCCATATCCACCATGACATTGTTTTCTGTCCAGAACGTGTTCCTGCCTGAATGTTCTCTTGAAACCTATGAGCAATAATGACAGCTGATTCTGAGCACCCTTGTCTGTCCTCAGATTTCCATGACTAATGGGTTATTGTTCTCATCTGCGAACAATAACTCAGGAATTCCAATTGTCTCTTTGCTCTCCCTAATGTAATGTCCCTGATGAAACCTACGATAAAATAATTAAAATGATTGTAAAGAAATTCCTCACAGATGAAAGAGGCTGATGGGATAGTCAGATGAGAGTTCACCCAGCCTCTCTCAGCATTGCATGTCAGGGGTGAACTGACTGATCTTTGTGAATTTCCTATGAATGGGCCCTAATACCAACTTGGATCTGTGTATCTATGATTCCAGAAGCATTTATAGACATTTTTGGAACACATGCCACATGCTAGGCACTGGAGATACAGAATTCAATAAAAACCCTCTTCCTGTTCTCAAGGAGATTTTAGCTAAACAGAGACAAAGAAGGATAATACAGCAGATGAGTGCTTCACTCAGGGGCACGGACAAGAGGCCCCTCATTCAGCACAGGAGGCTTTGGAGGAGGTGACATCGGAGGTGTTCTGTTGCTTAGGCAAACATGGGGGGCAGTCCCTGGAGAAGAAACCAAACGCAAGGTGATAGAACAAATACTAAAAATTGCAATTCAAGAAAATGTTCATGAGATTTAAAAAAAGAGATCTGAATCTACATACTAAAAGAGCACAAAACACACAGAATTCTACAAAATTGAGACTGAAGGTGCAATACCATGGCATGTTCTAGTAAAATTACTGCACTTTAGGAAGAAAAAAATTATTTAACCATTTAGTCAAAAAAAGGGAAATGAAAAGAAAATTAGGTTATCATCAAATTTTATTGACAACAATGATTTTTCTAGAAGAAAACGGAAAACATTTTAAAGATAATTAGCAAAATAAAATATAAATTGAGTATTTTATATTAAAAGATTGACTTTTGTGCACAAAAGAGCACAGTTAACTATTATGAACATTCAAGACCTCAAGGAGTTTTGTTCCTATGAGTTCTTCTTGCAGGATTAACTGTAAAACAAACTTCAAACAAACAAAATAACCAAAGAAACACTGATATTAATGTTTGGTGATGAGCATTAAATGTATAGATACTTACAAAACTAAGACTGAGTGAGGGTTAAAAGGGAGAGAGTAGAGTATGCCATGGCTATATGATCTGACAATGTAGATACAGTACACTACAAAAAATGGGGGGACAATGAGGAGAGTATATGCAGACTTTTTTCCGTTTTCAGTGATGGTATTTGTGGTGGTAGTAGTTGCATTGCTTTTTGAGATTGTTGAGTGGGTAATGTGGGATAAAATAAATGATTCATTATGGGGTATTTTATCTTCTGTGTCCTCAGGAAACCAGGACCCTCAGTTTGGAAGAAAGGAGATACAGACATCATAGAGAAGAGATTACATAAAACCTAGTAGTACTGAATTGAATTGGAAGTATTAGTATCAGTATCAGTTCTGTGTATATGTGTGTATGTATGTACCCAATTGCCCATTTGCAGGACATACAGGGACAGAGGAACATGTTGAATCACATCATGAGTGAGCAGTCAGCAAAATCCAGACTGGAGAAAACTCAGATTCTGTTGATCTTCAACAGACAAGTTGTAAGAAAAAGAAAGAGATGGATAACAACCTATAGATGAAAGATGGCTTAAAATGCAAATGCAAACCAGTGTTTTTAAATGTGCAAGAATAAACTATAGTATCTATAGATGCACAAAAGTTATTCACTATAAGAGTCAGGATATAATTTGTGGGGAAGGAGGAGGTTGTGATTAGAAAGGGGCACATGGAAAAGACTTTTGGGGTTGTTGGCAAGGTTCTATTTCTTGACCTGCTTATAGGGGTATATGACTTAAAATAATTTCTACAAACATTGTATTTACTTTGTATAGCTCTTCCATATCTGCTTTATTTTAAAGTTAAAAGTTTTAAAGACACTACCATATATGAAAGTCAAAGAAAACATCTGCCAGGCCACACTGAGCAGTAAGATCTCCATGCTCAATTTCTGCCTTGGAGGATTGGATGGTGGACATAATATGGGCTCCCAACAGCATGTTCCCTTTGGCCTTTAGTCACCGGAAGAAATTATTCAGTAAAAAGGTAGAGGGCATGAGAGTAAACTACAGGCTCTTCCTGGGCAGCTGAGACTGAGCTGAGTAATAAATAGAGCTTGGCCTAGAGTAGAGGGCTCCCTGTACTTAACATTTTTGCTTCATTCTAACCAGAAGCCCTCTGGGGTCAAACAAAGCCCCAGAAAATGTCACTGACAGATGTATATTTATGTATAAATATTGTTAGGTGAATTCTACTTTAAGAATATCCAATATGCTAGTTTCAGGATTACTAAGCTATTTCCATCACAAAAAAGATTTTTTCCCTTAAAGAAGGGTTCAGCTCCAAGCTTCCTTAAAAAGGCAGCTTGCAAGCTTCCTTAAAAAGGCAGCTTGCAAGCTAAGGGAAGCATTTGTTTACAGAACTATAATTGCTCCACAGGAGGAAGGGAGATGTGGGCTGTGAAATGTTTGTACCAGCCCATGGGCAAACAGGACATAAGGGGTCTACAGTTGGGAAGGCCTTGATATGAAAAATAAAGCAAAGAGGGTTTGGGGAACATCCATCATTTCCCACTCTCCAGCCCCAGCTCCCAACTTCTCTTCTTCAAAAGCTTGGGTCGTCACATAATAAGATGGAACCTGTGCAAAAAAAATCAGTTCAGTATTTCTGAATCATTTTGTTGAGCACATTGGGCTACTCATTTATCTAGGTAATTCTACAAATTAGTCATGAAAGCAGTGTTTGCTATTTTGGGGCTGCTCAGCATCTGAATCCCTTTTCTAAGTTTGGAGACTTCTCTGTGGTATGAATTTTGGTGCAAAGAAGAGAATGCCTTTCACCATAAAAGCTGAAAAGGCCAGTTACTTACTTTCCCAGGCTCCTTTTGGCAAGGAAGCAGGCATATGACCTGGGCCACCCAATCAGAAACACTGTTGCAAAGAAGTCATGATGGTGGGGAATGCTGGCAGCAGAAGTGGCAGGGGATAGAGACTGTTTCTAGGGTCAGCTGTAGGAAAGAGTGTGGACTTTGTGTGTTCAGGGGTGGCAGAAAATCATTGGTTTTGGTCTATGACTTGGGCTACACTGCACAGCTACCGGGGTTCCTGCTTATTTTCTGAGAGTGGTTCTGTTGCCTTGCTGGCAATTCTTTGAGCTACCTAGTATCTTTTCAGCAAATGTCTTCTCTGCTTAAATAATCTGGAGTTGTTTTTGTAACTTTCAATTTAGAAGCCTGGCTGAGACCATGGTCAGAGACTATGTCATGATAAACAACTGGGAGTGAAAGAAATTTTGAGGCATGAAATTATGTCTCAAAGAAGACAGCTAAACTGAGCTTTACAAGGAAAGAAGAGGAGAATAGTTTTGGACCTGGGGAGAAGTGGAGAGAAGGCTGGAAGAAGAGAGAAGAGTGGGTATGAAATTGAAACTATGTGGTGAAGGATCTGTGAAAATTTCCTCAGAGTGACTTTAGGGCCTATTAAGGATAAGGATATCTAGTATTCCATATAAAACTGTTTTCATGCTGCCGTGTAAATTCTCCCTTCTATTCCTTGCTTCCTCCACTACTCAAGGTACTTATAGTAAAGTATATACCGTACTCATTCAACGCATTATATGAATAGGATTTTTGGCATATTAAAATCAAGGAGAGGCTGAGTTTCACAATGGGGTGCATGAAGTCAGACAGAGGAGATGTGAGAAAAATCAGGAGCCCAGAACCGAGGAGCACTTGGTGAACACCTTTGGGAGAAAATTCTACAGACACATGAAAGGGGATTCAAGAGGGTACCCTTGGCAGGAGCAGCGTGGGAGGCAAAGACAAGGCAGAGGGCACTGAATTCCAGAGGTGGAACATAGCTGGGAGTCGAAGGTAAAAACCAATAAAGGCAATTGAGGCAGCACACAACTTGAAGAAGGGCAGTATAACTGATTTTTGGAAGGCTTTAGTCTTTTAAATTTTTAACAGATTTTTGAGGTATAATGTACATACCATAAAACTCACTCTTTGAAATGTACAAATCAATGATTTTTGGTAAATCCGTAGAATTGTGCAACCATCATCACAATCCAGGTTATAACATTTCCATCAAAAAGTCCCCTTGTGCCCATTTACAGTCAATCTACACTCCCACCCCCAGCTCCAGACAACCACTGATCTGTTTTCTGTTTCCATAGGTTTGCCTTTTCTGGAAATGTCACGCAAATGGAATCACACCATATGTAGTCTCTTGGATCTGGTTTCCCTCAATTAGCATAATTTTGAGGTTCACCCATGATGTAGCATGCACCACTAGTTTGGTATTCCATTGTGTGGTTATGCCACATTCTATTTTTCCATTCAACAGGTAGTGAACCTGTGGATGATGTCTACATTTTGGTTATTGAGAACAATGCTTCTATGAACACTCATGTACAGGTCTTTGTGTGGACACATGCTTTCATTTTTCTTGGGTATATACCTCAGGGTAAAATGGCTGAGTCATATAGTAACTCTGAGAAATTGTCTGACTGTTTTCTAAAGAGACTGCACCATTTTACATTCCTACCAGCAGTGTCTGAGGATTCCAATTTCTCCACATTTTGTCCACTTTTATAACTGTTCACATTTTTTACTATAGCCATCCTGGTGAGTGTGAAGTGGGATCTCATTGTGGTTTCAATTTGTATTTCCCTAATGACTAAATATTTTAAACATCTTTTCATGTGCTCATTAGTCATTCATGTATTTTCTTTGGTGGGATGTCTATTCAACTGTTATGCCCATTTCAAAATACTGGTTGTTTGTCTTCTTCTTATTGAGTTATACAACTTCTTTACACATTCTGAATACAAGCCCTTTATCATACATATACTTTCAAGTATTTTCTCCTGGACTATGTTTTATCTTTTCCTTTTATTATTGATATCATTTGAAGAGCAAGTTTTAAGAATTTAGATGCTAATTTATCCTTTTTTTCCCTTCTGTTGGCATACTTTTGGCAGTATATCTAAGAAATCTTTGTACAATAAAAGGCCACAAATAATTTCTCCCATATTTTCATCTATCAATGTTATAGTTTTAGCTCTTATATTTATGTGTATGGTGGGATGCAAGGATCTAAGTTTGTTGTTTTGTGTATTAATAGACATCCTTTTCCCAATGAAATGCCTTGCTACCTTAATCAAAAATCAATTGACCACAAATGAATTATTTCTGGATTCTTAATTCTGTTCTTTGATCTACATGTCTATTCTTATGTTAATATCACACTTTCTTGATTACTGTAGCTTTATAATACGTTTTGAAATGTGGCAGTTTAAGTCTCCAAACTTCATTCTTTTTATTCAAAATTGTTTTGGCTATTCTATATCATTTAAATTTCCATATAAATTTTAGAATCAAATTGTTGATTTCCTAAAAAAAGATGAGATTTTCACTGGTATTGAATTGATTTTGTATATCATATTGAAGAGAATATTGAGTCTTCCAGTCATTGAATATGGACTATTTCCATTTATTTAGGTCTTTAATTTCTCTCAGCCATATTTTGTAGTTTTCAGTGAACAAGCTTTGCATTTACTTTGTTAAATTTATTCTCTAGTATTTTAAAAATTATTTTCCTAACTTTTAGATATAAAATAGACTTAAAAAAATATTCATCTTGTATCCTGCTGAACATGCTTACTAGTTCTGGTAGTTTTTTGCAAATGAATTCCATAGGATTTTCTACAAATAAGATCATGTCATCTTCCTTTCCAATTTATATGTCCTAATTTCTTTTTCTTGCATTATTGCACTGGCTAGAACTTCTGGAACAATGTTGAATAAGAGTAATGATAGTGGAAACCTTGGCTTTTTTTCTTGTTCTGATATTCTTCTATTTCCTGAAAGAATTTATATAGGGTTGGTATTATTGCTTCTTAAAAATATAATAGAATTCATCAATGAAGACATTTGTGTCTGAGCTTTGTGTGTGTGTGAAGATTTTTAATTATTAATTTAATTTCTTTACTTGCTAGAGGCCTATTCAGGTTTTTCATTCCTTTTTTTTTTTAACATTTGAAAATTTTTATTAAGAAAGTATCCAAGTAGACTCAAAAGTCAAGAGAATGTGAAGCAGCATGGGCATCTATCCAGCTTCAACTACTGTCAGCCTTTCCTCCTGCTTGTTTGTCTCTCTTTTTTTTCCTGTATAAATATATGTGTGTGTGTACATATATATATATATATAATTATTATTAGAGAAGTTGTGAACTTACAAAACAATCATGCACGATGTGCAGAATTCCCATACAATACCCCCTCACCAACACATTACTTTGTTGTGGAACTTTTGTTACAGATTGAGAGATCATTATCAGACTATTACCACTAACTATGGTCTATAGGGTACATTTGGTATACTTTTTCCATAATCCCTTATTATTAACACAGTACCATTTTTGACATTGAATATTATAACATTGCTATTAACTTTCATTCCTTTTTGAGTCAGTTTTGGTAATTTGTGTCCATTTGCCTGGACCTGGTCTACAGAATCTGTCTGTGGAGCTGCTTTTGTCTCTGCTCAGATTTTTAAAAATTTTTCATTTTTAATATTTTGCCTAGCTTCCTAGAGTCTGCCCCCAGGTCTGCCTAGTTTATTGGTAGTTCAGTGTTTAGCTTTTGCTTGAATAACTCAACCCAAAAAGGCTTCCAGCTTCTGCCAGTAGATCTGTGTGTGAACTGGTGAGTGCATTTGGAATTTATGCAGTTTTCAAGTCTTCCTGGTTTTCACTTTCTGCCAGGCACTCTTGAACAGCCTTCCAGTTTAGGCAGATGCGAGGAGAGCCTATCAAGCCTCTCTGTGGCTCTCATTTCCAGGATCTCTCCAATAAATTTTTGGCTAGATCTCTGGTCTGCTTCTCTCCTCACCTGGGATTGAAATCTGAAGGCAGGAGAATCACAGGCTTCCCCTTGCCCTGATGGTCACCCATTTTCACCTTCCACTAGAAATCACTTCAACCCCCTCTGACAGTGAAGCTGCTGGTTTTCATGACCAGCCAGGAAGCCCCAGACTCCTGTTGCTCTTATACGAAGGTCTTACCTGAAAAAAAAACTAACTATTCTCAATTTGTCATTTACCTTTGGTCAATTTCTAGAGCCATGAAATTTTTTGTTTGTTTGTTTTTAATAATTGTTTAGTTTTGTAGCTGTTTGGTTTTTTTTTCTTTTGTAGAGAAGATTTGCCAATTTTGTCACTCCTCTACAGGTGGAAGTGCCCTTTAGTGTTTTTAAGATGCTGGTGTGTGGCCTGTCAGCTAGGCTTCTCCTTGTTCTAAAGGTAGCATTGGGCATCTGGAAACCACAGAGTATGAGCTCTTTTGAAAGAGTAAGGGTTAGAAATGATGCCAAGGAAGGCATGAATTGGGGCATGAGAGGGACTGGAAGGTGATGGGAGATCAAGAGTGATGAAGATAGTGAGGAGTGGAAGTGGGACACAGCAGTGAGGTCAAGAGCAGAATGCACAGTCTATTGGAAAATAAAGAATTAAAAAATAGTTTTAAAAACCTATCTTACTACCACCTTAAGGCCGATGGCTTAACAGTCACTGTTTCCATGGGTATTTCCTCTCAGTCTCCCTGCTGGTTTGGATCTCCAGTATTCTGAGGAGGGGTAGGTAGGGATGGGAATGCATTGCCCATACCCAGGAAGGGATCATATGTCACTGGCACATGGAAATGACCATCATCTCAGCATCGTCTAGGGGTCGAAGTTGCTGACCTCTAGCCCAGACCTGACTTTCACATAAAAATTTGGTTCTAATATTTTAAATCAGGAGTTGACAAATTATAGCCCATAACCCAAATCTGGCTCACCACCTGTTTTTGTAAATACATTTTTATTGAGACTCAGCCACACACATTTGTTTAAATATTGTCTGTGGCTGCTTTCTCTTTATAAGGACAGCATTGAGTAATTATGACAGAGACCATATGGCCCGCAAGGCCTAAAATATTTACTATCTGGCCCTTTACAGAAAGTTTGCCAACCCTTGTTCTGAATTAAAACTATAGTAGCCAAACCCTTTGAGGCATGATAATGTGCATAAAGCATCATATATATAATCAGAAAATATGGGCTCAAGCTGGGCTTTGCTACATACCACCTGGAGCATCCAGGGCAAGCTGTTTGCCCTCTCTGGTCCCAGGTCTATTGTAAAATGGCAGTCTGGTGACCTACTCTATCATTTGGGGTTGTTGTTCAAATAAAACTACTGTATGTGAAAGCATGTTGCAAACCATGTAGCATCGTACAAATGCTGTTCGTTTTGATGTTTGCAGAACACCTAATTTGACCTCCTAAACCCCTTGTTTGGATCCACTCTTCGTGTGAGATGAATGCCATCTTATGCTTTTCATGTATCTGAGTCTGTGACATAGCATTTTCTTAAGTGCTTTTCCTTGACTCAATAGGGGAGCTGAGAAAGATGAAAGACAATAAGAAAGGGAAACTCCCTGTATAGGTAGGCCTGCTGGCCAACAGCAAACCAATGGTTTGAGGGCCACTTTTCTTCCCAAGGACATCCCTGGTGGAGAGGACACTCACCCTGAGGCTTGATCTTTTAAATTATTGAATTACATATTTTTCCCTTCAAGAGTCTGAACATGGTAAACTCTATTACAACAGCAGGGGTGATTCAGTGGTTGACATGAAACAAATCTGGATGAGAATTTATTAATAATTATAACGCTTTGAGTTATACATAACTCAGAGCCTGGAATTTCCAACCACCGTGGCTAATTTCTATAACAAGAAATTGTGTATCCTCAGGCAGTTGACCAAAGTTGAGGAGAGAGTCTCTGGCCAGCTGAAATCTGAAATCTGAAATCTCTGTGTGGAAGGGCACCATCTGCATGGATTCCAGGCTGCAGTGTCAAAGTCATCTGTAACCTCCTGGCCAATCTTCTCAGTATGGAAAGTTGTCCTCTTTCAGTCCAGGGAACAAAGGCCACATCTTCTACCCCTCAGTGTCTGCAGTTGAGTTACTTACCACATGAGCTGTGGCCCCTGTTCCCTTGTGCAGCCTACCTCAACATGGGAGGAAATAGACCAGTGTTTGGGCCAGAAATGGGGGTGGGACCTGGTAAGAAATGAAGTGTCTATATTAGTCCTAAATATCTCCTCTGTTGTCTTGTAAGGTGAGGATTACTTAACTTTCCACCACCTTTGCTGATGTGTACCAGTGGTGCTGCCTGATACCTGGGCAAGTTGCCAAATGGAGACCCCATTTGAAGCACACGGAGAAAGACATCTCTTGCAAAAGAAGTTGCCCTGTTAAAAGTGAGTATGGGGGAAGCGGCTGAGGCTCAGTCAGTTGGGCTCCTGTCTACCATATGAGGGGCCTGGGTTTGCGTCCCAGGGCCTCCTTGTGAAGGCAGGCTCGCCCGCATGCTGCGGAGCACCGCCCAGTCTGCAGGCACCGCGAAGAGCCGAACTCAGCAAGGTGATGCAACAACAACAAAAAAGGGAGACAAGCAAAAACTCAGAAACCACGCAGTGAAAGGACACAGAGAGCAGACAGCAAACAAGCCACAAGAGGGGAGGGGAAATAAAAAGATAAATAAATACAGACACAGAAGAATGAACAGCGAATGGACACAGAGGGCAGACAGCATGTAAAAAGCCACAAGGGATGGAGGGATTAAAAAAAAGTGAGTATGGATATTGAATTCCACGTCCTCTCTTCTGACCATCCCCATTTATCATTGACTCTCAGGAGATGGGAAGCCATTGTACTTTTGTTTTGTGGTGCTCTTTTCCCCTGGTCTTTCATAATTTGAATGTAATCAAACATTTAAATGGTCACACCAGAAGGACTCTTTATGTAAAGAAAACTCCATGCATACCCTTCACACCTGAAAAGGTCTGATTTGACTCACTTGCCCCACCTCACTGGTCTACCTGGCACATTTCTACTCATCTTTTGTGTCTCAGCTCAAATGTCACTTTCTCTGGGAAGCCCTCATGAAGCACATGTCCTCCTAAAATGTACCTGCGTTATAGCAGGTAATCCCCTACATTGTAATTGTTTGTCTGTGCTGCTGTTTCTTCTATTAGACTGTGAATGTTTGAGGGCTGAATGGTGGCCTCTAAGATATCAGGTCCTAAACCTCTAAACCTGTGAATATTACTTTATATTGTAAAGTTTTTGCAGATGTGATTAAATTAAAGGCCTTGTGATGAGATTACCTTGGATCATTCATCTTGGCCCTAAATGCTATCATAAGTGTCCTTACAAGATAGAGGCAGAGGGAGATGAGACACCCAGAGAGAAGCTGATGTGAAATGGAGGCAGAGATTGGAATGATGCAGCCATAAGCCAAGGAGTGCTGGCAGCCACCAGAAGCTGGAAGAGGCAAGAAGAGCCAAGGGAAGGGGTGTGGCCCTACCCATACCTCGATTTTGTGTCAGTGAAACTGACTTCAAATTTCCCGACTCCAGAACGGTGAGAGAATAAGTTTCTGTTATTGGAAGCCACCAAGTTAGTGGTAATTTTTTACAGCAGCCGTAGGCAACTAATTCAGGCAAGGGCCATGTCTTCGCATCCCAGAATGGACTGGATTGGAATAAATGGTTGTCGAATGAATGAATCCTCTGGAGAACAACCATTGAATGTAGACCAGAGAGCACACGTCAGGAGACCTGGGTCAATTCTTGGCTCTGCCTCTTAGTCACAGCATGATCATGAGCAAGGCTTTTTACCTTTCAGGACTTCAGTTTTCACACCTGTAAAATGAAGCAATTACATCTACCTAACTGTATGAGCTGGTGGATTAAGTGAGATGATGGATAGGAAAGTATTTTATGAACAAAAATATCACTATTTCTTTCCCTTGCCTCTTGTCTGGCAAACTTCCTGCCCAGGCCCATTAAGGCTGAGGATAATACAACTAAATTATCACTATGTTGGAGAACATCTGTGCCAAACCACAGTGTACACAGATGAGGAAGAGCTTGATGGCTTCATGGCTATAACTGCTCATCATGATGTCACTAGAACCATCTGCCCTTCCTCCTCTCCTCTGTCCTTAGGCCTGGGACAAAGACCTACTCTAAGGTAGTGTTTTAGTTTGCTAAAAGCTGCTGGGAGCAATGTACCTGAAATGGGCTGGCTTTTACAATGGGAATTTATTAGGTTAAAAGCTTAATGTTGAGGCTATGAAAGAGTCCAAATCAAGGCCTCATCAGGGATGCGTTCTCACCGAGCTGCAGCTGCGGCAATCAGGCGCACGGCAGGGCCCGCTTGTCTCTCCCTTTTCCTGCAGGCCTCTTTGCTTTCTGCTTTAGGCTGCTCCATTTGTGGCTTTTCTCTCTCTCAAGTGTGCTGATTTCAACTTCTGAAGGCTCTCTTTGTCTCGGCAGCTTTTTTCTGTGTCTGCAGCTTTTTGTTCCTCCATTTATAAAGGACTCCAGCAAGAGGCTTAAGACCCCCTGGGTCACACAATCTAATCAAAGGCCCTTAACTGAAGTAATCCAATTAAAAGAGCCCACCTACAATAAGTTCGTATGCACAGGAATGGATTCGCTCTAAGGACCTGATCTTCTGGGGTCCACCCAGCTTGAAACGGTCACAGGTGGTCATGTCTCCTGGGCTACAAGAATGCTATCCTTCCTGTGTCTCTCCATTCTCCTTCTAGGCAGCTCCTTGATTGAGCCATCTTACTCACCTGTATGCTTCTTGACGTCCAGGCAGCACGTTTCTAGCCAAGGTATCTCAAGGAACCTGATTCCTGTTTAGCATCCCTGTCGCAGTTCCCTGGACACAACTGCGTTTTCAAAGAAACTGCCCCCATCAACTTCACAGGGGAATATACTCCATATGAAGTAGTGTGCTGGGCCCCTGAAAGCCACCTTTTAAATCATCATTGCTCATTCAAAAGCTTTCTGTTAGATAGAACATAGGACAGACCTTCTTGTCCTTTAAACAGGAAATTCACACCTTAGTTTCAAAGCTGTATGAAGGAACTCAGGAAATAACTTTTATTACAGCATTGTCTTAACAAACACAAACTTAAAAGCAGCTGAAATAGCCAAAATCAAGGGCTAAAATTGTGGTGAACAGCTAAATAACCATTTTGAAGGTCCTAGAAATTATATTTGGGTATACTATAGAGATATGCAGAAAATGTTTATGACATTAAGTGAGGAAAGACCATTTTTTCAAATGGTAGTCTACAGACACTGCTGATTTCTTTTCCAAAATACATTTTCTTCTATTCCTTGCTAATGAACTCTTGACTTTATTCAGGTACAACATCTCTCATGGGTGGTGACCCTATCCTCGAAGTAAATCTTGATTTGCCTAAACCAGTCATGGCTATTCCGTTTCTGTTTTTGATTTGTTTCAGGGTGGTCATGTGACCCAGTTGTAGCCAATGGATATGCGAGGGGAATCTCCTTAGAAATTCTGGGAGAGTTTTCTCTGCTTCTAAAAAGAGATGTCTGGAAATGGACTGCCTTTGCTACTTTTCCTTTCTCTGGGGCATTTTGTGTATGGATTTAGAGATACTTACTAGTATAATGTACTGTCCCCCATTCTAGTCTCTCTCTCTCTAGGTAATCGCATCAGCTTTAAAAGTTTTTATATTGTGTAGCAGTTTGATATTATTGATGAATTCCAAAAAGAAATTTTGGATTATGTTTGTAAACCGGTCTTTTCCTCTGGGCATTTTGGTGGGTGGGGACTCACAGATAAAAGGCATGGCAAAGGACAGAGTTGGAACATTTTGATATTGGGGTTTTTAATGTTGGAGTTTTGATGTTGGAGTTCGATGCCGAAGTCTTCAGCTGGAGCCATGGGAAGTAAGCACAGAAGAAAGAGAAGCAAGCCCCAGGAAGAGAGAAATGCTGAGCTCAGAAGGAAGCAAGCCCTGGGAAGAGAGGAACCATAAGCCTGGAAAGAAGCAAGACCTGGGAGGAGAGGAACCCAGGAAGCCTGAGCCCTGGCAGTTGTCAGCAGCCATCTCACTCCAACACTTGGAAATGGACTTTGTTGAGGGAAGTAACTTATGCTTTACAGCCTGGTATCTGTAATCTCCTACCCCAAATAAATACCCTTTATAAAAGCCAGCAGATTTCTGGTTTTTTGCATCAGCACCTCTTTGGCTGACTAATACAGTATGCCAGTGACTTTCAAACAGACATCATGTTGGGGCTCCATATCCACATATCCAATTGCTTTCCTGACATCTCTTAGCTGTCTCACCATAGAGGTCTCAGAGTTAAAATGCCCCACGCTGAATTAGTTTTTCAACACTCTATTTTGCAAAACTGGCAGAAAATTTGCTAGAATAGTACAATGAACACTCAAATATCTTTCCCCAAGATTCAACAATTGTTAACTTCTTGACATATCAAAATGAAAGCTTAATATTCCCTGACCCCTCCTCCCTGAAATCTGCTTCTTTTCCATACTATCTCAGTACTGGCACGACTGCCTGGGAGTTGTTCCAGACACCTTCATCTTCCTCTCCCCACACACAGACACATTAAATGAACTATCAAGTCCTGCTAGTTCTATCTTTTAAAAAATTTCCTCCATTTCTGCTGCCATTAGCTTGTTAATCCAGGCTACCACCATTCCTTTTTGAGACTATTCCAATAGCTTTCTAACTATACCTCTCCTGCCCCCTCTTTAATTCATTTTTCTTTAGATAACCAGAGTTATAACTTTCAAACACTTCCAATTGTATCACATCCTTGCTTAAAATCATCAATAGCTTATCCTCAATGGCTGATTAGTTTGGTCCTCAACCTCTCATAACACTCAGACCAGGCTACGCCTTCTGTTCCATACCCCATAGCATTCTGTATCTGCCCTTCTTATTTTTTTTCATAACTATGTGCATAGATAATTTGTGTGACCTTTGCTTACCACCACTCTCCCCTTGCTTGGATTAGAAGTCTCAGGGTGGGGACTCTGATGGTATTAGTTACTGCTGTATTCTCAGAACCAAGTCAGTAACAGTTACATAGCAGGTGCTCCAAAATCCTTTTATTTCAATAAACTTCCATTAGATGAATGAATTGGTGAATGAAATGAATGCATCTCTACCAGTGAAAAGATTTTACTCTGTTGCGAAATGAAAACTTGGATAAGCAAGGAGAGCTGGAGGTAAGCTAAAAGCACAAGAGTTCTGAAAGCACACCTGAGGCACGCATTTGTGTATTTGTGTTCAGATTTTTGTACAATCCACCTGCTTTGAAGGAGTGGGGTGAAAGAAAGAACCTGAACTTACTTAGATACCATGCAGACCTTAACATTGGCTCTGGCTGTGCCTCTGGTTGTAAACCTAGGGCAGGTTGCTTGGCCTCCCTGA
Organism: Dasypus novemcinctus; assembly: GCF_030445035.2. Classification (NCBI taxonomy): domain Eukaryota; kingdom Metazoa; phylum Chordata; class Mammalia; order Cingulata; family Dasypodidae; genus Dasypus; species Dasypus novemcinctus. The sequence goes on from NC_080693.1 coordinate 39,178,171, forward strand.
CCTTTATTTTCCTAATCCATAAAATGGAGGCATCAGTATCTAGCTCAAAGGACTATTGTGGGTTCTGACTAAGATAGCCCTGATCTTCCTCCCATCACCTCTCTGCCTGGGAGCTTGGTCAGGAATGTTGTGCCTCCTTATGTTGCCCCTCCCCCCAAGAACTTGATCTACTCAAAGTACAAAGTAATAGAAAGCATGAATATAGCAGCCTGTGAGTAGCAGCTGAGAGACAATCATTAGTGGGTAGGTGGTCCTATGTGTTTCCTGGGCCCAGAGTATAGTCTGAAAACAGAAGGGTGTGAAGAGGACATTCCATTGCTCTGTATAACAATGCCATGTGCAGTCGCTAATTTGGCTGGGGCAGCTGTGCCAATGATGGTGGAGTTAGAATGTATATGCTACTGCCTCTGAGAATTGGTGTTTTCCTTGGGAGGGGATAGTGTGTATGTGTGTATGTGTGTGTACATGCACATGTGTGTGAGCCTTTAGACAACAAGGAAGAACCAGGAGGCCTATCTGCAGAGGACACCAATGGGGAGACTGGAATGTGCCAGGTTGGCTATGTCAGAACCCAATCCAGAGTTTTCTGCCAAAGCAATCACGGTATTATTTCAAGTTCATTATTAATGAAGCTCTTCCAAGTAGGACAGCAATGCAGAACAGTATTTAGAGCAAGAATGGTGAAGAAAGTTTCATGAACAGACATGCCTTCGTGTCTTCCTGCACAAGCATCGTGGCTCCTTTCAAAGGAATGTTACCAGCCCCCCTTTCAAGCGGCCTCTCTGAAGGCTGTGAACCTGTGACTACGAGCTTGGCCTGCCCTTGCCCTGCTGAGGATCACAGAGTCTTCTCTTCCTCCCCCCCACTTCTCAGAGTCTGTTGTGTGTATTGGTTGGGATATCTTATTCTAGTGTATAAAAGAAAGCCTGCAGATTTAGACGTAGGGAGGAACTAGGGAATGGAGGTTTCCCAGCCCAGCCTGTGGATGGGGCAGATTCCCCTTTATTCTTCTTGCAGAGTGGTTTGCAGTAAATAAATAGACTTACTTCACACGCTGAGTCTACGGTCTTAATTTCAAAACAGTATCTCATAATTTGGGAAACATTCCTGTCCCACAGATGGCTTTGAGGGCTGGGAAATCCTTACGGGTGGAGGGTGAATTTGTGGAAAAGGGGTGGGGAGGCCCCCCATGAAGATGGGAAGCAGGAGATGCTCTCAGAGAAAATGAGGTCCTGGTGTACACACACAAGGCACCTCCAACTCCCCATGAAGGTTTCTAATTTTTGTATTTTTCCCCTTGGTCTATGAGGACAATCACAGGATATGTGCAATTAAAAAAACAACAACAGTGTTATTGAGTTATAATTGATTTATAGCCAACAGAATATATTTAAAATGTGCAATTTGATGTGTTTTCACACGTGTACACACCTGTGAAGCCAACACCACAATCAAGGTAGCATCCACAGTCCCTGAAAGTTTCCTTCTCTCCATTGTACTCCATCCCTCCCCTCTCCCACCCCATACTGCCCCCAGGCAATCACCGATCTACTTTCTGTCACTATAGATTGGTTTGTATTTTCTAGAATTTTATAGAAATGGATTCCAACAGCACATATTTCTTTTGGCGTGACTTTTTCACTTGGTATAAGGATTTTTATTTACAACACCCTCTATGCGTAATTATTCCAAGGTCCATCCATGTTGTGTGTATCAACAGTTCATTCCTTTATTCTGTATGGATGTACCACAGTTTGCTCATCCACATGCCTGTTGGTGGACATTTGTGCTATTTCCAGTTGCTGGCTGACACACCTAAATCTGCTGTGAACAAGTATACATCTTGGTGTGGCCATGTGCTGAGATACCCAGTTTCAAACATCTCCCCTCTCTCATGTTCAATGTTCTCTGAGCTGCCCCCAACCTTTGTAGAGCCCGATACAGCTCTCCAGTCTTACATGCCAGTGTTGTGGAGACAAAAGGGACAGGAAAGGGCAGTGTGGCTGGCCCCACATTCACTGCCAACCATGCCTGTGCAGGGACGGCAGCCGCTCGTGAGAGGGACGAGGCTCAGGGCTGGTTCTGTGTGGTGACCAGCAGCAGGTCTGAGAGTAGGCTGCGAAGCCAGGCTCCTTTACCACAGACAGACGCGTTGGTGTGGGCAGGATGGCCTTGACCATGACCAGACCCTCTGCAGCACCCAACACCTCTAAATTCCCTCCTGCCATGTTTGCTTTCTCTAGTACCCTGTTGGCAAGTTCTAGGTTGTATTCTTGATAACTGGGGTCTGTAGGTAAATAACCTTTGGGTGATGGAAGCAGTACTCTGCCCCTTTAAAAAAACTTTGGCGACACATTAATGCTGCAATACACACAGGTCTTACGTGTGAGACGTACCGGCATGTCCTTCTAACTCATTAGCCCTCCTCCGGGAGGGGGCTTTGTTGCACATGGGTACTCTAGCGTGTACTACAGGACAAGCAAAATGACCACGTTCAAATGTGTGTTCTCTGAACCCTTTTTAAATAGTCTCGTCATTTAAATAATGCCTATGAGTTTTGCTCATCAATTTCAGAACCCTTTGAGACACTGAAAAGCAGAGGAACTCAAGCAGATGGGGTTTCATTTATATCTCACCAACACCCAGATATCTGGAAATATCTGAAGGACTTATTAAAGGTACCTGCTTTCATCCAGTTGGTTAGGACCGTCTGCATGGAGCTATGCTTTCTACAGTCCTTTATCACAGACTGCCAGAATTGGAGGAGGCCTGACAGTGCCACTTTTAGGACGAGCAGCTTGGACAGGTGAGGTGCCCCGTCTGGAGTCACAGAGCCCTTGTGGCTGTGCTGGACCTGCAAGCAGCCCTGCAGGCTCCCAGACCACTGCTCTCTCCATCCCAACCACCCCTAGCCTTAAGCCCCCAGCTCTCATTTAGTTTTTCCTGGGCTTAATATGTTTTCCTTGAATTGATTTTTCTCCCCTGCCTCATCTATTACCTTCAAGGTTATTTCTGGTGCTCTTCTCTGCTGCTTTCATTTCGCAGACTGATTTCCCAAGCTTTGCTGAGGTTGGCGGCACTTCCCACCTCAGGGTCTTCTGCTTCCATGAACATTCTGCTCCCTCCCCCCTTTTACTGGCTTCTGAGGCCTGTGAACAGGGCAGTCCCCAGGACCCCTTAGCCCCACCTTCTGTCTCTCCCTTCTAGCCCCCAAGACGGTGCTATTTTCTGCCACGCACTGGCCCCCTCCCCCCAGTCTATTCCCAGCTCACAAAATCTGTTCATAATGACAACTCTCGGAGCTCATCCTTCAGTGATAATTCAAGGCTGCTCCAGGCACGGGGTAGTGACTACCGATACATCTTCCTGATGGCATTTCTTTTCTGGGCCAGGTTTTCATGGTGTGGAGATGTGTCTATCAGGAATGATTCCGTCTCTCTTAGCTGCGCCGTGGGCGGGGCACCTGCCAGAAGCGTTGCAGGTGATGGCTGCTGGAGGGATGGCTTAGAGGCTGTATGCGAAGGTGGGAAAGAGAGCAGACTGAGCATCAGGAGATGCGAGGCTTATAGCTCCCAGCTCTGCAGATCGTAGAAAACAGGACTGGGTTTTAGGTGGGGTCAGACAACCCTACTTTCAAAACCCAACTCTAGCATTGCTCGGCTTTGTGATATAGACAAATGGATTTTCCCATCCGTAAAATGGAGATGGGGACAATATTAAACAATTGTTTAGTATTAAATGTTCAGAGTGTCTGAACTGCTTACCCACAGCCAGACACTTTCTATGGTAGTTGGAAGAGTATAATGAGTGAGCGTGTGGGCTGTGCCCTCAGACTGCCCAGGCTCGAAGCCTGGGCTCCCTGAATAGCAGCTGGAATCCTAGGCAAGTTAATTAACCTCTTTAAGCTTCAGTGTCCTTAGCTGTGGTGTGGGAAGAATGAGCACCTACCTAACAGATTGCTTGCGAAGATTAAGAACACAAAAGCATGCAAGCACTTAGCACGAGGTCTCACATGAACTAAGGACTCAATAAATGTAAGCTATTCCTAAATGTTTGATAAATGTTACTTTCTTTCCTTTGTAAACTTGACCTTTAAAAAATATTTATGTGAGTGCACACCCAGAGTATCCTGTGAACGTCAAGAGGTGCCTGATTTAAGTATTCATTAAGACTTTTATATATACCAACTACGTTTATTGAATGTATGTTCTGCCAGGAGAAACACCAAACTCTATACAAGGTTCAAAACAAAATTAGGTGATGAACAGCTAGGCAAATGGTTTCAAAATGATTTGTCACTGGAGCCAAAATAACAAATTGCAACTAAGAGCAGCTGCTTCAACAATTCAAGTCTACCTCCATTTATTAAACACTTACTAGAGACTGGCACAAAGATGAGCTAGTTGAAGTCTTGGCCTCCAGGAGGTTACAGTCTATGGCATATACCCGCAGACTAGTACGTTGACGATGATGACAACAATGATGGTGGTGGTGGTGGTGGCAACACCTCAAAAATAACAGCTAAGACATATGCAGAGCTTACTACAAGACAGATCCTGGCTAAGGGTTTTACATACATTATCTCATTTAATTCTCAGGACACCTCTTTGAGGTAAGTAAGATTATTATTTTACAGGTGAGGAAAAGGAGGCTCAGAGAGTTAAGTAATTTGCACAATGCCACACAGCTTGTTGGTAGCAGAGTTAGTCTGGTTGCTGTCAAAGACCTTGCACCCAATCACTGCATTGCATGGCCTTTCTCTTATCAAGGGTATCAGAGGAAAGAGTCACATAAATGCTGGGAGAGGGAGGCAAAGTGCCATGAGGAAGGGTGGTGGGAACACTTCAATTCTAACCAGGATGTTTGCTGAAGTCTTTTTAGCTGAGGGGTCTTTGGGGCTGGCTCTTAAAGGATGAGTAGGAGATCAACGGCAAGGGATAGAGCAGATTGGGATTCTGGATGGAGGGATCAGCCTGACAAATACAAAGAGGACCCAAAGAGCTGGGTGTGACTGGGGAACAACAGGCTGGGTAGCATGGTAGAAGGGGAGGATTCTTGTGGAGAGCATCAGAGAAGAGGAGGGGTCAGTGTAGATTGGAGTTGGTGAGCTCTTGGGAGGCTGAACTTGTGAGATGCAGTGTAAAGGTGGGAGGTCTTGTGTTCCTTGTTTGCGTTTGTTGGTTTAAGTAAGTTATTCCAGGATCTCTAGGGAAAGATGTTTTTCATTTTGATTTTTTGGGCTTTGCCACCTGGGAGCCTAGGGCTTTAACCTGGGAGTCTGGAGACCTGCAATCTATTAAAAGGCCAAAACCATAGTGGGCTCAGAAATTGCTCCCTGGGTTTTAATCCTGGCTCTACTGCTTCCTGGCTGTAACACTGGGCAGCTTGTTAACACATCAGAGCCTCAGTTTCTTCCTATCCCAAATGAGGTTGTTGGAAAACTTGAAGAGAAAATGCATAAAGCGGCAGAAGGGGTTCACTGCCATGACAGATAGCCCTTCTTTGGAGCTGGTGTTTCTGCATGACGGAATTGGACTCAGAGGGGATCTCTTTTCACAAGACTTGCATGCTACTTTATTGGAATTGTAGTCGGTGCTGGGTTTAAGATATATGTAGGGGATTTGAATCTCTGGACTGATAATATGACACCCAGGCCCAGAGCCTCAACAGACTTCAGCTCCTACACTTTGATTTATTGGACTTACTCCACTCAGCTAACATGGAGTTGAAGAAGGTCAACCACCACAACATGGAGCCTAGAGTGTCTACAACTGGAAGCGGGAGGAGTGCATCCAGTACCCATATGGAATCTAAGCCCTCACTTGACATAGATGTGCAATGGACACAACCAATCCAATGTCCACAGAGAAAATGTGGAATGGGTGCGGGAACGGTAGCCATGGTGGCTGCTGGGTGTGGGGAACGGGAGGAAGAGATGAGATGTGGAGGCGTTTTCGGGACGTGGAGTTGTCCTGGATAGTGCTTCACGGACAATTACGGGACATTATAGATCCCCCCAGGGCCCACTGGATGGAACGTGAGAGAGTCTGGGCTATGATGTGGACCATTGACTATGGGGTGCAGTGATGCTCAAAGATGAACTTACCAGGTGCAATGGATGTGTCATGATGATGGGAGAGAGTGTTGCTGTGGGGGGAGTGGGGGGCGGGGGCGGTGGGGTTGAATGGGACCTCATATTTTTCATAATGTAATTAAAAATATATATATAAATAAATAATTAAAAAAAAAAAAGAGACCCAAGGGAAGCTAATACAAGTAAAAAAAAAAAAAAAAAGAAAATGCATAAAGCTTTTAGGACAGTACGTGGTACAAAAAAGCACTTAAAGAACAGCATTATTATTATGGACCACGGTTCAACCACAGCCTGGCCATGTGAATTTCCCTTCTGGGCCTCAGAACCCTTCTCCTTAATGAGGGGATTGAATAATATTACTTCTAAGCTCCCTCCCAGTTTAAAATGGCTTATTTCCATATGGTACCCTTGGCGAAGAGGTGTAAGAGCACAACACTTTTAGAGTGCTCCTTTCCCATAAAATGAAGAAGTAGAATAATTCAGGGGAGCTGCTCTATGCTGGACAGGAGCCCTGTCCAGCTGAGCCTACTGGAGCTGATAACATTAGCAAGACCGATGGCCTTGTCACTGGACAGTCTCCGTATTTGCAGACTGACAACGGTTCTCTCCCGATAGCGCTACTAAGACAACCGGTCAATCCCAGTGTGCTCATTACCTTAGCTTTTCCACTGTTTTGTTTTTTTTCTGATGACACAGGGGGCTCTACCATTACATGGGCATGTTGATCAAGATGCAGCTTTGCCTTTGCTAAGTCTCTAGCCTGCGGGGTCATCAGTGAGTTATTCATCGCCTGCTACCTGTCCCTGCCTCTCTCACTCTTTGTTCTCATTCCATATCTGGCATGATTGTTGGGCAGAGCTGTGTGTCTGAGGCTGCTTCCCAGGAGACATGCAGAGGATCAGTGTATCTAATTCATTCGGTAGATATTTAGTTCATTAAACAGCGATAGATTTAAACAGAAAAATGAAGTTGTGCACATCATTAGAGCTAAATATGTTTCCTTTCTTTGTCTTAGTTTTATCTTCTGAAGGGAAATGCAAGTTGCTGCGCATAACAAGAGGTTCATTGCTGGAGCAGCAGCGAGAAGCTGAAAGCATCCAGGCAAGGAGAGATAAAAGGAGACGGGCTCCGAGCAACATCCCTCCTTGCAGGAAACGAGGGGTGTTGGATCCATATTTCTACATAATAAGCTGTTCTGTGGGGGCCGGAGCTGCCCTGCGTCTATCTGCCCTGCATCCGTGCAGGGGAGGTGTCAGATCCCCTGGGGTTGATGGCTTTGTCACAGTGTGCAGCTGGCCATCGGGCTTGGCCTGCAGGTAGCCTTCCCTTGGCTGCTTCTAGTCGGGGCTGCCATGTGGTGCTGGCTGCCGGGAAGGGACTCTCTGGAGGAGTGGAGCTTCTCTTCCTCCGAGCGGTGAGGGTGTTAGGTGGTACCAGACTCATTTATCTCTTAGTTTGTGGTTACATTCTTCATGACTGGCATAGCTTCCGGGGACTGTGAAGTGATGAACAAACAGAAAACCAGCGAAGATAAAACACGCCTTTCACTAGAATACGGAGCTTTACTCAGATTTCTGTGGTTGACCGCAGAGCTTAATATCTCACGCACTATAGCGGACATTTTGTGCTTGCCTCTAACACATCTATTTTCCCCTTTATTCTGCCTACAACGTCCAAATTTGCTTTAGGGGAATGCTCTCTCCCCTGTCATTAGCTTTGGGTATTGACCCCACTCTCGATTTGAGGGGCGGGCCTGGACTGGCTTGAGTTGACCAATATATCCTGTCCCTGGGCATGTGACACAGTGTGGGTAAATGATCCACAGGCAACAGCATGGGGGTGGGAATGAGGGTGGTGGTCTACCGTTCTCAAGCGCAGGAGCTGGTGGAGCAGGGCCCCTCTTTCTTTGTCTGGATGACTCGCTGAGAGGCTATGAAGGTTGGCATTGGTGCAGCCAACGCCTCCTTAAGGAGCGGTGCCTGGAGGGTGAAGTTGTCAGGGAAAGGAGGCCAGAATGGAGAGAGTCAGGGCAGGTTCCTGATGACGATGTGAATCACACACGGGAAGCCAGAAGCACTTCTGGATTCTTCAGTTATGTAAGCCAATTAATTTTGTTTCACTTTGGGCCAGTTTTTCTCATAGTTGCAAAATCAAGATAATTCTTTAGAATTGATAATTCTATCAACCCCCCAAATGGGGAAACCAAGTGCCAAAGATAGCTTATTTGGTTTAATCCACAAAGGTTTTTGTTTATGTTTCAACACTACAGATATCACTTAATCACAAGAACTAATGTTTATGGAGAATATATGCCAGGTACCAACTTTACATAGTTCAGCTTCAGAACAACCTTATGAAGTGGGTATGGTTATCTGTTTTACAAATAAGGAAACTGAAGCATGCAGAGGTTAAGTCAAATTGTCTAAGGTCACAGAAGTAGTAAATGGGAAAAGCAGCATTTAATCTGACAACAGAATTCTCAAATCCCCTGCAACTCTAGTATTCTGTGTCTCTACAATTTCCTAAAACAGAGCCAATGACTCTTCCCACTGGGAACTACCAACCATACAGCCAATTTCATTGCCCAGAGCATTCTCAGCTTTGCTCAATTCCATCTCCTTTGCCCAAATGATAATTGCCTGTTGCATTCTTAAATCATTTTGCTTCCTCCTCTAAACCTGACTCTCTGGTTTCTGTATCATACATCTCCATAGAACTATATTAGAACTTAACCAACTCTCTTTCACTTGCCCTTCAGCACCTACTCTTCCAGGACAGTCCCAAATGCAAGGTTCACAGCCCGAGAAAGCACTCGGTGTCAGATTTTTTGGCAACTAGTACTTAACTCTTGTTCAGGTTTAGAGCTGAGTTTTCAAACCTTATGCAGTCTGTGCTACACTGGTTTTGCCCAGGTCCCAGGGACAGTGAGGAGTTAGGGAACGGTTCCCAGAGCTCCTCTTTATCTTCCTGCCAATTCCAATTTCCAGGTACAATCCTTAACCATCCATATAAAAAATACTCCCCAAATTCCACATTCCGAATTATCACTTTTTTATATTTCCAAGAACACTGTTTCTTGATGTTGCCCAATTTCTATGTGCTATAACCCACCCCTTCATTCAATGTCAGTTTCTGCTTGGCATGATAGGGGTCACCAAGAGAGTAATGAAAAGAGGCTTGTATCAGCAAGAAGTGAGGAATTTGTCAACAGCATTATACCCTTGAGATTAGACTGATAACCCAGGTTTTTTTCCCCCAAATGCTCAGCATTCTCTAGAATCTACCATTGAATACACAAGAAGGATCATATTATATATGGATAAGGATATGGATAACACATACTTCAGCCATTCTGTCTCCTATCTATTCCTTCCATATCAAGCAGTTACTGGTTTATCTGTTTGAATAAACACATACACAGGGCTATAAATTAGAGGGTAGGTTTTATAAATCACATAAGAAAACCTGCAGTTCCCTGCCTGTACCAGTTATGCCCCAGTTCCATTCATTCATCAATTGAATAATCTATTGATCCATCCATCCATTCATCCAACAAAAGTTTATCGAGTACCTACATGTGCCACTATGCAAGGCAATGGGGATACAAAGATGAAAAATGCATATTTTCTGCCCTTGGAGCTCACCCTTTAGTGTAAGAGAGAAAAATAGATTATTTTAGTACTTTTAGGCAGGCATTTTAACAGCGTTAATAATGGTGTGTCATAGGAGCACAGAAGAAGGGCCAGGTTTTTGGAGTCAGAAAAAACTTTCTAGTCAAGGTGACAACAGAGTCTGCCCTCTGAGAATCACTGTGGCAGATACTGCTAATTATTTCTCACTATCTGTTCGCTCTTTCTTCCTTCTGGTAATAGAACCTATAGGTTTTACCTGGGCACATAGCCGAGGACTCATTTCCTAGCCTCCCTTGCATCTAGGTATAGCCCCATGACTAAATTTTAGTTAATAGAGTAAGAGAGGAAGAGATCTGTGCAGTTTGGTTATATTCTTTAAAAAGGTAGCTTGCTTTCTTTCCCACTCTCTTTGGGTTGGAACATGGACACAATGAAGGGGTCTAGCTCTGATCATGTGCATAATATCCTAGGGAATGACAAAGCCATAATATAGAAAGAAATGAGATCCCTGGATGACTCTGTGGAGCAGGGGTACCAACTAGCCCCAGAACTCTTACTTATTTTTCACTATAGCCACTGTGTTTGGATGTCTCTTTATTGTAACAGCTGAACTTACACCTTTACTAAATAACTAACCACTTGCTAACCACTTACAGGGTCAGTACTATCAAAGAAGTACAGCCTGATAAGATAATAAAATGCTCCCTCCCCTTCGGTAGGTATACTCTGTAAAGAGTTAGTGGTCATTCTGCTTTGGTATTTCTGGGAGCTCTGGAGGCAAATCAAACCCTGGCTTTTTTGAAAGCTATAGCTACAGTGAGTATTCCTGTCATGTATGGCCAGCGTTCCCTATTAGTCCTTCTGCTAAGTCTCTACTCTCTGCTATTTCCTTGGAGGTTAGTGGTCCGAAGGGATGGGGCCAGCGATGGAAACCTAGATCTGTTTCTCACCCAGTGATTTGAGCATTCTGGCCTCCTACCTACTTCCTGCCACCCTCTTCCCCTTGGGCTTGCCTCTGCTCTTGGTAACCTTTCATATCATCTTGAACTTCTACAATTCAAAGATAGACTTCTGTCCTTATTTTTGAGATTTCCTAAGACTCAGCAGTCTGGAAGTTCTATTCCACTCTGTTCCTTTGAATAAGAACCCCAGATCCTTGGTCTTTCCTATTTGCATCTGCATTTGGTTCATTTTCCTAGAACCTGTCATTGGACTCAGTCTGTGCTGTCATCTCAGACCTGTAAAATTAAATCAACTCATTGGTCTGAAGTTTGAGCTGGTATTCACTGGTTACTGTCCAGTTTCCTGTTGCCATCTTCTCCCAAAGGGAGTTTCCAGCATGCTTTATAGTTGGAGTTATACAGCTGTCTTAATACATTATGATTATTTTTTCTTCTTCTTCTGCCCACACCCATGACCAACTCTACCTCCAAAACAACTACTCTTTGGGCTAAATATTGGCAATTTAGGAGTGCCAAGGACAAAGAGATGCCTTTGCTACCATTTAATATAGAAGACAGCTGGCTATCTCTCCCCAAGAAATTATCAACAGGCAATGGGACAGGTAAGTTTACAGAAAACTTAATACTCCACAAAATTTGTCCACGTGAGTTTGAGACTTTATAGATAGGAAAATATAAAAATGCAGGATACATGAAAATGCATTTATGAAACCAAGGATAGACTCTCAGATGTCTGCTGTCCTATGATTTTGTCCTAAGCTCTGGGTGGCCTGGAGCCCCCAGCCTGGTTAGTCTTTCTCTCCTTCATGTTCTCATTGCCCCAGTGCATGCCTTGATGATAATGTTGCTCACACTGTACAGACTGTACTTACAAAAGTGCCTCTTTCCCCTTCAGGGTGAATTATGTATATTCATATCAGCAGAAACCAGCACAACATCTGGCACATAAAAAGGGTTTGGTAAAGGTTTGTAACATGATTGAATTCTCAGAAAGCATGATTGACACACTGGTAACAGACCTTTCTCAAAGGCATTTGAATGTCAAATCACAAAGCATTCCAGTATTGAAATTCTGGATGCATCTGGCATTCCATTCCTGGCCTTCATATACCTTACCCCAGGGTGTGCCATAAACTGTCCTGTTGACATTTGGTCCACATGTGCTTGCTCTTGTTTTTCCAATTCCAAGATCCTATCTCTGAAGCCTGCTTTTGATTCAGCAAGACCTGACTTTCCTTTCTGTACTCTTTGGGTTTTCACAGGTTTGTCTTTGCTTGCTCAGTAGCTTCTGGTATTTGAGGTAAGGCTCTCATCATTTCAGGCCTGGTCCTATTACAAAGTCTCTCACTAGTTCCAGGTTCCCTTGGGGAGGGAGGGGGGTGGCAGTGATTTGACAGTATAGTATTTGAACCAAATAAGGAGCCTACTTGCTACTGATGTTAGGGTTAAGTCTGCAGAGTATGAAGTTTCAGTTAAAAAGCGATCATACTCTTTAACTTTTCTCTCCCTTCCTCCCATCCTTCCTTCCATCCTTCCCACTTGTCTTTTTTTTTTTTTTCTAATAGCATTAAAAGGTAAGAGCTTGGAAATTACCTCCCCTCCTGGGCCCATTTACACTGAATCATCAGACATACCCCTAGCATTTTGACAAATCTCCCCATGGCATCTTGAGAGCCCCCTGAATCAGCAGATGCCCTGACTCATGACTTTTCATAGTTTACAAGTATTAATGAGGCACTTTTTTCTGCTTAGGTTGAAACTTCTTCCTTTAGATGTTTTGTTTGCCTTCAAATCCATTTGAATACTAAACTACAATGGAATTCCATTAAAATAATGTCTAGGGCCTGAGACACTAGGATAAAAGACAGGAAATTGCCCTATTCTTTATGCAATGCTCCACTCTGAGGTGACAGTTCCTGGATAACTTTGGGAAGCAGGCTATTAAGAAAACAAGTGGGCCATATTTCATGCTGGTTTCCAGCCTCCCCTAGCTGTTTTTTATTAGGAGCACAGGGGACTGTTATAGCAATAATACACCAGGTTGGTTTATAGCACTTTTCCCAAATGTTGAATTTTCATAATTGTTCAACAGGAAAATTGCTCCTCAGGCTGAAAATGTAAATTCTTAAGTCACTTCAGGAAAGGTAGTGAAATGAACAAACAGGCACCACTTGAGGATGGACTTTTATGGTAAGTAGACTCATAAACTCCAGAGCTGGAAAGTGCTGAGCCCCTCATTTGATGTGAATGACCTGGGGCCCAGTGAGGGGAAGAGATTATGTCCAGCCACATGGGAAGTGGTGGCCGAGGCAGGACCAGAGCCCGACCTCCTGACTCCCTGCCCAGGCTTCCTCCCTCTGGCAGTCCCATTGTGTCGCACCTGCTTAATGTGGGATGTGTCCAGGAAGGTTCTACACCCTAGTATTCTTCTTGCCATGTCTTAAACACTGTGAAGGTCCAAGGAAAGAGGTATCAAGCTAAGGCCAGAGAGAACATAGTCAGACTTATGCAAGAACTTTTGCACTTCAGGGCCCTGGGATTCTGGAATGGAGACTTCATCAGACATGGATTCCTTGGGCTAACTAGATTGTATTCTTTAAAGAAGGTTTAAAAATAGGGAAGAATTCACGAGGTATTATCAGAGTGATGAAACATGGACAATAGTAACATGAGGGGTATCTTCCAAAAAGATGGTAAAGGTAAGAAAATAACAATCCATCTTGGGGAGATCCAATAACCCAAAGGTGGGGAGACTAGACCAAAGAGCTGTGCAAGCCCTATCCAGGAATACAGATGAATCAAGAGTATGGCTCAATATTTGTTAGGGGTAAAGAGGCTGTACCAGAGAGAACCAGCAAGGGGCTCCATCCTCTACTTTCCTCTCCACTCTCTCGCTGTGGCTGCTTCTGAGTGTCCCCAATATTGTTGGACAAATGAATGAATAAATCAGTGACTAAAGAACAATTGAAGAAGGAGATGGTGGTGGTGATTGGGAAGGCAATTGTATGTAATATAAAGTCCAGATCACCTCTTGTTTACCCCTCTATATTCCAGATGGCGAAATATGGTAACTAATTTATCCAGGATGAAGATTATCAAATGGATTAATTTTCTAGGCACTGAAGTTAGCTCCTTCAAGCATAAAACACTTGGTTCTTTTGAAAACACTAGCCATATTGCACACTCTCCTACATTCTTTTTTTTTACTTTGTATTTTTTTTGGTGTGGTTTTTTTTTTCTACATTCTTGAATAGGTTTACTAGACAGAAACATTTTTTCTCTCTCTGTTTCAGAACAATAAAAAAATAGCAATATCATGAGCTTTTCTAGGGTGCTTTACAATTATGATGTAACTTTACATCTATCATCTCATTTAATCCTCACAACAACTTTCTGAAGTAAAATATATATATATATATATATATATATATATATAATATTCTCCCCATTTTAACATATAAAGAAACCAAGTATCAAAAATATTAAGCAATTTTTCAATGTCAAATGGCCTTAAGTGTCAGCGTCGGGTCCCAAATTCACTTCACCTGATTGTAAATCCACTGCCTGAACTGGAAGAGTGAGTGGCCCTTGACTTTTGCTCAGGACATTGCCACTGGCAGAACTGAGAGTCTGCTAGAAACTTGGGCATGCAGAATGGAGAATGCAGGATGATGGGGTTAAGTGACAAGTTGGTGAGTAAGGGAAGGAGGCCAGGATAATGTTGGCAAAGAGGTGGACTCCAGAGAAGGAGGTAGCTAACAGTCAATCTCAGGGCCCAGATGGGTGTGGAAAGTTGACTGGATGCCATCTGGTATTGCTAACCCAGGAGAGTCTTAGCAGTGGGCAGGACTTGGCAGAAGGAAGCTCTCAGAAATAGGAGCTTATGGGTAGTCTGAATAGCCTAGGGCCAGACCGCGGTCAAGCAAGCAGGGTCCAGCCTCAGGGGCACAGACAGGGAATGGGGAGGGGAGACAAGGCACAGGCTATGGGCCTGGCCAGGAAGGCTGCAGTTTGGGACAAGGATCCAGGACCAGCAAAGAGCTAAGACCATCAGGAACTCGGGCAGCGGGCAGGGGTGCTGACCAGACCCAGCAGCTGGGGCTAGGCTTGGAGGCCGTAGATCTCCTGACACTCCAGCACCTGGGTACCTCACCATGGGAATTTCCCCAACCCGAACCTTTGGAAGAACCAGAAAGAACTACAGCAGAAACTGTGACCTCATGAATAATCTTTGAGTGACCCCTCTGGAGGCAGTGGAGAGAACAGCAGACACAATGAGCTTCGTTGAGAGATTGGGGTGGGGGAGCATCGAGGCTGTGGACTCTAGATTCTCACCTGCTAGCTGTGTCCTTGAGCCAAGGCAAATCATTTCACCCAACAACGGGATGATAATAAGAGCATCCATACTTCCTTTCAGAGTTAGTTGAAGGATTTGGAATGGTGTCATATTTAAAAGTAAACAAGAAAGCCCTTACTTCACCTTGGAAGAGGAAATATGGTATCTTCCTATTGTCTCCATAACTTTGAGAATGGAGAGTGGAGAATTTGGATTTTTCACTATTTTTAATACAGCAGCTAAGGTATTGTGTACCTGCAATGTACCATGCACTATGCTAAGTGCTGTAGGGAAACAAAGATGAATAGAATGTGAGCTCGGGCTTTGGGGGGCCAGTAAGAGCTTAACATCCAGCCAGAGAGACAAATGCACAACTAGTTATAATGCAAACCACAAGGCAGAAAAGAATACGAGCCGAAAGTGTGTATATGCACGGAGCAGCTGCAGGCACTGGGAGTGAGGAACAATTCCTTTTGACTAGGGAGGTCAGGAAAGAAGTCATGGAGCAGCTGGTGGCTGAGCAAGGCCATGTAGGAGAGTTATAATTGAGGATAATAGCAGATCCAGTCAGGAAACCCATAAACATGGGTTTGGGTCTTAAACTAATTTGTAAGCCCCTAAACGAATGATTCCTATCCAAGACTGCACATATGAATGGGGTCATTTAGATAATTTGCTGATGACCAGCTCTCTTTCAGACTCTGTTTCAGGAGCCCTGGGAGACGGGCCTGGGAGCATCTGCACTTGCAAGACCCTGCTCCCCAGCCCAGCCCAGGTGAAGCTGATGAGTGTTATTGCTTAAGAACCAGTGCCTCGAGCTTTAGTGTGCTTAGGAATCCACTGGTGATCCTGCTAAAACAGATTCTGGTGCCCCTTCCTCAAAGATTCTGATTCAGTGGGTCTGGGGTGAGGCCTGAGATTTGCACGTCTACACATTCCTGGATGAACCTCATGCTGCAGGTCATATTCTGAGTAGCAAGGCTCGAAACCATGCCCTGGCCCTTTTGGTGTTTGCTGCCTCAAGGCTACCCTTATTGAGAAAATGCACCTCTAAGACTCCATACAGGGAAACAGATGTGACTCAGGTGATAAGACTCCCTTCTACCCCATAGGAGGTCCAGGGTTCAATTTCCAGGGCCTCCTGGTGAAAGGCAAGCTAGCCCACGTGGAGAGCTGGCCCATGTAGGAGTGCTGGCCTGCACAAAGAGCTGGTGCAGCAAGATGACACAACAAAAAGAGACAGAGGAGAGACAGTAAGAGACTCAGCAGACCAGGGAGCTGAGGTGGCACAAGAGATTGAGAGCCTCTGTCCCACTCTGGGAGGTCCTGAGATTGCTTCCTGGTGCTGCCTAAGAAATAAATAAAGGAAATAAATCTAAAAAAAAAGACTCCATACACATCCAATCCCCATGCAATTTCTTGCCCACACAGGTGAAATAAGGATACACAGAGGGTTCCAGTGCCTACCAGGCCCTGGTTTCCCTCTGGTCCTCTTCTTAGCTATGTAACTCTACTGAAGCTTGTGATCCTGCCCCTGCCCAGAGACTGGGTCTGTTTTATTTATGCCTCAGAGTCCACCCTGTGGCTGGTCCACCTGCTGCTCTGGGAACACATGGCTTGGTCCTTGCCAGGCCGGTTGGCTCAGACCCGTGGCTGGGTGTGTCCTGCGTACCTTCTCTCCAACACTTACTCGGGGAAGATTTGTACAATGACTTCAGGCTACAATTGTACTTTCCAAGTTTTTGATCAGCCTCACTTGAAAAAGTCTCACTCACAGGAGCAGTGTGTGGTCATTAGTGTGAGACAGCTCTTCAGAGCCCTTTTTTTTTTTTGTTAAGAGAAATTACCTGGACGGGATTGTTGAGCTAGCTGGCCAGTGTTGGGATTTAGTCATTGGAGTGAGTTAGCTGCTGACAGATGGCACCTGCCTTTTAGAAACTCTGCAAACAGGACTTGTGTTGTGGGTTCTCCTTAATTTGGATGGTCTCGGCTGGTTCTCCTCTTTTTACCCTGGGGAAAAGTCTAAATAGCCCCAGATTGGCCTTTCAGAAGCAATAGCCAAGCACAGTTCAATTCGAGTATACATACATTTTTTTCTTTTTTCCTTTTTAACTTTTCCTACCCTTTCTTTTCTCCTCTCCCTTCTCTCATTTTCTTCTCCCCCTCTTTCTTCTTTTTTTTTTTAAATCAAGAATTTGGGCTAAGAACAAAGCACCTCTATGCTAGGCGAGATGCTGTAAATGAATACATAAATTAGATTTGACCACCTGTTCTCAAATTTTTCACAGTTATTGGTGAAGAAAACAAACACACACCACAAATATCTATACCTACAAAAGCATGTGTTGCTAGAGAGGTACCAAGTACAACAAAAATACAGAAGAGGGAATTTTCATTTTTGGATAAAGGAAACAAGTAAGCTTTAAGGAAAGATCTACTGTCTTTTTCTCACTTAAGTGGTTAGACTTTGAGGGGATAACAATCTCTGTCTATGACACAAGAAATGTAACCTAGTTGGGAGGATGCAAATGTATCACATCACTTAGATAACCACCATAAAGAGTTTGATAAAGGTAATTAATTATACTTATCAACGAATTTCTGTTGAATACTTTCTATATGCCAAGCACTTTGTTAAAAAAGTTAAATGCGTTATTTATTTTAACAAAATCATCCCAAGAAGTCCATTAAGTAGGTGATAGTATTACCATTATATAGATGAGGAAACTGAATGTTAGAGAAATTGAATGACCCGCTCAAGGTCTTACAGAGCTGAAATTTGAACTCAGGAATTTGAATGAGTAACTGTTGAGTAGTATTACTTGTTGAACACCTATTGTGCACCAGATACTTTGTGCAAGGTATCTTTTTAAACTTCAAAACCACCCTACAAAATAGGTATTACTGCACCATTTTACAGAGGATGTACATGCCGAGAGGGGAGTTTTACAAGTTAATACGGCCTCTAAGTGGAAGGGCTGGGATTCAAAACCAGGTCTCTGTGAGTGAACCCAAAAGCTCATCTTATTCTGACATTGCCTGATTCTTGTCTATTAATTGGACCCTTTAATGTCTTAACCCAAAGGAGTGCCAGTAAACATCGGTGTTTTTTTGGTAATGGAATGATTACTCCACATTTGCTTAGGGCTGGTAGTGATAACTGGCATGAGAAATTGCCTAGAGAGGGACAGAAACAAAGAAACATGGTATTTACAGGGCCAGTAAGGAGGTTGGACTTGGAGGCCATTCTGGTAGGGGAGGCCATTCTGGTTTGGTGAGGTGGTGGGATGGGCTAGAGATGGGCTGGGGTTTTGGAGTCCAGGAGCCCTGGGTTCTAATCCTGGCTTCTCATGCTGGCATCAAAACTGTGTGACCTTGGCTTAGTTTCTATACCTTTCTGAACCCCAGTTTTATATAACTGTAAAATGAGAATAATAATTCCTTCCTTATAGGATTGTAGTGAAGAGCAATTGAGCCAGCCTGGGCCAGAGCATCTAGCCCATGGGCATGCAATAATTAATAGCCACCTTCTTGCTGCCCTGTTTACTTAGTCTCCTACTGGCTCTGATCAGGCTCTAGAGGGAAAGGGGCTAATTTCTTGAGCAGGAAGGATCTGATTCTAGCAGGGAGGCCCTGAGGCATGACTGGTATGGGGGATTCTGGCATAATATCCGTTTATTTGGTTCTTTCCCCAGACCAGAGTGCTGGTTTCAGAAGCCTTCATCTAAGCACTAAATCCACCTAATTGGTTTGAAAAGCACTGGGTGGATAAACATCCTGTCAGCCCACCACTGTAATAATGCCAGTGACATTTATGCCTGAGATGAATAATTCAGAATGAATGGAGATCAGACCCCAGGTACCCTGCCTGAATGAGCCCAGACAAGGTACCCTGCTGCATTGAGAAATGCCAATCTAGGGGGCAGAAGTGTGGGGGTACGGCAGGCAGGGATGAGCCCCATGTGGGGCATCTGGATATGTAATGAATGAAGAGCTTGCAGGCTGAATCGGAAAGTAGATAAAATTTGTCCATGGTGTGGAAAAGTGGAACGAACACCAGAACGCTGTGCTGGACAGCTACTTAACCTCTCTGAACATTTGGTGTCCTTCCTGGAGTGGGAGCCTTCATAGTGTTGAGGGACACAAAATAGAGAGAAATAATTGAAGAACCTGGCATCACCCTTGCCATATTTCATATATTCCAGAAATGTTAGGTCTTATCTCCTTTCTTGAAATCTTCTGACTTTTTCTTTGCTCCAAAGAACCCAAGACCTATATATGCCCCCTTCATGTTCAATTCATTCACTCATTCACTAATACTATTTTTTAACTTCATTCATCAATTATATTTTAATCACCTACAGTGTGCTAGATCTATCCAGGCACCTGGCATTAAAAGATTAATCAGACCTCTCTCTTGCCTCTTGAGCTGTTCAAAGGTTAATGGGCGCCAGTTGCTTTCTATCAGACAGGGTCCCAACAAGAAACAGATGGCACACTCAGATTAAGATAACTCAAGGTTCTGTTGACAAAGGACTAATACGAAGGAATGGGTGGAACCAGCACAGTAAGGTTGTCACCAACCCCAGGACCAAGGGGGAAGGCAAGGCACTGATCCTGGAACCTAAAGGGAGACAATTGTGAAGGTCACTTGGAGAAGAGCGGTGACCTTCAAGAAGCTTAAATGCTTCTCCCCCGCCCCCGACCTTCTTTGGGTTTTCCCATTGGTTCAACTGATCAGAAGCTTGAAGGCAAGTGTCTACAGATTTGGTCTGCAGATGCCAGCCTCCCAGGGCAGAGAGCAAGGTGGAGAAGGGCAGAGTGTGAGTCTAGAGGGGCAAGTGACATCCAGCATATGTAGGTATAATTGATTACAAGGGGGTATGATGCTAGAACAGAGAATAAAGAGCTGGGGAGCTTGAGGAGGATGTGATGAATCCCCACCACTCCTTTCCATTTCACACATTCCACCTCATCCCCAAATTCACAGGGCTGGCGTTGATCTCCCTGCCTCCCTTGTATACCTCCATCTGCGCTTCTGTAGCAGTGATCTGCTTAATACTCACGTCTGACTGTCTTGCTCCCCAGCTGGAAACCTGTCAGGGGCTTCCTACTGCCTTCAGGGTGGAGTCCAAACTCTCTGTAAATTCTGGTAAAGCCTTGCATGACTTGCCCCGTTCCTGCCTCTCCAGGATCATTTCTCGTTTCCGTCTCCCTGACACCTCCTCCACCGCCATTCAGTGTTGCATCAATACTAAGAAATTTGTTTTTCCACAAATGCCCAATCCTGTCTCCTCCTGGGTCTCTGAAACTGCCGTCTCTCACCTCCATTTCCCCATCAACCTGGAGCACTTTCCCCCTCATCTTTGCTTGGCTAACGCTTAAGCTGACCTTAAAAAGTCCTAACCTACTTAGACATCCAGGAAGATATAGAGAATAAAAATCAGATACATATACACTGCCTGTATTTAACACGTTTTGAGATTTTGCCACATTTGTTTCAGGAATTTTTTTTTAAAAAATAAAACATCGCGGATACAATTGAAGTATCTATTGTATTTCTTCTCATCCTTGTAACATTATTTTGAAGTCCATGAGTGTCCTATCAACTATGTTTTCAGAGTTTTCCTTGATACCTCTGCTTTAAAAATGTGTGTAATTACAATTTTATTATATGGGTGTCTCGTTGGCTTGGCTTTGTTGGTTGGGCACAGTCTTAGGAGATTATATTAGCAGAGGGCTACCCTGTAATGATGGGTGGCAAGCAAAGGTGTCTGTCTTACACCTGAGTTAAGAAGAGAGCATTCTCAAAGATTTACTAAGTACCAAAAATTATAGAAGCTTTCAACTTTCCTTGTAGCTCCTGACCTTCTCAGTACAACAGTGTGGCTGCTTGCTTCCGTATAATTATGTTGGGAGGGAAGGCAGTTTTATCAGAAAAAGAGGAAAAGAAGGGTGCCATAACCTTCATCCTCTCACCCACGAGGTTTCTTCCACCTTCCCCACATGAACTATTGCCATCTGATGATCTCCAGCAGCTCCCCATAAACACTACCATATCTTGTATAGTTTTGATCCCTTTTACCTGTTTTGCATCATTATGATATTAAAAAATCTCCTGGGCTTATATAGATACTACCTTTCAGTGATGGGAAAGATGGAAAGCAAGGATGTTGCTACTGAGTAGCTTTGTTCCCCATATAAATAAAAGCATGGCTCCATCACCAAACATTACCTAATCCTAGTAGAGCTTTGACTTTAGACTCCATCCCAGATGCTTAAGTATGTGACTCAGAACTCTGCTAGTTCCACAGGAGTCATTCAACAGGGACCTAACCAGAGAACCTGTGATGCATCATGCCAGGAGCATTTCTCCTATTAGGCCCAGGAACCTTAAGAATGCCTTGCCACCACCATCACATTTAGAATCAACATTATGCTTTTGAGTTACAGCTTTGTTGACATATGCAGATTTAGCTCATTCATTTTAGTTGATAAGTCACATTCCATTGTATGAATATATCACAACTTATTTATCTGTTTCCCTATTTTTGGGCATTTAGATTGCATTCCATTTTTTCATCAACAATGCTGAAAAGAAAAATCCTTGACCTCATATAAAACCCTTTCTACTCAGGTATGCCAGCTTGACACAGTGGGCAACGTCCCTTTGGCAGGCAGCATCAATGGTGGAGAGCTATATTCAAGGGAGATAGAGTTTTAGGTTAAGGTTGTTGGAAACGTGAGACACATTTTTTCCTTTCTGAGACTGCAGAAAGCTATAAGGGTAGGGACATCTTGGAGCTGGTCCCCTGGCAGATGAGAACTCTTGATGCTCTTAGAGATAAATTGTTCTTGCCTCCTTAAGGGGGAAGCCAGAGGCTGGCAGGATCTAAGGGACATCAGGGTAATCCAAGTGTGAATTTTATCCCTTCATTTGCTACTTCAGCGTATCACCAAACATAGACTACTACTCTTGGTCTCCAGAAGTAACACAGTCTCCCCCATGGCTGAAGTTGAAAGTGTTTGCCTCTACTCACGAGTGGATGTGTCCTCTGGGACTGACTGGAAAGCCTTCCAGCTGATCTCAGAGGCTGCATCTCATCTGCACAATTTCTGTCAATTCTCCAGAGGAGGAAATTAGATTGGCCTGCCAGGGTCAGCTGTTTCAAAGCCAGGCTGACTCCTAGAATATTTCCAGGAAAGGGACTTTTGCTGGATTTCAGAAAATCCCAGCATGTGTGAGCCAGAAGGGGCCCTGAAGCCACCTAGTCCTACCATTTTGTTTTCTGATGGGGAAGCAGAACCAGAGAGGAGAGTTGGCTTGCCCAGGATCATACAATCAGTTTGGGAAAAAAAATCAGTATTAGAATCTTAGGTTCTTAAGCAGTGTTTCTCCACTGCTTCTGCTGCACAGAATTCTTCTGCAGGTTGTTCTTGAACCACAAGTGAAATATTGGCTTCATCAGAAGAACAATGTCATGGTCAGGTTGCATTTCAAGGCAATACTTTTAGGAAGTACATGAATGGGTTCCTGCTCACATTTAAAAACACAACCAGGTGTTTTTAAAACCATATTTTGCCTGTATTTTCTGCATGATTTTTTGTAAACTTACTTCTTTAATTTTAAAAAAATTATATTAAATAAACCACCATTCAGATAATTTCCAAATTTGTTAAGGGAAAGAGAAATTGAAAAGAGAAAAGCCTAAACAATAGGATTTGGTAGGGCTTTAGTGAACAGTAATACTCTGGGTTGGTTTTTGGCTCTGTTTTGCCCCAATCTCTGGCATAGTTTACAGTCTTTTCTTTTTTTTTTTTTTTTGACCTCAGTTACTTAAAACACATTGTTTGGCAGCTGGTAGTTGAAGATAAATGTGTTCAATTAAATTTCTTTGCTGTACTCTCAGGGACTGAGGGAGTGAAAGGACCACTGGATGGTGGGGTTCTCTACTGATGGGCTCTTCTGGGGTGCTTCCCAGAAGCTCAAGACTCTCCATGTTCACAAAAGTCCCATGGTAAGAGTCCTGGGAATTGCCCATGGTATGTCCAGCTTGCCCTCCTGGAGGGAGTAGGCTGCCTAGAATCCATGCTCAGTCAGGCTGGACTGGTCCTTTAGAGGGGCCAGAGTCTGCTTTTTGGAGCTTTCATCCTGACAAGGCTCTGTGCTCCTTGCCCCCAACCAGGCTTGTCTTAGGATCCCTAGTCCTTGGTAAACATCTCTATGTCCTTGTATTAGTCAGCCAAAGGGGTGCTGATGCAAAATACCAGAAATTGGTTGGTTTTTATAAAGGGAATTTATTTGGGATAGGAGCTTACAGATACCAGGCCATAAAGTATAAGTTACTTCTCTCACCAAAGTCTATTTTCACATACTGGAGCAAGATAGCTGCCAACAGCTGCAAGTGTTCAGGCTTCCTGGGTCCCTCTGGGCTCAGCTCCTGTGTTCTCCACAAGGTCAGCTGTAGACTGAGACTCTCTAGGCTTTGTCTATCTCTAAAAGGTCAGCTGTAGATATCAGGTGAATGACTCTGTCCCTTTCCTGGGGCTCCAGCTTGAGACTTCAGCATCAAACTCCAACATCAAGTCTCCAACATTAAGAACCCTCAACTCTGTCCTTTGCCATGCCTTTTATGGCCGAATCAAAGCCCTAATCATAACTCAATCATGCTCAGGTACAGACAAGATTACAAACATATTCCAATATCTATTTTTGGAATTCATAACCATATCAAACTGCTACAGTCCTCAACTTCCTCAACAATGTCCCCTTAGCATCTTTGTGCTGGGTAACTGTGTCTCTCCCCTGATGTCCCTGCTCCCCCTGGAGAATGATATTGTCTTCACACTCCAAAAATCTCAGGGTCCTTAAGTGTCCCTCTTCCTTCCCAAGCCATTTCCAGACCATTAATCCACTCATGCAAAACACAATTATCGATCCTTTGAGGCATACCCCACCTTCTGTTTTAAAATTCACTCAATGAATATTTATGATGTGCCATTTTGTAGCAGGCACTCTGCTGGGAGCTGGGGATCTAAGATGGACAAAAATGTCCTGGATCCTGCCTAAGTGGAGTTTTCTATCTTGGGGGTGGAGATAATTATTAATTGTGATTGTGCTATAAAGAAAAAGAACAGTAATAGTAATACAGAGACCTAATTTAGACAGGGTAGGGGCAAAGAGAAGTCTTCTCTGAGAAAGTCCAAATGAGATCTGAAGGATAGGAAGGAGTCACACATGAAAAGAAAGTGGGGAGGAGCTGTGGAGGAGCAGAATGTGTGGAGGCCCAAAGGAACAAGGAGGAGCAAGGAGGTCTCACAAGCTGAAAAGGGGTCCATGAGGTAGCAGAGCAGACTAATGAGGAAGGGACAAAGCGGGGATGAGGTTGGAGAGGAAGACTGGGCACAGGTCATACCTTTTAAGACTTGGTGGGAAGTTGGGCTCTTTTTAAGGGCAATAGGAAGGAGTGACCACTGACTACTGCTTTCCCTTCCTGGTCATGTCTTATGGAAAGTTTAGGCATCTGATTCAGTCTTGGTCTCCTATCCCAAATCCAGACATTTTCATGAAAGACTTTAGTAACCTCATCTCAAAAGGCTTCCCTCAGCCTCACTTCAGTCATCCATTCTGATGGGCATGTCTTAGATCTGGCCATCACCAGGAAAGTCTACACCTTTACACTTTCCATGCAACCCTCCCATTGCAGCTTCCTTCTTTTCCTTCCTGGTGCCCCATGCCATTCTCCTTCAAAGATTCCTCTGTGACCTCTTTACAAGCCCAGTCCCTAGCCTCTCTACTATTCTGTGTCATCTGGTTTTACTATTCTGTGTCATCTTCCTCTTTCTGTCCTAGACTTCACTAGTCCATAATATCAACTGTTAGGGGTTATATAGTGCCCCCAAGTATCTGTGAATGGGATCTTGTTGTAAATAGGGTCTTTGCAGGTGTACTAATCTAAAAGGATGTCTTACTGGATTAGGGTAGGCCATCATCAATATGACAGGTGTTCTAGGAAAAGGAGAGACAGACATGGAAGGAAGGTGGTCATGTGAAGTTAGAAGCAGAAAATGGAGTGATGCAGCTGCAAGTCTAGGAACACCACGGATACCGGCCATTGCCAAAGCTAGGAAGAGGCAAGGGTGGATTCTCCCCTAGACCCTTCAGAGAGAGCATGGCCCTGCTGACACCTTGCTTTTGGACTTCAAGCCTCCAGAACTGTGAGAAAATAAATTTCTGTTGTTTCAGGCCACCCAGTTTGCAGTATAAGAAGCCTAGAAAATGAGTTCATCGAACATCAGATTTTCTTGCCATGTCTTCACCTCCCTTGTGCCTGTTCTAAAAAGTCTTAATCTTGTATACATTGAAATCTTTTCCTCTCTTATACCTGGGCTGCAGGCGTGTTCCTTTGTGAGTTCATGATTTCCGATGCCTACTAAGCCCGAAATGCTACCTAGGCCATCTCCTTCTCTCATGCTATTCTAAGTCTTCATTACCCTCCCCAAAACTTCCCCTTCATGACCCCCATGCCAGTCTAAACAGATAACCTGTTGAGTCATTCTACTTCTCAGAGAAATTAAAGGACATCGGAAGGGAACGCCCTCAACTGTCTGGCACAATTCCTCCAAGTTAATCTCTTTGAACTGATCTTTTCCTCCTTCCCCTTTGTCAATGACTTATCCTTCACTTGTGTTCTGAATCTCAACATTTTTCTCTCCATGAGAATTTTACTGCATTGATTATCCATTCACAAGAAGGTAGGGTCTGCAAATCTTTGTCCCTTGCTGTGTCCCCTGTGACCAAGACAGTACTGGACCCAGAATGGTGTTTGAGAATATTGGTTGAATAATTTCTCTCCTCTCTGCCTTCAGCCTCTGCTTCTCTGTTGATTCATTGCACTGGCATTTAAGCCTGCTTAAGGCTTTTTCACCATTTAAAACACAAACGAAATGAAACTGCCACCAGAACTCCTGACTTGATCTTTCCCTCTGGCAACAGCTCTAAGTCTCGCTTTCCCTGTCCAGCATGCTCTTGAATGAGCTGCCCAGCCCTTGCCACCACTCCATCCCCTCCCATTCACTGTGTGGTCCCCACCACTGGGCCTCATCCTTTTAAAGAAAGTATGCTCCCGGATGACCTCATTTTTTAATATATATTTTTTTATTAGAGAAGTTGTGCGCTTACAAAACTATCATGCATAATGTACAGAATTCCCTACATCACCCCTCTGCTAACACCTTACATTGTTGTGGAACATTTGTTGCAGATTATGAAAGAACATGAGCAGACTATTACCACTAACGGTGGTCTATAGCTCACATTTGGTATATTTTCCCATATACCCCCTATTATTAACAACCTGTATTAGTTTTGTCCATTTGTTATAGTTCATGAGAGAATACCCTCGTGTTTGTACTGTTAACCACAGTCCATCTTCCACTGCCTGGTTCATTGTGTTATACAGTCCCATGCCTCATACATTCTACCCAAAGTGTACACTTGGTGCCTCTCACTTTTGTCACAGAGCTGTGCAGTCTTCACCCCTGATGACCTCATTTTTGCCAGGTACAGAGAGACTTTCCATGTCTCGGTGTACTTGTCCTCCTGTCAGTGGTTGTCACTGCTGACCTCTCCTTTCTTCTTGAAACACTCTCTTCCCCTGACTTCCTTGACCCCGCACTCAGATGTCCTTTCAAGTTGCCCTGCATGGTGGTCTCTGCACCCCTAGCCCTTCCCTCTTCTATTCCACTCTCTGCCCTAGCCAGAGAGGTCTCTCCAGTACAGATTGGATCACATCACTGCCCTGAACCTCGGTGTTGCTCTCTTGTCCTCTGGACGACATCCAAACTTTTCTCATGTGGTCTTTGGGACCTGGCCTGCTCTGCAGCTGAATCTCACTCACCACATGCTCCAGCCCTGCTAAAGGACACATCACATTCTCATGCCTCTGGACCTTTGCACTTGCTGTTCCCTGTGATGATTTGGCCCTGTAGTACTTTGCTCCTGACACCTGACTTGGCTTCTGGACCATAGCCCTCACTAAACCCGAAGTGTTTCGGACCTTCTGCGGTTAAGGTCTTATGCTTGGGCCAGTTTTGATTTCCCAGTTTGGTGCTGATTTCTGTTAATAATATTCCTTCCACTTAAGAATTTTACAGTTTACTACGTATCTTCACATCCATTTTCCTATTTGGTACTCTCAACAGTACTGTAAAGTGGGAATAACCCACTGTTCAGTCCAAGGAAACAGACAAGGAAACAGGTTCACAGTTTAAGCGACTTGCCCAGGATCACACACTTAGTAGAGCTAACAAAGCCTGGATCCAGGACTGAGTCCCCTGCCCTGTTCCTCACTCTAACACCACCCTCAGCTCCAAATGACAGCACAGCCTCCTCGGGTCTGGCCGAGGGTGCTCGTCTCCAGGTCTGAGACCCAGTGGCCCTGGGAGGTTGCTCGCCAGCCTTCCCTCAGGCACACCTGCTCACCAGGGGCCTGGCAACGAGAATTTGGAGTGAGCAGATGGCGAGAACACGCTACCACAAAATCTCCTTGTTTCTTAGGATGCAATGTTTTCCTTCTCTTGACTTCACTTCCCCAGTGAGCAGTAGATCATCTGCCGACGTGACTAAAAATAAGTGAATGGGAAGGACAGAGATGAATGCAGTGGGAGTCTGTGGAGAGATGGCAAAGAAGCAGGAGCAGGTGGGAAGTCTTTAGGCTGAAGGAAGACCTGTCAGAGAAATAAACCACTGCTGAGAGGGGCCTCCCGTGTCCCTGTGCAAAACAGATCACGCTGCCTCTGCCGTCCCCGCCCAAGTGGCCTCCTTCCTGTCCCTGCTTAATAAAACCAGCATCGCCGGCTCCAGTGTGCTGTAAGTCGCAGACCGGGCTCCATCAAGCCCACCATCTGCTTTTAATTGGTCCTCCACTGCCCCTTGCATTGCGGCTTTGCCCGAGTCCTGCCATTACAGGTCCCCTGATACACCCACACATCTGGGCTGCTTCCAGAGGAGCTGGAGGACTGTCGACCTGAAGATGGTCTCTGCTGGTGGCTCTGTCCTCAGACAAGGGCACAGAGCATTGCTGTGTTTGCAAAGAGGGACAGGAGGTGGAGCTGTGGCTTGAGGCTTCTCCCCTGCCTGGGTGAGTATATCCATGTCCCTTAACCCCTCCATCCTCCGTTGCCTCATCTGCACAAGGTTTGGGATCACAGGACTTTATTGCTCTGGATTCAAGAGGCAGACTGATTTCTCTGCTCCCCTTTCCAGGGCTACGCTCCACAGTGTGATGGTTCAGCGACTATTCAGGCTCCATTTTAACACCTGTGAACTGGAGGCTGGACAGCTATTGCAGGTGTGGCAGGCTGAATGATGGCCCCCAACACATCCACATCAGAATCCCCAGGACCTGCTAAAGTCACCTTCTTTGGTAAAAGTGATCCTGAGATGGGGAGAGTATCCTGGTTACCTGGATGGACCCAGTGTAGTCACGAAGGACCCTGAAAGAGGGAGGCAGGAGATCGGGGAGGAGAAGACAACTGAGGATGGAAGCAAAGACTGGAGGCAGGCACGTAGAAGATGGAGGAGGGGGCCTCAAGCCACGGAACGTGGGCAGACGAGAAGCTGAAGGAGGCAAGGGAATGGATTCTCCCCTTTGAGCCTCCAGAACAAACCAGCCTTGCTGATGCCTTGATGAGCCCTGGAAGACTCATTTTGGACTTCTGTCCTCCAGAATCGTAAAGGATTAAATTTATGTTGTTTTAAGCCAAGTTTCTGGTCATTTGTTAGAGCAACAATAGGGCATGCAGAGCAGGACAACCTTATCCCTAAGAAAAGCGAGCAGCCGATTACATGGCACGATTTGAGGGCCCCCTGTCTGCGAGCCATGCTCTGTGAGACGCCCTAGCAGGGACCTTCCTCTGGACCACGGCACTGACATCCGCATTGACCTGCACCCCCTGCAGATCATCGCTGGCCGTAGGAACAGAACGAGGACCACATAGGTAATCTGAAATTTTCTAGTAGCCACATTGAAAAAAGGAAAAAAGGGAGCAGGTGTAGTTCAGTGGCTGAGTGCCTGCTTCGCATGTACGAGGTCCTGGGTTCAATCCCCAGTACCTCATAAAAGGAAAGAAAAAAAAAAAAAGAGGGAAAACAGGTGAAATTACGTTTAAAAATATATCTTAGTTAGCCTTACATATCTGAAATAGTATCACTTCAACATGTAGCCAATATAAAAATTAACGAGATATTTGGTATTCTTATTTCTTACTAAGCCTTCCAAATTCAGTGTGAATTTTACATTTACAGCACATCTCCATTTGAATCAGCCACACGTGGCTTGTGACTACTATATTGGACAGCACAGCTCTAGAAGGTTAAAACTGTAAATGCTAAGAGTGGATCATATCAGCAGACTTCATCTAACTGACCCTGAGTGGACCAAGCGCCCTGGGAAGGTAATGATTGTGAAAGTCCTATATAAAGTGGATGGGAGACATGATTATGAATTATCACCCAGGGTCAAGCCACTTGCTGGCGACAGAAGCAAAGCTGGAATTTAAGGGCGCTGCCTCCCGGGCAGGTGTGGGAGGGGAGAATGGGGCTGAGCAGAAGAGTTAAGCTCATGCAGCGCAGTTACAAACCTGGTAATGTACTTAGTTAGCACACTCCATCCTTCAATATTTTTCAAGTACCTAATTTTAAGTGATATCAAACCAATAAACTACATGATTTTTGCATAATGCTTTACTCTAGGCCAAATCATCTTTCTTCTGAGCGAGCAAGACATGATCTGAACCCTCTGCCAGCCACACAAATCGGGAAGTGAGGTGGGACCCAGTCTCCCCAGTGCACCCTGCCTTGCTGCCTCCCAAGCGTCCTCACCATTTCAAGGGACTTGCTGCTAATGCCCCCTGGATGACAGACTACGAGCAACAGAGCTCTGAAACTGGGGGATATTTTGGAGTTTAAATAAAATAGACTACATGACATGCCTCACCCAAAGCCTGGCACACAGCGGGTGCCCAGTCCTGAGAGAACCTACAATTCTTGACCACTAAGAAATGCCTGGTGACAGCCCTTGGCCTTCCATTGTCACCTCCAGAGCCACTCCTGCTCCAGCCCGGCCTGCCGTGTCCAGCTGCTCCTTTCCATTCTGGCCTCCTCTCTGCTGCCGCCTCTCCTTCGTGGCTCACTGCCTTGCCTGGGGCTCGCTGCTTCTCCTACCAGCACAACACTGGTCTCTCGCCCTCCTGACTTGCTGTAGCTCACACTGACTCACACTGTAGTTTGGCCCCTGGAGCCTCTCAAGCCTAATCCTGGACACCCCAGATGTAATAAAGATGACTGCAGACAGGTGATGAGCACACCTGGGTGGTGTTCTAATGGCCTTATACCATCAGTGGTTGTCTGATCCTTGCTTTACTGTGGATGTCATCAAACTGTGGAGAATTCAAGTAATTTGCACAAGGTCACATAGCAACTGTGGGAGAGTCAGCTTTGAATCCTGGCAGTCTGGCTTTAGAGTGTACAAACCTACTCACCCTAACAAACTCCCTCTACTCACATCCTTTCCTGGAGGCTGTTCCAGTGCCTGGTGAGTGGGTCCTGGTCAATAGAAGCTGGTCAAATGAAAGAATGGAAGGGTTGCCTTTATGGCCAACTACAAGGGTCAGGAGGCTTCATCAGTCCCTGCTGAGAATTAATCGGAAGGACAGCACTGGGGGGAAGTTTACCTGCTCCCGCAAGGTGACAGCTTCCACCTCCTTATATCCTGGCCTTGGAGGGATGTCCTGATATGCCAGGGGGTCTAAATGAGACACAAGCACCTGAAGGGCTTGGTTGAACTGTGGGTCTCTCGGACCCTGAACCTCCGTGTCTTGAGAAGTGACCCAGGAGGGGGGCAGGGGTCTGTCACCACTGCTCCCCGCCCTCACCTGCCAGCTTTCTTCCACAATCTGGCCTGGACGTTGCTCTGAAGCTGGAAGGGAGGACAGAGAAGAGGCTGAGGCAGTGCTGAGCTTGGGGCTCACCGAGGGAGCTGTTGGGGATTGCTGTAAGTCACATCTGCTCTGGGCAGGGGTGTGGTGGTACAGAGAGATGCAGGTTCAGAAAAGTCGGCTTTCGAAACCGTCCATAATAGTGAAGGGGTTCTTTTTTCTTATCTCCTATGAGATTTTACAGAAATCATCTGATGTGATTTTGTGAGGTTTTTCTTGAATGTCACTTCCAGTTAAGCATTCTACACAAAGCAGAAAAAATCATTTTTAAAAACAAAGTCCAGAACCTGCAGTGGTTTCCTCGTGCCCATTAGGTTACATTCAGAGTCCTCTGCTGGCATTCCAAGTCCTCCAGCAATCACTGCTCCTTCATCTGGGAGGCCGGAGCAGGAGGGGTTCCCCACTGACACTGACAAAACCAAGGCTCAGAGACATGACGTGATTTGTCCCAGCCAGGAGAGCGAGGAGCCCTGGCTTTGGAGCCAGAGGGCTTGTGCTCCAGAAGCCACCGGGCCTGTGCAAGGGACCTCAACTTGCTAAGCTTCAGTCTCCTTGCTTGTAGAATGGGCATAACAGCTCCCCCATAGGGTTGTTGTGCAAATGCATGTTAAGTGCTTAGTACAGTGCCTGACATGCAGAAAGTTCTCTAGGAAGCTTAGTTATCAGTTAGAAAGTTAGGTGTCCATTTAAAAAGAGGCAGAGGCAGTAGAGTCTGGGTCCTGAGGCACCCGCCTGGTGTGCTCTCTCCGCACCGTCCTGCCCGCTATGAAGTCTCTTTCCAGAGAGACCAGCCTCCTAAAGGTCTCTTCTCCTTCTTTGTCTTCACTGCCACACCTTTGCACCTGCCATTTCCTAGTCTTAGGAAGCTGTTTCTTCTCTGACAATTGAACAATGTATACACAAACATTTTGCAATCTTTATGTCCTTTATTATTAGCATTAGCATTGGGGCACTTCCTATCAAATCTGGTAAGATTCTTCTGCAAAGAGTTCTTCCTAAACCTGGCCACATCCCTAAAACTCACATCCAAACTCACTCTGGAGCAGGGGTTCTTAACCTTTTTTGTTTCATGGACCCCTTTGCCAGTCAGGTGAAAAACCTGGACCCCTTACTAAGTCCACACTATGCTGTGTATTATTTAATAAATATATCACACCTGCACCAACATGTCCCCACAAGAATAATGTTTTTGTGAATTTCAATTCAAGCTCACGGACCCCTTGTTAAGAACCCCTCCTCTGGAGCCTCCATCTGAAGCCAGCCCCACCCACCCAGGGATGGTCAGCCCCTGAAGGAGCTCTGGGCACCCCAACCCTGTTCAGAGTTAAATGTTCTGGGCCTTCTAGCCTTGGTCTTTGCCCAGTCTTTGCACTTTGGTCTGCTCTTATATCGATGCAATCTTGAACAGACAGAGTTTGCCTCTTTGACATGGCTCTTGCTCAGATCTGACAACTCTTCCCTTCTGGCTGGTCTGGGTAACTCCTCCAGGTGGTCAGACCCAGGCACCTGGATCTTAACCCTCACGTTTGCCTGATCAGACAATCTCCTTGGCCACCCTGACCTCAGCCTTCTGCCCACAAAGGCCCTAGCTCGCCAACCTCAGTGAAGAGAACACATATGCTCCTGAAAGTGGAGGTAGGATGCTGCAAGGAGGCCATCTAGAGTGACCGGATTCTGTCCCACCGTTGGGTATGGGCTTCTTCTGTTTGACTTGACTTGCCTACCTCTCTGATCCAGACCCCTGTCCCTATCTAGCTAAAAGCCAAGATTTATTGAGGGCTTATTGTGAACCAGCTATGGTATTGAGAGCTTCATATAGATGATTTAATTTAATCCTCACAACAAATAATTCCCTATGGAGTGGGAATTATTATATTCATTATACAAAATGGACACTGAGGCCCAAAGAGGTGAAAGCATATATACAAAGACCACAGCTGGTCGGCAGAGTTGCTGGGAGCCAAGCCCAGATCTGTCTGATTCCAAAGCCACTGCTCTCAACCAGAATGAAGCCACCTTCAGCTCTGCTGCTTTCCAGCCTCCCCCCCCCCATCCCATGCCATCTCCTTGGACATCTCTGTTGGAGTCTACTATTCTTAACATGTGGTTTTCACCCCCGGCCTCCACCAGAGCGAGCTCATTGTCCCTGACAGACTTAGCCGCAGACACTGGAGCCAAGTGGTCTCCCCACCACTCAGTCTCCAGAACATCAGGTACCAGGACCTCTTCAGCCAAACTGGACCAAGCCTCAGACCCAAACTTCAGTTAAAACTGGATTTATTCCACCTGCAGGCAAAAGTGGTTCCCAGGTCAAGTTTTGACCAAGTGTTCACACACTCACCAAGCAGTCATTTAAAGGCCCCAGGGCTGTGCCATGTTTGGAAAATGGGACTTGGACCCCTCCATACCCCTTCCTCGGAAGGACTGTGTTGGTCCTGAGTAGCGCTCAGGTAACCAGAGAGTCCTGGCTTCACCTCTAATCCACTATCCCATCTCAAATATTTGAGATGTCCTACTTCAAATTTCCTTCCAATCCATTTGCATTCATGTTTTATATAGTTGTAGTCAGAATAAATACACAATTTTGTGTTTTGCTTTTGTCATTTAGAACAACCTTTAGGCCGAGTCTGTCCCACTACCTATTTTTGTAAATAAAGTTTTACTGTAAAACAGTCATGCCCATTCATTCACTCATTCACTACTGTCAATGGCTGCTTTTGCACTGTAGAGTTACATAGCCTGCAAAGCCAAAAATATTTATAATCTGGCCCTTTACAGAAAGTTTGCCAATCCTTGATTTAGAACATTTAAAAATATTTCCATATTGCTGGAAAGTCTTGCTGGTTATAATTATTAATAGTTATAGGGAAAAAAAACAGAAAAACAAACAAAACATAGTTATAGGGATACTCCATTGGATGGACTGAGGATTTTTATTTTTATTTTTTTAAAAGATTTTATTTATTTATTTATTTCTCTCCCCTTTCCTCCCCCCCCACCCTGCTTGTCTGTTCTCTGTGTCTATTTGCTGCGTCTTCTTTGTCCACTTCTGTTGTCAGCGGCACGGGAATCTGTTTCTCTTTGTTGCGTCATCTTGTTGTGTCACCTCTCCGTATGTGTGGCACCATTCCTGGGCAGGCTGCACTTCTTTTCCCACTGGGCGGCTGTCCTAATGGGGCGCACTCCTTGCACATGGGGTCCCCTACGTGGAGACACCCCTGCGTGGCAGGGCACTCCTTGTGCGCATCAGCACTGTGCATGGGCCAGCTCCACACGGGTCAAGAAGGCCCCGGGTTTGAACTGCGGACCTCCCATGTGGTAGACGGACGCCCTAACCACTGGGCCAAGTCTGCCGCCCTGGACTGAGGATTTTTAACAGCTTATCCTAAGTGTTTGGTAAATGTGCTGGCCTGGATCACCCAGAATGAAGAACTTTGCATTTTTGTTGAATTATTTTTTTTAGGAAAAATTCCCACATGGAGTTTTAGTTCAAATCATCTGCCATTACCACCAGGAATGGTCAAAATTCTTGAGGAAAGCAACGTGTTTTGGCCCAGTTTTAGGGAGTGGCCTGCCTGAAATTTGGCCGACCGATAGCTCCACCTAGATTACAGAACCTATTTATTTATTGAACCCTAGAGGTTAGCACTTGCCTTGGCCAATCCCACAGTCTCCTCGTTTTTCTTCCTTTATGGCTTGGGTCCCATTTATTCCATTCCTCCAGCCCTCTTCTGCCAACTCCTCCCTGCCACAATCGTTCTATTTCTTTCTATTTCCTCCTGTTTCTCCTTTCATCTCCCATTTGCAATTCCCACACCCACCAGAGCATCGAGCATCTAGAATAGATCTGTTAGCGAACAGCAATCAAGAGGGGCTCAGGCAGAGCACGCACACAGACATTGGGGAAGGGGGCACCCCGTCACAGGTTTCTTTACCTCTGGTCCAACACAAGCTGGGCACGGACCCCAGGACCGCCTGCCAAGAGGACTCACGAACCTCTGCCTGCAGCCTCGCTTTTGTCGCTGCCTGAAACTCATCGCCACGTTTTCTACCTCCTCCAGTGCCTCAGAAACTTTCCACATACTGGCTTCTGATTTACTGCATGTGTAGACTATTTCTACAGGAGAGTGACTAATAAAAAAGGAAAAACTCTAGAACTGGAGTTTTGCTGAACACTGCTTGCCAATGAGTTCCTTTAATTGTGGCCTTAGGAGCATATGAAATTTCTTTCACTGAGCTGATCTGACATAGTAATTTGGACTCTAGAAGAAGCCGAGCCACTCTGGGGGGCCAGGCCCCCATGGTTTGGAGTGTTGGCCAACTGATCTCGTCCCTCCCAGTTCCTGATGGACAAGTTCCTCTGTTGGAAGCCTGGCTTGGAACTAGGGGCTTCAGGGCCCCCTTTGGGCACTTCAGTCCCTATGTGGATCTCTGCCAGTGGTCATCCCTCTCTGCTTAAGGGGGATGGGAAGATAAAACTCAAACCTGTTTCTAGAGGGCCTAATCACTAGAAATGTCTCACTTCAACCTCATGCCCTGTGTTTTCTGCTATTGACCCTAAGCTGAGCAAGTCTAAATTGTCTTTCTCATGACACCTTTTTATATATTTAAGGGTTAAGACCCTAATCTTCTCCTTTTGGGCCTAAATATTTTCAGTTCCTTTAACCACTCTTCATTTGCCATTTCTGCTTGGTCTCTTGCCAAAATGGGGCCTTGTTGCAATACCAATAATGTGATAATAACACAAGCTAGCATGTATTAAGTGTGCATTATGCAGCAGGCATGATCCTAAGTCACTTTGTAACTCATTTCATTTTCACAGCAATTCTATGAGGCAAGTGCTATCATTGTTTCTATATTACAGATGTAGAAATTGAGCATAGGACGTTGAAGTTAAACTGTGGGTTGAGTCTTGGGTCTGCTGTTTACTAGTTTGGGCACATTTATCAAATCATTTAGTGTCAGTTTCTTCATCTATAATATGGGCAGTGAGAATCCTATGTCATAGGTGAGGTGAAGATTCTGAGAGCTGAAGGGTGCGTAAAGTCAGTATAAACTTGTTTTCAGTCCTTTCTTAGGAAGGGCTGCTCTGCAGCTTGACATTATTCTTCCTACTCAGAAAGAACTCAGAAAACCAGCCTCTGCACTCCTTTCCCCTTCCCCTTGCCAAGGTTGCTCGCCCCTTGTTAAATGAACACACCTTTCCTCTCCGTCCCGTCCCGTTCAAGGAAACACCACCCTGCGCAAGGCCTAGGCCTTGAGCTCATGCCCGACATTGGTGGTGGGGGGCGGGCGGGGACCCCCGTGCTTATCTGCCTCATCTGTCACCCATTTTCAACACGTGGCAGTGAACGGGCCCTGCCCCTTTGCAGCAATTGTCAGCTCTTTCAGGAAAGCCTGGCTGGTTTGTGGAATGGGGGTCAGCAGCCCAGACAATTGCCTGGTGCTCTTCTCTCCCCCACACCAGTGGCCTCGTGCATACGTGAGTTGAGGGTCCTGCCGCAGCCGTCCCTGTGAGCTGCAGGGTCTTCCTGCCTCAGGCCGCTGAATTCTCTCTGGAACCTTGCCTTCTTTAAGTCAGAGCTCCAGTCGACCCTGCTTTCCAAATGAGCATTTATAGAAATACAAAACAAGTCGCTACTTTAGTAGCTACTGACTTCTTTAAGCCAACAGATCAGAGGCATAAATACACAGGAGGGCACGCCAGGGGACATGTGCAGCCCCGGGCCCAGCCAGGGCAAGCAGCTCCTGCTCTCCTGCCCCAGGGCATGTGCTGGGCCCTACCACACCCACAGCAGCAGGGCTCGCTCCTCCAGTGGCATCATTTTCACTCTGGGATATGCATTCCCATAAAGTGGCAGAGCAGACATGTTTCACTGATGCTTTTTATTTTTAAGTTTTTTTATTTTGAGGAAATTATAGATTCACATGCAGTTGTCAGAAATAATAGAAAGATCCTTGCGGTCACCCCTCGGGCTGAAGTGTGGTTTGCTGGCCTGGCGGGGGAGCAGCCGCGGCAGGCCAAGCCGCTGCCCCCATAATAGGGTGGCTGGTCGGACTCACCGCCACCCCTGAAGGAAGCTCGGCATGGGCGCAGAGTGCCCTCGGGTCTCCCCTTCTCGGCAGCCATGCTTCCGCGGCCGCCCCTCCTCCCGGATGGCGCCACACGATGCCTGTGGGGCGGCACCCTTCTTCTTTCTCCCTGCCCAGGCGCAGGGCGGAAAATTTCAGTCTGCCCTTTTCCCCTCCCCCGACAGCAGCAACAGCCGGGCGTGGGCGGGAAACTCAAGTCTGCCCTCCACCCCAGCAACAGCAGCCACCAATCCCTAAACCCTGCCCCTTCCCCCAGCAACAGCAACAGCCAATCCCTAATCACCACCCCTCCCCCGTCCAGTACCGCCCACTGACCTTTCTCTGGCAACCAATCAGAACAGGGCGTGGCTTCGACCAATCAGCCTTCCCCAGCCCCTATAAAACTGTTGCCTCTCCCTCAATAAAGTGGACTTGCGTGTTTACCTTGTCTCCGCGGTAGTTCTTCTGCCATGCGCCCTCCAGTCCTGAGAGCCCCTGACAAGGGCCTGGCCTCCCTTGTCCCCAGTTCGTCGCCTGCTTCTCCGGGCGACCCCTTCGTCGCCGGCTTCGCCGGGCGACCCCGTCAGCCGAACTGCGCAACCCCTGTGAGACCGACCCCTCGTCTGCTGCCGGACCAACCCCTCGTCCCAAGCGGGACCGACCCCTCGTCCCAAGTGGGACCGACCCCTCGTCCAGAGCTGGACCGACCCCTCGTCCGCAGCCAGACTCCACCTCTACCGACCGAGCAAGCCGCCGCAGATCCTTATGCCCTTCGTCCCGTTTCCCCCACTGTAACATCTTGCATGACCGTAGTGCAATATCATCATCAGGAAACGGACATGATTTGTGGTGCTTTGACCCACAGTAGCCTTCGCAGCTTTCCCTCCCTCCTGTAACTTCCTCTCCTTTCTTTGTCTCACCGTCTCTTGCCTCTTGTCTGTTTTTCTCCCCACTCCCATGCGTGCTTTCTCTCACTAGCTCCCTTTCATTTTCTTTTCATTTCTGTGGTCCCTTTTCAAGTTCACCAGAAGCAGTGCTCTGGTAAAGCTCTCCTTGTAGCTCCCTCTCTGGAAGAGCTCTGGATGGGTCTCCCCACCTTGCTGGAAATCTGCCACCCTTCCCCAAGATGGAATTCTTCCCAATCTCTGCCCTGGGCTGGAGCCTCCGCTAGAGAAATGTTTCCAGGAAGGCTGCATTCAGAGTCCACTAAACTCAAGGAGGTTGAGCTGCTGCTAGAACTGGGGTTCACCACCGAATCAGCGGACACACCAATGGCCACTGGCCACAGGCTGCCGGCTGTAGCAGTTGTTACATTCAAAGGCGTTAATCCTAAAATGGGAGGATTCTTAGGGGCTGCCTGATTTAATTTTCTCCTTTTAAAGGTTCTGTAGTTTGGGAAACCAAGACTCTGAAGGGAAAGTTTGCTGAGGGCCAGAAAGAGGAGAGCTGGGAATGGGAACCAGCTGCCTAACTCCTAGCCACCCTTGACCTCTCCCCAGCCAGCCCCTAGTGGCAGAGCCCCAGCAAAGGGCCTTCAAGACTGAGACGTGCCTCCAGTACATAGGGTGTCTGCTTGGTTTGGGGATCAGTAGGATGGTCTTGGTCCGGTCAGGCTTTCTCTGATCCCTGGGGACATAGTGGCTTCTGCTGAGGGACTATTAATTGTTGACTCTCTCATCATGGATGGAGGCTGGCACAGAGATTAAGAGCACAGTGTTTGGAACCAGGCCTTATAATCCTAAAACACTCACAGGTCGTGAGGCCTTGGTAAGGCCCTTCTTCTCAGAGCCTCATTTTTCACTCTGTGCAAGGAGGATAGCAAGACCTTGTTTACGCAGGTGTTTTGGCAAGTCGTGAAATAAGGCATGCTGAGCTGAGCTCAGTGGTGGGAACTAGAAACAGCACAAAGAATAGCAGTTGCCATTCAGAAGGGTCTTGGGGACTCAAGAAGGAGCTTGCAAAGGCTGCACATGCAGTGGCAGTGTTGGGAAAGCCACAGGATTGGAGTGGCTAGTTGACACTGAGGTGGGAGCACTGGTGCCTTAAAGCTTGACTTGGCCAGGTTCACCAAAACCGTCATGTGGCAGATAGCCCGTACTGACCACTTTTGAGCATTCTGACCCTTTTTCTAGGGATTAAACTTTTTCTCCTCTAGTTCATTTTTAGCTCACATTGGCTCTGCAGATTAGATGTGGAGATGGCAAATGCCATGAAGTCCTGTGTCTAGGCAGTGCCCTGACCATTCGCAGGAAATTTCCCTGCTAGTCCTGGAGGCCCCTGACCTGCTTTGCTCCTGAGTCTCTCGTGACACAGCCCCATGGGAGTTTTCTAGCTCAGTGCTTCCCAAACCTGACTGTGCATTGGAAATACCTGGAAAGAGGGACTGAATAACAGCTTAGGAAGTAAGGCTGTGTCTCTAGACAGGACTGGGACAGGGTGAGGCAGGGCAGCACCCAGTGTGCTACATTTAAGGAAGCACCACTCTCAGGGTCCCCTGAGTGCAGGGTCAGTACCTGAGAGTTAGTGCCCCTTACATTTTGTACCCTGGGTACCTCACTTGCCTCACCCTAGTTCCAGCCTTGTCTCTAGATCCAAGTTCTAAACTGTTACCAGGGATTCTGCTGGGGACCCAGGATGGACCCCAGCCTGCTGCCTTCTCTTGGTCCCAGAACTGAAGAGCTTTGACTGAATTTATCATTGGTCCTGGTCCTGCTCAGAGAAGCCTCTTGCTTCTCCTAAGAGCCATGGCCAACCTCCATCAATACTCTCATTTCCCGGGAAAGCAAGAAAGAAGGAAAAACACCCAAAACCCAGATAGAAGTCCTTTTCCTTTTTGACTCCATTCTTCTCAGTCACTAACTAAAGTCAACCCCCCTCACCCAGGTGGAGTTATAGCTCTCTGGAAACTCACATCGATCTCGAGTCCCTGTTTTCTACTGTCTTTAGAAAGCCTAGGGTGGGGAACAGCAGGGCTCTAGCTCTTTTCAGTTCTTTCAACAAAAATGTATGGAGCATTTCCTAGGTGCCAGGCATGCTGCCATGCCCTGGGGCTGGTGGTGACACAGTCCTGGCCCCCGCCCCCATGAAGTTAATGGTACAATGGAGATGATACTCTAGGCACACAAATGCCTTCTTTTTTTTTTTTTTTTTTAAGATTTATTTCTCTCCCCTTCCCCCCCCCACCCTGGTTGTCTGTTCTCTGTGTCTATTTGCTGCGTCTTCTTCTTTGTCTGCTTCTGTTGTTGTCAGCGGCACAGGAACCTGTGTTTCTTTTTGTTGTGTCATCTTGTTGTGTCAGCTCTCTGTGTGTGCAGCACCATTCCTGGGCAGGCTGCACTTTCTTTCGCGCTGGGCGGCTCTCTTTACAGGGTGCACTCCTTGCGTGTGGGGATCCCCTACACGGGGGACACCCCTGCGTGGCAGGGCACTCCTTGTGCGCATCAGCACTGCGCATGGGCCAGCTCCACACAGGTCAGGGAGGCCGGGGGTTTGAACCACCGACCTCCCATGTGGTAGACAGATGCCCTAATCACTGGGCCATGTCCGCCGCTACAAATGCCTTCTTGTGAACTATGGTGAATGCTATGATGGGGAAACACTGGGGCCAAGGAAGTGTAGGGCAAAGCAATTGTGACCAGTCCTGGGGATCAGAGAGCAAAACCATCCCTGAGAAAGTGAACTTGAGCAGAGCTGTCAAGGATGAATTAACTAGACTGGAAGGAAGGGAAGAAGATGGCAGGTATATAGAATAGTATGTAAGAAGGTCTGAAATAGGGAGGAACATTTAAGGAGCTGAATGGTGAGATGTTGGAGGGTAGAGACTAGAGAAGAGAGAGACCATAAATGGAAGCATAGAGGTAGATAAAGCTGAGAAGGTGTGAGCACCGTGGTCTTACCCTATGAGCAATGGTCAAGCCCTGAAGAACCTTGACCTGGTGAGTGACCTGATCCTATTGGCTTTACAGAGACACCCCTGGCAGCACGGTGGTGATTGGACTGAGTGTAGTAAAGGAGGAGGGGGGGAAAGTAAGGGATATAGTCTGTGAGAGATGGGACTATGGCTTAGATCAGACTGTTGGAAGTAGATATGAAGAGTAAAAGATGGGTTCAAAATATACTTGATAAATGCAACAAGATTTGAGGATAGACTGGATAAAGGAGAGGAAGGGGTCAAATAAGATGGCTATTGGTGCTTGTAATAGAAGGGACAGTGGAAGAGGGCTGGCTGTGAATGGAGAATCCAAAGTATTTGGGCCTGGACATGTTAAATGTGAAGTACTTTTGTGTTGTCTTGAGGAATATGTTGGGTCCTCATTTGGATATATAGGTTTGGAGCCCAAGGGTAGAGGCACAGACTAGAAATAGAAATTTCAGACGCTGACATCAGTAAAATGACAGTCATGAATGAGACCTAGGGGAAAACGCTAGAAGAAAGCAAAGGAGTGAGCGTTGAGTGTAAAACGCCAGCAGAGGATCCTGAAGAGCAGCCAGAAAACCAGAAGAGTGAGACCCAAAGAGAGTGTTTCCAGAAGGAAGAAGTGTCCAATGATGGTGCCTGCTTCTGAGAGACTAATTAAGATGGGGCATTCTTGTCCTTTAATAGTTTTTCTAAGAAGCTTTGTCTCTACTCCCCTAAGGCTGGGCCAGTTGTCCCTTCTCTGTCATTTGATAGAACCTTGTGCTTACCTCAGTCAGAGCACCTCTCACATGCAGGATGTAGCCCTCAGTGAACTATGGCTGCATAAAGATAGGAACCTTGTTTAGTCTCAGTTCCTATCCCAGGTGCATGGTGCACAGGAGTGCTCACCCAATGGATAAATGGCATGTTATGGTTTAGAGACTTGACAAGACTTATAATTACCATCACCTGACTTGCCTCCTAAGCAGCATCCAGTGCAGGGGGTGGGGATGGGACAGTTGCAGATAAGAGTATAATTATTGTTTTTCCAAGTAGGCTGTAAGTCCTCTGTGAGTGGGACTATGACTTTGTTCCCCACTTTACCCTTCATGGCCAGCACTCCATCTGGCTCACAGTGGACTCTCAATAAATACTTATTGAATGAATGGATAAAAGAATTGTTTCCACAGCCTTCCCTAAAATGCCATTTCATTCTAGGCCAACTCTTCCAAGGTCTTGGTCGAGAATCCAGGGAAGCACTCACCCCATGCGCCCTCAGAGTGGCACTTGGAGAAAGGGCCCAAAGGGCTGTGTCCAATTAATCTTATTCCATGCACCTTGGCTTGCATAAGTAGCAAGAGATTTTCTTGATGCAACTCTGTTTTTCTCACTTCCACAAGCCCTGAGGGAAGTTTGAAGGACCTCTGAGGATAGGTCTGGCCAGTGAATCCATGAAAACACACATTCCCATGTTTTGTTAGTGTCCTGTAGTACCAAGAGCATCACAGGGAGGCTGGTTATAATCTATAATACACTCTTTCTGCCTTCTTCTGAGGAGCATGCTCCACCACAGGACTAGGAGGGTGGAGAAAGAGGGCATTGGGCAGCACCTATAACACACTTGACAAACCCCATTTTGGCAGCCTCACAACAGCCCTGGAGTGAAGGGTCATCAGCTCCCTTTTGCAGTCAGAGAGGCTGTCACTTGCCCAAGGCCACACGACTAGCTGGAACAAACTACTGTAAGACCATGCTCCTGTCCTCCCCACAGGAGACTTCTGCAAACTCTGAACTAAAGGAACCCCATAAGCTCTCCCAGTGGAGTAAGGGTGAGAGCACAGTGGGTTGGGTATAGCCAAGGAAAGTTGTTTACAGGCTTAACAAGAATTTCTCATTAAGCAAGTGGCATGATACCAAAGGAGATAGAGAATGATGTGACCATAGTGTTTTTCAGTCTACAAAGTACTTCCAGTACTCTGGGGTGCTAGTAGAATCACCCCCCATTTTTCAGATGAGAAAACTCAGAAAATTTAAGTAATTTACTCACAGTCTCTTTTCTAGGTGTCAGAGTCAGGGCTTGAACCCCAGCCTTTTGGCTCCCAGGCCAGTGTGCATTCCTGTCCACCAAGCTCAGGTAACCCGGGCTCCCCTCCCTG
Source organism: Dasypus novemcinctus (assembly GCF_030445035.2). Classification (NCBI taxonomy): domain Eukaryota; kingdom Metazoa; phylum Chordata; class Mammalia; order Cingulata; family Dasypodidae; genus Dasypus; species Dasypus novemcinctus. The sequence continues at coordinate 39,221,320 of NC_080693.1, forward strand.
CGGGGTGAGAAGGCTCCCACAGGAAGCTGTTGCACAATAATGCAAAGCTGGGTGTGATTCTGAGACAGCGTGAGCGGCACAGACAGTGATGTCATCCCCAAAGAGCTCAAGATCAAAACAGTTCAGAACAAGACAGGAGAGGCGGCGTGCAGCTGCGCTGCCAGGGTGGGAGCCTGAGTGGCAGGGTGTGTTCCGGAGGCTCTTGGGTGAGCGATGGGCTGTGTCCAGAGAGGCTTGTTATCATTCACAAGATGGTGACGCCTGTTGACAAGCACGGCCCGGGGCGAAGGGAAGGGCAGGGGAGCCAGAACTGGACTTGTGTTGGCGTGGAAAGAAGCAGGCCCAGGGGAGAGGGTGGGGAGGGCTGGCTTGTCTGCGGGCCGCTCCTCAGATGGCGATTCTCGGCCCTTTCTCTGGTCCACGGCTGGGCAGCGCCTTGAGGACAGGGGATGTGTAAGGCACAGGGCCTGCCCTTGAGGGGCTCACAGGCCTTGGCAATGCAGGATAATAGAGCTGCAAAGTGCTGTAATGAGACTCTCTCAACCACCCTGGGAGCACTGAGGAAGAGAGGGAGTGTGCCCTGGGGACTGGCGAGAGGCTTATGGAGGAGGCACTTTGGGCAGGCTATTAGAGGAAGCACAGAGTTTGTTACAGAGGTGAGGAACAGGCATGTCCTTCAGAAAGGACATCATGACCTAGAGGAAGTGCACGGTTTTATTGGGTCTAGGCCCACAGAACTGCCTGGAAGACTAGGCGTGGGCATGAGGAAGGAAAGGCATGGCATACTAGTTAGGCCTTTCTTGGCTGCAAATGCTAGAAACCCAAGTCAAAAAAGCATTAATGGGAGGGTGGCAGACTTGGCCCAGTGGTTAGGGCGTCCGTCTACCACATGGGAGGTCCGCGGTTCAAACCCTGGGCCTCCTTGTCCTGTGTGGAGCTGGCCCATGCACAGTGCTGATGTGCGCAAGGAGTGCCCTGTCACGCAGGGGTGTCCCCCGCGTAGGGAAGCCCCACGCGCAAGGAGTGCACCCGTAAGGAGAGCCGCCCAGCATGAAAGAAAGTGCAGCCTGCCCAGGAATGGCGCCGCACACACGGAGAGCTGACACAACAAGATGACGCAACAACAACAACAAAAAGAAACACAGATTCCCGTGCCGCTGGCAAGAATACAAGCAGACACAGGAGAACACGCAGTGAATGGACACAGAGAGCAGACAAATGGGGTGGGGAGTGGGCGGAAAGGGAGAGAAATAACTAAAAAATAAAATCTTAAAAAAATAGCATTAATGGACAAGTGTGGTTTGCTTCTCTGGCATCCATATCCCCTTCTTCCAGCTACAGCCCTGGTGACTTTTCCTTGGGGAGGGAGGAGGAATGGAGGGGATTCAGTCCCCTACTCTCTGTTCTTGTGGTAGAGGTGGGACTTCACAGGTAGATCCAGGCTGAAGCACAGGATTCGGGCCCAAGCAAGCCCCCTGGCAACAACTGGTTTGTTCTGGGGTGGGCTCGTGACCTAAGCTGGCTCAATTGCAGTAAAGCTTACAGCTTTTGTAGGTGCCATTCAAAATGCGTTTTGGCTGTTTCTGCTGAATGGCACATGAAGCTAAAGAAGCCGCCACCATTTTTGCCACCACTGGGGAGAGATTTTCTGAGGGAAAGTCACAGAGAGGAAGCATTGCTGTAAGATGAGAAGCTGCCCTGACGATGGTGTTAGCATACCCGTGTCCAGCCACATCTGAAGCTGTCCCTGTCTGCTGGACTCTTCAGTTACATGAGCCAACAAATTCACTTTTGGCTTAAGCCAGTTTGAGTCAAGTTTTCTTCAGTTTGTGAGAGGAGTTCGGACCAATATAAATAGCTCAATCAAGAAAAGAAAACAGAGAAGAAAAAGGAAAAGGAATAGAAAAGGATTTCCCGAAAATCCTTTCCTTCTCAGGAAGCCTGAGATTATGCAAAAATAATAAATATTTGAGGGAAAAACAATAAGATTCACAACAGTTCCAGAAACCTTGGAAACTATAGCTGGAATACATGTTCTCTTTTTTTCTCTCATTACACCATGGCAGCACAGACAGTGATGTGCCAACACAAGATGACATTGTTAACGTGACAGCTAGTAACTCTGGAATCACATCCTTAGAGTCCCAATTAGGAATCCAGAGATAGTTCAAAAGGCTCCAGGGAAGAATTTTGATTGGTCCACCCCAGAACAATCACAGTGGCCCAGAGAATGGTGCCCCCTTATTTGTAAGGCAAGGGACCTAGCTTAAATGCCCCCTTAGGGCCCATTTCAAGCCTGCTCTACTGTCATTTAACTAGAGCATCTTCTCCCAAAAAGTGTTGTATGGAATGTAATTCAATAGGCTGCTAGAAGGTATTCAGTAAAGAGTTCCATGGTCAAATAAATTTGGGACACCATGGATTAACTGGTTAGGCAGGTTTATTGTACACTTCTCGGAGCCTTTAACATGTTGATGTGGGTTGAGAATTTCCAGGGGCTGGGGGATGTGTGCGCAGCATTTCTGAAACCTATTTGATCATGAAATACCTTTATCTTAGAGTATCTAAAGGACCAGTATTCCTTAGAACATAATTTGAAAACTGTGCCACTTAACAGTAGGGTCTGCTTGCTTCATGTTTGTTTTCTTCTCTGCGTCTAAAACGGTCTATTGTACACAGAAGGTGTTCAAAGGAATCCCAGAGGCTCAGGTGGAAGGGGCCTCAGGGTTCCCTGGCTCAATGCTCCACACGGCTTGTGAATGTCTTCGCTAACTTCTCCCACTCTGAGCACCACAGCCATCGTGGCGCTCCAGAGGCAGTGTGGTGTTCCGGGTGAGAACAGGGCCTCTGATGCCTCGGCGCCGCCTCAGTGCACCTCCTGATCTGTACGCGCTCCTGGCAGTGCCCGGATCCTCCGTGGAATTCCTTCTGCCTGCCAGTCCCAGCAGGTATTGTCTGTCGCTGAGCTACAAGCTACTCTCAATCCCTGGGGATTCTGAGTGCTGCTAATGGCCACGTGATGCCAGTTAAATGAAAACGATTTTCAACATCTATAAAGCATCCCAGGCAATCACAAAGTCATCCATTGTGTCCCATTGTACTCAGGTCTTGTTAGCTACAAGCGCTTCTCAATCCACAGTCTCTCTGTTGCCTGAGGCAGACTAGCCAGAAAATACAGGCGAGGGACAGCGAGAGTGGAAGAATGGGAGTGCCAGAGGCACCTCCAGGGACCATCTTGCCCAATCTCCACCTTGCTTTTTTTTTTTTAATTGTTAAAGCATTTTATTTTATTTTATTTTTTAATTCATTTTTAAAAAATATTACATTAAAAAAATATGAGGTCCCCACTCACCCCCCACCCCCATCCACCCCACCACTCCCCCCATAGCAACACTCTCCCCCATCATCATGACACATCCATTGTATCTGGTGAGTACATCTCTGGGCATCGCTGCACCTCATGGTCAATGGTCCACATCATAGCCCACACTCTCCCACGTTCCATCCAGTGAGCCATGAGGATTTACAATGTCTGGTAATTGTCCCTGCAGCACCACCCAGGACAACTCCAAGTCCGGAAAACACCTCCACATCTAATCTCTTCCTCCCATTCTCCGCACCCAGCAGCCACCATGGCCACTTTTTCCACACCAATGCCATGTTTCCTTCGATTACTAACCACAATAGTTCATGAATAGAATATCAGTATGTCCACTCTAATCCTTACTCTATTCCTCCATCCTGTGGACCTTGGATTGGTTGTGTCCATTCCACATCTATGTCAAGATGGGGCTTAGATTCCACACCTTGCTTTTATTTGCTTGTTTTTAGAGATGTAAAGGGTGGGGCCCAGAGAGGTAAAGTGACTTGTCTGAAGCCAATCTATAAATAAGCAGCAGTTTCAAAACTTGCTAATGTCCAGGAAAGCATTAAGTAAATGTTTCCTAAAATGTATTTCTAAAGAACATTAGTCTTTCGGACAGTCAGATCTGTGTGGGAAACACTGTATTTGATATTATTTGCTTGGAGAGTCACAATGTTTAGTGACATATTAGTGGGACTGAGAACTCCTGCAGTAAAGAATATTGTTTAACTCTGTTTAATGTGGGGCTTTCCAAATTCATTTGGCCAGGGAACATCACCTCTCTTCTTTTTATTTTTTTATTTGTCTTTATTTTTTTAATGGTACATTAAAAAAATATGAGGTCCCCATATACCCCCCACCCTCCTCACCCCACTCCTCCCATAACAACAACCTCCTCCATCATCATGGGACATTCATTGTGCTTGGTGAATACATCTCTGAGAACTGCTGCATCACATGGTCAATGGTCCACATTATACTTACCTCTCTTCTTTTTAAAAGCCGGTCCTGAAGAGCTGATGTGCTTCAGAACTTCCATTTTAAGGACCAGACTTTGGATTCAACAGTGTTGTTGAGATGCTGAGGAGAGGCAGTGGGACAGGAAGAGTGGGGGTGGGAGGGTGCTGAGTGCCAGCGGGGGAGAGATCAACCCAAGGCACGGCTGGGCCTGGGGCTTCATGTTGGAGCTTTGACCAGGGGGTCTGCCTGTTTGTAGCTGATTGGAGAGCATGAGGGCAGAAGAGGCATCCTTGGGGTGGAGGCTGACACGGACGAAGTCCAAATGGAGGAGTGGCCAATCCAGTGGGGTCCACTCTGCTGTTAAGATTTAGATGTGGGGGTGGGTATCTCCCAGAGGGCTGTGACTTCAAGAGACAGGGAGATGATATTTGGAGATGGGTAACCACAAAGAGGGCAGGTGGTAGAGAATGCAACAGGACCTAATTTCTGAGAAATGGGATAGCAAGATTAAGGTAGGATGTCAGCCTAGAAAGGCAGTGGGGCATTAGGGTTTCCTTCCCTGCCCTTGGCACCAGTGTCTTGGAGGAAACAGAAACCCTGGCGATCTGGGCAGAGGTGGGGCAATTTGATGCCTGACTTCTCTGTGGACCTCTAGGAGTACACCTGTGCATGCTGCATAGCAACTTGAAGGTCCAGGAGAGCTGGCTTAGAGCTGGGAGAAGAGATAGTTTCCAGACTCCAGAGTGAAGGCAAGGGAAATTATCTGGTCTTTTAGAGCTTCTGGAACAACAGCAGATGATGGCTGACAGATTCCTGAACACTCATTGTCTGTGTCTGGGGTAGGTCAAATTCCAAGTATGGTGGGAGCCCACAGAGTGGTTAGAATCCCAGCCATGCCATCAGAGAGCTCTGTACCTCTATGAAAGCAAGTCCTTTCCAGCATTAACATCTTTAAGGTGGGTTAGACTCACCTGTTTATTTCCTTGTATGCCTTTTACATTCTCTGGCCATACAAGTAGAATAACCCTGGATTGGCCTTCTGTCTGCTTGTGTTCCAGGCTTCACACATCAATATCTTGTTTCTTTGTATACCTACAGGGAGTTTCTTTCCTTATAATTGTAAAAACAGAAAATTTCATTTCTGTCGTGAGCTTACTTTATAGCTCAAAGCAGGCAAGTTTGAGAAATACAGCTTTCCTGAGGAAGGAAAACCAATAGTCACGAGCCAGGCAGACCTGGCTTGATCTCAGCAAGTCATGAAACTTGGGTTTCAGCTTCCCCAGGGGTAAACAGGGTAAGTGGGAAGGCCAAGTGAGACAATGCACATGCAAATGATTTATAAAGTATATTCCCAGCAGTGTGCTGTGCACATGGGAGGCTGAAGGGACGAGAACATGATGATGGTGAAGATGATGATAAAACTCTGGGTTCTTGAGGTTAAAGTTCGTTATGAAAAGAGACGTGGGATCATTAGGGGCAAAACTTTGGAAAGTCACAAAACTTTGGAGAGCTGCACTGAGGCCATGGAAACCAAAGTTGTGGTGCTGCCGAGGGAGCTGGGAAGGGGCTTAGCTTACGCTGATCCTGGGTGAGTCCTAGCTCATTCCACAGACAGCAGTGTGTGTGTGGGGGTGTCAACATGTTTCCTGGGAGCCAGAGCTCCCCAGGGAAATCGACCAAGATGTGGCTGACTTCACTTCCGTAACAAAGGCAACCCTTTGTGAAAGACAGAGCCTCTGGGTGAGGGTTCTCAATCTCCTGTGAGCTGTTGCTGTTGCTGTATAATGCTGCCTTCTTCTTTAAAAATACAAACAAAAAACCCACTCAAACCCCTTGCAGGTCAGTAAGTGGTTGGGCAGGAGGAAAGCAACCAAAAGGCAATTCGAAAAGGGCGCTGGGCTGATCTGAGTTCTAATTCTGCTCTGCTGCCAACAACCGCAGATGTTTTCTGAGCCATAGTTTCTTCATCTGTAGAATACAGGGTTTGTTTGCCCTTAAGGACCTTTCCAGCTCCACATTCTAGGAAGGATGAGAAGTGAAAAGAGAAATTACACCAGACTCACTACACTGACCTGCCAGCTCAGGAAGCGTGAGATAGAGGGACCTGGTACCATTAGGTGGAGCTAGGGCTCAGAGAGGTGTACTTTCACCAGGCTGATCCATGGCCTTGAAAAAAATCCCCGAGGAACTGGGCAACCAGAGAACCAAGAAAATAATGACACTAGTTAGCATGAAGGAGTACCAGCTCTGATAGCATCCTTTCTCCCTAAAAGTTTTTCAGAATTCATTTCTAGATATCCACCACTTCATTTCTGCTCTTCAGGCATACTGATATGGCAGTGTCCACATCTAAACACCATATTTTAGTTATGGTCTAAATAGTCCAGTCAGAGCACTTCCTTTCTTTACTTGGCTACTAGACTCCTATTAATTTAATCTCAAATTGTGTTAGTATTTTTTTATGCAGCTGCTTTCTCACTCTCTAAGAGGCTGCTTAGCTTTTGGCCAGCTAATCAGCCACTCCCCTAGATGTTTTCTTTATCTTTACTCCAGATCAGCCCTTCCCATCTTGTCCTTGTGCCTGATTCTTGGGCTCAATATGTAGAACCAGACATTTCTCTCTCCTAAATTTACTCTTGTTGATTGGTAAGTCCATTCTTCCTAGCTGCCAAGAGTTTGATTCTACCATACTAGCCTTCTCTTCCAGCTTTGTGGTATGGCATAGGGGGTGGGGTGGGGCTGGAGTTGGTTGTGCCATCACTAGGATGGGTGAAAACAGCACCAAGATATACTAGAACCGACCTCATGACTCAGCTCAGTGGACAAAGTGAAGTGGTGGCCTGGGAAGGATGGAGTTAAGGAAATGGCCTGGCTCAAGGCTGGTGCTAGTGGTAGCAAGGAGTTCAATAGAGGATGTCTAACATGAGTTCGTAAATTTGGATTTGGTGATAGCGTTTAAGGCAGTTCAATATGGTGGGCAGAACATGTCAGCAGTACCCCTAGGCAAGTGCAATTCCAGAGGAGCAGAGGCACTGAAATTCCAAAGGGTCTGAGGATCAAGAGTGAGGCCCAGTCAGTGGCTAGGGTAATAGAGATGACAGCCCTTGTCCCTGGGGTATTAGAGGTGAGAGGCCAGTGTCCCAGAGGAGAGGGAGTGCTGCCAAGAACTGGTCAGGTGTTAACTTAGACTCCTTTCTCTCCCTCCTCTCTCACACTTAACAGACCATTAAGACCTGTTGATTCTACTCTCCAACTATCTTGTAATTAATCTCTCTATCCCTTTGATTTTTTTCCAGTTCAAATATTACCATCTGTTGCTAGGTCTTTAGATTCCCAACTGATCTCCTTGAAAATCCTATTGAATTTTCAATGTATTCTCCATTTGATTCAAAGGATCTTTTAAAATCATATCCCTTCCTACTTAAACTCTTTAAAGGCTCCCCACTGCTGTTAGCATGAAGGATAAACTCCTAAACCCTCTGTGATCTGGCACTGGCTATCCCTCATGTACAACCTAAGCTCTATCCCTCCCAAATGAATTGCAAACATCACAATTTTTCTAGCCTCCAAGTCTTAGCACATCCTGATCCCTCTTCTTGAATTGCCCCCTAACTCTTCTCTCTCTCATCCGTGAACTTTTTTAACATTGGCTTCCCAGCCTCCATGGAACCTAAGGGAAGTTCTCTTAGAGCCCAAGGTCCACAGCCTGGCTTCTCCAGAACCAAGGTCAAGAGTTCTTGCCACTCAGGACATCAGCTCATTAACCTGGGCTTTACTTGTCTACTTCCTTCACTAGATTGCAGACTCCTTGAAAAAGGGATTGTTTTTTAAAATTTATCTCTGCATATAATGTGATCAACAGATTTTGGAAGAAACGAATTTGAGTATCAAGGGTTCCAGCCATGTAGTCTTGGGGTTAGGACAGGGTCCCAGGGCAGGGGATCTAGAAGTCCAAAATAGAACTGAGGCTGGACAAAGAACTAAGTCATCAGGGTGTGTATGTGTGTATGTGTACATGTGTGTATGTCTGAGATAGTGAGATAGACTGATTCCCAGGGCTCCCACACAAATTAGTAAATATTAATTCTAGATCCTCGATTCACACTAATTGTGCGTGTGTGTGTGAGAGAGCACACACATATTACAATGTAGCATTTATGAAAAGGACCAGGCTTTGGAGCCAACAAGCAATGGTTTATTTTTTCTGCCACTTTGTAACGATATGCCTTTAGATAAGCTCATTGATCTCCCTGGGCCTCAGTTTTCTCATCTGTAAAATGGGGTTAATGATACCCCATTCTGAGATAATGCAGATGAAGAAGCCCCTCAGTGTGTGCCAGACACAATAAATAGCAGGCACTCTGATCTAGCATAGTCGTTATGCTGCGGAAACAAGCTCAGCCCACCAGCTGGACAGGGAACTCTTCTTTCCTGTAGAAAGCCTGATTATCATCACAAGGTCCTTTAGTGAATTTGAAAAAAGGTGACAAGGATCTTAATGGCCAGACTCCTTAAGGACCCATCCTCAGGTCCTCATGGGGACAGAAAACCAAGGAGCCTGGAACCTTGGGAAGTTGCTCGGGACTCCCACAGGCTGGGGGTCTCCCTGACAAAGTACCCCTCTTTCCACTCTGCCCCTTGCCGTATTGCTTAGATCAGTCCCTAAAAATGTCTTTACAGTGCTGCCTCATGACAGGCAGTGGTGGCTCCAAGATTCCCGTTTGTCTTCTATTAGCTGCTGTTGAAATTTATGCCTTCCTCCTAGAGAGGCCCCAGAGAACCCCCGCTGAGAGAGAGGCCAGGCCCCGCTCAGCCTAAGCGCCAGGCACCGATAAATCAGCTCCCGGGATTTACAACCCCGGGAGGTGGCTAATCTCATTTCATTGGTTTAAGTTTCAGGAATTGATATTTTCTGATTTCCTACCCATATTTTGTGGTTCTTTGTCTTTGGAGTCTGCATCCCCTTTATACCAGGGGTCAGCAAACTTTATCTTTAGAAGGTCAGATAATAAATATATTAGGTTTTGAGACACATATGGTCTCTGTTCCACATTCTTTGAATTTTTTTACAGCCCCTTAAAAATGTAAAACTGGTTCTTAGCTCAGGGTTGTACAAAATAGGGCCACGTGCCGGATTTGGCCTTCCTTACACTATTCACTAACTAAATGCATTAATACATTTATTTCCCCCTCCCTCTTTTCCCACCTTCCTCTCTCTCCTCCCACCTCTCGCTTCTGTCCCTTTCCCGCCCTCTCCCTTCTCTCAGCTTCCCTCAATCCTTTTGCTCCTTTCCTCCCTTTCTTTCCCTCTCTCCTACAACATTTACAAAGCTTTTATGAGGTTTTGGGTGCTGTGCAGTGGGTGGCCCAGGAATATAAAGATGAGTGAAACCAGGCCCCTGTGCTCCAGGAGCTGCCAGCATTGGAGGTGGCCAAGCTGTAATAGTAGTCGGCAAAGTACTAAAATGAATGGCAACCTGTCAGCAGTGACAACGATTGTTAAGTGTGCAGGACGATAAGTGTTATCTCAGCACCACACAGCAGGCCGTGGGCTCAGAGGTGAGAGAAGACGTCCTGCCTGCACGATGGGGCAGAGCACGAGGAGGGGGGCTGGGAACCGGGCCACGCTCCAAGAGTTTACCTGGCCGTGTTTCCCAAGCAGGAGAAACATTCCAGCAAAGGGGTGAAGGCAAGCAAGTGTGCAGCTTCTGTGCCGAAGAGTGCCTGAGAAGTCAGGTGGGGCCCAGGATGCTCTCGGAGGGGCTCTAGTGCGGCAGCTGAGAGCACAATCCCTGGAGTCAGAGTTGGTTCAAATCTCAGTTCGTCTGCTCACTAGTGGGGGCTTCAGGCCTGCTCTTTAAGCTCCCTAGGCGTGCTTTTACCCACCCGTGAACCTGGAGATAAGAGGACCTCTCTTCTCGGGCCGCTGGAAGGAATATGCGAGCCAGCGACTGTAAGGTGTAAGCACAGCACCCCACAGAGCAGGTGCTCAACAAATGCCAGCCAGTTCTGTCCAGAGATGCGAGGAAGGGAGTACAGCATGGTGGCGGGAAGGATGAGATCGTAATCGCCTTCAACTGACTTTGGATTTGGCGTGTAGGCAATGGGGACTGTTGCAGGATTTCACTCCAGGGCATGGCGCCGTTGGATTTGACCTGCTTTAGGCTCTAGTCCCTTTTCTAGCTACAGACATTGGTAAAATCTATGGGGCAGGTTTGACTCCCACTTTACAGATGAGGAAAGTGAGGCTTTGAGAGCTAAATGCCCTCTGCCTCAAAGTCGACCAGCTCACCGGCAGCACACTCGAGCCTGGTCTCCTGGACTCCAAGTTCCACGCTCTGATCCTCCCATACTTCTTGCTAACCCACTGGCAGACGGCATCATGCCAGCTTTGCCCCAGCTCCAATTAGCAGACAAATCAGCCCTGGCTGGAGGGGCTCGGTGCCTGCTGCAGCCTTGTTTATCATTCATCAGAGGAGAAAAGCAATGTGCCAAGCTGGTGAGACAGACCCCCGTGGAGAGAAGATTTAAGGGGATGTGGCCTCTGGGGCTGGTTCTGGGACTATAATTTGGATTGCTGGATATGCTTAGGAATGGAATATTTCACCAATTTACTGCAAGCAGAATATAGCTCTTGCCCAGGGAGTACTCTGAGTACTTAAGGAACTGGTGAAATCAGGGAAACAGGAGGCCTGGGTTCTGTTCCTAGTCTTGTACTGCATAGGAGGAAAAGCACATCTTGTTTTATTTCTGAATTTGTCTCTTTCTAAGTAAAATAAAGAGATTCTAAAATTCAGTTTAATAGTAGATAACGTCATGGTGAGGTTATGGAAAAATGCAGATCTTTTCTCTTTAAACAGACCTCCAGAGGGAGGTAGTAGCTAGATATAAGGAAGTGAGTAGGGGAATGGGGAGTCTTGTGTTGGAGTCTGGACTTTGCTGTGTGACCTCAGGTTTTTGCAGTCCTGTCTCTGAACCTCAGTTTTCACATGTGCTCAGCAGGTGGGCCAGACTGGAATGGAGGTCTCTAACTGATGACCCATGGGCTAACCCTGACCTGTAGATGAGCGTTACTTGGCTTGCAGATAGAGCAATCTTTATAACCATTGTCCCTCTTAGTGAGCTGCCATTTCAAAATCAGGAGATTTCACATAAAATTCTGGATTTCTAAGTTCTCTTGAAAAAAGCGAAAGGTCTAGCCACACTCAGGGCTAGCCTGGGATGCGATGCTCCCTTTGGGCTTGAGCACATTGCCAGTTCCCACATTTACCATGCAGCACGCTCAGCTTGTTCATAGTACTTGCCTCTGGAAACCTCTAAGTATGTAACCCCCGGACAAGAGAGAGGCCCCGTACTCCACCTTCCCCACCGACAGGCAGGTACCCCTCACCCCTGCTGTCTGAGGCTGAGATCGAGCCCCTCCTGAGGTCACATGCCATCCTCTGGTAAAGCCAGAGCACCTATTTCTGCATTTTCTCATCTGCTTAGATGACTGCATTAGAAAGCATAGTAACTATCTTTAGTTTTTCATATATAAATTGAAGTTATCATCATGAATAGACCTTTTAAATTATGGCTTCGTGGAAACGTCAGTGTCCTCCCTAGGGGAATGGGACTTCCCACAGCCATGTCCCCAGCCCACTCAATCCATATGAGTTCCTTTCAGTTCCATCACTTTGTGACTATGACTGTAACCCCAAGTCTTTGTTGTTTTTTTTTTTTTTTTGAGTTAGGTTAGTAATTTATTCAGGTGGGGAGGGAAGAGAAATGGGAGAAAATAAGAGAGCAGAGGTCCCAGGTAGAGAGGAAGGGGCTGAAAAGGGATAAAGAGGGCTAATTCACAGACTACCATCACCATTGAGGTTACAAATGCCCAGGTTTTACTTGCATGGCCACGTGGCAGAGGAAAAATGGTGAGAGCAGCATGCAGAGGGCATCAGACACATTCAGAGAGGTTCATCTCCATCCAAGTGGGGAGTAGGGAGGGCAAGATGGCAAGTGATGACTCCACGGTGGGTATTTCCTGTGCTGAACACTGCTTTTATTTCTATCTTCTGTACAGACAAGTTTGGCTTCAGATCCTGTGCAGGCTTCCTAGGGCTGCCTTAGCAAAGTATCACAAAGTGGATGGCCTAACACAACAGAACTCCACTGTCTCACAGTGCTGGGAGCTACTTGGCTAAAATCAGGGTGCTGGCAGGGCCACGCTCCCTCCGAGCCTCTGGGGGAGGATCTTTCCTGGCCTCTTGCAGCTGCTGGTGGGTCCAGGGCATCCTTGGCTCACGGAGACCTCACTCCAGTCTCTGCCTCCATCTTCACGGGACCGTCTTCCCTCTGTGTCTGGTCTAAATTTCCTTCTTCTTATAAGGATGCCAGTCATGCTGCATTAGGGCCCACCCTAATGCAACATGACCTCATTGTTAAATTGATAACATCCGTAAAGACCCTATTTCCAAATAAGGTCACATTCCCAGCTACCAGGAGTTAGAGCTTCAGCATATCTTTGGGAGAGACAGAAGTCAACCCATAACAGACATGCAGATCCAGTCCTTCTTGGACAATTCCTTTGGAAAAACGGCTGCCACCTGAAACTCAGCATGTCCTAATCAAATGCACAGTCTCCTTCCCCCACCTCTATCCTTGGCTCACTGCCATTGTTTCTCATTTCAATAAATGGCACCACCAGCTCGCCTGAGCCAGAAAATGGGGAGTCATCCTCAATTTCTCCCTATCTTTCTCACCAAGCTCTACTGATTCTACCTCCTTGAATGTGTCTACTTCTTTTTAGTCTCACTGTCCACATCCTGGTTTAAGACACCATTGTCTTTCACCAGGATTTCTGCAATAGTCTCCTAACTTGGTCTCCCCTTATCCACTCTGCTGCCTTCCCATCTATTTCCATGCCACGAGCCAGAGTGTTCCTTTAAAAACACAAATCTGATCATAGCACATGTCTTTTTAAAACATTTTCAGGACTTCTAATAGACCTAAGGATAAAGCCTAAGTCCTTAACAAGGTTTGTAAGATTCTGCAGGATAGGGCCCCTCTGTATGGGAAGAGGTGAAGGAACTGCCTTTCTCACAAAGCTCACACTCAGCAAAAGAACCAAGTCCGTGACTTCCAGGCTAGAGAAGCTGAAGTGACCCAAACTATGGTGGTCAGGAGACTCCATATATAAGATATATAACCCTATGCACAGTGGTTCCAGGAGCTCAGCTTGACTAATATCAGAGTGAAACTTTTTTAGTCACTGCACTGAAAGAGGATGAGGACATTTTAGGCATGGCAAACTCCTTAATGAGTCACCTCCAGAGGCTAGAGCCTCTAATTAGGAATTGGCAAAACATGAGTGCATCATTATTTTCACTTGAGAGCAGGAGCAGAGACCTCCCCATGAACCAGCTTCCAAGACGAGCTGCACACATCTGTAGATGGCCTGTCCCGTGGCATCTGTTGGCTGCCCTAGATCACAGAACCTTCAGACCAAAGATTAGAACACTCCTTTCTACCTATTATCATTGTCTCTGCCAGGTACTGGGCCTGGAGAGTTATAATTTTAGGAGAGATGAACATTCAAAAAATAGAAAGAGAAAAAGATAGATGAATGAGTCTAGGTGGGAAGTGAATTTGCCATATTTAAAAAGAGACCAAGGAAAGGACATTGGACCTATCACGTCCATGCATCCTGTGCCCTATACTCCAGGTCCCAGCTCTAAGATGCTCCAGAATGCCTTTGGTTTCTGGATTTAGCTTTCCCTCCTTGCGTTGCCTCCCATACCAGCCTTCTCATGAGGCAGACTTCCTAGACAGCTCCCATCACTCACTGGGACACCACTGTTCAAAGAAGAGTCCATCAGTGTTTAGTCTTGGAAGGGTGACCTCATGAGAAGCTTTCTTCTGAGGAGTTTTGGCCACCAATGGAGTCCAGCCAACGAGCACCAGTGCAGGTGGGGAACCTGAGGCCCAGGCAGGGCAGTGACCTGCCAACGTGGCAATGGTAGACTTGGCTCCAGAACCAGGTGTCCTGTTATTCAGTCTTGTGTTCTTTGCATCTCAACAAAGTGTCTTATGAATCAGGTCTACAAAGTAATGGAATGCATCTCATGGATATCAGTTTTTAGAAAAACTTCGATGTGAAATCTTGGCTGTGAAAATGTCCATATCCAACTGTCCTCGCCACTCAGGAAGACTGGGCCCAGGGCAGGACCTCTCCCATTTCCAGCTCCTCCTCAAGGTAGATCTTAGAGATTGTTGAGGGTGGGGGAAGGGAGCCCACTGACTTGACCCAATGAATCTGTTCCAGGGAGCGCTGCTGGCTGGTTGGCACATGGGACCTCTGGTACCGCACAGCCAGGCATCACTCACATTTGGTGGAGGTGGAAACTGAAGCCCAGAAGCTGCAGACAATTTTCTCAGGTTGCATAGGTGGGAATTGGGCACAAACACAACTTTCTCTGGCTTCTGAATCTTTGTGCTCATGCTGTGCTACTCTGGTCCAATCTTGACTACCTGGTCCACCCATCAACATTTGCAGATGAGGGAATTCAGGCCCCAAATTTCAAGCACCTTAATCCCTCATCAAACTCACAAAGCTAGTGCCCGGCCTAGCACTGAAATTGACATTAAGCCCAGTGGTGAGCGCGTGCATCTGGTTTCCTGATTCTGTCATCCCTATATCTCCCCATCTTCCCTTCACCTCTCCCTTAACACCTCATCCCAATCCTGTGTTCTAACTGGGAAAACTGAGCAATGTAGGAGAGAGTGCTGAGAATCAGGGGTGGGCGTAGGGGGATGGGACTGGAGAGGAAGAACAAGGGTTGTGGACAGGAGGCTCTCAAGACAAATCGATTGTTACATGCTTCGTCTTTCATAGCCACCTCTTGGACTTTTGTGTCATTCTATTGATCTTTCTAGAGCATTTACCCAAGGACCAAGAATTATGGATCTTTGCTGGAATGGGATTCCATATTATGACCATAGATCATTTAAAGAGTTTTATGACCCTAACACTGGGAACTAGGAGTTTAAAGGCAAAAAGGTCATGTGTTCTTGGAAAGACTGCCTTGCCTTTATCTTGTGGGCTACTCTCTTCACTAATTCACAGCTTCATTCACTCCCTAACCCACTGACTCTCTCATCCACTGGGTGGGGGGGGGGGGGGGCAACTGTGTGGCTATGGAGAAGCCATTTGTCCTCTCAGAGTCTTGCTTTTTGCCTCCCCTGGGAGTGGTTTCTTGGTACTTTCTCCCAGACTACTTTCCACTTCCTTCTACCATTGGGCTAAACCCTTACCACTAAGACTGCCACTTTAAGAGTCATGCTTTCGTTTCTCTGTGTTAGCGTAGAGGGTGCTAATAAGTGTTTCCTGAACAGGGGAGTGAATGAATGCACAAATTTATGAGTCGAGAAATTATGACTGCACGTGGAAGGGAGGGGCAAGGAGGGAAGCAGACAGGACTGAGAACTTGTTCTGTAGCTGTAGCTGTCTGCATCTCTGGGGTAGGGGAGAGATGGGAAAAGGGGGGTACAACCTGTCCAGACTTTCCAGTTTCTCAGGGCAGAACCACATGTCCCAGCCCTGCGCAGTGCCTCCCAGCCAGCCTTGGCGGGGTTGGAGCTGCGGGTTGCCTCTGGGGCTGTAGCAGCAGATCCCAAGGCAACCGTGGTTCACAGCCTGTTCGGTTCATCATAGCTCAGGCAACAGCTTTTCTCCATGATTCGTGGGCATTTCCAGGTCCAGATTTAACCTCTTTCAGTCTCTTTTCCTCCTCTGCAAAATGGAGATAATAATATCTACTTTTAATAGGATTAACCTGAATTAGGAATGTAAAGTGTGCATAAGGTTTTGTTTTCTCTCCTCCACCGTTCATTTTCAGCGAAACCTTTCCTGTTTCTGGCTGGTTCTGACCCTTGCTGCTGCTGCCTTGCCCTGGCTGGGCCTCTGGAGCCTCAGCTGCAGGGCCAAGGCTGCCCAGGGCTCCCAGAACTGGTCCTGACTCCCACTCCGGCTGCTGATCTTGCCCAGGGTAGAATTCGGTACCCGGTGGGGTCCAGTGGGGTCCAGCCCAGAGCTGGGTGGAGAGATGACCCTCGGATCACCCGGGCCCAGCAGCACCTCCCTCTCCCCACACCCCCAGTGCTTACAGTTTCTATCATTCTCCTGTAAACTACCGAAGTCTTAACTCATAACGTGTATGTGTGTGTGTGCTGTTGGCATTTCTTCATTTAGACTAGTGCTTCTTAATTTGACTACATATTAGAATCTCCTAGGAAGATTCTTTTAAATACTGATATCCAGGCTCATTCCCAGAGATTGATATAATTAGCCTTGAGAGGAGCCAGGGCTCTGGGGCTTTTTAAAAAGTACCTCCAGGGATCTGACAAAGCTCTAGTTGTTGAGTACCTGCTTCCCATGTATGAGGTCCCAAGTTTGATCCCTGGTACCCTAAAAACAAATGAACGGAAAAAAAGCACCTCCAGGTGAGTCTACCATACAGCCGGCATTGAGAACAACTGACTCAGATGTGGGCTCCCTGGAGTTAGGGACATGGCTTTATCCATTTTTTGTCTTCGTGGTGCCTGGGTATATAAATGGATCAGGAGTCACCCCCTCTGGAAAATTCTGCCTGATCAACCACCATCCCTCCATTACCTGAATTAGGTGGCTGTGCAGGCCTCTATTTACACTGTATTTAATTTCCTGTTTACTCATCTGTAGCTCTCAATGGACAATGAGCTGACCTAGGGCAGGCTCCATACTTTCATTTGGCTCCCTTGTCAAAGCCTTCACATATCAGAATAAATCAGTGCCCCATCGGTCTAAGTATATTTTATCCCTTCTTTTCAGTCTCCTTGGTTGCAAATGAAGCCCCTCCTTCTTTCTAGACATTGTCTCTCTGCTGTTGGACAGGGTCCTCAAAACCTCATAGCCCCTGTATTAGTTATCTCTTGCTGTGTAACAAATTATGCCACAATCCAGAGGCCCCAGCTATGGAGGAAGAAAGTAAAAGCTAAGGATGAGCAACTTACAACAATACACATTTATTATCCCCCAGTTTCAGTGAATCAGGAATTTGGGAGTGGTTTAGCAAGCAATTCTAACCCAGTCTTTCACGTATGAGCTTATGGTCAGAATGTGAGCCGGGCGATAGCCCCTGAAGACCTGACGGGGGCTGGAGAATGCACTCCGTGCGCACAGCTGCCGGCAGGAGGCCTCGCCACCGGCCTCTCCATAAGATTGCTCCTGACGTGGCCGCGCAGAGGAGTGGAACAAGGGAGAAAAGGTGCAAGCGAGAGCAATCAGGCCAGGAACCACAGTCTCTTAAAGACATAAAATCACTGCCTCTGTGGGTCACACAGAACAGCCCAGTGTCCAGTGGGTGGAAACCACGGGGAGTAGAGCACTGGGGGCCAGTTTGGAAGAGGCTCCCACAGCCCACAGGCTGGAAGCCACCCTGCGAGTCCAAAGAGGGCCCCTGTCCCCATCCTGGCCCCTTGTCATCACCCTTTCAATCCCTCCTATGGGAGGGGCAGTGTGGAAGGGCTGAGGAGGGTGAACTCCTCTGACTATCAATCCCAAACTTCCTAATGACCCCTGAACTCTCTGCAGAGAACTTGCATATTGAGACACAGGAATAAAGCAGCCGCTTCAAACATCTCCAGAGTGGGAGCTTATTTTTCACGGTCATGGCACTTGAGGACGTTGGGAGTGGGGGAGAGGCTCAGAAATGCTGCCCACGTGGGCTCCAAAGAGGAGGAAGGCGGGTTGGTGGAAGGATCCCCCCTGGAATGGCCCCCAGGTCGTGGCCAGGCAGGAGGCAAGGCAGGGGCTGCCAAACCCTGATGAAGCGGAGCCTAGCCGACTTCCCCAGGGGAGGCAGCAGTGTGGCCCGCTAGGGAGGGGCGAGCACTCTCCTTTTCTGCTTGTCACTTCCTGGTGGTCTTGGGAGGTTCATCTTTCCCTGGGGCCTCAGTTTCCCCATCTATAAAATGAGCTGGTCGAACTAATAATATTTTACTTTTCAAACTTTTAAAAAATAGTGGCATCCTCATTTCTCAAACAAAATCCTCCAGCCAGTGAGGTGAATACAGCGTTATCACATCGCGCTATAAGATAGTCTTACAACAGCTAACAAGCACCGAGGGCTGAGCACGCGGCACATTAACTACTTTAACCCCCACAGCGGCCCTGTGAGCGACTGCTGAATCACCCCCGTTTTACAGGGCCGGAAACCCAGGGGACACAGCCTGAAAGGTGGCCTGAAGTCATGGGAGGTCACCCCGGAGCCTTGCTCTTGGCCCCTCTGCTAGGACGTGAGGGAGGGCGCTAGAAGCCGGGTGCCCCGCCTCCTTCTCCCCCAGCCCTCTTCTTCCGTGGAGCATTCCTGAAGCACAGGGATAGACCCCACGGCTTGTGGAGCTTTCCCTCCTGCGTCCTGACATTTGATGAGCTATGATGGTATTTGTCCAGGTGGGCTCTGCAGATACCTGTGCCTGCACCACCTGGGAGGCTTTGTAAAGCCTTCTGGTTGGCATTCCAGGCCCCCAGGATCTGAATCTGGAGGGGTGGGGCCCGCAAGGCACTATGCTAATGAGCACACAGGTGGAGCGCCTCATGTGCTGCTGCAGGAGCTGGGGTGGGCCGCTGGACCACAGCTACTGGCTGTAAAGACCCTCATTCAGCAGTTTCTCCAGGCAGGGGAAGACGGGGGTTTAGGAGCCTGGCCAGGGATCTGGCATGGTTGGGTCTCAACTGCCTGCCCAGGTGCAGCTAGACCACCTGCCAAGAGGACCTCACCTCGGGCCACTGGCCCAGGTCAGGGTAACCCAACTTGAGCAGGAAACTCCACTTGCCCAGGAGCAAAGCCTGGGTCTCAGTGACTGTGGCATTCTAGGCCGCTGGTAATCAGCACATCT
The DNA here is from genome assembly GCF_030445035.2 of Dasypus novemcinctus. Taxonomy (NCBI): domain Eukaryota; kingdom Metazoa; phylum Chordata; class Mammalia; order Cingulata; family Dasypodidae; genus Dasypus; species Dasypus novemcinctus. Next base: position 39,240,560 of record NC_080693.1, read on the forward strand.
GCGAACACACCAGGTGACTCCAGAACATTTTTATGCTTCAGAGAGAAAACAGTTTTCACTGCTGTTCAGCATGGCCCACGAATCAGAGAACCAAATGGTGTTAAACATTCATGTGTTAATTATTGTTATTCTTTGAGATTGTTCCCACCCAAGCAGTTGATTGTAAGCTTGGCTGCAGAGGGCATCTTGACAATGGGAAATGTGGCTTATTATGGCCTCTCCCCCAGGGCCGTTCTGGCTGTTAGATTTGGGAGAAGGTCATTAATAAATGTACTGTAGCCTCGAGGGTAATCATGTCTCACTGATGAATATAGCTGTTCCACTTAAAAGAAACAATTCCCAAATAGAAAGAACAAGGGTATGGAAGAGAAAGGCAGGGGAGAATGGGCAAGCATTAAAATCACTCCTGGAAGCATCTTGAGGTACAGATGCAGGGAATGTGCTCTCCTGGCTATAGTTTAAGTGGCTGATCGCCATGCTCTAGCATTTATTCAGGAAGTGACAGCTCCAAGTTATTTGGATAACCTGGGTGTATTAATTCCATATTAGTCTATTCAACTGGGTTCAAAACAAGGAGTCAACCTACCCTCCATTAGTGACAGTCTGGTCAGTGGCCAGTAGAGGGAGGCAGTGAGGCCACAGTCTTAGGCTAATTCCCTCACACAACTCTAGGACCCCCACCCGGGGCCTGCAAAGGTGCCTGCAGGTGCAGGTAAGGGGCTCTGAAGCTGAAGTTTTATTTGTTTCACCATAAATGTGTCTCTGGGCCTCACCTGCTTTCTTGTTTTGGAATTCTGGGAGAGCAGGGAGGTCTGTTTGTCGGAGGCCATGCCATCCAGCCCCTTCCCCAGGAAAAAATTACAAAGGGTATTTTAGAATTGACATTCAGGTCCCTGGGGTGAACCAAGAGAGTGAAGGGATTCTGCCCTCCACCCTTCTGGGAATGTGGGTGCTGGAGAGACGGCTGGCTACCTTTGGAAAGCTAAATGCCTTCTTGAAGTAGGAAAGCATCAAAGAGAAGGTGCTGATGTTGGTACAGTGGTTTGCTGGCGGGAAGTCTAATAAGAAATAATAATAATAATAATGAAAATAAATAAATCATAAAAGCAGCCGACACTTCCCATGTTTACCAGACACTGCCAGCAGGCAAGACTGGTGCAGATGAGGGAATGGAGGCTCAGAAGATCGGGCACCTTTGATACAGCGACTCGGCCCGGTAGCAGGCGGACGTAAGGAACTAGGTCTGAGCGAGTCCACACAACCCCTGCCTCCTGGGTGGGAAGTCCAGGATAAAGGTCTCTGGGACTTGGCAACTGAGGCCTCCCTATCTCAATTTGCTCAGGATTATTATTATTATTTTTTAATTTTAATTTTTTAAAAAGATACTTAGGTTAGATAAATGTTACATAAAAAATATAGGGGACTCCCATATGCCCCGCTCCCCGTATCTTCTACACTTTCCCACATTAACAACACCCCTCATTCGTGGGGCACATTCATTGCAATTGATGAACACATTTTGGAGCATTGCCACTAAGCATGGATTACAGTTTACATGGTAGTTTACACTCTCTCCTGCACAATTTTGTACATTATGTCAATCAGGATTAGTTTTTAAAGGCTAAACATTAGAGGGACTTGAATGACATCTTGAGCCCCACGTGAGGAGGGAGAGGTAAAGAAGGCCACTGGCTAAGGGGCTCTGCTGCTAGAAGCCAGACCTGTTGACAATTGCTCAAGCCTGCGTGGGGTCCATGAGGACAAAGTGAGGCAGCCATGGCGACTGTGGTTAGGGGCAAGCCAGGCCCAGTCCCTGTCATGGCTAAGGGAACCACCGCCCCACCTGACCTCCAAAATCCTGGGGACCGGAGGAGCCTCTCCCAGGGCATATGCACAGGCGGGCACACGCCAGGACAGGACTCCCCTGAGAGCACGCTCAGGAGGAGGCACAGGTGGGCAAGGAGGTCTGATCAGACTGTCAGAGCTGGGGGGCGGGCGCTTAGAGAGCCTTTCGGCCCAGTCTCCCCACTGCCTGGGTGGAGAAGGTGCTTTCCAAGTCATGGACCGTGTTGGTGCTCAGCTGGGACTGGACGCCTGCCTCCCAGCCAGGACCCCAGCACCTCCTGGTCACCCCTCACAAAGCCAGATCTTATTCTAGCTTTCGTGGAGCCCGGCTGAGTGGCCTCTGAAGACACCTGGCAAGAAAGCTCCGAGGCTGCTGCTCCGGGTTGGCCAGGGCAGGCCGGCCACCTTCCCCCATCACCCAGCCTCCTTGTGGAGCGTGCTGCCTTCTTGGCAACCACCTGCCTTGTGTGGGCCAGGCTAGGGGGCCGTCTGCTGGGCAGCTGCTGCCTGACCCGGGAGAAGGGAGGGGAGGGGAGGGGCTGCTGAGTGAAGGTGTTGGGCTGGACACAGGCGAGAATCCTTTTCAGCTGGGTCAGTGATGGCCACATTGCCTCCTGAGTCAGGGGTCATCACAGTTCCTCTGCCCCTTCCCTTCCATGCACTCCCTGACAGGCAGACTTGGTCCCTCAGCTCAGGACCCCACGGCAGGTCTGTTGCTCCCATTCTAGATCCTGCTAATATGGTGCTGAGTGTTAAAGGATAAATGGATTATTTCTTTGCTCTTCCAAAGGGCTGCCTTTGCTAAGCAACAGAACTCCTCTGAGAAACCAGTCTCATTCCAAAGGAGCGACCTGAGGAAGGAGGCCCTCTCCTGGCTGGAGGCCCACTGGCAGGGAGGCCATGCAGTGTCTTCATAGAGGCACATGTTTGGTGGGTGGTCTGACCTCAAGTGGAAGCCTGCCTCTTATTAGTTTTTGACTTTGAACAACACAGTGAACTTCTCTGACCCTCTGTTACCTCATCTGTAAAATGGGAACACTAATTTGCCCTGAGTATTAAGTGAGATGATGTGTAAAGTGGCTATTGTAGGACTCAGCAACTTACTTTCTTTCCATTGAGACCCTCTGTTTTCTCAACTAGGAAACAGCCATATCAATTCCTTTCTGCCCCAGAAGATTGTCCCTGAAGCCTTGTGCTTTGGAAACCAGGACATGCTACACAGATGAAGGTATTTTTATTTGAGGTGTCCTGAATTCCCACAAGAGCAGATGATCACCCTGAGGCCAAGCCTGTGTGGTGTGGGATTACCCAGTGAGAAGAGCCTCCAGGAGCCACATTGCAGCCCAGCCCTCTCCCTGCTACCCTCTCCCCACGGTGCACAGAGCTGGAGACTACTCGGGGCACAGGGACTCACCTCCTATGCTGCACCCCAAGAGAGATCAAGCATGGTTCAGCTCAGGTTGCAGAGAGGGGAAGTGATCTATACAGCAAGTTGGGTGACCGGAAAGCCAGGGCACCCCACCTTCTAGGCTGGGCCTTGGGCTTCTCTTTGCGGACACCTTTTTCTCTTAAGGAAAGATAGGAGTTTCGAGGCCAGCTCTAAGCATACATTTCAGCCCTGGGTCTATTGCCCCTGTGATCTGGGGCAAGCCCTCGGCCTCTCTGAGCCTTTGTTATTTACCTCTAAAATGGGGACAAGAAAATCTCCTGCAGACAGTTGTTGGAGTTTTCCTGTAGCAAAACGCGTACATGACTTGATACGGGGGCTTGGCTTCTTCCAGGAGCGCCTTCCCGTGCAAACACTGAGTGACAGAATTACAAAGGCTCGTTGTCATAATCTTGGAGACACCAAGCTCTGTTCTGTCTCCACACTTTAGAAACCCTTCTGCATTAACTCTACCAAGTAACCCTCTGGTCACTGCTTATGCCTCCAAGGATGGGAAGTTCACCATTTCACTAGCCTGGCATATCCGAACAGCTTGGACAGTAGGAAGCTCCACCTGTAACGACCTAACGTCTACCTCCATGCAATCCTCATCTACTCAGAGAGTTTCAAGAAATGTGTCTAATCCTTTTTTCCCCAAGATGAACTTTTCAGATTACCTGAGTCTTCTTATCTCCATCAATGAATTCTGGCATGGATCAGTGTGGTGGCAGTGATATTTTTCACTTCCCACTGATTTCGCACACCTCTGGACCACTGCTGACCTCTGCTGGTGGTGCTTCTGTGGGCTCAGAGCCATCAGACTGAGTCAGGGCTTCCTCTCCCTGCTCTAGGCTCCTCCTCTGTGCTTCTGTCTAGCCTTGCTCTTGCTAATCCTTTCTTCCAACAGCTCTTCCCTCCCTTAGAAATGAGTTGAAACAGATAACTATCAGGCAACAGGTATCATAAATAATACCTCTTTTGTCTTCCCAATGCGCCTTCAGAGTAAGCTTATTCCCATTTCACTAATGAGAAAATGATGGCTCAGAGAGACATGGTGACTTGCCCAAGGTCACACAACTATCATGTGGTAGAACCAGGAGTGAAAGCCTGCTCTGTTTGTTTATAGATGAAAAAATGAGGTCTTCCCACATGGGTATGATGAAATATGAATTTATGCAAAGCAGTACAAGAGATTTCTTACTATTATTGTTTTTGCATGTTCAAAGTATTTTTTACTGGGTGAATGTAAAAGCATTAGGAGACTCACTTTGCTGACGAGGAGTCAGAGCTTGTTAGTGTTACATTTTGCAAACAACCAGGGAGTCCCCAGATGGCTGCCAAGCAGGGGAGTGTTGAGGCAGCAGCTTGATGAACCACATGAGCTGAATTGGGTCATGCCTGCTGTGCATGGGAGTGTAAGGTTCTGGGTTGAATCCCCTCTACCTTCATCCCAGTCAGCTGCCTCCCAAATATTTTTCACCCCGGTCTTAAGTGAGTCTTGTTGAGAGTATAGATGGTGCAGAGACGAGTCCAGCAGCTCCTCTGGAAATAGGATTCCAGGGGCACCTCCAAGGTAGAAAGTCCTAAGCGACTACTGAAAGGCAGCCTCCGTGTGGTAACGCTATTATCCCTGGTCTCATCTGCTCTGCCCAGGCCCCAAATCTGTGTCATTCCTGTCTCTGTGCCCTTATGCGTACCATTCCGTCTTGGGTGCCTTTTCTCTGGGACTTAGAGTGGTCCTCAGTAACGTGGCTGGAATTACATTTCCCAGCATTGCCTTTCCTGCAGGTTTCTGGGTAGGGTGGGCCAGGCGAGATTCTTGAGGGAGACCTGGAGGGTGGAAGGGAAGCAGCAGCTCTGTACAGCTCACGCCCCTTGTCATTTAGCCCCGGCTCACCTTGTGAGGCAGTAAACAGGCCTGCCCCTGCTCCACCTTCTCCTGGAAAGTTTTCCAGCTCCTCCAACTCCTCAGCTCTTTGTGTGAGTCTAGCTTCATGCCCTGGTTTGTGCAGGAAACCCACACCATCAAGTCGGGCTGCAAAAACTGACATGGGTCTTTGTTTGTCCTTAGGGGTTCCAGCTTGACCTGGCTCTCCCCCATTTACCTCCATCTTCTCTTCTCGAACCCCTGCTTTGTGGTCTTCAAGCTCTAGCATCAGACGCAAAGACCACAGCCTTACAGAGACTGATTAAGCAACTCCCACATTTGGGTATGGTCAAATCTCTAACAAATCCCTTACTATGGCAGTCTCCCGGCTGTTCTGCACTTATTTTACTGATGCAGTGTTCGACATGTGTGTTGGTTGATGGGGACCAACAACTCCTACCCCTCCTTCAGAGCCCAGCTCAAGTCTTACCTCCTCCAGGAAGACTTCCCAGACCCCACTAGTCATCAGATTGGCTTCTGCCTCTGAGCAGTTGTATCATTTACTGCCTTTCCTGCTTTAGGATGTAAGTTATTTTCCCACATTGGGCATCTTATAGCCCTAGGCCAAGGTTTCCTGCACTTCATGAGTCACGCAATTCTCCAGTCCTTTCTTGGAAGATTCTGAGTCTGTGAGCCTTCACCTAGAGCAAGGATATCATGATCTAGAAGTTTGAGACTCTCAGCCCTGAGTAAACTTGTGAGCCCTGAGATGATGGACTATGTCCTTGATTTATGACAGGGACTGTCCTAGATTTTGGAGAGTACCCACATTACCCTCTTCTGGAACAAAGACACTGACTGGAACAGCCCAGCTTAGAATTCTGTTGGATCAGATCTCTCAGGCTTCTTTCTTTCTCCTTGCAGGGGGACAGGGCCAGCCTCAGGTACTGCGGGACATCATTCATCTCTATGATTCTAGTGGAGATGATTCTTACTAGTCATTTACCCCTTGCTCCAACCCTAGACCTTCACTTATCTCTGTGCCTCTGGAGAGAGAACCGTTCTTATCCCCCCACCACTGCAGGAGTCACCCTCCTTCCCCCAACCCCTCATTGCTTTTGGCTTTTATGCACCTAGCCCCTAACCCCCAGCTCAAGTCCCCCAGGGTTGAGTCTGTCAAAATCAGGCTCTTCTACTTTTTCTTTGGGTTTTTCTCTCCACTTGTTTCTCTAGCATGTTCTAGTCCTAATCTGTGTCAAACAGAGTAGTTACCAATAAAAAAAACAAAACAAGACAGGGGCTAGATTGTCCTCTGGTCAGGGACCAGGTCTGCCTTGGCTGTGAGAAGAGCCTGATGGGAGTAGCAGATGGGCCGGTATTGAGGGCACCACTGGGTGTGCGGCTTGGTCCTGCTTGCCCAGAGTCAGTGAGAGGGCAAGGGGTGCTGGCCCCTCCCCTCCCCATAAACCCTACTTTCCCGCTGTGATCAATTCTGTGCCCATGTCTGCTGGAAAGGTGAGTCCTTATGACCATGCCGGAAGCTTTTGTGAGAATCCCTCATGGTGGGCACATCTGTTCCCTAATCAAAACAAAGGCAGGTTTCCCATGCTGGGTCCTAATTTGCTGAACTCGTGCATAATTGAGACAGATTATCTTTGTTTTCCAGCTAGATAGTTTGCCTGTTACTCTTTCAGGCATGATGCTGGGTTGGCTCAGGGAGCTGCTGATTGAAGCCACCCCCCACACACATAATTCCTGGACAGGAGGGCTCGGGGCCTCCCTCCCTGCCTCCCTCGAGGATCTAATGCTGGAGAATGTACATGGGCACCTTGTGCAGACAGGAAGGAGGAATCCTGTTCTTCATCAGATATGGATGCCAGGGAGGAGGTGATGGGCAATGGGGAGGACCATCCAGTGGGCAGGGACACAAAGCGAGAGTTTCTTACCTAAGTCTTCAAGAAAGGTCAGAATCAGGGCCATGAATCCAACCATGGACCAAGGAACTGCTGAAGACTTTAAGCTCCAAACTGAACTCTCAGAAATAGCCAGAACCAGGTGACTAAACAAAAGCTGTGTCTAGAGCACTTGCTGAGCTAGAAACCCAATAAATGCTGGGCTGAAAGCCAGAGTGGCAGAGGAGAGGGCCTCAAGTGGGTGGAAGAGGACCAGGGATGGGGTGCTGGGTGTTCCACTTTACAAAAATCTTATTAGCCAAAAACAAACCACAAAGAACAGACTCTGACTTGGGGCCCATTGTGTGCATCAGGTCTTCACTGGGTACATCCTTTAAGGAGCACCTACTCGTGTGGCTGACAGCTGTGGGCTCACCAGAGTTGGAGGTGCTTCCTCACTTTAATGGGACATTTGCATGGCATGAATTTCCCTTGTCAATCAGGACAAAAGGAGGCTCTGGTGAGAGGGGGAGGAAGTGGAGTTGGGTGTCAGGAACCCAGGGCAGCATCCCTCCCTCACTGGCTGACCTCCAGCAAATCATTTTCCCATTCCTGGCCTCTGACTTCTACTGGCCCAGAGGAAAGGACTGGATTAGATGGTGTGACAGTTTGAAGCTGGGTGAACCCAAGATGATCATGTCCTTAGAGGTAATCCATTCCTAGAGTGTAAACCTATTGTAGATGGGACCTTTTGATTAAATTACTTCAGGTAAGGGCCTCTGGTTACATTGCATGACCCAGGGTGAGTCTTAATCCTCCTATTGGACTCCTTTATAAATGGGAGAAACTTGCAGAGACACAGGAAAAACAACAACAAAAAACTCCCAGAAGCTGAGAGAGAAAACCCCAGAAGTCAGAGACTGAAATCAATGGAACCCAGGAGAGAGAAAGCCAGAGGAGAAGAGAGAAAGCTGGAGGCAGCCAGAATCTTGAAGCAATGGAGCTTGGAGAAGAAGGCAGAGACCAACTGATGCCACCTTTGTGCCCTGCCATGTGCCTGGTCGCCCATCCCTGCAGCTTGGGGAGAAAGGATCTCCTGATGATGCCTTGATTGGACCATTTTTCTCAGCTTGGAACTGTAAGCTAATAAGTTAATAAATCCCCATTGTAAAACCCAACCCACTTCTAGTATGTTGCCTTGGCAGCCTTTAACAAAATAAAACAGATGGTCTCTGAGGGTACTTTGAGCTTTGACATCCTCTGGGAGAAAGGAAGGAGGACACTTGTGGAGGTCCTCCTGTGTACCAGGGCCTTGTTTCATGTAATGCCTCCCTGGGGGGAAGCGGGATTGTACTGACTCCACAGATGAGGAAGCCAGTGCTCGGAGCTAGAAGGTGGCGAAGAGGCAGAGTCAGCTGAGCATCCTTTATCACACCAGCACGAGGAGATGGCGACTTGAAACCAGGCTGGGCAGGCTCCAAGTGCGTGTGGTTTCCTATCGTGAGCATGCAGGGCAGGGGTAGTGGGAAGCAACCCGTGGGAGCTTGCTGTACCGCTTCTGTAGAAATCTGGACAAAGTTGTGACTCCCACCCGGGCTGCCCATGGGGAAAAGGAAGCCTGTCCATTTAATTAACTCTTAACCAGACCCCTGGAATCCTCTCTCCAGCCAGAGCCCTAGAGGGAATTCAGTGACCCTGACAGCATCTGGTTTGCTCCAGCGCAAACCTTTAAACAATCCATTTCCTTCACTTATAAATAAGTCAATAAAAAAGAGGCCCAATATAATTTCCCCAGAGAATAGAAGGAAGAAAAAGCATGACTTGGAAACTCCTATTATCTTCTGTTGCCGCTTCCAGTGACAGATAATGGCTAGTGGTGAGGCGAATAGTAGGTTATGGGGGGAGAGAGGGTGACGGTTGAGGGATAATATTTGGGTAAAGATTGCCTTTCCAATGTGACATCATGCATCTGCCTCATAAAAGAAGAAAAAAAGAAAAGAAAAGACCAGCTGTGCATCTCTCTCCAGACCTCTGTGAACTCGCTCTCACCCACATCTAGCCAGGTTGCAGCCCATGATACTATTGCAAACCACAGCATGAATCACTCCCTTCGGTTGTGTCTTGCTCCTGCACCTCCAGAGAGCTGATTAATTGGCCTGATACTAGTGGCTCATCATGAAGGTCTCAATTAAGGGAAAAATTGCCACTGGGTGAATTCTGTGGGAATCGATAGTACTGGGGAAGTCTCTTCCACCTACTGCTCAGGGATGGTGAGGAAAAGAGGACAGAGACTAGCCAGAAATCAATGGGATTAAATATTGAAGGGTGGTGAGAGAGGAACAGTACTGCAGGCAAACTCTAGCCACCTGGACAACAACCCAGCTGGGAAGAATAATCAAGAGAGAATTTGGCCAAATGATTGGGTTGGACCACTGAAGAAGTCAAAGGGGAGTGGACAATGGAGGACATCTCAGGATTGAGCTAAACTTTTAAGATTTGATTTCAAGAAGACAGTAAAAAGTACAGTGGTTGTTTCCAATCCTGACTACTCCTTAGAATCATCTGGGGAGTTTTTAGAATGTACTGACACCCAAGCCCCACCCGAACAATGAAACCAGAATCTCTAAGAGGTAAGACCCAAGCACGAACACATTTTGAAGGCTCCCTGGATGATTTTGTGGTGCACCTAGGGCTGAGAACCACAGGTCCCAAGGATAATGTAGAGCAGTTTCTTCTCAAAGTATGGCCCATGGACCAGCAGCATCAGCATTACCTGGGAGATTGTTAGAAATGCAGAATCTCTGGCCCCACCCCAGACCTGCTGGTGAAGAATCTGCAAAATCCTTAGGTGATTCAAATGCACATTCAAGTTTGATGCACAGTGGTTTAGACAACAGAATTTTCTGGGCTCTATTCTGACTCCAGCATCAAGGCAAATTACTTAACTTCTCTGAGACTGTGTTTCACTATATGCAAAATGGGAATACTGATACCTATATGGCAGGGCTACCAGGAGGAGGAAATGGCATAATTTCTGCCAAGCACTTAACACAGTGCCCAGCATACAGTAAATTTTCAATAAATACTGGTTCCTTTCATCATCTACATGAGGATTACATGTGACAGTTTGAGTACAGTGATTGAGTATGGTAAGTGCCCAATAATTGTGAACCATTATCATTTCCCCAAGCACTTTCTAGGCAGACAGAGGGATGGCCACCTTCGTACTCCTCTGGCTCTTTACTCATCCATCTCTTCTTGCCCTTGAAGGTTTTACTTTTATGTATATCCCACCAGATCATATGCATCTCCTGGGCCTTTTTCAGCACACCTCCTAGGACCTAGCACAAAGCCCAATACAAAGAAGTTCAGGAAGTCTTTATTAAATTGATGTGAAGACCATAAAAGGGTTCCTTGACTGGTGGAATAGACTGGTGAGGGAGATCAGCGTACCTGGGGTTTCTGAATCCCTAGACTTAATTTTTCTCGGCCCTTGGGGAAGAACCTGATCCCCTGAAGACAGAGAGAGGGGGGTCTTTCAGTGTCCACAAAGTAGAAAGCAGCTAACAAAATATTTCATGGAATTTCCTGTACATTGGATTAATTCCAGTGTACAAAACTAAGTGCAAGCTTCTAGTAAAATGAAACCAACTTTAGGCTGTTTCTGGACACTCTGGCTGAACAAAAACTGAGGGTCAGCCTCTTTCTGCTGTTAGACCCCATGGCAGTTAAGGGGGGGCTAGGCAGATAGCAGAGGTGCCCTCTTGATTCATGGGTCACCCTGAAGCTGCCCACAGACAGTGCCAGCCCTTTCTACAAAATCACTTAGTTGGCACTAATAGAGGCCACTGTACAGGTCACCTTTGTTTGGGGCAGAAGCTCATGTGGAATGAAAGGGCTCCTGGGCACAAACTAAGTGATTTTCTCAGGAAGACTGCATTGGTACCATGGCCAGGGGAGACAGGGTTGGAATGAAAATATTGGGGGATGGCTCACCATTCTCCTTAGGGAGGCTGAGATGGGCCAGCTTACCCAGGACAGCAGCACCAACCTGGCAGGTGACAAGGGATTGGAGAGGGTTCCTTAGACCTTTGCTAAAAGGCAGTAATTTCTGATAATTTGTGTGTTTGCTCTTTCAACACAAGTTCTTCAAGCCTCTATTCTGCGTTAGGTATACAAGTGTTTTTACATACATGGATCCATTATTTTCTTTCATTAGAACTCTCTGCATTAGATACTGTCTTCTCCCTTTTTACCTATAAAGGGAGGCTTAAATAAATTAGATGGCTTGGCCCAAAATTGCACAGGATTTGAACCACAGAATGTCTGTGTTGAGTCTTTTTTTAAAAATCATTTATATAAAATATTTATTGAGTATCTATTATGTTAGATGTGGGGATACAGAGAGTTCTAGGATAAAATCTTCACATTCAAGGATGTATATATAAAAATACAAATGGTTTTCCAAATTAGTACTGACTTGGAAGTTTGTAAACACTTATCCTCCAAATATTAAACTCTTCACAAGTACAATTTTGGGGGGTGGTAGAGTGTTATTCAATGCTGAATGTTTCTGGATGAAACTGATTGGTTTTCTTTTTTTCAATATATTTTTTATTTATTTTTAAAAAATACTTACATTACATAAAATGTTACATAAAAAATGTAAGGGATTCCCATATGCTCCACTCCCCACACCTCCCACTTTTTCCCACATTAGCAACTTCTTTCATTAGTGTGGTACATTCATTGCAATTGATGAACACATTTTGGAACATTGTCACAAAACATGGATTATAGTTTACATTGTACTTTACACTCTCTCCCACTCAATTCTATAGGTTATGGCCATATATAAAATGACCCATATCTGTCATTGGAATGTCATTCAGGATAATTCCAAGTCCTGAAAATGGCCCCACATTACACTTCTTTTCACTATCCCTGCCATCAGCAACTCCCGTGGCCACTGTCTCCACATCAATGATATAATTTCTTCCATTGCTAGAATCACAATAAGTCTATAGAGGATATCAGTAAGTTTACTCTAGTCCATAGTCCATTCCCCAATCCTGAGGATTCTGGGGTGGTGATGTCCACTCCATTTCTAATTGAATGGAGGCTTCAATCTCATAGCTGATGGATGGGACTCTCTTGCTTGCGGTTGTACATTCTCTTGGTTCCTTGGTGTGGTTGTTGTACATCCTTACCTCCCTGTTAGCTGTCCTGGGTGAATTCAATGAGCTAGAGAGTAGGTGTTGCAGCTCTTCTGAGGCTCAGGGCCCAGCTGGCCCATGGACAGCCCAGAGTTCAAGTCTCTTGTACATATACCTACCAACTCCAGCACCAACTATAGGTTTAAATAACAGAACAGAAGAGGCACGTGTAGAGAAGTCACATCTGAGTCAAACTCTGTCACACTTGGGAGTGTGTTGAGTCTTGAACACAAAAACCCTTAAGGAGTTTATAGCTATAGCTTTCTGCTGTTGGGAAGGACTTCTTTCCTCCTTTCTCTTCTTCCCCACAAAGCCCAGCTTGTTCTCCTGTGGCCAGGGGGAGGCTGACACCTCTCTTGAGTTTCCAATAGCAAGGAGCTGTGGTTTGGACATTTCCATCATTGTCTCTTTAACAGGAGCAATTGCACGGTGTGGCCAGCCCTTTGCCCAGTTTTCTGGGTGAGAGTAAGGCCCACCTGGCAGGGGAAACGTGCTCCCATGAATGGAATGAGGGCTTTCTCCCCTCTCTGCTGCTTCTCCCCTGACCCTCCTTGCTTCTGCTTAGCCGATTTGTGCCCTTGGCTGGGACACAGAAAGTGTAGCCAGAACTAACACCCAGCCTGTCCTTCAGCCCTGAAGGTGAGGTTTAGTCCACCAAGCTGGGTGTCCCCAGCCTCCCTCCAGCAAGTGTGTGAAGTCCAAGCAGCCTACCCATGTGTTAAAGACATACTCATTCATTCATTCACTCAGCATCTATTGTGTATCAGGCTCTGTGCTGGGTCCTGGAAGGCAGCAAAGAATCCAATCACAAGGACCCTCTCAGAGAAACTATAATCCTGTGCTGGAAAATGATATTAAACTGATAATGACACAAATACATGAAGTATTAAAAGTGCAGGAAGTGCTGTGAATACCTTCATGCACCAGCTCCTGACCTGCCTTTTCCCTCTGGGACGAAGCCCAATCAAATGTGAGGATGCTACAAATGGGCCAGTGGGGGTCTTGGAGGTGAAATCCAGTCCCTGGTCTCTTTTCACTCTCAGTCTCTTGGGAGAGCAAAGCAAATGAGCAGGAAAGAGAGAGGAAGAAGATGCTATACAAAGTGTCTTGAAGCCAGAAAGGGCTGGTGCAGGGGACGGGAAAGCCATATTCTGCCCTTTCCTTCTCCTCCATGTCACTGATGTCGGTCCCTTCTACACTGTCTGAGCTCAGACCCTCACCACCTTTATTCTGGATGATTCCTGCAGTTCCCCGTCACCCACCTCCCACAATGCACCCTCTGCAGAGTCAGCAGGAAATCTCTGCACTAGTGACATTTGGGCTGGGTAAGTGCTGTTTGGGGCTGTCCTGTGTATTGTCCCTGTTAGCAGAGATGCCCCAGGTTGTGAAAAATAAAAAGGTCTCTAGAGATTACCAAATGTCCCGTGGGAGGCAAAATCACCCCTGGCTGATCATTACTAGCTTAGAGATATTATGCCCTTGACCTTGACATTCAAGGTTCTCTATGATCTGGTTTTACATTGCTTTTCAGGATTCTCTGCCTCTTTCCTTTCCCCCACATCCTATAACAACCACAACCTATACAAAAGAGTCCCTGACTGTGCCCTCTCCTTCTCTGCCTCCTTGCCTTTGGCCACACTGTCCTTTCTGCTTCTCTATTAAAAAATAAATCTACGTATCTCACAAGATTTGGATCAAAAATCTCCTCTGGGAAGCTTCTATAGATCACTGGATTCCAGTTTTCTCATCTGCCAAATGAGATAAAATGCCTGTCCCATAAGTGACACAGAATCACATAATGTCAGGCTGGAGGAGACCTGGGGACTCATTGACGTCTTCCTTCACAGAGGAAAGCAGAGGTACAGAGAAGTGGGGTGTCCTGCCTGAAGGCACCCAGCCAGTCGGAGACCAAGCTGGGACTAGAACCCGGGCCTCTGAATTTCTAGGTCAACGTTCTGACCCGCATGCCAGCTTTCACTCAGAGAAGGCATGATCTAATCAAGAGAAAAGGTCATTTTGTGGCCATGAGGGCGTCAGAAAACCTCTCTCTAAAATGAGGGGCTAACCAGATGCTCTCTACAGGTCCTTCTGTGCTGCTCTGTGCTGCTATGGGCCTAATTATTTTTTTGAGAAAAGACGGTCATACAAATATAACGTATTCTTCTTATTACTACTTCCCCAGCCCATCCCACTGTGAGGGTCTGTGGCTTCTGCCTTGTTAATGCAGCTGAGGCTGGAGCCCAGGGCTCGGCTCCTGAGAAGGTTAACGTAATGGTTTTGCTGCTCATCATAACAGCGCTCCGCGTCATGCCTTCCGATCACTCCCCAGCATCATTCTTCAAATTCAAACATGAACCAGAAATGACAAATGAGTCTTGTAATGCGCTCTCTGACACAAATCATTTCTGATTGCTCAGGACCCCGGACAACCTTGAGCATGCAGAATCAAGACAAGAGGGAAAATGAAAGCCTTCGGTTCTTGCCGATGAGACCCCTCTGTTCACGAGGTGGCAGCAGTATGTGCTGATTGCCAAACAGATCATTTTAGAAATGAGACACATCTGCTGGGGATTGAGCCTTGTGGCGAGGTGTCTCATCTCGCTGCGTCCTAAGCAGCCTTTGAAGTGTTTTCGGAGGCAGACATCCGTGTATAGGGCCTCCCAGATTGTGAAGCACTTCTGTACATGCTGTCTTACTTCATCCCCCGCAACATGCTCGGGTGTTTATTGTCATTTCCCCTCTGCAAAGAAGGGCAGGGAGCTTCAGAGAATTCCAACAACTCTGCCAAAGGACTCAGCACGTTGCTTTTAGACCTGGGACTAGAATTCCGGTCCCTCCATACCAAGGAAAACTTTAAGATGGAAAGTCTTTCCAAAGTGCTTTCATTGTTTGTCCTCATGCCCTGTGGATTTGGGGGTGGGGAATGCCTGTGACTGAGCATACATGGATACGAGGTGGCTTGTAAGGAGCGTGAGGAGTTGGATTGGGTGATCGCACGTATTCCTCCGGGTACGGAGTGGGGTGGCACCTTGCCAAGTGCTTTACAAACATGACTTCCTTTCAGCTGTATAGGAACCCTATGAAGTAAGTACAAGGATGATTCCCATTTTACAGGTGAGGAAACTGAGACTACAGGTAAGTAACTTGCCCAGGGCAGATCTGGCTAGGGGACCGTGGTGGAGATGGGTGACCATCCACCAAGGATTCAGGTTCACCTTCCCAGAGCGGTGGAGCTGTTGTTGGGAAGTGGCTGCCCAGCCGGGGACTGCATTTCTCAGCGCCTCTGCATTAGGGAAAGTCACACGGACAAGTTTTTAGCAGTAGAAATGAGTGGAAATAAAGATGTCACTTCTTGGTCGAGGTGGGTATGAAGCTGGTTCGCCTTCTCCTTTCTCTCTTCTGCAGTGGATGTGAGTCTCTAGAGCAGGGTTCTTAACAAGGGGTCCATGAGCTTGAATTGAAACTCAAAAAAACATTATTCTTGTGAGGATGTGTTGGTGCAGGTGTGATATATTCATTAAAAATACACAGTATAGTGTGCACCAAGTAAGGGGTCCGTGGTTTTCACCTGGCTAGCAAAGGGTTCTGTGGAACAAAAAAGGTTAAGAGTTCCTGCTCTAGAGTGACTTCAGAAGCCATGTGCTGAAGACTGGCAGAGAATCCATCAGCCTGGGACCCTGAAGAACTGTTTGGGACAGAGCTCTATGGAGTCCCTGCCTCTACTGAAGGCTCCCTGTGCTCTGATGATTTCACTTTACCTGAGAGAGACGTGCACTTAGATTGGATGAAGTCACTGAGATTTCAAGGGCTATTTGTTATAGAAGCTAGCATGCCTCTAACTAATACAGAGACAAAATGAGTCTTGTCTCAATTGTCCATGACCATAACTGCTACACCACACAGTGGCCCCAGGTTTGTTCAGATATATGCAAATTATAGAATATATTCTACTTATTTACAGACTCAAAAGCAAAGGCATGGTGATAGTCTTCTCCCCTGTTAAGCATCGGGCTTATTTTGGAGGGGAATCATGTTTCTGAGCCTCTTCCAAAACCAGCTGCTTCCCTCAGCCTTCCCTTCTCAGTAAATGACATCACCATGCATCTGATGGCTTGGCAATCATTCTGATTTGTCTTTCACTCACCTCTCATGACCTAACTGTCAACAAGTCCTATAGGTTCTCCCTTAAAAATATGTCCAGTGGTGTGCTGCAGCAAGCATACACCACCTTGTGAGAACTTGTCAAATTGCCAGGGATGTTGTTAGCCAGTTGACATCATGCTGGTAGGGTAAGACAGGCCATGGTAGAAGTAATTACACCATGGAAACCGACAAATATTACAAACCAATCCTGCCCCTTCCCTGAGAGCTGGTTGTTAAATGCTTACCAGTAGACCACAGAATATATCCCAGATTGCATCATTTCTCACCACTTCCACTGCTACCACCCAAGGCAAAACCATCAGCATCCCATCTTTTCTTCTTATAAATACAAGAAAAGTAGCCTCCTCACTGGTCTACCTGCTTCTACCCTGTACCAGTTAATTTCCCACACAGTAGCCAAAGCAATCATAATACCACATTACTCGCTTGCCCCAAAGTCTCTAAGGTTTCCCATTACCCCTAGAGTAAATTTAAAACTTCTTTCTGTGGTTTACAAGATCCTACATAATCTGGGATCTGCCACCTTTCTGAATCAGCCTCTTTCACTCTCCCCAGCTCATTCCTCTCAACTCACGGTGGTTTCATTTCTGCTATGCAAATATATTGAGTTTATATAGGTCTCAGGGCCTTTGTGCTTGCTAATCCCTCTACTAAAACTGTTCCCCTCCAGGGGCACATAGTTTTCTCTTCCACACCCTATCAGTCTTTGCTCAAGTGTTGTCTCCTCATAGAGGCCTTCCTTGAGCTGTCTAAAATAGCCACCTCCCACCCAGTGCCGTCATAACACTTAGCCTCCCTGAATGACATTACATCTTTGTGTACTTGTCTACACTCTGCCTCCTTCATTGCAATAAGCTTCCTGCCAAGGCTGGTATTTGGCTTTGTTCACACTAGATGCCAGGGCCTGGCTGACCAGAGGCCCAACAGATGTCGCTGACACACGCACACCTCACCCTCACTGAGTGGTGAGGGTGCCCCTGATGCACACCTGAATCCACTCCCACCACGATTCCCTGTAGCTAAATCAGGCCCAGAGGAGCTTGGATCATACTGTGAGCTGCGGTTCCAGGAGACAGGGCCTGGCAGGAGAGTTGGGCAGCTGACTGTGCCCAAGGAGCATGGAACAAAGGGGCAGCCAAGGAAAGAAGCCAACCAAACAGGAAGTTCTAAAGGGCATCTGGAAGAAAAGAGAAACTGGGTCTCAGATCCACATGTAGCAATGAAAAGCCAGACTGAGTGGGTCCAGGAGGGAGAGTAGGAATAGAACCTACGTAGATTTATCTGGGGCCTCTTTACCAGGGCATCACAGAGAAAGGATCACCATCTACAACCTTCTAATTGTGTGACTTTGAGATGGTTACCTGACCTCTCTGAGCTTCTATTTCTTCTGTAGAAAAGGGCTGATGATATCCTGCTATGCTGCTATGTCACCAAAGGAAATAGATGTATGAAAGCCTCGAGCACAAAGCGTGGCATGCAGTAAGTGTTCAATAAGTGCTCAACAACCACCATTTTCATATCCTTTCCTGGCCTTCCTGCCAGTGACCTTCACTCCTTTTATTTTAAATACTCTTCAGGTGGGCCTTAGAACCAGGGGCTGTTAGGGTATTGATGCTAGAAGGGACTTAGAGATGAAACCATGGGTGTGCTGGGCTTGGCCCATGACCCCCAGCAGAGTCAGGGTGGCTAATGAGGGGAGGTCAGAAGGTGTCGGGATCTCCATAGAGACCTTGCCAAGTGGGGGGTGGGGGCTGGCCTGGGGCTGTCCTCCTTAACACGGAGCCCAACATGGGATGCCCGATTGGTTCTCTGAACTGGCATCTTCTACCTGGAGGTGATTCTTCCTAAGAATGAAGAAGAAAACTGGGACTGAGAGAAATGGGGTGGCTTGCCAAGGCCATGCAGACAGTGCCGGGCCAGGCGAGGACCCGGTTTCCCTGACTCATAGTCTAGCACTGGCCACATCCCACCTTCTGGCCCACAGCATCCCACATGGATACCACTTTCCCTGCTCTTTGCATGTCCACAAAACAGTTGTTCAGAAAATGCCTGTGGAATGCGATTAAATCCTAGGGCAGAAATTTTCTACAAGGCAGATTCGTGTTTTATCTTTTGAAGTGTTCAAAGGCTCCTCCAAAAGGGGTGTCCATGGCACTAAGCTGTGAGGATGGAGGTACTTGGAGGCGGGGGTCAATTTACAAACTAGAGCTTTGGAAATCATGTCTAGTAATGACTACTTGTTAGGAACAGCATGGCAATCCCTTACATCTGGAAAGTGTTTTTCAGCTTACAGAATCCTATTTTCCCCCTCACTATCCCAACAAACAACCCTGTGGAGTGGGCACAGCAGAGAGCACCATCCCATTTGCAGATGAGGAAACTGAGGCACAGAGAGGGGAATGAGCTCCTTAGGCAGGCGTCTGGGAGGAGATGACTGCTGGTTACCCTAGTACACACTCTGATCACCTGAAGGTAGGCTTACAATGCTCTCAGAGAGGTTAATTTCTGACTAGCAGCTTTCTTCTCAGACACCTTGCAGGTGCCTTGCATTTTAATGGGCCAGGGGTGCTTGTTGCCTGCAAAGAGGTCAGGTTTCTAAATGGACAGCCAGATGGAGAGGCTTTCTGGACTTTCCCTAGGGCCAGGCAAGGCTGCTCCTGCCGTGGGCTCCTGCTTTCCTTGCCCTAGAAGAGTTCTGTGCTAATAGCTTACTCCTCCCCAGCCCCCTTCAGGGCTCTTCGGCTGGATTCCAAAGTGGAGGCTAGAAAGGCTGCAAGCACAAACACGGCAGCTCCAAATGCAAACATCTTAAGGCCCAAATGCAAATTCTTTTCTGTTTGCCAAGAAAACACACTGACAACTTTAATATGCTGTGCCTTGCAGAAGTGCAGGAGCGCGGTCACTGAGGAGAGAGCATGGTCTCGGCTTCGTGTAGGGTGGGGATCCTAAGAACACAGCCACATGCCCAGGGCCTTATGGCCTGCACAGCACATTCGCAATCAGCCTCCTGCTTGGTTCTCATAGGAAGCCCTGCTCAACAACTTCTCCTAGAGCAGGTATTTGCCGAGGGCTGACCATGCTGGGCACGGAGCCCTGTCCTAAGGAAGTTTACTGAGGAGCCAGACATGGGCTGGGAATCGCATGAGGGAGGGGAGGTCACCAAATGAGGCCTCCGTGGTGCTGTGGGGGCTATGGGGGCTGTGGGGCTGCATGACAATGGGGTGTACATCAACACCAGGGAAGGTCTCACCAAGGAGATGGCATTCAGTGGACGTCACTCCCAGGCAAATTTCCTCCAGGAGTCAGCCAAGTGAAGGGTTTGGCTGGGAAGAGTATTCCAAGCAGAGGGAATAGCATATGCGAGGTCCTAGGCTTGAAAGAGGGCCCAGCACAGCTCAGAGAATGGAAGATGGCATAGCGATTGGAGAGGAGAACAGCAAAGGGAGGCTGAGGCTAGCTGTGCCTGCCCGTACCCCCCCGGCCCCCCACCCCTGGGAGGGCTCGTCCACTATGGTGAAGGTTTTGCACTTCATTCTAACGGCAAGGCAGTCTTCACTGCTCTCAGACAGAGATAATCACTCCTTGAGTTTTCTGGAGCCTGACACAGCTTCCCCAGAGCACTGCCCCAGAGCACGTTCCTGGATGGGTAGGTGGATTTCCCCACTGGGTGGGGAATTCCCTGAAGGCAGGGACCAAGTCTTGTTATTCAATGGGGGCCCAGCACAGAGTTTAGCAAACAGGACTTGGTTAATAAATGTTTGTTCATGGAAAACATTTAGCTCAGCTATTGTATTGACTGAGTACAGAGATGTCCACTTCCTTTATATGTGTTTTTTTACATCTTACATCATTGTGGAAATAATATACAATCACATTTGCTCATCTCTATGCATTTCAAAAAATATTTACTTAGAGGGAAATTGATTTCACTCAGTTATTTTATGCATAGCTTTGATTCTTAACTTGAAATGTTTATACATCGTTTAAAAATTAATTTTTCAAATTGTTTTTTTTAAGATACAGAGATCACAAAAAATGTTACATTAAAAAATATAAGAGGGAAGCAGACTTGGCCCTATGGTTAGGGCGTCCGTCTACCATGTGGGAGGTCCGCAGTTCAAATCCTGGGCCTCCTTGACCCACGTGGAGCTGGCCTACGTGCAGTGCTGATACGTGCAAGGAGTGCCGTGCCTTGCAGGGGTGTCCCCATGCAGGGGAGTCCCACGCGCAAGGAGTGCGCCCCGTAAGGAGAGCTGCCCAGCGTGAAAGAAAGTGCAGCCTACCCAAGAATGGTGCAGCACACATGAAGAGCTGACACAACAAGATGAAGCAACAAAAAGAAACACAGATTCCCGTGCCGCTGACAACAACAGAAGCGGACAAAGAACACGCAGCAAATAGACACAGAGAACAGACAACTGGGGTGGGGGGGAGAAGGGGAGAGAAATAATAAATAAATCTTTAAAAAATATATATATATATATATATATGAGGTTCCCATATACCCCATTCCCCACCCCCACTCCCCCTCCTACATCAACAACCTCTTTCATCATTGTGGCACATTCATTGCATTTAGTGAATACATTTTGGAGCACTGCTGCACTGCATGGATGATAGTTTACACTGTAGTTTATACTCTCCACCAGTCCATTCAGTGGGTTATGGCAGGATATATAATGTCCAGCATCTGTCCCTGCAATATCATTTCAGACAACTCCAAGTTGCAAAAATGCCCCCAAATTTCCTCTCCCTTCCCTCAGCAACCGTGGCCACTTTCTCCACATCAATGCTACAATTTCTTCCATTACTAGTCACAATAGTTCTGTAGGAGAATGCCAGTATGTCCACTCTAATCCATATTTTATTTCTCCATCCTGTGGATCCTGGGATGGTGATGACCACTCCACCTCTATATTGAGAGGGGGCTTAGATCCCTCATGGTTGATGAATGTGATTCTCCTGCTTACAGTTATAGGCACTTTCTGTTCCCTGGTGTGGTGGTTGACCATCTTCACCTTCCTGTTAGCTGACCTGGGTAAGTACAATGAACCAGAATGTAGGAGTTGCAACTCTGCTGAGGCTCAGGGCCCAGCTGGCACATGGACAGTCCAGAGATTCAAGTCTCTTGAGTATATACTAACCCCAGCACCAACCCCAGCTTCAGTAAAAGTGACAGAAGAGGCATGTGTAGGAAGGTCACATCTGAGTTCAACTCCATCACACTCAGGAACACAAATTCCAAAATAGGGCCCACTGACAAGGCAGTGAACTCCAGGACCATCTGCCATGACCATAGAACCTGTGTGTTCCTGTAGCCCTCAGGAGCACCAGTACCTGGGGTTGTATTTACTTTGGTTGTCTCCGGGATCCTGCTGAGGTGTGCATAAGCATAACCCCTCTGATAACCTCCTGACTCTTTTGAAGACTCTTAGCCATATAAACTCATTTGTCTTTACCATTTCCCCCTTTTATTCAAGGTCTTTTTCTAGTTGCATCTAGTTGGTAGTAATACCTTGGCGCCAGGGAGGCTCATCCCCGGGAGTCATGTCCCTTGCTGGGGGGAAAGTAATGCATTTATATCCTGAGTTTGGCTTAAAGAATGGCCACATTTGAGCAACATGCAGGCTCTCAGGAGGTAACTGTTAGGCACCCTGCAGCTCTAGGCCTAGTTGAAATATCAGGCACACAGGCTCATAAGCAGTCATCAGTATCAAGGCTCATCACTGGACCATCCTTCTTCACTGGTCTTTGTCCTTGCACTTGGGTGATTGTTGCTATTCCATTGGGGAATTTGACAGAGTCCCCTGGCTAGGGACTTGGCACTCCCTCTCTTGTTGTCTCTAACTGTAACTACTATGAAAATATCCAACAAATATCTGAACATTTTATATACCCTATATACATGACCTAGAGAACTCCCTCCCAATCATGTGTCCCCACCAATAACACCCCACATCAGTGTTCCTCCCCTGCCATAGCTGAGCCCCTTTGTGTCCAAAACATCTTCAAAAATGAAGCCCAATATATTGCCAAATTCAATTAGTAGGAAAATGAAATAGTAATGATAGGTTAAAGATTGGAAATAGAATACATACTAATTTAGAAAAACTAAAATAAAGTAAAAAATAAATTGGGGTATTAAAAAATGAAAAATATTGTAAAACTTTGTTTTTGACATTTTGCTTTTTATCACTGTATTAGGTGTTGCCCTGTATATACAGTGGCAAGGCAATTTCTTTCATTCCCTCCTCAGTGTCTACATCCTTTTGTTTTTTAATTTTTAATTTTGTCTTCAAAAAAGTTTTAGATCACAGTAAAGTCACATATACAATATAAGGGACTCCCATACATCCAACATCAAACCCTTTTCTCCCTTCCTCAGCAATAATCTTTTTACATGTTCATGTTATATATCCTGTAGCTGATATATAGATATTGAAACATAGCTACCAAACATGGTTCCATTTTGGTTTACTTTATGGTTTATATTTAAACTGTACAATTTTCTAAATTTTTAGTTACATTATGGTTTATATTATGGTTTACATTTTAGCCTGTAGACTTATAAACATTTTTGGTGAAATTTAACATGTCCTACATCCATCATTGCATGATCTTGTGGAACACTTCCATTGCCCCTCAGTTACCCTGTTTCCATCTATTCTAGTCCTCTCTCCCCCTCCCCACAGTGCCCACAGTGACAATTAAGCTTCACTGCTTGAAGAACCAGATTCACAGATACTTGCAACAATGCTGAGGGCTTGACACAACTAGACTGTCCATCTTGCTCCCAGGCAACCTGTCCTTGCACTGGTTCCCAGGTCCATAGCATGGGCTAGTGTATGGTTGCAATCCACCGGACCAGATCTGGGAGTCTGAACTCAGACTCTGCCCCTTACAAGTTGTAACCTTGGAAAAGGCTTTAACCTCTCTGAGTCTGCTTCTTCCTCTGTTTCTTGAGAATAATCATAAGTTCTGACTCATGGGGTCTTGCAAAGACTAAATGAGACCAGTGAATGCAAAACGATTAACACAGTCCCTGCCATATACTAAGTATTTGATCTTGCTATGTGAATAGATTCAAAGATTAGTGGAAAGTACAAGTCAATTCTGGCCTCTTGTTATGTGCCAGGGATTGGGCTTATCCTCCCAAGCTTCTTTGGGACTCTTGTTTAGAATAACTTTCACCCAGCACTCTCCTCCTTTCTGTGAAGTTTCTAAGGGTGAGATGGATCGCGTGAGCGGCGGCACTGAAGGCTTGACTGCATAGACTGTAAATGGCTCCGGCTGCATCTCCCTGGAGCTCCTATTTCAACATTGTTTTGGCCAGAATGATGTTTTCAGCCACAAGCAATTGATTGGCCTATACACTTCTGTCATCCCAGCAACTGATGAATCTCCCAGTAATGAAACTGCCTGTGGTCCTGCTAGCTTGTGAGCTACCATTATTGAGCATTTTCTCCTTGTCAAGTTCTCCAAGCACTTTATATATATTACCTCAACTTGGTGCTTACAACAAACTCTATTCTACAGGTTGTGTTTGGTCCATTTTGTGAATGAGGAACCTGGGGTCAGTTCAGAGAAGTTAAGTAAGCTGCCCAAGACACACAGCTACTAAGAGGAAAAACTGGGCTTTGACCCCCCATCTGTTTCAAATTTTCAGCAACATTTTCTTAAGATAAGGTTTATTGGAGTATAATTTACATACAATAAATTTTACATTTTTAAAGTGGCTAACTCAATGAGTGTAGACAGAGATATAAAGTTGTATATGATCACCACTACAATCAAGCTATAGAAACAGTTCCCTAACCCCAGAAGTTTCCTCTTAGCCCTTACTAGTCCGTTTGCTCCCTCCACCCACTCCTTCAGAACTACTGATTTGTTTTCAGTCCCTGTAGTTTTGCCTTTTCTAAACTAACATATAAATGGAATCATGTAGTTTGCAGTCTTTTTGCATCTGACTTGTTTTACTTATCATAATTCTTCCGAGATTCATCCATGCTGTCACTGTTCCCCTAGTTCACTCCTTTTTATTGCTGGGCCGTATTCCTTTATAGAACTGTACCACAATTTGCTTATCCACACACCAGTTGACGGCCATTTGGGTTGTGCTCACTTGGAGGCCCACTTGGAGCTTGAATAATGCTATTCTAAGCATTTATGTACAAGTCTTTGTGTGATCATATGCTTTCATTTCTCTTGGGTCAATACTTGTGAGTCAAATTCTGGAGTCTCAGGTTAAATGTGTGTTTCACTGTATAAGAACCTACCAGCCATTTCCCAAAACTTTCTGTACCATTTTGAATTCCTACCAGCATTGCATATGGAAGTTTTTACAGCCACATTTTAAAATTCTAGGCTCAAAACCTACCTTCTTCTGAGCTGCTGTCTGAGTTGGGAGGTTGAGAATGATGAATGTCACATTTCATTGACTCTAAGATGCCATACATTTTAGGATGAACCATTATTTTATGTACCACCAAGAAAGAAAAAAATCTGACAATTAAACCATGACACACTGCTTTCCTATCACTTAGAAAGTATTTTATACTTATTAATAGAGTCCTTTGTATTGTATGTCACTCTTGTATATACAGAATATAAGAAATAAATTTTTAAAAAAATGGTTAGGGTATTCCTAGATTCATTTTACAATATTCTGAATTCCCTTTGATTTTGAGTCTTCTACACATGTTTCCCTCTGTTCCAGCAACATCACTGGTGACAATGACAATTTTTATAAATTAGAGCTCTCTGCTATTGTCTCCAGGATTTTCTTTCAAGTCATCTTGATGCTGGGAACTTTTTGACTACACTCATATTTTCATCTCCCCAATCCTCAGTTGAATTATATATAATCAGAAGTTAAGGTGCTTCACAGGAAGTTTTCGGCAAACAAATGTTTAATGCTTTAAAGATACTCCTGCTCAACAGATAATTCACTTATTGTGTTAAAATTCCATTCCTTTTCTTAAAAGAATTGAACAATTTCTTCTGCCTTCAGTAGTTGTTGGTTCTATATGTCAAGCAATGCACAAAACCCAAACGGAGATTTGATGATATTGAAGCTATGACATCAAGCTCACAGACACAGGCTATGATTTCCTTGTGACGTGCTGCCTGACTGCCAGTCATTGAAAGGAAGATGCCTCCCTAGGAAGGAGACATCTGAGTTTAGACAGCTAAAAAAAACCTTTTTAGAATTGATGAAATACAGCACATTTTACCTAAAACTTGTTTTTCTGGTGTGCTCTGGCACAGCCAACACACGCATCTGTTTCATCTTGACATCTCCTTCTTCCCCAACCACATCAGATCACCATGATTCTCCCCTGCCTCCTCATTTCTACCACCTTCATTCAATGCCCCATTTCTCTCTCTTTTAAGCTATTATAGCCCCCCCCACACACACACTTCCTTTCTAGCAACTTCTTCCTTTTCAGTCAGTCCTATTCATTACCCTTAGAGTGGTCTTTGCCCTACATAAATGTGACATTCTGCTTCTCACTACTCTTTCCTGGCTCCCCATTCCTGGAAGAATAACATGCAAATCCCTTAGTATATTCAATTTCTTCCATATTCTGGGCTCTACCTATTTTTCCAGGATTATTCCTCACCATATTCCACTCCAGGCACATGCAATTATTTGGTGTTCTCCAAGTAGGCCTTGTACTTTCCCTCTCCAGGACCCTGCTCATGCTTTATTCCCAAAATAATCCTTCTCTTCCTTACTCTTATTGAAGACTACTCATTGAAGTGAAATATCACGCTCCTTCAGGTCATATTTGCATGGTGGATTTATAGGTAAAGTTTTTTCTTCACTCTAAGTTGCCCATTATGGGTTCATAGCATATATTGTATTTATTTTATAGATTTGATAGACACCTTATACATTTTAATTATCATATCCTCCATGGAATGTTCTTTTAGCTTTTTTATTAGAATTACTACTTCCTCCTTGATGCATCAAATCAAAGCCATAGTGACCGATGCTGAACAAGAGGTTGAGGACAAGTTGCAGCATGAGGTCTGAGAGATGGCAGGGGACACAGGCTACTCAGTCAATGATCATGGCCAGGAGCAAAATGCAGGTCAGGCGTTTCCCCCCCAGAGTTCCTGGAGTTCCAATTGTCAGGATGTAGACTATCAGACAAAACAGGGCAATTGTGTGATAATTGTATATAAAAAGTCTAGCAAGTATTAAGAGATCACTAGTTCAATAGCATATGAAAGCTGGAAGTGGAATTCATGCCATTAACTCAAATTACATGAGCCGTAAGTCTGCCATCGCCTTCCTTTTAACCAGCACATCAAGGAAGAAAAGCGCTTCATTGGCTTATTAAAAAGATGTAATTAACGTGGAATATTTCACAGACAGACAACCTATGACAGAATAATTAAACTGTAGTTTGTTGAAATGCACATTAATTGGTTACTAATTATTATGTCTCGTTCTCCTGTTAGAGCTAACGATATGCTCAGGAGGAGACATTGCTCTATGTAAAAGCACATCTCCCTGCCTGTTTGGATCAGGGTTTAATTAGAAGGAAGGGCAATGTCCATCACTCTGCAAGTCTAGAAAACTGGAATAGAAGTCAGTGGGAGTAAGTGAAAAGTGTCGCTCTACCCTGGGCCTGTGCTGTTGTGGGGAGGGCACTGCCCTGAGAGTCTACAGGCCAGGGTGCCACAGTCCTGCTCTCCTCTAGATTCATTATGTGTATCTCCCCTGCTTACAATGGCTCATGGCTCCCCTGACCAGTACATAATCTCTAAATCCATGCTCCCTGGAAAATTGGGATATGGCCCTATTCTCTCTTCTCCATTTCTCTGCCTTGCTCATTCCACTCCAGCCATGCTGATTCTCTTACTACACCTTGAGCAAAGCAAATTCACGACCAATATAGGGCCTTTTCACTTGCCATTCCCTCAGCCTGGAATCTTCAAATGGGACTTTCTCCCATAATTCACACCTCAGTTCACCTGATGCCTCTTCAGAGGCCTTCCCTGACCACTCAGTCTAATGATGCCCTTTATTCTCTCACATCACAATATTTTTATTTTCTTCACAGATGTAACACTACTGTGAATTATCTTAGGTATTTATTTGTTCACTTTTTTATTGTTGTTTTTCTCACTTAAATATAAATGGCATGAAGGCTCGAACAGCATCTGTCTCCTTGATGCATTGTGGCCTTAGCACCAGAAGAGTGCCTAGAACAGAGTAGACACTCAGTGCTGACTGAATGAATGGAAATGAAGGCATGGAACAAGAGGACCTCTGAGGATCTTCTCAGCTACAATATTTTAGGGTACTTTGAACTTGCATGGAACCAAGAGAGACACAGAGGCCATGGAAAACTGTGTCTTAACCCCTTTTTGTGCTTTACTACTGACCTTCAGCAAAACCTTGCCTATGATGGTCATTCAGGAAGAGTTCGTAGGCTGGGTTCCACCCAGATCTGTGATTTTAGAGTTCAGCATCAGAGCCATGAACCAGCTCCCCCTTCCAAACTTGTTACAATGGGGTCACCACTTCAAAAGCTGCTCTTTTCCCTTAACACTTTGTTATCTGTTTCATCCACCTGTTCCTTGTGATTCAAGCAAGATCAAGGCCAGGCCATTCTCATTTTCATTTGGGAACAGGTAGCAACTTCTTTAAAGCTCTATTGTGAAGTAAAGAACAGAGAATCTAGAGCCTGACAGCCTGGATTTGGTCCTATACCTACTGGCTGATACTGGCTTTTGGTTTCCTCATCTGGAGAAGGGGTAATAATATTACCCATAACATAGTGGGAAAGAGGTCAGGGGAGAAACATCAGCACAGTTCCATGATCTTAGTGTGGAGGAAACAACAACTTCTGAGTGAGGGGATTAGGAATTCTGGAGGAGGTACATCTGAAATGGGCCTCAAAAAATGCCTAGGAGTACTATATGTAGAGAAAGCCATGGTGAGTATGAGGGTGAAGACAGTTACTGTGGAGGAAGGAGGCTATATTTCAGGCAAGGAGCAGCATGTGAAAAGCCTTTGTGTGGCTGGTCTGTGGGGACTAGGTGGAACTGCAGTGAAACAAGAGCTCTAGAAGGTAGGTTGAAGCTCTCTATGAGCTCAGTGCAAGGCTAAGGGATTTGGACTTTGTTCTGTGCAGGAGAGTTTCTTTTATTTATTTTTTTTTATTTTTTACTAAGTGATTTTTTATGCCTATAAAAAATAAACAGTATGTATTTTAAGCTCAGTGTAGAAAGCTTGAATTAAAAAAATGCAAAGGGGGAAAAATTTCATGTAAACCTGCTGTGCAAAATAATTGCTATTATCATTTGACCATATGTCTTTTCAGCACTTTTTCTGTAAACATGTATGCAGGGCTAGCTTTGCAAAAATGTTACCCAAGGTACATTTTTGAGCAGGGGACTATCGCAATTGGGGTTGCATTTAAGGGTTGGGTTCGGTCCAGCAGAGAGACAAAAAGGCCTGGGCGAGGGCAGTGTTACTGAGGTCGTGAAGGAGGAGACACCTGCATACTCAGGAAGGCTCAAAGAGGAAAGCTGCTAGTTTTGGAAGGTCAAACCTGAAGTCCAGGATCAACCAATGGTTAGTCAAGGAATGCCAAGATTCTCATTCACAGGCCCACTGTCCACTTTCTAATCAGACAAGCACAGCTTGGTCTCCCACCCTGGAAAATGTGCCTGTCTTTGAGAACAATTAGATTGTAGACCTCCCACTCCTGGGACCTCCAGCTCCTCCAAGAAAAAGTCAGTTATGCTTCTTTGAGAACTCGGTAGGGAAGATTTTCACAGTCACCAGGATCCCTTGAGGCAAAAGCTAGATACTGTCCTTACAAGGAAACCTCATGGTGGCTTTCCCATGGTGGCTGGGCATAGGATGTTGAGCCCCTCCCAGCCATGGGAAAGACAACAGTTGCTCTCGTCCCTCACCCACCCTCTCCCTCTTTCATTCCCACTCTGCTGCTGCCAAGCTGTGCCCAGAAAAGGAAGGCCATCACAAAGAAGCCCGAGGCCGGTCTGAGAAATGAGATGAGCTCTCGGTGATGGAGGAAGATTGAGAGGCCGGATAATAGAGAGGCCGGAGAACAAGGCTCTGCAGACAGTCGGGATGGGCGTATAGCATGGATCACATTAAAATCCAGTCACCAATGGCTTCCCAGCAGCCTCGGCTGCCTTGTTTCAAGTGCTATTTTATAAGCAGTGTTTTCAGAGAGTTAACCAATCTGGAGGGGCCCTGAAAGGCAAAGGGCCTCTATTGAATAGCTTTTTTCATTCCAGAGGAAATGAGAGATGGTTTTCCTTATAACCCAATTTCCAAAGCCTATTATTACAGAGCATTCAGAAGATTTGCCTCCTGCCAGGCTGAGCAGGGCTGGACCAGTTGTGGAGGGAGCATGGAGATCTCCCACGGGGCTGCTGGGAGCAGGCAGCATGGCCAGAGTGGAGATCCACACCATCTCCTCTCAGTGGCACACAGGGCCTTTTGCCAACTTGCTTTCCTTTTTGTACTGATTTTCTTTCCTAGAGCCATGAAATGGGAGGTAGCATAATGTCAGAACAATCACACAGGCTTGGGTTCCAATACCACCTCCTGCACTTTCATGCACAACACTTCGCCACTCAGCCCTTCACTGTCCCAATTGTGAAAGGAAAGCTAGTAACCCTCACCTAAGGGTGTTGCAAAACAAAAGTGAGGTGATCTGAGCAAAGTGGCTGGCACTTTTAGGCCCTCAGCAGATTTTGTCCTCTTCCCCTTTGGAGTCTGGTGTTTTAACTGCCTTGGAGATTTTCCTATGTTTGGAATTGTCCTGTTTGGAAAGGTGCTTTGGTTGGAGAAAGTGTTTTTGGGTTCAGTCTCAATTCAATCCAGTTTTATTTTACCCAAAGATGACAAAGAGACTCTTTCCTAAGGTAGTTTATAGTTTAACAGGGGAAACAGTAATGAAATTTGAGTATTTTATCATGGTTATCTCTAAGAAAGCAAGATAGAGATAGGGACAGAAAGAGACAGAGAGATACGGATGGGGCTCAATTAAAGGAAGTGACTATGGAAGGCTAGACTCCTGTAAAATGAATGGATGGGGAAGCAGATATTCCAAGAAATGGGAAGATCTTATGCAAAGATGCAAAATGGCCTGGAGTTTTCAGTTCAAGACTAACAACCAAATATGCAAAACTCTTCTAGTGCTCATAGCTGGAATCATTTCCATGTATCCTCTGTCTTCTGCATTTTATATGAAAGGAGTTGATGGACAATGGACATGTACCCTGAAAGGAAGAAATGACCAGTCTGGCTGAACACAGAAAGCATCACCAGAGGTGCATATATTCCCTACCACCAGGGAGGACCCCATATCTGAATACTCACTTGATTCTCATTACATCATTGTGAAATACTAGGGACTAAACTGGTGGGAAACAAGGGTGAGTGATTCTTCATACCCTTGCTTTACTGAGAAGTGACTATCAGTGGGGCTCTTGAGATGAGTGAAAGAGAAGGAGCTTCCTAAATATCCAGTGTAAGAGCTGAAAATTGTAAATAACTTCTCATCCTAAGACCATCAATAACCCTCTGAAGGTTATGCCCATTTCTCAGAGTATAATAAAGAGGCAGAATTGAGAATAAATTCAGATCTGTTTGGTTCCAGTATCTATGTCACAAATACTTATCCATATCCTTTTGCTAGAATAGGTTTCATGCCAGTTTCCAGATGTTTTAGAAGGTTGTAGGGGTAAGGGGATAATAAAATGGGCCTTGGTTACTTAACCCACATTTTGCCAAGTTATACTTGGATCTCTCTACAAGTTACATCAGGTGCTAGTTAGTTTAGTGGGGCTTGGAGGGTACCCCTTCTCCAATTTGGAGTCCAAAACCTGATGAGATAAGGAAAATCTGTGTCATTATATTAACAGCTGATGCCAAAATCTTGCTTGGAGAGGGAATTATTTGTTTGGGATGTACCATGATATATTCTTGGAGGTGGAAGTTGAGATACTCTGGGATCATGTGTGTAGAGAACTGTTCTTTAAGAGGCAAAGGGAAAATTTTTCTTGGTACTCTAGACAGGGAAGGAATGGAAAGAGGAGAAAAGAGAGCTGATGGAGATTTAAAAAGGGTGAAAATCTGAGAAGAATATTATGTGGCCTTTCAAACCTTCAGTAAAGTTACTAATTCATGATGCAAATGGCTGTGTTGTGTAAACATCTGTAAGGATTGAGCTTATGATCAGGTTGGTATGGGGCAGAAATTAGATTTCAGGTATGAATATCAGGAATAGGGAGATAAGGAAGTCCATGAGGATGTCAGCTGTCAGGATTCAAGAGCTCACAGGGAGAACTGTGAAGTCTCACAGGCCTTGATTGGGAGGGTTTAAAACAGTTTACCTAGATCTTTGAGGGATAGAAAGACCCTGGCCCCTGAACTCTACCAGACTGAGTTTCTAGCTATCTCCTGAGCAAGACAAGACTCAGCTCAGACAAAACCATTCTGATTTCAGGGATCTTAGAGTCCAGGCAGGTCATAAATGCTAGCAAAAAGGGACATATTGGTCACAGATCAAGACGTTTCATGGAAAGGACACCTGTCTGGATATGCCAAAGATGATAGATGCCCATTCCTACAATGAGATGCCTCAGCAGTGGGACCTCTGGTTTCTCAGGCATTTCATCATAGGTAGATAAGCTTAATAACTGAAGGTAAAGGCCTTAGCTAGCACCAAGAATCAGTGAGGGAAGCAGATTTGGCTCAACAGATAGAGTATCTGCCTACCATATGGGAGGTCTAGGGTTGAAACCCAAGGCCTCCTGACCCATGTGGCAAGCTGGCCCATGCGCAGTGCTGATAGGGGACGCCCTATGCAGCAGAGCCCCATGCGCAATAAATGTGCCCCACAAGGAGAGCCGCCCCATGTGAAAAAAAGCCAGGAGTGGCACCACACACATGGAGAGCCGATGCAGCAAGATGATGCAACAAAAAGAGACACAGATTCCCAGTGCCGCTGACAAGAATGCAAGCAGACACAGAAGAACACACTGTGCATGGACACGAGAGCAGACACAGAGGGAGTGGGGAGAAGGGGAAAGAAATAAATAAAAAACAAATCTTAAGAAAAAAAAGTCTCAGTGAGTGCATCATGGTGCTATCACCATTGGACTGTCAACCCACCTTGAACTTGAACAGGGTCATGGAAAAAGAGGATAATATTAAAGAGCAAGTTGCACAATGAGCCGAATAACTTTACTTCTTGAGAGACAAAGAGCATGAAGCAGAGATGTTCTAGAGTTCAAGAGCACAGACAGCATGCAGGCATGGTTGACTCTCTGCTCAGCTTGACCAGAGACTGAGAGTCAGTGGGAAGATATGAGAGTTGGAATGAATTTAGAGCCATTTTCTTTTGGGATGGCTTTTGTGAAACAAGAGAATATACTCTGCTATCTGTAAGTATTGTGGTGATATCAAGTACCCAAACTTGGTAGGAAGTGAGTCCTGTGGAGCTGGGAAGTTGGTCACAGTCATTTGGGTATGGGAAGGTGGTCTTTGCTGAATTTGTAGGTACCACAGTTTAATATTTATGTGTGAACTAGCCACTGACTGTCAGTTTTCTTTCTGACCTTTAAGTGATCAAGCTATAAAACATAAAAAAGCAGTTACTCCCCTAAGCATGCTTTATGCAAATACTTCTGGACAACTAAGCATGTCCTGGTCTGTGAGAAGTGTTTTTACATCAGTGTAAGCACAGATAAGACCTTCCCCCAGTTCACTTTTCCTGCTGTTCTGGGCAAGAGACCTTCTTGGGATGCTGCTTTTGCAACATCAGTCTCTTCAATAACATCATCATAACCTTAGTTAACATTGACTGACTGTTTTCAGTGGGACAGGAACCACGCTGAGAACTTTCCAAGCATAAACTCATTTACTATGAAGTGGTTATATATTTTTGTATACGTTTTACAACTCTTAAGTCACTTATCCAATCTCTCAGCAAGTAAGTGGAAAGCTGAGCCTGCTCTCAGGTCTGTGTGACTCCAAAACCCTTGACCTTAATTCCATAAATGGTTTCCCAATGACAAGTCTCAGGGAATTAACTCATGTAAGGAACTGTTTTCGTGTGTTTACTTATTTCTTGTTATTTATTCATTCAACATAAATTTTAAAAACCTACAATGTGCTGAGCAGACTACAAGATGTGTATGGCACAGCACCACCCTTCAGGCAGCTCATGGTCTAGGCATGGAAGGAGAATGTTATAAATGAGAATGACAAGGCTAAATAAGGGTAATAGCAGGTGTTTTGGAACACTAAATAGTGAACATTTTTTGCCTGGGTTGGAGTAGAAAGGAAGGAACATTTGAGCTGAGGCTTAAATAATATAAGAACTCTTGAGATAAAGAATTGAATATATCCAAAACCTAACTTAACTTGTCCAAATCATCATTTTTCAGGAGTTTGCCAATTCAGTAAATGGCATTACTAACAATCTCATTTTTCAAGCCAAAGACCTAAGAATTATCCTTTACACATTCAACACAATTATTTTCCATATCCAATCTATCACAAATCTAATTAAACCTCCCTCCTAAAAATATTTTGAATACATCTACTTATTTTCA
Organism: Dasypus novemcinctus; assembly: GCF_030445035.2. Classification (NCBI taxonomy): domain Eukaryota; kingdom Metazoa; phylum Chordata; class Mammalia; order Cingulata; family Dasypodidae; genus Dasypus; species Dasypus novemcinctus. The sequence goes on from NC_080693.1 coordinate 39,274,589, forward strand.
GAGGAATAATTATCACTCTAGTCTAATCTACATCATCCTCTATCACCTGAGTTTTGGCAGTAGCTTTTTACTTGGTCTCCCTACATTCTATCTTTTTTTTTTCACTTTTGAGTTTCCTTGCAAAGATTAATCTGTTTATTCATAAGAACAATATTTTCCTAATAGATCCTTCATATTATAAGTTTTATATTTATAATAGAAACTTTACAGTCTTTATTAAATCCCACATTTGGGCTCTCTTGGGGTATGTTTCTGTTAAGGATTGTTCTTTCTTGCCTGCAGATCATGTTTTCCTATTTCTATGCATGTCTAGTGATTTTTATTGTATTCTAATACAGTATGGGTGATGTAAAGATTCTGGATTCTGTTATCTTCCTCTGAAGGGTGTTAAGTTTTGTTGCTGCAAACTTCAACTTCTGACTGATAATCGTGAACTTCTAGAGATTTGATTTTATGCTTTGTTGGGGAATTTCTAAAAGTTTCAAGGTGTTTTCCAAGCTACTCTAACTTCATAGGAACTTAAATTCCGAAGTCCCTTGGGGATCTTGTTGAGGGTTGATAGGTTGATTTTAGGCTTTGTTCAACAGGTCTAGAGTAGGCCTTACCCTAGGATCAAGATCAGCAAACTTTCTCTTAAGGTCTCTGTAGCTAATAATCAACTCTGTCATTGTAGCTTGAATTTGAACAAATGGGCATGCATCTATTCCAATAATTCTTTATTTACAGAACAGCTGACTGGGCACAGAGCCATAGTTTGCTGACCCTAATCTAGGACATGGTCCCTATTCCTAAGATAAGACCTTTCCAATATCTTAACTGTATGCCCCAGGTGTTAATAAAGTCTTTCTACTCTGACTGGACCAGCACTCCAGTATCTCCTAGAATTTCTCAATCTCTAGTATTTCCATTTCATTGTAAATCTTGTAATAACCCCTCCTGGTCAACTTTGTGTAGTCTTCACCTGTGCATGTGCAGCCCAGTTCTCCTAGAACACAGATTTCTCCCTCACCTTTCCCCTGCATAATTCCCTCCTCTCTGATGGCCTGTCCACAGATTTCAGTCACTTTCACAGTCCTGAAATCTGATTCCTGGTTTTTCCAGTCAGTAGGATTGTCATGCCCTATGTCTCTACATCATAGGCAGAAAATTGTCCTTCGATGGGGAATGATAAAAGGGACCTCACCTTGTGATTTTCCCCCATTTTACGTCTATCAGCACCATTTTTCCAATAGCATGTACTTGCTTCATTTTAATTAAGGTATATACATTGTTTTTAAAGACATGTTGCTATTGCAACACTAATAGGCTACAGTGTCACGTAAATATAACTTTTATACGCACTGGGAAACCAAAAATTCATATGACTTTATTGAGATATTTGCTTTATTGTGGTAGTCTGGAACTGAACCCACATTCTCTGAGGTATGCCCGTATGCTGTCCCAGTAATTTAATTATTTATGGCAAAAGGGCTAATCCAGTGTCAGCTTCTCTGTCATGGTTGGAATCAGAAATCCCCGCATTCACAGCTGTTCTTCTTCAATCTATTCTCCACTTTGCTGCCAGAATGATCTTTTCTATCTAATCATATCCAGTGCTCGCCCTAAAATGGTTCAATGACTCCCCATTGCCCTTAGGGTAAAAACAGAATCTGTTTTTGCTCATCAGTGAATTCCCAACACACAGCATGTTGCTTGCCCTATGGAAGAGATAAAGTAAATATTTTTGAGTGAGTGAACGAATGAATGAATTAATGAGAAATGACATTTAAGGCAGTGAGAACACCTTAAGCAAAGGCAGGAAAGCATATGATAACATGGGGAATACTGAATTATTCAATAGGTTTGGCTCAGGGTGCTGACTGTACATGACTCCATGGCTTCAGGTGCAGAAAATATGACAATTGAAGATCATGGGACTAAATTGTCATTTTTCAATAACCAAACACCTGAAACCATTTGTTCGGCATGAAGCTCCCAGGATAGAGCTATCTAGGCAAAGAAAGGTAAACTGTTTTTGGACCTGGGTTGACTGTGTTCACAGACAGACAAATGGGCATGTGCTCAGGCAGAAGGAATCATCAATTTGCTAAAAATAACACCTCAACCAGTTTTTCACAGAAATTCTAAATGAAGAGAAAACAGATCGATAGCAAACATACCATTTGGGTAATGCTGATGTCCTCCCCAGATCAGAGGGAGTGAAGAAATCACCTTGGAGACCAAGTTTTTTCTCAGATAATAGAGGAAATGACTAAGAGAACAGATACTTTGAAACAGAGTAAGACCCCAAAGGAATCATGAGTTGATTAAATACATTTGACAGGAAATTTAAAATAAAGCAAATTAGCATTTGTGATATTCAGGGAAAGGAAAAGCAGGATTTGGGCAGAAATGTTTTGAGGAAAGTGTTCAGAAGAATGATAGATGTGAGTCTTTGATCTGAGACCTTTGAAAGGAGAACTCAGATGGGGTCAGAAGTTCTCCAAGACGTAGTTTCAACTGTGCACTAGCTGATATTCCCAGGGTGAAAGAAGCAATGGATGTAGTCAACGAAACCAAAGAGGTGGCAAAAGTTCACATTTATTAGTATCTCCTGAGTGGAGATATTGCTTGGGGCTTTAAATGAGTTAACCCTATAAGTTAAGTTCTATTATTTCCATTTTAGAAGTGAAAAAACTGAGGCTTGTGTAAGCTTAAAAAGTTGTCTGGAGTCAAACAACCAATGTACAAAAGAATTGTGATTTAGACCAGATTTGTCTAATTCCAAAGCCCATGGGCCTTCCCAAACAGCATATTGCCTCCCCTATGTGCTGCTTTTGTATGTAATGGGTGGAAAAATTGGGCAACCTAAATTCTCAGAGGTCAGTTATTGAATGCTTAAGACAGGAGGGAGTTTCATATTGATTATATGATGGTCATTACAGAAATGGGAGTGTGAGGCCCACTCATTACTGATAAGAATCCTTTCTATTGCCATACCCTTGAGAATTTATGTATGCCTGCTTGTATGTCATGGTCAAAGACCAAATCCTGGAGTCCTGAAGGACCAATAATAATATCAACGCATGTGCATGGCTTGTTACACCTGGTTTTAAAGACCCAAGAGAGTCTATGATCTAACTTAGAACCGATAGCACTTGAAGGCACTTTCCAAGCTTAGTTTGCTACTGCACAAGACAACATTAATAAAATTCATTCCCATTTATAGAAAGGCAATCCCTCTTTTCATTTGCTAAGGGTCATCAGCTAGGCAAAAGGATGTCTATTATGGTCAACCATAGAAACAGAGGACTAAACAGTAACAAAATGCAGAAACCCGTGAACAGATTTTCTTTAACTCTCCATATCTTTTAGAGTTGGAGAGCCACAATTTGTAGAATATCATCCATTTTCTTGTGTGTTTTTAATTCAGGAAGACATGGGAACATGAGCTGGAACATATGCTGGTATGAGTTTGGATGTGTGTGTTGAGAGGAGAGCAGACAAGGAGAAAACTGGAAAAAATATGTGCCCAGCAGGAATTGCTTGTTTCCTAGCAATAGATGACCAATTTTCTTTTGGAATTATTCCCAGAAGTACAGAAAATTTTAAAAATAGATGCATGTCTTTGTTTTGTTATTGATATTGCTCTACCCAGGGTTTTCTGCATGAACATCCCTCCATGAGATCTTAAAATCCATGGAGGATTGGGTATCACATTCCTGGGACTCCTTTCAGAAGTTTATTCTTTGCTTCCCAGACTCCTTAGGTTTTATATTAAGCTGTTTCAACCCAGGGTGTTTAAAGGATTTCTTACAGGGAATCAGAGAGGAGCATTTATTCTCAGGAGAGTCTGAATCAACCTTCAAGACTCAGCTCGAAGGCCATTTCCTTTATGAATCCTTCTCCAACCTTCTTGGGCCAAATGTCCTTCCCGTCTTCCTCTGTATTTCCAAATTTGACCTCTTTTTATGATGCTTTTTTCCCCTAGATTGTCATTATTTGTCATATGCTATCACTATCTCTCCCAATGGCCTGGGCATTTCTTGACTGCAACTTATTTTTCTCCAGTACCTAGCAGGGACCTAGTATGTAAGTAGGGCTTAGGAATGCTTATTAAATGACTGAGCATGTAAACAGAGCCCCAGAGATGTCTTATGTCCCCACAAGTTGCTCTCCCCATCCCTAATCATCAGCCCTGCCTCTCCCAAACTGGAAGAAAGCATTTCACCAAGTCAGAGAAACGTTTGTCCTGGAGTCAGAAAGAATGACCACGGTATAGGATGGCTGACATCTTTGCTGCATTAGCTTAGTCACTGAAACGTTACTGAGTTGGAGGGCCACCACCAGAAGAGGACAAGCCTCACACTTGTGCATAAGAGTGGGTCTTGCCTGAAAAAGGACCTCACTCCTGGCACCAACCAAGGGAAGAGGCAGCTTTTCAGACCAGAGCTGCCATCTGGGAGCCTTGTAGACTGTCTAGGGATGAGGGCTCTCTAAAGCTTGGCTTCCAGGCAGCTGAACTACTGTAAGACAGCTCCTACATAAGTGGCACCATCTACAGTTGACCCAGAAGCCAGGAGGTGGGTTATCAGGCAATGGGCTGGAATGGGTGGCCACCTCCTATGACACAGGGAACCCCAGGGGAGACCAGAGGAGAAACTGAGCCCACATCTCACCCTTTTTGCTCATTATCTATCCTTCCTTAGTATTTTGTCAACTCCCTTGTATACTGTGGCTCAACCCAGGTCCTTCATATGGGAACCCCAGCATTAGTCTGAGACCAGGCTAGGGCCAGGGGGCTCCAGGAAGAAATGTTGTAGGGAGAGAAATCAAGGAAATGGTAACTTTTGAGCTAAATGAAACCAAAGTTGTGAAGCCAGCTGCACTTCACTTCTGGGAAGATTCCTTCTAAATTCAAAACTCTTCGGGTTTAAGTTATTTAAAATGATGAGGTTTCTGCTTCCCAGAACACAGGTCTTCTTGAGAAGATGGAAGATACCCTTCAGTAGCACAGGACAAGAGGAAGGGAAATAGGGTTTGCTTGGTATTTACCCTGTTTGGGGCACTTTACATACTTGTTTAATCCAATCCTCCTAGTAGCTCTGTAGTGTAGATACTATTTTTTCCTGTCTTGTGGTGGATGAAACTGCGGCTGTTTCATAGTGACTGTTCACATGATGATTTAAATCGGAACTGGGAGTTAGATCCAGGCTTCCTAATTCCCCATCCTGGCTCTTTCTTATTTCCGTATTTAAAGCACTCAGAAACATGCATTATATATCTCTCCATCCATCCTCCCAGCCAGCTCCACCCCACTCCCAGCCAATCCCTCTCCATTCCCTGCTCACATCCTGGGCTGCATGGCCTAGGTCTGCTCCTCAGTGATTTCATCCAGACCCTTGGAGTGCCACAGACTAAGTAAGAAAAAGACCGTAGCTCCATCCTGTAGCTACTGCTCCCAATCAAAGAATGAGTAAAGGCCAAAACTGGAAAATATCTTAGAGACCATCAAATAGAACCTTAATTTAATACAGGAAACCAAGGCCGTGGGGATGGTAGGGGAAGGAGTGACTTGTCCAAGGCCAAATGTGGCAGGTGAGATGGCTGGGACTCTGGACCCAGGTGCCCTGATCCTTAGTCATCTACTTTAGTTCTTGGATGCTTTTGCCAGCAGGAATCTAGGGCTTTCTGCCAATGCTTCCATTTGGAGAGCCAAATTCTGTGTATGACTGTAGACATGTAGCTTGAACTGTGATATTCCTTAGAAGATTAAGACAGCTAAGGCTCAAATTGGGAATTTATGCCTGACACTGGACCCACCAGAACCCTCCCTGCAGAAGGTCATGCCTTACTTTCTCTCTGACAAGGCACGTCTGAGCTGCTATATGCAGGAACGCTGCACAGTCATGCTAAGCTAAGGTTAACTGGATAAAAGCTCATTGCTCAGAGACAATCTGCCTTGTTTCTGTCTGTATTTTTTCCCCCTCATCTAAAAGCCTTCATCCCTATCTCCAAGGCAGAAATCCAATTAACTGAGATTTTTAAAGAAAACCTCAAAATTGAAAAACTAAACTCTGGATTAACAAGGCCTATCCTACCTCATTACTCCACTGGTCAGTTTGCAATGGACAGGGTTGAAGTCTTCTTTGCGTACCATCTCCAGGGCATTCCTAGGATGCTAATTTAAGGGGATTGAGCCCTCAATCCTAGTGATCAGGAGCTTTGCCAGCAGCACCAGAGCAGTTCCTGGGTTGGTAGAAAGTATAGAACTTTGCTCAGGTCTCCTGAGTTGATGATTTTCGTTATTTGGTGTCTTCCTGAAAACAAGAATATCCAAAGGTTGAGAAGGGCATTTATGATAGTGAAATAACACTATCTGCCATTCACACCTCAAGATGCCAGCAAGCCTTTGTCCTTGGTCTGTCCTTCACTCTGGCTCTGTCCTGCAGTGTCTCTCTTGTTAATAATCACCAGCTTCTCCATGTGATCAATCATACTCCTAGGGCTGGGAACTTTTTCTGCTTCCATTGTCTTGTTTGGGCTTTGAGACAGTTGAAGGAGTCAGAGCAGATATGGCAATCCCCATTTTCAGATGAGCAAGTTGAGGTTCAATGAGGACATAACAGACCATAGATGGCAGAGCTGGGACTTAGAACCAGAGTTTCTGCCTCCATGCCTACACACTTCCTCGTGTATGGTGCAATCTCTACACTTCCTGCACATACCATTCTTTGTGCCTTTGTCTTTGCTGTGCTCTGGATGTGTCCTCTGAGTGGGGCAGACACTCTGAGTCCACCTTCTCAACATCCTTCCATGCCTCCATCCTCCTTTCCAGGAGAACCTGGAAACAGTTCGGACATTCTTCCCTGCCTCACAGGGCCAGTGGCCTCACAGGGGGAGATAACCCCCACCCCAGATTGCACCAAGGGCAATCCTGTTCCCTTTGACAAAGATCGGGTAACCCAATTTGGGCCAATGAGAAGGGAAGCAGAGTCTGTAGGGAGGCTTCTGGAAAATCCTTTCTTCTACGAGCCAGTAGAGGAGAGTTTCTGCTTTCCCCTAGGGAGGAGGAACTGCTTCCTCCTGAAGAGGAAACTACTACAGAGGAGTCCTGACTCCTGGCAGAGAAACAGCAGCCCCTGAGTGCCCAGGCTGAGCCACTGAGGGCCACAGCCTGAGCTCCAACTTAACTTGGGGCTTCCTGTTACATGGACATGGGAGGGTCCTGGCTCTTTATGCCAGTTTGTGGGGGCTTTTTCTCTTGTAGCTGAGAGCACCCTTCCTAGGTGGAGATCATCCTACTCTCTGTGGGTCCACTGAAGTCTTCTCTCCTCAGCTCTCTCCTGCCTCTGCCTCCCTCTGCCTCCGCATCTGCCTTTTTGTCAGGGTTACCTAAGAAGAGGAGTTTGAATTAGACAAGAGTTGATAGTTCAAGGTAAATATATGGAAGGAGTGAGACAATTTATTAGTTTGTTTCTAATTTCAGGATGACTTGTGGGTTTGCTGTTGTTGTTATATAGACACACACGGTACTCGAGAGCCTTAGGAGTGGTAGATCCTCTTACTTCTCCTCCTAAGGCAACAGCCCTGTCCACGGCTCCTGCTGGATACTGGAAGGGCCCTCAGAGCCATCACGTTTGTGACCTCCTTTCTAACCAGGCCACAGGTGGTTGGACCAGGCAGAACATCTGACTCAGGAGAGAAGCATCCAGGTTGGCAGCAGTCTATAAAGCATGGCCTCTCTTCACAGAGCAAAGATTAAGTCAATCAAATGTTTTTTCCTCTGAGAAATTTGAGTTAAAGATCCAGATCAAAGTCATCAGCCAGTAGAGGGACAGAAAAAAGCAGACCTGGGAGGAAAATGGGTAGCTGGGTCATACCCATGCAGTAATAGGAAGGTTTGCAAATTCTTGTGAGATACCGTTGAACTTCAAAACTCCTTGAGCACTAGGCTCAATTAACCCCACCCCAAGATCCCCTCTACCACTCCTTGCAATGAAGGCCCCTTGTTTGAGATGTCTTTTCCTTGCATTAGAGAGCCACTCCCTGGAAGGACATATAGGACTCTCCATGATCTGCTCTGCTAGCTCTTCAAGCTTGCCTCCCACTACTCTTTCACAGTCATCCATGCTTCTCCCATCTGAGTTGCTGTCACTCCCATACACATGCCATATTCTTCCACATCCATCTGCCTGGTGTGCTCATACTTTGTAGCCACCTGGTGAGATCATATTCTTTGTTCAGAATCTGATCCTGGCAGCTCCAGGATTCTTTCAAGCAGACACACTCACTCCTTCCCCAGGGTCTCCCTTCCCCAGTGTCTCTCTGTAACCTTACATGCATTCATTCAACATTGTGGCAGTCTCAGATTATTTATGAATCCCCAAAAGAGGAGGATTATGTCTGTAAACTTATTTGTTCTTCTGGATCTAATACCTTTGATTATATTGGATTCAGTTGAGGAGACTTTGATTAAATTACCTGCTAAGTTTAAGGCTTTGATTCGACCAGATCAACCTCAGTAAGGCATGACTAGGATTGAGTACCTGTTCCCTTGGTGGCTGATAAAAAATGGACACTCACTGAAGAAGACACAGAGCTCCATGGTGTGTGATCCTTGGGCCCCTGAGTGGAGCCATTTGCCTGAAGTTTGCTGCTGAGCAGCTGAGTACTGAGCAGTTGAGAAAACCTGGAAAGAAACAAGTCCAATGCCAGACTAATATCAGAAGTCCTGAGATAGGAGCCCTCTACCAAGCTGAGATCAGAATAAGCTGGGCCCATCGAGCCTTAAGAGAAAGAAGGAAGGAGAGACCAGGCAGAGATCAACTGCCATCTTGCTTCAGCATATGGCAGCTCACTTTGGCGAGAAAGCAGCCTTGAGTCAGACTCTTTAGGGCCTCGTGACTATAAGCTTTTACCCCAAATAAATACCCTTTATACAAGCCAACAGATTTCTAGTACTTTGCATCAGCACCCTTTTGGCTGACTGATACAAGCATTTATATATTTAGTGCTTACTATGTGCCTGGCACCATTCTATGCATTGAGGATTAAGTGGAGAATAAGACCAGCTCTGCCTTCATGGAGCTTATATTCTAATATAGAAGGAAAACAAGTAATCTATTAAAGATATTACATAATAATCTAGCAACTGTTGCTATGGAGAGAAAGTTGAGTAAGAAGATAGCAGGTGTGGGACTTGGCTGTTTCGGTAAGGCTGGCAGAGAAGGCCTCTCTGGGCAGAGTTCTGGATGCATTGAGCAAGTAACCCTGTGAAGTTCTGGATGCACTGAGGGAGTGACCCTGTGAAGTCTGGGAGAAGAGTGTCTCTGGCAGAGGGAACAGCATGGGCAAAAGCCCTGGGGTGGGGAAAAAGACACATGTGGCTGGAGTGTAGTGAGTGAGAGCAAGAATAAGGGGCAGTAAATGGACAAAGGCAAGTTATATAGAGTTGGACGGCCCTCGTGGTCTACCAAGAATTTGGATTTTAGTCTAAGCATGAAGGGAAGCTCTAGGAGGGTGTTGAGAGGAGTGGGTGCCAGGTTCTGATCTGCATTTTAAAAACGTTAACATGGTCACTGGGTTGTAAATAGGTGAGAATGGAAGTAGTGTCCCAGACCAGAGGTGATGGTGGGACAGGCCAGGGTGGGGGCTCTGGAGGGGTGAGGAGTGGTGGGAGTGGGGCTTTCCTTCAGATGTAGCGCCAACAGGACCTGCTGATACACTGGATGTAGGAGGGGAGTGTGAGGGAAGGAGTAAAATTGAATTGCAGGCTGTGACCTAAGACAGTTAATGAGTGGTGGCATCATTTTCTAAGATGGAAATGACAAGTGGAGGAGTGAGTTTGGGGTGGAAATAAAGAGTTGGGTTTGGACTTAGTGCTTATCTGCCATATTGCAAGAACTTGTTGACAAATCTGATTTCTCTCTTGGGCTTCTTGAGGGAAAAGTCCCTATGTTTTTTCACCTCTATCTCCTTCATTCTACTTAGCACAATTCCTTGCAAAGGGTAGATTATAAGGAAATGGTTGATGGGTGGTTTTTTTTTTAAAACAATGTTCATTGTTTTAAAATGATAAAATGATACCCGGATGCCTTCCCTTTCATTAGCTCACTTAATCACCACCAAGTAATTTCATTTTCACTTTTGACGACTCTTCAAATGGCTGTGACCATCCTCCTTCAGTCACAAGTCTATCTCACTTCCCCCTTTACCGACCCTTCCAGTGGCCCTTTCACAGTCAAAATAAGTTAAAGATTCATTCTGGTAGGCTCTCTATTAGCATGCCTTGGTCAGGGAGGAGTTATGAGCCAGTCTTTCCCACTGGGTTGTGCCAAATCAGCCAGTCCATCACCACTCAGATAAAGAGCATCTTCTATAATAAGTCCTTACCTTTGCTGAGCACTTTGTAGCTTACAAAGCATTTTTTATGCATCCTTTCATTGGATTTGTGCAACCAATCTCTGAATTGACAGGATAGGTTTCCGGATATTAAATTCCCTATTTCACTTCAATTTCCATAGCTTGTAACCAAGAATCTGAACCTAGACGATTCCCTCTATCTGAAGTGCCCTTGCCCTCTTGTTGGCCTGGGAAGCATCCACTAAACATTCTGGAATCATCTTAAATATGAAAATGAAACCTTTTCTGACTCCTGATCCTCCAGCAGAGTTAATCATTCCTCCCTCCTCTTCTGCATTACCTGGGGCCATTTGGATGTACCTACCTTTTCAGTTATTATATAATGTATAGATATTGATATCCACAAAATGTTTAGTACATACATAAGTATCTGTCTCCCCAGTAGATAATACTCTCCTTGAGGGGAGGGAATATATCTCATTCATCTCAGTATCCAGTATCAGTGTTTTCCTGTGCATGTAGTTAGTAATCTGTAAATGAAGGGTCATATGGGTATTTTAAAAGCTTGAGGTCATATTGTGGGGGACTGTGGATATTTTGCTAAGGAATATGGACCTCAGCCTGTAGGCATATAAGAGCCAATGGGATTTTGATTTATATCACAAAAGACAAATGGCAGGCTCATTTCATAGAATTTATTTCCCTGAAAGCTGATGAGGTCTGATTTAAGCCTTCCCTTGAAGGTCAGGTTATGGACCATTTAACTCAGTCTGTCTTTCTCTCTAATGAGGGCTTTGAAGTTGATGGGCTGGTGTTAATGATGTCAGTTATACACAGACTGTTTGTCCCATCCAGGAAACTTGAGGAATTTCATTTCAACTTGTCAAACTTTCATTGAGTACCACCAACTGTGTGCCTGGGGCTGTGCTCAATGCTGTGACAAGATGGCAAGGTATTTGGGGAAGCCCTCTTTGCCAAAGCCCTGGAGATGGGGCCTGAAAGGCACCGAGAAGTGTGACATGAATGACTCCCCAGTCTTGCAGCCTTTATCCCATGTTCTTGTGATCTGCTCCCAGGAACTTGCAGTTCCAGTACATCTGTGCTCAACTGGGAGGGCTGGAGGAACTGGAGCCTGGCTGTGATCAATGAGCCCCTGTCACCCTCATGACACACTCTTCTGAGCCATTTCAACAGCAGCCAGGTGAACCTGCTGTACCAGGCTAATGGGATTGGCCCACTGGGAGTGGGGCAGTGGAGGGCAGCAGCAATGATGGATGTTAAGTGTCAAAACTGTTCACTAGAAGACTTAATTGACTTCCTCAGGCTCTTCTTTCTGCTGTCCCCATTGTCACATATTCATCCATCCATCAATATATTCATTCATTTATTCATTCATTCACTCATCCAGATCTTTGTCTTTAAAGTACATAAATGCCTGTCTTCTTTGCTACATATTCATCCATCCATCCATCCATCCATCCATCATCCATCCATCCATCCATTATTCATGCATGAATGCATGCATGCATCCATCCATTCAAATTTTATCTTTAAAGTACTATAATTTCCTTGCTCAAAAACCCTAAGCAACTCTCATGTGCCAGAAGCTAGAAGGAAAGTTTCTTAGCTTAGTATTCCCTGTTAGCCTTAATTTCTGGATCATATCTACATGAGTCTTCCCTCAGCTAAATGGGTCTGCTTCCCTTCCCCTGGCAAGATGGATTCTGCCTCCTCTCCTTTTCTTCAACCTATCTTTCCTTTCCCTGATGCCCTCTGCCTCATTCCTCTCCACTTGTTTGCTGTGGTCAGTCCAACTCTTCATGTATTCAAGTCACTGCCCCTCATAAAGGCTTTCTACTTTGTTCCCTCACTAGATGCTTTTCCCTTTTCTGAACTCCTAAAATGATTAGCATATGATGCACACTTTGATGCTTGGTTCTTGTGTTCCTGTATTTGTGTTATTATAAATGTGGTCTTTCTTCCCCAATAGCCTTGCCCTTCCTCAGTTCAATGAAGGCTATTTCCTTTGACTCTGTTCCACCTAACCCTGAGCCCATAAGGACTTAAAGAGAGGAGGCAGCAATGAGCCATTGTATATAAATCTTGTGCCCGCTGTTGCAGGCCTGAGAACTGGGCACAGGGGAAGCGCTGACCTGAAGCCTCCATTCTCAGACCAGCAGTACATGTGGGGGGTGGGTGCAGGGTGGAACTCACCTACAAGACAGCTTGGTCCTGACATCTGTGCCACTCTTGGGGCCCCATCCTGGGGATGGAACTGACTCTGCTACTTCAGCCTCTGATAAGCACTTTCTGTGAACCACCTGGTCTGATATGCCACTGTAGTGCATTGTCTTCAAGTGTTACCTTCTTTGGCAGTTACCTATTGCTGCATAGCTACTTCAAATATTATTGTTTTTACTGATTCGGTGATTTGGGGGAGAGGCTGTCTTCTGGTGGTCTCACCTGGGTTTCCTCATGTGATCTACATTGAGCGATGGAGGGTCCTGTATGATTTCACCCACATGCCTGAGACTCAGCCAGGGTGGCTGGAAAGGCTGGGATGGCTGGGCCTCTCTATCCATGTGGCATCTCATTCGCAAGGAGACCAGGGTGGCTTCAGGGTTCCACAAGTGAGAAGACAGAGGCTGCAAGACTTCTTGAGGCCTGGGCTCCAGAACTTGCACTTCTTTTCCACCACCTTCTGTTGGTTAAAGTGAGTCACAGGCCAGCCCAGAGTAAAAGTCTTGTTAGGACATTCCCAATTAGAGTGTCAGTTCTGTGAGGGCGGGCACTGTGTCTGCAGTCACTCTCCATATACCATCCTATTTCAATTTTTTCACAGCCATTATCATTGTATAAAATCTACTTTTTATTGTTATTTTGCTTTTTTGACTTGAGTATTTTTGTGTCTTACACTGTAATGAGCACTTTATTCAGGGACTTTATTTTGTTCACTGACAAATCCCCAGCACCTAAAGGAGTAGTTAATGCATAGTAGATGCTCAGTAAATATTTTCTGAATGAATTGAAATTCTCTGAAAACTATAGTTTATAGCTCCTCTCCCAGCTCCTGTTATTAATAGTAGAAGATGCTCATAAATATCTATTGAGAATGATTCATTCATTTATCATATATGGCATGAAGTTTGGTGAGGGCTGCAGCAATCTTTCTTATGCTCATTTGACAAATGTTCCTATGTGTCCTGGTCCTTGGAAATGTATGATTTCTTTAGCAAGACAAACTTGAACCTCTGGAAAGACAAGCTCATGTTGTCTATTTCATTCAAATTCCTTCAAAATAAATTCATCTTGCCCATTCAGATGTGTGCTGGATGAACAGAAAAAAAGGAAAATAAAAAAAAACATACCAGGGGAGCAGATGTGGCTCAAGCATTTGAGCTCCTGCCTCCCACAGGGGATGTACTGAGTTCAGTTCCCGGTGCCTTCTAAAGAAAAAACAAACAGGCGGTGGACTTGGCCCAGTGTTTAGGGCGTCTGCCTACCACATGGGAGGTCCGCGGTTCAAACCCCGGGTCCCCTTGACCCGTGTGGAGCTGGCCCATGCGCAGTGCTGATGTGCGCAAGGAGTGCCCTGACATGCAGGGGTGTCCCCCGCGTAGGGGAACCCCACGCACAAGGAGTGAGCCCATACGGAGAGCCGCCCAGCGCGAAAGAAAGTGCAGCCTGCCCAGGAATGGTGCCGCACACACGGAGAGGTGACGCAGCAAGATGACACAACAAAAAGAAACACAGATTCCTGTGCCGCTGACAACAACAGAAGCTGACAAAGAAGACACAGCAAATAGACACAGAGAACAGACAACCAGGGTGGGGAGTGGGGGAAGGGGAGAGAAATAAATAAATAAATAAATCTTTAAAAAAAAACCCTCAATTACCAAAAAAATAAAAAAATAAAAAAATAAAGAAAAAACAAACAAACCAAAACACACCACCACTATGACTGTTAGGGGTTTATTAGCAATCCCCCGATTTCCTAGGTTTTTGTTCAGATGGGGCTGTTCATTGAGGCAAAGTTGTAAATAATAGGAAAGATTTCTGTTCTCTCCTCTGACAGGGATGGAGACTGCTCTTTTCCTTCCTTGCACCTAGGAAATCCAGTGCTCAGAATCTGCTCCAGCAAATCTACTGTTGAGCTTTGCGTTCAGTTTCCACCAGCTGCCAAGAGATAGATGGGCATGCATCTCCGTTTATTAGCAAGGCTTTGGATGGAGGCCACTTGCTAACCCACTGAATGTGGCTTCCTCACCCAGAATCTTGTATGGAACTGCTCATCTCTATAGGCTCAGTGCCCAGAGGCCTCAGAGAGACCCTACACAATAAACCTGACAGATAGGCCATGACTTTGGCTTTCTGAACAAAGAGTATCCATCCACCCAGAGTAGAAGGTGCCTACACCTTCCTGGGACTGCTGCCAGACCCCAACGAGTCATCAGAGATGCCCACAGCCATCACCTGTGGAGAGTGCTGCCATGCCAGCCAGTCTTACAGCAGAGTGCCATTTGTCTTCAGGATCTTGGCCACATCCCCTACATTCCTGGGGTTCACCAAGCATGACAAGTAAAGGGGGACCCAGCGAGCCCAGGGTTCTTACCATGTCCCAGCTACTGGCCATGAGGAGGAGAGCTCTAAAATCGAATGTCATGAGCTCCTGCCTCCAGGTCCTAGTGATGGAAAGACTGGAGAATCAGGTTTCTCTGTAGGCCAAATCCTATTACAACAAGCCCAGCTGTTGGCCTGCACCAGGGCTGAGCCAGTGTGAGGGAACTGCCTAAGGGCAGGCACTCCCAGGTGTATGGAGGCCACCTTCTGGCAATCCCCAGAGGACTGACAGGCTCTGTCCACTGTACCTGTCCTTCGTGCGTACCTGTCACCTGGCCTGACCTGGAGAGTGGCCCACAGTCACCCTTCTCCAGGAACACTTTCTTGCTTGCTGTCTTCCCACCTTCTGCCACCCCATGATGGGTCCATCCCCATGTCATGTCTGTCCCCAGAGTCTCTCACAGGTATCCACCTCTCAGACCTTGCAGGTGAATGTGGAAAGACCTAGGGCCTGAACCTTAGCCCTTCCAGACAGATACATTTGCTCTCAGAGTCCAAAACGGAGGACTTCTAAAAACACAAATTTTCAGACCAGCCATTAGACTCATCCTGAAGTTCAAATATGGGCATCACGGCACACATGTGCAGAGATTAGCCAGTTCCTATTAGGGGTTCAGAGCAAGGTGGACAGCACCTTCTTCCCTCAGGACTCGGCTCCCAGATTCTCTGCTCCAAACCAAGTTACAAGGCACCACTAGGCCATTTGTAAGCCCCTGCTTTTTCTGGGGTAATTTGTTTTATTTATACTGTGAAATATCTTAGGCATACAAAAAAGAGTAATGAGACAAATACCCACTGCTTACATTAGGAAATTAAACAATATAATTACAGCGAAGCTGCCCAGGCACTTTAAATGCTATTCCTCACCTACCCTCTTCTCCAGAGAAGCCACCCTCCAGCAGCAGATACATTCCCATTTTAAGCTTCTAGGGCACGTGTATGCTGATACAAAACACCAACTTGGTTAACAGTTTCATTTGCCTGTTTTAGATCTTTATATTAATGTAAATACTATCTTCAGAATCTGCTATTTTTTCTTTCCTCAACATCCAGTTTTTGATATTTAACCATGTTAATACATTCTGTTCATCATTTAATCACCCACTCCACCTTTTAATGGACTATTAGGTTGCTTCTACTCCCTCATTCCGACAGTATGCCATTGATTTTCTTGCTCATGTCTCTCTGTGCCTGAAGGAGAATAGCTCCAAGGTTGAATTGCTGGATTTGGTTTTGCAGATCTTCAGTTTAACTGGATATTGCCAAATCGCTCTCCCAAGTGGTCATGCCTGCCATCAGCACAGGAGTTCCCATTGATCTACAACCCAACCAGCATCTGATACTCTCAGACTTTTTAATTCCTGTCCAACCAATGGTGGAAAATGTTGTCTTATTCCTACTTTAATTTGCATTTCTCTGGTGGCCAATGAGGCAGGGTATACTTTCACGCATATTGACCATTTCTGTTTCCACTTTTTATCTTACCCCTCCTTATCCTTTGTCCATTGTTCTATTAAATTGTTGACCTGCTTATTATTTTATAGTAGTGTTTGTTAACAGCAGCACTATTGACATTTTGGGCTGGATAATTCTTTCTTTTGGGGGGGGCTGTCCTGTGCATTGTGGGATGTTTAGCAGCATCCCTACCCACCGGGTACCAGTAGGACCCCCTACCAGTTGTGACAACCAAAATTAGACATTTAAATGTTCCCTGGGGGCAAATCCACCTTGCTGAGAACCACTGATGTATCAGCACATTTTATTGTAAATATTAATCCTTTGTCATTTATGCAGGTGGCAGATATCTTCGCATTTCCTGGGAATAGTCAATAGAGCTGGTTCTTCCCTCTCCCAGGAATTTTGCTTTAGAGGGAGGAAGAAAGAGCTGCATATTTATTGAGTGTCCAAAGTGCATATTCCACTCTCTTTTCTCACCTTTGCTGCAAATCTATGAGGTATGCAAATCTTCCCAGGTGAGAAAACGGAGTCTAGTCATTTGACAAAGGATGCTCAGCCAATAAGCAGTGGAAACAGAGACTTCAGGTCAGTCTGGCTGCTTCAAAGGAGTAGAAAGCGGGTGGCCTAGAAGTGGGGAGGTCCAGTTCCGAGTCCTGGTTCTGTCATGGGCAGGCTGGATGACCTGGCCTTGTTTCTACACATTTGTTTCCTCATGAGGTGACAAGGATGGATCCAAGAGTCCAAATATTCCCTCCCATTCTACCAGCAGAGCAGTGGCCAACAGCAGAGTCCTGAGCCTCCACTACCTAGCTGGTGCGGTATCCCTGACCCTCTATAGGCCTTGCTTTCCTCACCTGAAAATAGAGATGCAAATAGGGGTGGCGAACTTGGCCCAGTGGTTAGGGCATCCGTCTACCACATGGGAGGTCCACGGTTCAAACCCCGGGCCTCCTTGACCCTTGTGGAGCTGGCCCATGCGCAGTGCTGATGCGTGCAAGGAGTGCCCTGCCATGCAGGGGTGTCCCCCATGTAGGGGAGCCCCACACGCAAGGAGTGTGCCCCGTAAGGAGAGTTGCCCAGTGCAAAAGAAAGTGCAGCCTGCCCAGGAATGGTGCTGCACACACGGAGAGCTGACACAACAAGATGATGCAACAAAAAGAAACACAGATTCCTGTGCCGCTGACAACAATGGAAGCGAACAAAGAAGACAGAGCAAATAGACACAGAGAACAGACAACTGGGGTGGGGGGGGAAGGGGGGGAAGAGGAGAGAAAGAAATGAATAAAAAAATTTAAAAAAAAGAGAGCGATGCAAATAGTACCAAACTCCCAGGGAGTTTGTGAGGACTCGCTGAGACAGTCCATGTACAGTAGCTAGCACACAGGGAAAATTCCATAGATGTCATAGAATGTCATCATAATTTGTATTTCTACAAATAAGAGACCAGCAAGTCTGAATTGTAAAACACCACAAAATGTAGATTACAATGTAAAGAAACAATATTTCAATAATTTCAAATATTTCAATTAAACAATAATGAAATATTACCTTTAGATGCAAATAATAGCATGTAGAGAGACATTTGTCATTTGACAACCCTCCCTAATTGAAAGGTGAAGAAAGGAGTGGTGGGATAAGTTTGTAGCTTGTACGATGACGGTGCCTTGAGAGGTGACCAAGTCTACCTATGGCATGTCTTGTCTTCAAGAGGACTGTCACATACCCTCCCACATCTATGGGTCACACGTGGCGGCTGGGCAGTGCTGTCAGCAAAAACTCTACAAAGGTTAAGCCAGAGGCTCCCAGGGACCATGGCGTCTGAAGGGGAGTGTAGCAGTTTGATAGGGTTATGAATTCCAAAAATAGATACTGGATTATGTTTGTAATCTGGTCTGGTTTGTAATCTGGGTATGATTGAGTTATGATTATGGCTTTGATTGAGCCTTGTCATTAGGGCATTGCGTCCCCTCCCACCAAGGGGTGGAGACTCACAGATAAAAGGCATGGCAAAGGACAGAGTTGGGGGGTTCTTAATGTTGGAGTTTTGATGTTGGAGTTTGATGCTGAAGTCTTAGTCTGGCACCCTGGGAAGTAAGCACACAGAGAAAAGAAAAGCAAGCCCCAGGAAGAGAGGAACGCTGAGCCCAGGAAAAAGCAAACCCTGGAAGGGAGATACCCAGGAAGCCTGAACTCTCACAGACGTTGGCAGCCATCTTGCCCCAACACATGACAATAGACTTTGGTGAGGGAAGTAAACTATGCTTTATGGCCTGGTATCTGTAAGCTCCTACCCCAAATAGATACCCTTTATAATAACAAACCAATTTCTGGTGAAAGTTGTATTTGAAACAAGGGAGTCAAAGTGCTCTAGACTCCACTGACTCATGGGGAGAAGGGCAGGCTACAAGTAAACAGGGACCCCCTGGACAGCAGAAACCAGAGAGGCGAGGGCTCTTTAAATGTGCCTACCCAGAGAGCATGAGCCCCCCCTGCAAATGGCTCTGCAGATTCAGAGAGGGGCTGCCTGCTGAGTACACAAGTAAATAGTTGTTAACACATGATAATAAAAGCCAATTTAGAAACAGAGCTCATTTATTTATAGAAATCCAATGCAAGCACTATTTTTTAAACAACAAAAAAAACTGGACATTGTTCTTAGTCAGAACCAAACCATCAAGCAGCTCCACCTCACCTTTCCCTCCATCTTTTCTCTCACCTCCTCCTAGAAGCCTGCCTACACCTGACCGACCTGCCTACACCTGACCGGCCTGCCTGTGCACATTGGGCCCTGGCTTGGTCAATATACCCTGATCCTTTGCACTT
The DNA here is from genome assembly GCF_030445035.2 of Dasypus novemcinctus. NCBI lineage: Eukaryota > Metazoa > Chordata > Mammalia > Cingulata > Dasypodidae > Dasypus > Dasypus novemcinctus. The sequence goes on from NC_080693.1 coordinate 39,293,834, forward strand.
GTGCATCTGTGGGTGTTTTGTGAAGGGAGAGAGCCAGTTCAGATTCTGGTTTTAACACTTACCTGCCGAGTAACTTCACACCAGCCCCTTCTAAGCCCAGGCCTGAATGAGATTTGCTTTATGGAGCCTTTAGAATAGTGCCTGGCTCATGGAAGGTGCCCTTAGTCCTTCCTGGGCAAGGTTTGCATCTTTCTCTTTTCTATTCTTCTAAATTTATGGCAGAAAAACAAAACAAAACAGTGTGGCATATGGGTGCAGGCTCTAGAGCCAGACGCCTCATCCAATCCTGCTCTATGTCTAGGAGACGGTGACTTTGGGTGACTTATTTGAGCGCATGTTGTCTCAGTTTCTTCAACTAGAAATGGGAGCTCTAAGAGTCCCCCCTCATCGCGTACTTGTGGGGATCAAGTGAGCGTTTAGTAATGCCCTTGGCACTAGCAGAGATGGCTTGGGGAGTGCTGACTACCTCCCCCCACCCATAAGCACCATCCCTGGAGCACGGAGAGAAAGGAAAGGGCGCCTGCCTTTTGAGTCTCACAGACCCGAGCTGGGATCCCACCAGCTCCCCAGCACGGTCCTGGGGAAGGAGAGAACCTCTGCGGCCTTCACTTTCCTTCTCTGTAAAGCAGGAGTAATAATTACACCCACCTCATGGCACTGTGAGGGTTCCGTGAGTCAATATGGGGGCATGCTCAGACAGCCTGGCATGGAGCAGGTGCTCGTGAAGCACTGCCTAGTCATCACTTCCTGACCTGTGGACTTTCCAGCCCACCTGTTGACTTCTCCTCATCGCCTCTCCTTCCCCCACCTGACCCTGGTGCTAGGGCTGGAGAGGATGACCTTGAGCATGGCGACCAGCTGTCCAGTGATGTCCAGAGCTGTCCTGGGGAGGAGGGGTATCAGTGCTGAGAGGGAGGTGATGTGGCTCCACTTTATGCAGGAGGGCCCGAGGCTTTGAGAGGCGACGCTCTCAGCACATCGGGTCTCCCCTTTGGCATCCAGCTCTAAGGGTGGTCCTCAAACCCTGTGCACCCCCAGATGAGGCCTAGGCAGAGACAGTTTTGCTCCCTTTGGGGAGGGGAGAAGCAGTAAAAAAGAGGAAAAAGGCAGCAGGATACAGAGACGGGGTTCGAATGCAGCCTGGAGAAGCCTCCGTGGTGTGAGGACTGCAGAATCTAACACACTGATTCCCTGGTCCAGGGGTTCCCAGCCCGGCTGTGCGTCAGCCCTCTCCAGGGTCCTCCCTGGAACAACAGAAGCTGACCTATCCTGGCTGCACCCTGGAGTCAGTGTTCTGACCCCCTGCAGGTGACTGTGATGCAGGGGGAAACTGGCAGGGGAGGACCAGTTTCCCCACCACAGAGCTATAACCCATATACTCTCCCCCGGAATTAAGACCTCCAGCCTAGGAGCCCTCCGCACATCAGCAGCCCCAGGAGGCCGGCTTTGTGCTCACTGCCAGGCCCCACCCCTCCTGCCCACCTGCCCTCACACCCCAGACTCCCTCCCACTGCCACCCATCGGGCTCTTGTCCCCCTGCTGGGGCCATCTCCCAGGGGAACCTTTCTCAGTAGCATCCAGTCATGAGTTCCTGGGACCTGAGTTGTGAGTGGGGAATATTTCTATCAGCACTGTTTACCCAGCTGCACTCAGACCTGAAAAGGCCTCTGTGGCTGACTTGGGTCCCCAGGCACCACTCGCAGGGCTTTTCCCACAGCGAGTGCTGAGGAGTTGCGTTTGTTGGATTGGGGTGAATTTCAATAGGAGCATTTTTCTCCTGACTTAGAGGAGAGTTTTGGAGCTCACTCCATTGCCAATTTAGACACCCCCTGAATATACTGTATTTACCTGTGGCCCTTCCAACTGTGTGGTCTTGGGCAAGTTACTTGACTTCTCTGTCCCTTGGTTTTCCTATCTGCAAAATAAGGCTATTAATGATAGTAACTACCCCATAGGAGCCCAGGGTTGTACAAGGATTAAATAAGTGGGTGTATATCAAACTCTGAGGACAGTGGCTTGCACAGAGTACTTATTCAGTAAATATTTGCTATTGTTTCACAGATAGAGTCAGAACCCACTTGTGTTAATCTTTGCATTTCCAACAATTTGCTTTGTCAGTCTTCACCTTCCCCCTCCACATACACACACTCTCCAAGCCTTGGTTTTCCTCTATGACATGAAGAGACAAACCTTCCGAACTCTCTCCACCATTAGATCTTCTATCACCTTAAAAAGCAGTGGGCATTCTTGCATCTGTGTGAAAGATGTCCTGTGTTGATAATGAAACTGTGTGGAAAATGTGAGCCAAATGTACCCCATGGACATGGTAACAATCAGATGATATTATCTTATCTGTAGCAAATGTTCCACCACAGTATGGTGTGTTGGTGGAGGGGTGTTTTTGGGAATTCTGCATGTGTGCATACTTGTTTTATAAGTTTTACAACTTCTGTCATAAAAAAATATATTTAAAAAATAATAATAGGGTGGGTTGGGGGAAAAACACACCAAATGTAAGGTAACAACTATGATTAGTAGTAAGATTTTGACAGTGTTCTACTTACCCAATAAGATTAAGTGCCAATTTCTCATCAGAAACCATGGAAGCAAGAATTCAGCAGATAATGCCAGGTGTTGGTGGAGGGTTGATGTATGGGACCCCTGTATGATGTTCTGCATGTTTGCTTTGTAAGTTCACAACTTTCACTATACACTTAATTGTTTATGTGTGTGTATATATATATATATATATATATGATATAAAGATAATAATAGGGTTGGTTGGGGGAAAATACTTTGGTTAGTAGTAATATTTTGACAATGCTCTTTAATCATTAGTTAAAAAGCTTTAACAACAATGCAAGGTATTGGTGGTAGGTGAGTTATGAGAGTCCTCTATGAAGTTATATATGTTTGTTTTGTAAGTTCACAACTATTATTATACACTTATTGTTTATGTATGTTTATGTATGAGTGATATACTTCAATAAATTAATTTTTAAAAAAGCAGTGGGCACTGTTATTTTCATCTAAGCAAATTCCCTTACTTCTCACTACTGCTGGATTTCCCAAGTGAAGTTTGTCAGCAGACAATATTCCTAATGCTATAAATGAGAGGGGAGGGGCGAGGGTTGACTGGCCGTCTCCCTGCTCCCCAGTTGCAAAGAGAACGGGGACACCACTCACTTCCACGAAGACTGGCTGAGAAATCTAGGCTGGCCTTGGCGTGGTCAACAGGCGGCAAGGCATCCGGCTTTCTCACGGTCTCATTTGCTTAGCCGGGCCCAGGAGAAGGGGGCTATTAGTTCTGTTGTTGTTTTTCTTTATTGGACTCACGGTGCCTCAGTTCCATAAAGCAGAACTGGATTCAATCTATTCTTAATTACACAGGAACAGATGATCTGCATTGCAAATTGTCCACAGCAAGCCTTGCTCCTGAATCGTTGATGAACTCACCACTTACCCGGCCTAAGTCCATAAGGCATGCCTGGCCCTGTTTCTTACCGTGGACCTCGAAGGATTTACATGCGAACCGTTTATATGTGGACATTTCTCTGCCTGCCTCTCCACCAAGAACTAAAGCGCCTTCACAACGGGCACGCGCGCTCTCTCTCTCAAACTGAGCTTGATTTTATGCCCCAACAACCACCTTCCTTCTGGGCAATGCCCATCTTCAACTCTGAGTCCCCGAGTTCAAGCCGCAGGAGGACGCCCCGTCCTCCTGAGGCTTGTGCTTTACATCAGGGGCCTGCGACCTTCTCCATGGGAGAAACCACAGCAGAGGACTTGCGTAGAAGGAATGTTCAGGTCTCCCCTCCTCCTGATCGGGCCTTCATGATGCAGCTTCCTGAACATGCCCAGATATCGTGCAGCCCAGAGCACTGACCACTTCAGTTTTCAAGGGCAAGTGCCCAAGCAGCTTGTGGAGTCCCACACAAATGATGCTTTGTGGACACACACTGGTTTTATTCTATCACAGCAAGGGCAACTTAGTGAGCTGCATTTTATTTCCACGTCCTGAGGCTGGGCTTCTGGGCCCCACCCAGGCAGGTACATTGTGGGGTCTTGCAGGAGAGGGTGGGCTTGGGTAAGTCTCTTCTTGGGTAAAGACCTTTGAATGTTTTTCTTTCTTGTGTCCCAGCCCTGAACCCTTAGCAAGGTAGAGAAATCCGTTTCCATAAAAGCAATTTATTTTTCCATTTATTTGATTAATTGAAATTGCTAATACTCGTCTCCAGGTCATAAACACTGAGTAATAAAACCCCCTTTACATCTGTCTGGTGCTTTAGTGTTCACTGAACAATTTTACATCCATTATCTGATGTGACCCTTAGAGCTTAGAGCGCTAAGCTACCCAAGAGGTAAGCAGGGAAGGGATTGCAATCTATTTTATGGAGAGGGAGACTGAGGATTAGCTGAAACATGTGTTGCCAATGGTTACACAGACAGTATGGAGCAGAGCTGGGACCAGAAGCTGGTTCTCAAATCCTGCCTAGTTCTCTGGTAGGATGACCAACCAGCTGGTCTACCCAGGACCGAGGGGCTTCCTAGGACCTGGGACTTACAGTTTTAAGACTGGGAAAGTCCCCAGGTAAACTGGAATGAGTTGGTCAGTCTATTTTAAAACCCTGGGCTGCCTCCATTGTAAGCGCCTTCCCTCCCCCACCAGGTCCAGGTGAGAGAGATGGCCTGTGACCTGGCACAGGTGAGGCAGACATTGCACCTGGGTTACGTCACCTGGCAGCCAGCTGAGGACAGCTGAGAGGAAGTGCCCGTGGGTCATCAGTGGCTGACCGGTTAGCCCTATGAGCCAGATCTTGAACTGGGGGCTGGGGGAGGTGGTGGGTTATGGGGGAAGAAGAGGGAAGGTATGGACATATGGAAGGGCCCCTCCTGCCTGAGCTACATGGGGGTACAGCTCACAGGGAAGGGAGCCTGAGAACCTAATGGAGCTGAAACAAAGAGGGGACAGTAACAAGACCCCGGAGAGAGACACCAATGGCCTCAAGACATAGAAGGGTCAGAGGCACAATGGAGGGTCAATGGGTTAATGGGGGAGAGGAAGGGGTCTGAGAGTGGGCAGAGGGAGAGGCATAAGAGGCAGAGGCAGCCAGAGACACGTTTTAGGTTACCAGCTGCTATGGAGAGTATTTCTCTCATTTGTGGGCAGTAGCTTCCCCTCTCCCCAGCCTAGAGGTCAATCCTCATTTGAATGGGAAATGGGGAGATAAGAAATGAATTGCTCAAAATGCTGAGTTTGGGGTGCTCTGGTCAGGGTTAATGGGTATTTAGCTCTGAATCTGAGCAAGGGTCTAGCCAGGTGGGCTACCACTGGCTTGTTGGCACTGACGTGCCCCTTTGTTAGCCTCCCTCTGGCCTTGATCCTCTCCCAGGACCGCAGGCCCCAGGGAGCTTAGCTGCCTTCACCAGGGGCTTCGGGATGGGAACCTCAGGGCTCGGGAGTATTTGCCTTTCTTGTTAGCATTTTGACTTTATTAATGTGAAGGAATTCACATCTGATTGGGAAATCATTAAGTTAAACTGAGCCCAGAACAAAGCAATCGAGTAGAAAATTGCAAATGCCAGCTGCTCTTTTATCTCTTTGCCCAGAGAATGGAGGGAACACCTTTGCTGAGTGTAGTAGGAGGGGAAAGTGGAGTTCAAACCATAGAAACCTACACTGGGTGCGAGCAGAAAGCCTCAAGAGTTGGTATAAATATGCTGGAGGGGATATAAATAATACAATAGGATCCGGGTAACAAACTGGGTTTCCTGTGTGTTTGTGTGTGTATGAGAGAGCAAGTGAGCGACAGAGAGATAGATGGCAACCACATAAGATGTTATAACTTGCCTTTTTGTTGTTATTGTTCTGCCCCTAGTCTTAACTATCATCTGGTTTGTATTTTCATTATTCTTGAAATCTTTAATTTATATCTTTAAATTATATCTTTCTATATCATTACACATATTTCTTGGAGGTTACCTCAAATCCTCTGTGGAACAAAGTGAGGAATAAATACACAATCCTACTGGCCCTCCAGTCATGTCTCCTTCTAAGGCAGTATATGCCTAAATAAAGGAGAAGCAGGATGACAGAGGGATGTGTATGCCTCACCAATCCCCTAACCCAGCCACCTGCAGAGGTCTGCAGGCAATCACCTCTTGGTGACTCCAGCCCTTCCTAGACTCAGGAGAACCCAGCAAGTGTGCAGAGCTCCCCAGGAGCTGGTGAGGTAGAGATTGTCCATTGCAGTTCTTGGCTCATGGCACCAGGCAATCCTGTCTCAAGGCCTTATTGGATTACAGTTTCATAAAGAATCCTGTCAGTCTTTCTGGAACCTTCCTTCTGGGACTTCTAGATTCCTAGATTGTCTCCCCTCAGTCCATTTCTACTATCCAGAGGGAATCCACTGTAACCACAACTGGGGTAAATTGAGGTACCCATTATAAGATTTTTAGGTTATTGAAATAGTTTCCCAACTATTGGGAGCCTCTTTGCTCCCCTCTTGCCTCTGTATCCATGTGACAGTCAGACTGATAATTTTAAAATGTTAATCATTACTATTTTACTTCTCTCTGCACATTGTACATTGCTCTTGGCATAAAATCCATGTTTCTTCCCAGATCTTCATTGCCCTGCATGATTTGGCCCCTCTTGCTTCTCTGTCTCTAGTTCATTCTTCTCCAGCCTCTTTTGGGTTTCCTGAATGTGTCAAACTTATCCCTGACCTTGAGTCTTTGCATTTTCAGTTCTTGTTGACTGCTACAGAATGTTTGTTTCTTATTCCTTAGGACTCAAATGTCATCTTCTCAGAAATGCCTTCCCCTATGCCATCTCCACCCCTGTCTGACCTCATAACTCTCTATCACTTCATTCTACTTCCATCACATCCTTTATCACAATCTGCATTTCTCTTCTTTATTTATCCATTTATTTCCTGAGCAGCATATAACCTTCAGAAGGCAGGGATTTTGTTTTGATCCCTGCTATATCCCCAGCACTAGAACTGTGGCTTGTACATAGGGGCTTCTTAATAAATATTTGTGAGATGACTGTATCAATGACCTAAACCAGGAGCTGGCAAACTAGAGCCCATGGGCCCAATCTGGCCCACTGCCTGTTTGTATAAATAAAGTGTCATTTGAACACAGCTCATCAGTTTACAAGTTATCTATGATTGCTTTGATGGTGCAACAATGGCAGAGCTGAGTGCCTTTGACAGAGGTATGGCCCAGAACATTAACTATCTGACCCTATACAGGAAAGGTTGTTGACCCACGTCTAAAACCATCAACCTAACAATGCCTTAATCCATGAGGACATTTAGCATTTCACTTAAGCCAGAGACAGGAGGTCTCAGGGTCATTTCATTGGCTCATGACATCACCAAAGACTCAGGGTCCTGCTGCTCCACCCTCTTCTGTGTGCGAGTGACACCTGCCCTCAGGGTTCCAAGATGGTTGCCACAGCTATGAAGATCACATCCTTAAGCATGAGAGCTACAAGGAAGAAGGAAAGGATGATAGCACAGTTAGCTTTCTCTTCCTCCAGGGAGAAAAACCTCTCCCCAAAAAACACCAAATGGATTTCTTCTTTTATTCTATTGGCTGGAACTGGATCACATGCTTACTGCTAGAACAATCACTGGCAAAGGGGAAGGAGACCTCCATGATTGGCTTGGACCAGTCAAGACTCATCCCCTGAGGTTGGGCATATCGCCTTCAGTACGAGGAAGTAAGATGTAAGCAGAGAAGATGGGGTGTCTGCCAACACATGTGAATGAAGCTCACCCCATTTCTTCACACCCACAATGATTGTGCTTAAAAACTGAATGCAGTTCGCTCTCGCCTCTTGATAGAATTAGAAACAGATGCACACACTCAAATACGTGCCCCCTTTCTAGCTCTTAGGCACACCTCCTCTCTCATTCCCTACCCTCTTGGCCATTTTCTCCCCGTCAGCACCAGCCTTGACCACACAATACTTACCTCAGGCAAGCAGGTCTCAGCTGACTTTATGACAATCCCACTTGATTCAGGCTTGCTTTAAGGGACATCCTGATCACATAATAAGGATTTGGAGGACACTCAGAAAGAATGTAAAATGCCCTAAATTATAATCCCCAACAGCCAAGTCCAATATTGTAAACTCTTCTACATAGGAGACGTTTTGGTTTGATGTACTGTTCTCCAAATTGCCTCTGTTAAAATGGATGATACTTTCAAAAGGCCATGCATGGTATGAACTTATGGCTTAATGGCAAAGGTATGATGCTATATATCATCTCAGACAGCAGACAGTTTGACCTTGAGGGGAGCCATGTTATAATGGAAATAGTACAGCACCATGTTCCAGAAGACCTGGATTCCAGTTCCTGGATGCCCATTAATTTGCTGTGCACCTTGAGTAAATCTCTTTCCCTCTCTGGACCTTACCTTCCTCATCTGTTCAGTGAAAGAGTTGGTTTTAGGGATCTTTGAGAATCCCTTTCAGCTGGCAAAGAGGGGTCAGTCATGTACTCTTATAGTTTTATGCACATGTCACTGCATTCATTCATTCATCATTCCTTTAGCCACTCTTCCAAACCATATTTCTTGAGTACCTCTATGTGCTAGGAATTTTGCTAGATGCAGGGAATGCAGCAGTCCCTGCCCTCATGAAGTACACTGTCCAGGGGCAGACATAGTACACAAGAACACAACTGCACTGTGTGATAATTATGAGGCGGGGAGACAGAGCATGTTGCAAGCTGACAGTAGGGATCAGCAGGTGTTACCTGGTTTAAGGGGGCAAGGGGTTTCTCAGAGATCCAAATTAAGCTCTGAAGGAGGAGTTTAGTTAATCAAGCTAAGCAGAGAGAGAGAGGAGGAGGGAGAGGGACAAGAAGAGAGAAAAGAATTTCCACAGTACAATTAGCACATTTTAAGAACTGTTAGTAAACTATATATAATTTATTCTATATCTGGGGTTCAATTTTTTCAGTCAACCTGCTTGCTATGTTGTCTAAAATTACGATGGAAAAAAACAATCCCATGAGTTTAAGAACCTGAGCCAAGTTTATCCAACCAACCACTATTGTGGCAGCAGTTGAAATCTGTTTCATTAATGTAAAACCTATAATATGCCTTTCTAACACACCAGGCTTAGCAGATCCATTCATTTAAAACAGAATAATCGAGTTCCCACTATGGGCTGGGCATTGGCTATTTCTGGAGATAGGAGGTAGAAGAGGACATGCTCCATCCTCTCCAAGTACACTCACAATTAGAATCCAGCATGGCCCAGGCACACGGAGGATGGCGTCCATCAGCCCGAATCTAGGAGAGCTTGTGGGACTGAAATGTTGAAGGCTCTGAAAGCACAAGCAGGAGGAGGCAAATGCGTGGCCAAGGGAGGATGCGCTTCTGGGGATGGCCCACCCTTCACATTGCCTCTCCCTGCCACTCTCTCAGGGGCTGCCAGGGGCCCCTGTGGCCCCAGTGTGGTCCCCAGAAGGGGACATGCTGGGTTCGCTCAGAGGAAGAGGGCAGTTATGATATGCTGCGCGATGTGTGAATCTTTCCAATTTCTTTCCCCAGTTTCATCCCACCCAGAAACACCCTAGGTCTTCCCGTCCATTGGTTATCTCTCCCCTGTCTACTCCACGGGGTCACGTGGAAGGTCAAAGGATATTAGGAAGACAGCATTGCACTCTGTGGACTTCGCTTGTCGCTAGAACGATCAGGAGCCCCCTGGTGACCTCCCCTGACCTGCCACAGGCACAGCCACCCCAGCTTCCTTTCAGGCACTTTTCTATAGGGAGGAAGAGGTTCCCTCATTCACGACCAGGCCCACCAGGCCCATGGAAACAAAATCCAGGCAGAGTAGCCGTTGTGGCTCAACTGATAGAGCATCTGCCTATCATACGGAGGGTCCAGGGTTCAAACCCATGGCCTCCTGACCCATGTGGTGAGCTGGCCCATGCACAGTGCTGCCATGAGCAAGAAGTGCTCTGACACGTAGGGGTGTCCCTGTGTAGGGGAGCCCCATGTGCAAGGAGTGTGCCCTGCAAGGAGAGCCACCCCATGTGGAAAAAGCATAGCCCGCCCAGGAGTGGCACCGCACACATGGAGAACTGATGCAGCCAGATGATGCAACAAAAAAAAGCAACACAGTTTCCTGGTGCTGCATGACAAAAATGCAAGTGGACACAGAAGAACACAGCAAATGGACAGAGAGAGCAGACAACAGGGGGGATGGGAGAGAAATAAATCTTTAACAAGAAACCTCCCAAGCAGGACACCTTAAATCGCTCCCTCTCTAGCCTACACCCCAATTTCTCCCGATACCCAAATCTGAGCTAGTAGCAGAGAGGTGTAGAAGTTCACCTACGATGTCCTGAGAGCTGCAAAAGGGTTGACAGGTCTGTCTGGGAGAATATGTCCAGAAATTCTGGAGAATGGTCCACCTACTTTCAAGAGTTAATTCCCTGTGACTTGGTTTATTTGGTTTCAAACAACTGAAAGATATTTACAGAGAAATAACTGTGTTGGGGGCCCTGTGGGGGTGCAGCAGCCTAAGACGTGGGGTTCAGCCTTCAGTCTAGCCGCTGCCTCTATTTGAAGGTCTTCGAAGGCTTGGCGTCTGCTCTCTGACACCTCAGCTGTGCGCTGCTGGCCTGGGCTCCACAGTTGGCTGCCTTCCTCAGTTAAAGGCTGTCTGTCTGTAAGTAACTCCTGGGGAAGTTAGGGGAGGCTCTCGTCTAGTTTTTGGCTACCTGTCTGGTTTCTACCTGTAGTCAGTGAAAGCACAGGTCATGATCTGACACAGTAGATGACACAATTCTAAGTTGGGAGTCCCTGGACGACTCTGGACCTCTGATAACAGGACTTTGGTTTCCCCTTGGGCTCACAATGGCAAGTAGGGGCCACCTGTGCCACCCCCTAGCCCACTGCAGGCAGGGCTAATCTGCCACGGCACTTTTCTGCTGAACCAGCACGTGGCTTCTTATCCCTTCTCCATGCAATGCTTGAGGCAGCCACTGGCAATGGCTCCAAGTTGCACTCATGGTATGTATTAGGTGCTGCTGGTCTCCCATCAGCTCTCCCTTACAGGCCGTGCACTCAGCCCAGCTGCTGGGAGTGTGGGTGCAACAGTCCATAACTGCACACTTCTCCTCACCTGACCCTCTGCCGACTCCTGTGAGAACTGCCTCACCTGAGCATCTTGGAGGTTCTGCCCTGACAGGTATAATGGTGCAAAAACCTTGTCCCTCTGCCTCAGTGTGGGGTGCTCCGCTCCGCTCTTCATGCTTAAGGGCTCTCCATGGGAGCGTCTCGCCTGCTCTAGCCTGTCTCCCTCGTACCATAGCAGAGCTCACCTGAGAGTACGTCGCCTATAAATCACCTGCACAAGAATCCTGTCTCTGGTTGCATCCTAGGGAACCTGACTTAAGACATTAGGCTACTTGTCATCCCTGCCTCTCGCCTTAAACCCAAGAAGGAAAAACCAAGGACAAAAACAAGCTAATGCGCAAAGCTTTCAATTCCCTCCATCTAGCACAGGAAATAGTCATCCTACAAATGTTGACAGTGCTCTGGCATCCAGGGGACTTACTGGCAAACAAGACCAAGGAAGTACCTGCCCTCAAAGAACTTCCATTCTAGCTGGGATGAGTATTGAGATGACTGGCCTGGGAGAGGGCACTCTCTATCTTGGACCAAATGGAAAGAATTGGGTAGACAGGAAAGAATAGAACAGATCCTGAAGGATCTCCCAGGAGACAGAGGTCAAGTGAAATGAACAAGGCAGGGGATGAGGGGGGAGGAGTGGAGAGAAGTTCAAAGGTGAACAAGGTTTCAACTATTATAAAAGGGCTCAGCAGGTAGCTCTGCACATGACTGAGCAGGACAGTGGGCAGGAGGCTTGGATGAACCATGAAAGGGTGAACTGGTGAGAGAAAAGGGAGGGCGAAGAGGGGACAGGTGGCTTTGCTCCCATCAGCTGGTGCACTGGTGTAGGAGAAAATTCATTGTGATTTTATCTAAAACTCAAAATCCTGTCTGACAAGGATGCTGACCGAACTCCTTGTAAACACCATGATATCATCACAATAGAATATATCATAGGCAAGATAATAATGTAATGCCAATAATATTATTTACCATCTCAGAGCTCAGAAGAATGAAAGCAGCCAGGGAAGAGATCTTGAGGAAGAGATAGGCCTTGATGGACGGGACTGGAGGATTGGCGTGACAGTCAGTTTTGTGTCCACTTGCCTAGGCTGCTGTCACCAGTTATTCAATCAAATGCTAATCTAGGTGTTGCTGTGAGGTATTTTGTCGATGTGATTGAAGCCTATAATCAGTTTATTTTAAGTAAGAAAGATTATCCTAGATAATCTGTGTAGGCCGGATTCAGTCAACTGAAAGGCACATGAGCGGAGCTGAGGCTTCCCTGAGGAGGAAGGAGTCCACCTGTGGACTGGACCGCCCACACATGCCGAGGGTTCCAGCTGGCCCTTCCCAATTTCTGCCTTCTGGATTTCAGACCTGCCTAGCCAGCCCCCACAAACATATAAGGCTGTACAGATAACTGGATATCTTACTGAGCCCTGACTGATACAATTGGTGAGCAGGACAAAGAAGAAAGGCTCTCTGGGTTGGGAACTCAGCATGGAGATGAGTTTAATTAACATATACTTACCGCACATTTACTGTGTGACCAGCAATTTACACCTATTGACTCACTGGATCATCAAAACTGCCCTATGAGTAGGTGCTATTATTCCATTTTATAAATATGGAATCTGAGGCACAGAGAGGTAAAGTAACTTGTCCAAGTTCACACAGGTAGTAAGTAGATGAGCCTGGATTTGAACCAGAGCACTTGCTGTTAGCCCCTGCACAATGCAGAAGGATGGTGTGTCCCGGGGCCTCTGAGCAGGTGAGCTTGGTGCTAAGGGCATATTTGGTGGGATGATGGGGAATAGCAGCTAAGCATGGGAGGAAAGGAGCTAAACTGCAGTGGCTTTTGCAGTAAGCAGTTATGCCTAGTGGCCTCCTGTCATCCCAGCCATGCCATTATGTTGAATCTTGTAGGAATAACCCAGTGATGGCAGAAACTGTGGTCACAGTCTCAGAGGCCAAAGACTGGTTCATTGTGACCTTTGAATCTGACTGTGTTCTTGCAGTTCCAACTACAGATCTCTGTAGCATGATCATGCTAGTACTGCAGCTGGTCATGCTTTCTAACTAGAAGGCACATATTGCAGTGTGGTTTTCTCATTATCGAGAGTAGGGATTTCAAAGTATGTGGCTCATAGATGCTTAGGGATCCATGGAAGAGCTTCAGAGGGTTCATACTCCTCCCCTCAAACTTTTCACCAGATTCCCAAAGGTAACTGTGAACCACAAAAGTCAAGAATCACTACTTAGGTTTTGTGTATAGGATAGCCAAAGGTCTTGAGATGAGGATGGAAAGAGGTTTTTAGAAATATCAAAAACATCCATCATAGAGGCAGCAACTGTGTGTGCAGGCACAGCTGTGATGTCAGTAGAACATCTGGCTGAGAAATGAATTTTCCTATTTTCCAGTAGGATTGAATCATGCAGTAACTGCACTTTATTGCTGAATGCTGCTCATTGCTGGGCGCGTGGTTATCTCTCTGGGTCTACTTATTTGTTAAATAAACAAGTCATACTGGGCTAGCTTTATGGGTTGGCCTTTGGCTGATTTCTGTAGTTTGCAAAAGCCTCAGAAACCAGCTATTTCAGGCACTATTTAAAGGCTGCAGAGAGTAGTGGCTATGCCTGGGGACACGCTGACAGAGCCCGGATCTGAACCTCAGTTGGGCCACTGGGGTGGGTTTCTTTTCCCGGCTTTAGTGCAAAGCCTCAACAATGGCACCTCCCCAGAGGGTGGCTTTAAGGAGTAAGAGTCTGCCCACATGAAGTGCTTAGACCAGAGCCAGGCACACAATAGGCACTTAATAAGTGTAGGTTGTTGCATAATTTATAAAGAGAAAAGAGAGCTGAAGGGCAAGGAATAATATTTGAAAGGTCAGTTCAGAGAGGCAGTATCAAACAAGACCTGGGATTCTTGACCCCTAGTCCATGCTCTCTCCTAGTCCATGCCTCCTTGCCTGCTACCCCTGCTACCAATCTATCCCAGATTATCTGCTGTCTCAGAATCTGCATGGCTCTCTAATAGGCAGGACCTCAGAAAACCCCATCTGCTGGGCCTCTACACACCAGTAAGTGCCTGGTGCTCTTATGGTCTATTCACATGCCCGCCCCCCACCCCTCCAGTCAAATCCCAACACCCCATCTCTGGGCTCTATTCCATCAGGGATATCCTGCTTTACCTCCATGCAAGACACCTTGCTGGGCCTTAGATCACTTTTCCTACACACCTTGCGTTACCTGTACCTCTGGATCCCAGGCTGCCATTGGCTGTGTGTTGTGTCCTTGCTGTACTGGCATTCTGTCATATTCTGATGTAGTAGGTCCTCTATACTGTCAGACAGTCGACCCAGACAGTTCTACCCTTGGTGTTCACCAGCTACCTGCTTCCAGAGGCTTCTCTGAGTTTGCTCTAATTTTCTCTGGCCAGTCCCACCTCATGCTAGGGTACGTGGAGATCTGGGGATGGATGAGTCAGGCAGCAGCTTGAAATGAGAGAACCCCAGAAATGGTGGGCATTGCCTTTAGTGAGCTAGAGTATTACTTGACTGTTGCTAATAACATGCTCTTGCATTCAGTGTTTGGCAGCTTAGAAAGCACATTTATGTTCACTATTTCATTTGTTCCTACAACTACCTTGTGAGGTAGACTGGTTATGTCCATTTAGTGGTTAGTAAGCTTGGGCAGGAAAAAATTAAGTAACTAGCTTAAGGCCATATGATTTTTTAAGAAGGCAAAATTGAAAGTCAGGGCTGTCTGATCAGAAATCCCTTGTTCTCCCTGCTGTGCCACAGCTGGGGATTCAGAGGTCCCTGGGTCTGGAGCAAGCAGAAAGAGGTCAGCAAAATGGGGCTGATGACCGGAGTCTCAGAGGACAGGAGCTTGTTCTAAGGTGCAACCCAGTGGAAAGAGCACACTTTACTGGGCCTGGTTTCTCTTACCTTCCCAGCTGAGCAGCCTCCATCTGGGTAAGGAGATTTGAGAGCCTCAGTCACGGGGACTCCTACCCCTTATCTTCCTTTCTTATCACAGTTCCCTAGATATTGAGTCACAGAGATGAGCGTGGGCTTTCAAAACAACCAGATCTAACTTTAAGTCTTTATTTTACTACCCAGAGATCTTGGGCAAGTTTCTCAGCATCCCCAAGCTTCTGTTTCTTCATTTGCGAAGATGGAATAAACACGTCTGCCTTGCAGTGGGTGTGAAAACTAAATTAAGTGATGAATGTACTGTCATCAGTAAGTGTCCGTGGAGAGGAATGTCCCATGCAGAGGATAAGCCACAGGGCCCGAGAAACCCAAGGGGCTTCCCAGCCTGCCCCTGAGCTGTGTCCTGCCTTCTTCGGGCTCCATTTATTCTCTGGATCCTCATCCATTGCAAGCTAAATGGTACCTCCCCCTCACTGGTGTTTATGCTGTTTCGTCTAGCTACAGACTCTATAGTGCTCCCTGCTTAGCAGTTGCTTTGCCAAGCTGGGCCAATTAAGCTACATTCCTCCAATTGTTTTGGTGGCTTTTCTCTGAACTCCCTCCAACTTGTCTACAAATCGGTTCTAAATTTAGACTCAAGCGCCACATCTTGGAGCCCTGAGTTTCTCTCTGCTCTAGCCAAGCGTAGGCTTGTGTACCTTCAGTGGGTGGATTTGGGGGTTTCTCTATCTCTTTCTTTCTCTCTCCCCCCCCCCCACCCTTCTTACCCTAATCACCAACCCCAAGGCATCAAACATGGCTTTGTGATAGGAATTATTTTGTTTGCAGGGTGCAGGTCTGTATTCCAAAAACAACTTTTTTTTAACTTAAACTCCCAAGAAAATGATGGTAGAGAATTAAAGGGGGATTAATTAAAAAATACAAATTATTTTTAAGCCCTGGAAACTACACCAAGAAAGCAAAACAACCTTGGAATGGCAAGGGAGAGAAGGAAGGAGGTGCAGGCATGAGCAGAGTGATCTGTTTTGTTTCTAAGCATCCCTCCAGCCCCTCCTATACACCTTCCTCATTTGCCTTCACTAAAGCATCAGCCTCAAGTCTTGCTGTGTCTAAAAGAAAGGCTCTACAGAGTCTTCATCAAGCAATTAGTACCCTCCCAACCTCCAGGAGGGAGATTTCAAAGAGCGCTCTTCTCCCCCGCCCCCTTTCCTGTTCCTCAGGCACCCTCCTCCTCTTCTCTGTCTTTCACCTCATCCTTCTCCTCTCTCCTTCCCCCCTCCATCTCTCTTTTATTCTTTCATTCTCCCCATCCTTCTCTCTTCTTGTTCTCTTCCATATCAGTATCAAAGTCACTGTCACCAGCCATCTTGTATACCACTGGAGTGGCGTATGCTGTTAACAGCACCTTCCTGTCCATAGGCTCGTTTGAGCTGTATAAGGACCCTGCAAGGGGTGGGGGCAGCTCCTCACAGCCCCATTTGACACATGAGAGGTGATGTCTGGAAAGGTTTGACAACTAGTGTAAAGTCATAGCTAATGGCTGAGCTGATAAAAAAGACCCAGGACTTCTGGCCTCAGTCTTGGTCACAGTTGGTACCCTAAAAACGTTTGGTGAATGAAAGAATGTTCCCACCGCTGGTTACAGGATCTGATGAAGGTGGCCAAAGCCCACCACGAGGCTGGCAGGGAAGCCACACATCTGAAATCTGTAGCCTCATTCTTGTAACCCAGGGCACACCCGGTGACTATTTAGGAAACCACTGTAGATGTGTTTCTGTTGTCATTCAAGTCCCCAAGGACATGTCACAAGACACGGAGGATGCCCAGAAAGTACTCCAGGGAAGGAGGTGTGATGGTTGGCTGGAGGAAAGGCTTAGCCTAGTGGCTGGAGGTTTTTTTTTTTTTTTTTACAATTTTTTATTGTCTTTTTTTTTTAAAGATACATAAATCACAAAAAACATTACGTTAAAAAATGTAAGAGGTTCCCATACACCCCACACCCCACCCCCACACTCATCTCACTTCACCTACCTCTTTCATGCCTGTGGCACATTCATTGCATTTGGTGAATACATTTTGGAGCACTGCAGCACCACATGGATTATAGTTTACACTGTAGTTTGCACTCTCCGCAAGTCCATTCAGTGGGTTATGGCAGGATATATAGTCCCGCATCTGTCCCTGCAATATCATTTTCCTTAGGCTCCCAGTCTCTTTCTCCTCGGGTCTCAAGGGTGTGTCAGCTGACAAACTTAAATGTGTCAACAAGTGTTTGGATCTAACAGTATTCTGGGTACATATAGGATGGCATTTCCCTGCTCTGTAAAATGGGGCTGTCGCTTCTACAGACATGACCTAACATTTTTTTTTCGTCCTGTAGGAATCAGGTGGGATAATGAGTATAAATAAATGTTACAAACTAAAAAGTTCTATATAAATGCAAATAACTCTTTTGTTTCTACAATGACAATAACCATAGGAGCAAATTTATTTTAAATACTAGTTGGAATAAGAGTTGGAAGTGCCTTTAAGGTCATGCTGCCCCCGTGCCTCATTTTGTGGGTGACTAACTGGAGACCCAGAGAGAAAAAGTAATATGCCCGTATGGCCACCCAGCAGGTGAGAGGACGGGACAGTGTTAGACCCTCTTTTCCTGCCTTACCTCCTTCTATGCTTTCTGCTCTTTCTGGAGGACATTTGCAATCTGTTTTTCTCTCCTTAATTTCTCCCTCTTTTCCTTTCTTCCTCAGAACTCAACACCTGTAAAATGTCTCCAAGATGTCCTAATCTAGAGCTTTTTCTCTATCAAAATAGATCTCTTATGTCCCATTACCTCAAGATCCTGCGATGTGGCTTAAAAATACTTAATGAACTAATTCACATTGAGCAGTTAATAAAGAAGAAACCATAGTGACCAAGCTGCACCACTCCACTTGGGGATCACTTTAATTTCAATAGAGGCCTTCACATTACAGAAAGAGAGAGACGGGGGAGAGAGAAAAGATTGTTCATGGGATTTCAAATTCTGCAGCAGTCCAGTTGAGGTTTCACAGAGAATGCTGTGGATTTGACTTGTTCTTCTGGTGGTAGGGTCATATCTCATGGAGTCTTTCTCATTCCTTTGTCTCATGATTAAATTTATCACCTGTTTTTATCCTTTTAGCTCATTCCTCTGACTTTCCAAGCTCTGGGATCCTGACAAATGGAGGTGCTGAACATCTCCAGTGGCTTGACCAAAGGGGCCTCCATCAGGTGAGCTGGCTTCTGTTGGGTTTGCAGGTCATTCCTTCTCCTCTGGGTCAAGGACAGAGCCTTAATCTTAGTAGTTAGACCCAGCGGGTCTCAATGAATGTAAATGCAATGGAGGGCCAGGGTTTCTTAGGGAATGTTCCCAGGGCAAAGATGGAAGATGTGGCTATGTGAAGGCTGGTATCAAAAGAGGATTTAAAGGAAGGCCATTCAAGGGAGAAGAAACAAACTGACAATTTCCCCCTTGGCATCAGTTGTCTCTTCCCCTTCTTCCTTTCTTCCCAGATGCCCCATAGACTTTCATTTCTCTCATTTCTTCTTGCATGCTTAGAGCCTAATACACATCCTGAAATGTCGTTGTTTGGTCAATACCCACAGTGGACTGCTGGAGACTGCTGCCTCCAGGACAAGGGAGGGTGAAATATCAGGATTTGGAGAGCTTAATGTCAGCAATTTTGTTAATTATCTTCGTCCAGTGTCTTCTTGTTCTTTGTCAGGAAGGTTAAGACTGTGCATACAGGGTACCTAGGAATGCATTTTGTAGGAATGAAACACCACCATTTGGAGTTCGTGTGTGCGCACGTATCACAATCAACAAAGGGTCATAAACGTGTGCGCTCGGCTCCCACCTGTCCCATGCCTCGTGGGGTAGGTATGCCTCTCTGCCTGTATGTGTCTCTTAAAGTCAGAAAATCATAGCCGAAGAGACAATAAAGATTGTCTAGGTTAACCCTCTTGTTTCAGAGGGGAAGAAATAGAAGCCCAGGGCAGCATTCTCATCTGTAAGGTGGGAACCTTGATATCTGCTGTTTATCTCATAGGGGTATAGAAAAGATCAATCAGATCATGAATGTTAATTTGCTTTGGGAAACAAACCAATAAAAATGGGAAAATGTGAGTGAAACCCCAGCATGGGTGGGATAAGGGAGAGACCTGGATCTGCTCGTGAAGGGCAGATCTGTTTTGGGGTACTCAGGCAGGGAAGGCCATTCTCCAGGCTTCCCTGGTACCCGCCCCCATACCCCTGCAGACTGTGCGTGCTGGTTGGGAAGTCCAAAGCCAACTAGGAAGGAAAAAAGGAAGCACAGGGAGGTACCCTGAGGAGGAGGAGGCTGGGAGGGGACAGAGCTGCATCCCTGTTTCAAGCGTTCAAGGCCCCATTATTCTAGAGTCTCTAAGATTGCAGGGCTCAGGGGGTGCTGAGGTGCTGTGGGCCATTGGGACTGGGGTTCAGCGCTGCTGATCCTGAGTGTTAGTCTTCCTGACGACAGCTGGCTGGAACCCAGTAGAACATTGAGGGGGGGCGGGGGGGAGGGCAGGTAACAGTTTTGGGTCCATGAGACCTTTGGTGGAGCCACACTGAGGATTGCATGCAGTTCAGCCCAGTTCCCAACCCATGGCCTGCTCTTCCAGCATCACTGGTCAGGGCAGACTGGGAAGAGAACTACCCTCTGCCCAGGGGACTGGAAGGCCAAGGAAAGGCCCTGCCTGTGTTCTGGGTAGGGTGTAAGATCCCTGCTGGTTGTCTTTCTCCCCTGGAGAAGGCTGGCTCAGACTAGCTGCTCCCTTCCCTTCTCTATTCTTTTCTCAGTTGCTTTAGTCAACACCCTTAATGCAAACCTTTATTCTTGTCTTTCTCTCATAGTGAGTTTCTACTTTTAAATAGATTCAGAATCTTGCTAGATCTCATCACCTTAAATGCAACTCCTGTCCAAGTCCCTATCATCTCTCATCTGGTCTCCCTGCACCTCTGTGCTTCCACTCTTGTTTCCCTATAGTCTCTGCACAGAAGCCAGAGAGATCCTGTCAACCCCTAACTCAGACCATGTCCCTCTTCTGAAGGAACCCCACAAGGGCTCCCCAACTCACATTAAGTACGAGGCCCTCCAGGATCCACATCCCCTGCCAAATGCCTGGATTTCATATCTTATCACTCCTTCCCTTGCTCACTGGGCTCCAGCCACACTGGCCTCCTGGAACAGCCCAGCTCTGTCCTGTCTCAGGACCCTTGCACATGCCAATTCCTCTACCAGGGATGCTCTTCTCCTACATGTCCACATGGCTCATGTTCTCGCTCCTTTCAGTTCTCTGTTCAAATGTCACCTTTACAGAAGACCTTCCCAGTGCTCCTTATATAAACTTGCCAATTGTCTCCCTTCCTAGATGTTCCTTAGCTTACTGAGCCTGCTTTATATTTTTTATTTTTTCCCCTTCCTTTAGAGCTTATCTCCACCTGACATAAGATGGTCATTATTTTCTGGTTGCCACCATGCACCCGGCCAAGGGGTATCATTTGCTGTGAAGTGTGGTAGTCCCAGGAGGTCCCCTCTCGAGTGCCACCTCCATGTGGGAAGAGCAGGAACTTGGTCTGGAGTTACTCACTACTGTAGCCCTACCACTGAGACCATGTTCATGTGCTGGAAACACCTATTGATGGAATCCGACCTCTTCCTCTCCCCTTACCCTCTACCCTGCACCTTTCTCTGCCATGTTTTCCCCTCCAGAGTCCTTCACAGAATCTTCACAAGGGCTCTGAGAGAAGGCCCAAGCCCTTCCCAGTCTCTTAGTTTTGCAGAGAGGGAACCTGAGGTCACAGAGTACAAACACTGTTTTCAAAAAGCCCACACCAGTCCTTCTCCTGGCTCTGCATTTCTTTACCACCTCCAGAAGCTCCATCTTCTGCCAAGCACCATACTTTTCTCTGCCCTCCCAGCAGGAATCAAGTCACTGTTGTCAACATTCATTGTGACTGGTTGTCTTGGCAACAGGGACAACAAACATCCACAGAGACCCCGGTCAGCATGCACCTGGAGTTTAGCCATGCAGCAGCGGTGGTGGTGGGAATGGAGGTGGGTGGGGAGGAGTTTCAGCCTGCTTGTATGGGTTTTCCCAGGAAGCATCTGGGAAAGGGTTTCCAGGCACCTCATTCACCTCTCTCCCCTGGTTGGAACTCCAGGACACTGGCACATGTGATTATACAGTAAGTGGCTTCCAAGGTTGTCCTGAACATTGACATCAAGGGAGAGTAGGAGATTGCACAGGAGTTTTTAGGACCAGAACTGGAAATGGGCACACCACTCTGTCCTCATTCCATTGGCCAGAACTCAGTCACATGACCCTGCCTGACTGCAAGGGGTTCTGGGGAAGAGTCTAGTCATGCGGCCAGGAAAAAAAGGAACCAGTCTGGTGAAATGTCTCTGCAGCATGCTGGGAGGGAGCCTGGCCCTGCAGGAAGAATAGTGTCCGGAGGAAGTAGACTGGAGGTGGACAGTGCTCTGAGCCAGATAGCAGGGATCTCCCATGGGTGCCAACAGCACTCAGTGACAAAACCACCCAGGATTAGAATCCAGATTGACACGACTCCAAAAACATTTGGCTATTGACATCATAAGGTTCTTCTTAGAGGACAGCCTGGGGTCTGTTAAAAGGAGAAAGGAGGGGAGAGGCAGAGCAGGAGAGGAAGTGGTAGAGCGGATGTGGAGAGTTGAAATCCCAAAGTGTATTCTTGGCCTACATAGCAGAACCTTCATTTAGCTTCTGAGTGCCAGGCTACCTTTACCCCCTACTTGGTGCTCCCGAGGTTTTTTGCTGGCAACTACCTTACCTGTCTTTGAGCCTCAAGGACTCAGGTTGCTGTCCACAACAGTGGGGTGAGAAGCAAGAAAGGAAAGCAAAGAGATGGAACACAGATGACATCACAACAGGACCCAGGAGCCCTCAAGCCAAAATCAGGGGTCCTACGTGAAGGGTGGGGAGAATCAGGATCCTTAGAGAAAGAAGTCAGGTAGAAAGAAGTCAGCCTACCCCTCGTGTAGGCTGGGAAAGAGCAGGCTGGAAGAGCCAGGAGGGTGGCCCCAAAAAGAGGCTAGAGAGACCTTCGGGTCAAAGAGAGACTCGCATCAGACTCACCTAGGACCTTTGTAAAAAGGCCCAGGCCCCACCCTAGGCCTTTGGAGGCAGACTTCTCAGGGCTGGGGCTCCAGGATGTGAAAGTTCCCTGCAAGATTTGGCCCAATGGATAGGGCATCTGCCTACCACATGGGAGGTCCAGGGTTCAAATTCAAGGCCTCCTGACTCATGTGGAGCTGGACCACATGCAGTGCTGATGCACACAAGGAGTGCCGTGCCACGCAGGGGTGTCCCCCGTGTAGGGGAGCCCCACGCGCAAGGAGTGCGCCCCGTAAGGAGAGCCGCCCAGCGCGAAAGAAGTGCAGCCTGCCCAGAAATGGTGCCGCACACACGGAGAGCTGACGCAGCAAGATGACGCAACAGAAAGAGACACGGATTCTGGATGTCACTGATAAGGATAGAAGTGGTCACAGAAGAACACACAGCAAATAGACACAGAGAGCAGACAACTGGGGGGCGGGGTGGGGCAGGGAAGGGGAGAGAAATAAATAAATAAATATTAAAAAAAACAACAAAAAAGTTCCCTGCGAGAAACCCATTTGATCTGCAGTTGGGAAAATGAGGCACAGAGCGGGGGGATTGTGAGTTTCCCAAAGCCACTAAGAAAGTTGGTGGCAGAGCCTGGCCTAGAAACCTCACTTCATTTCTCCCAGGCCAATGTCTCTTCTATTCCTGTTTTGGTCCCTTCCCTGGTCATTTAGTTCTCTATAACTGCCTTATGTGTACACACATGCACACACATGTTCCTAAGAGCTGAGGAGGCTGGGTGAACTCACAATCTCCAGCAGAAACCCCAAAACTCTTGACAGTTGGAGGCTGATTTAACCGCCTGTTCCCATAATTGATCCTGCAGCTTGCACAGATCTAATCCATATTTATCATCTCACATTGGGCAACTGGTACCTTCTGTGTGTGCCGGTGCAGAAAGAGTGCTGGCTGCAGTTTGCAAATGTAGAAGTGGGTCTCTGCCCCAGGGGTAGCCCAGGAAAGGTGCCCAAATTCATCTTTGAGACTGGCAGCATTCTCGCTGAGCGCCCCCTGCACAGGGCCCATTTAGAAATCCTGGGAAACATGCAAAAATTCAA
This sequence comes from Dasypus novemcinctus, assembly GCF_030445035.2. Classification (NCBI taxonomy): domain Eukaryota; kingdom Metazoa; phylum Chordata; class Mammalia; order Cingulata; family Dasypodidae; genus Dasypus; species Dasypus novemcinctus. Next base: position 39,317,169 of record NC_080693.1, read on the forward strand.
AAGGAGCTTTTGAGTGAAGGTACCTGGACTGAATTATATAAAGTCGAAATTACAGGGTGCTTTTAAAAATGGCAGTTTTTATTGCTTTCAAAGTGTGTAGGAACCAAATGGACAGACAGGGAGCAAAGTGCGCCCAATTAGAGATGCTTTGGGGACTGCTTTAATGAACAGAAGAGAAAGTTCTGTGTAGTTAAAATGCTTTGTGCTGCTTCCATGTATTGAAATCCAACTTTTTAAAAAACTGAATTAATGTTTTGGGGATGGGGATAATATATACTATTGCTTTGCATGGAAACCCCTTAATTTACATATAATGATAAGGCAGTGATACAGAGCACACTCTCAGCAACACTAACGAGGAGATCCTAGATCCCTGGGTAAACCTAGAGCACAGCGTTCCCTGGCTCATGCCCGCACCCTGGCCCAGCCCGCCTCCCTGGCAGCCTTGAGAGATTCCGGTTCACCCACTCCAGTCTTGGGCATAAAGCCCCTTTGCCCGAAGGTGCCCTCTTCCTCCCGCCCTGGGTCCCAGGCAGACCCCTCAACTTATCAGTCCCCCCATAAGTGAGAACCACCAGCCACAGAAGCTATTACAATAACACGGCTGTGAGACCGCCATTGATTTCCCACTTCCAGTTTCTGCTTTAATCCATATTTTTATTAAACTTTTTGTGCAGGAAGGAACATTTAGGGAAATCATGAAGGGCTGTCAGAAGCTGTTATTAGTCTTCTCAGCTCACGCCAATGAGCTGTTCCAAGGCAGAAGTATTTGCCATCAGGCGTTGGACCCAGGGGCCAGATTGGAAACAGGAACTGATTTGGCCAACAGAAGGGAGAATAAAAGGCAGCTCTTGAGACGCCCGGAGGACAATGGGAGCAGCAGTTTCCAATTTATTTCTCTTCTATTGAATGGGTTTTAGAACCCAGCTCCCACATCTGGCAGTTGGCTCCATCCTTCTCTTAGAATTACTGAGGCTCAGAGCTGGGGATCAGGAGCCTCCAAATCTTTCCACGCAGGCTGATTTGGGGCCTCCCAGGTGTGAGGGTCGGGGCTAGGTGCTGAGGTGCAGAGGCAAATAAGCCCAGCAGCAGGCGGCGCAAAACCCCACTCCCCTACCCCTCATGCCTGAGTTCAAGTTCAAGTTTAAAGATGCCCCACCCTGCCCCCCCAAACTTGGAACTGCTTCCATTTTCATGCTTATTATGTTATTAACGTGGTCTTCACCGCTCCTCCCATGAAAGTGAATTTCTTGAAGGGGAAGACAGTCTCCAAATCACCTTATTATCCCCAGGATTTAGCATCGTGCCTGGCACATATTAGGCACTCAGAAATAGTTATCGATGGGTGACGGAAGAAAGGAAGGAACGAACGAATGAAGAAATGTCTGAGTTGACCACGCTACAACTGACAAGTCCTGGGGACTATGCGGAGAGGAGGAGCATACCCAGGGGAGGAAAGCTGCCTCCAGAGGGACCGAGGGCTCCATCGCGGTTCTGGCGGTTCAGAGGACGACCTCTCCTGCTTCGCAGAGTAGCGCGGCGCACCCTTACTTTGGTGGCCCCTGAGGCTCGCCCAGAGTCCCTGCCCTGCTGTCCGGTCGCCCCCAGCTCGGTGGTGCAGTGCTGAAGGTGTGGAAGGCAAGAGCTGCAAAGCTCCTCCTGTGGCCAGGGGATTGAGGAGCTGACCTCAAGTGCTGGCCCCCCCACTGAGTGCCCAGCACTTCTTTGACCCAGTGGGGAGTGCCTGAGGATCCTGCAGAAAATCAAGGCACTCCCGGCCAGAAGGAGCACTAATTAGGAGCCCAGAACACAGGGTATGGAACAACCTGAGAATAGTTTAAGCAGCAGATCAACAAGAGCCACATAAAGTGGGAACAAGGACCCAGGTGGTACAGAGGTGCTTTCAGTGCTCTCTGCTGCTCCTGCCTGAGCGCACCCTCCTGGGGGGATGTGTGGGATGAATAAATTCAGAAGAAACACCAACCTGGAAGGTACAGGGGAGGGAGGAAATGCCCATTGGAGACCACCTACTAGAGCCGGCCCGGGGCTGCTCCTCTAACTCCTGCCCCGCCCGCCCACGCTGCCTGCTCTGATTTCCGGGCCAGGGCCTCTTCTCACTACACCCTCCTCAGCTGAGTCCAGAGCTCCTTGGGGGACTCAAAGAGGATCTTACGAAAGCTGCTTGCTCTCTCCCATGGGAAGTGGGCCGTGGCTGGATTTTTCTTTCTCATTTTCTGCACGCAGATGAGAGGCAGAATGGTGCCTGCGTCTCCCAGCTGGGGGAAGTGATGGAGACATCTGTCACCAGCTCCTGCCTGGGGCTTCTCCAGCAGCTCAAGTCATGGGTAACTTTCACTCACAGAAAGGGCTGCCCTGGCCTCCTGCAAGGGGGTTTGGACCACTCCCTGCAGAAATCTGGGCAAAAATGTGGCTGGGAATAAGCTGTTTTTGTGACCCACTGGGCACCACACTCTTAGGACATCAGCAGACAGTGTCCCCAGGGGAGAGAGAGAGCTGGGGAGGGAGGGGCTCAAACTCAGGGCCCGAGGATAAAAGGCCGGGGGGCCTGAGCGGGTTTAATCTGGAGACAGGAAGCCTCTGGAGGCCTCGGACTGAGTCCTCAACCCAGGGTTCCACTGCGTGGGCTGCCAGGGCCAGGGGGATGAGGCTTGTTCTGAACCGTAGGTGGAAGTTAGAGAAAGTAGCCTTGGGCCAAGGAAAGGAAGGTGTTAGAACTGTCAGAAGATGGAATTAGTAGGCTCAGTGTGATGGAAGCTTCTGTCTCTAAAACAGCACCCCCACAGGCATGGCATTGTATAGTTTTCCCATTTGTTTACTTTTTAATCCACCACCATCTGTCTGAGGAGGGCTGGGCTCATATTTCCATATCACCACCCTCATTTTAGACCAGGGATTCTTAACCAGGGGTCCATGAGCTTGAGCTGAAATTCAAAGAAACAGCATGTGTTGGTGTGGGTGTGATGTATTTATTAAATAATACACAGTGTAGTGTGGACTTAGTAAGGGGCTGTGGTTTTCATCTGACTGGCAAAGGAGTGCGTGGAACAAAAATGGTTAAGAGTCCCTGTTTGGACAGTAAAACTGAGGTTCAGAGAGGTCAGGGGTCTTCTGGAATCACCTGCCCAGCACAGGGTAGAGCCGGGTTTGAAGCCGAGTCTCCTTCCTCCCATCTGGAGCTCCTGTCGCTGGGTGCTCAGTCCTGGGTTCACATAAAAGTCTCAGGGGTATTGGAAAGGACTCATATATTTTAGGTACCTTCCAACTGTAGGACCCAGGAGTCCACGAATGTAGGTCTGTGGATTTTAATTGGGTGAATGAACTCAGTCCAGTCCCTGAACTTCTTTGGGCCTCCTTGTCCTCAGTTTCATATTGGGTTGGAACGACCTTCTTCCCAGGATTGTCATGCCTGGTGGTCCAGAAACTCAGCACAGAGCTGATTCAATGCTGGGGATCTCTGGAACCCTGTGGACCTTTTTGGGCCCTAACTAGGAACCAACACAGATTTCCTTTGCTCTAAGATTCTCAAAAAATAAGAAGGGGGGACTTTTGCACTCCCCCTACCTCTTTGAGCTAAATGGGTATGTAAGACACAGAGACCCTGATTGTATTCACTTTCCTGCATCCTCTGCAGCTCTCCATCTGGTTCTGGTTCTGTCTAATCTCATTTTCTGCCAAGTCTTTCTGTGGTATACCTGGGTCTTTAACTCAAAGGCCAAGGTATGACATCTTTATCCTCTAGTTCCACCCTAACAAGTCTGCTACAGCAAGAGATGTCTTGTGTTCAGCTGCATGAATGGCAGGGTGATGAGAGCGCAGGGTTTGGGGGACATACCGGCAGCACTTCACAAACGTCATCCTGCCACAAGGGTATGCCTCAACTCCACCTACCGCTCTTCTCTGCAGGCACTTTTGCTAAGTTAGCCACCATCACCTTCCTCCAGACTGCCACAAGGGGATTCTAAAAGCATTCACTCTTGGTTTCAACCAGTCCATTTTCCTTAGAGTTGCCAAATTTACCTCTTTGCAGTGCTACGCTGGGTCATGTCCATGCCCTGCTTGAGTGACATTGAGGGCCTGCCACTGCATTTAGGATGAACCACAGACTCCCTGCCTGAACCGGCACCTGCCTGCGCCTCTGGTTTCAAGTGCATGGCTCTCCCCCTTGCTGTCTAAGCCACAGTCGCTCTGGCCTCCAACCAGCTCCCTAAGCATGCCAAGCACATTCCTTTGCACATGCTGGTTCTTCTTCCAGGAATCATTTTCACTCTGATCCCCATTGCTTTCTTCTGTAACTTTTCATCCTTAAAGCATCAAGTTAAACCTCATTCCCTGAGAAGCCTTCCTGTACCCCAATCTAAACCAGATTTCTCCTGCAATTCCCTGTCCTTGAGCCACTCTTCACTGGCTTTAGCATCGCTTGGAATTACAGATTTTGTGTTTCGTGTTCACCTGTGTAGTGTAGGTGCCGTGAACCGTGACTGCTGTCCATCCAGCCCTGTATCCCCGGGTCTCTCAGGGCCTGGCAATCAAGAGATGCTCACCTCTTATCTGCTGAGCAAGTGGGGGAGGGAATGGGGGAAAGGGAAGTGAAGATAGAATGAAGAAGTGGGAGAAGAGAGTGAAGGAGGGAGAGGCAGAGGAAGGGGAGAAGAGATGGGTGGGGGAGGGCTAGTGAGGTGCAGAGGCCCCTGGCCCACCGCGGGGCTTCCTGCACCTCCCAGCAAGCTCTGGGGCAGTCTGCTCCGCTGGGTAGCTGGTGCCCTCACCTGACAGATGGAGCATGTGCACATGTGCACACACACAGCATCATGGTGTGTGTGTGTGTGTGTGTGCATGCACACATTGGATGCATGGCTTGGAGTCAGAAAAGAAGCTGATGTTAGTGCTGTCTCCCCACTTCGTCTCTTACACTGAGCTCCTTCCCCTAATGGTCTGAGGTTGGTTTCTGTTTTATTTTGTTTTGTTTGCTGTAACAGGCAGAAAATGAAAGGGCAGGAAGCAATTGGGGGGCACACCATACAAATTAGCCTCTGGAAAATCAGTGCAGAGAGCCTGCACTTCCCTCCAGACTGAGGAATCTGGCTTGCCACCAGGATGATTTCTGGAGATGGGTTCAGTAGGTGGGCAGGGAATCCACAGACTGCTAGCTAGACCCCCAGACTTCTGCTCTCAGGCAGCTCAGATTAGTTGCTCAGTCCTTGGCCCCCCATGTGGGTAGCCTCAGCTGTCCCAAGTAGCCCTCCTAGCCCCCGTCTGCTCCCCTTACTTTTCCACTCTCCTGCCCAATTGAAAGTGCGGCGTCTCAGCCTCAGAGCCCTGCTCTGTGCCGACAGTGGGTGTCTGGTCATGAAAAAGGTACTTGGTTGTACAGGCACGTGCTCTGGGCTCCAGTCAACTCAAGTAAGAAAGCATCCAATAGCCTAGCCTGGGCTCTGAATTTGTGTGTTGCAAGCTTCCTCTGAAGTCAGCATTCTAAGATCTTCCCATACCAGCACTTGCAGATCTCTCTCATTTTATTTAATGAGTGCAGAGTATTCCATCATATTGTGGTGCCATAATTTATTCAATATGGCCCTTACTGAGGGACGCTTTGTTTCTGGTATTGTTTACTTTTTTCTACTGCAGCCAATGCCGTAATGAATATCTCTGTACTTAAATTTATTAGACAGATTTTTAGCATTAGGATTGCTAGGTTAAAAGGCATGTGCATTCTTACATTGATAAATGTTGCCAAATTGTCCTTCCCAAAGTACCACTTTTCCTCCCCACAGGAAGGAAAGGGGTCTGTTACCCCATATCCTCACCAGGACTGGATTTTAATTTTGCTAATTTTGTAGTTGAGAACAGTATGTTATTCTTTTCAGGGTGTGTTCTTCAGGGGAATGTTTCCCCATCATTGGCCACTAGAAACTGTCTCTTGAATGAACTATTTCACTGACTGGTTGAAAAATAAATGAGACAGAAAAAATGCAGTGTGTCGGGGCCTTCGTCACCCTCAGTTGGAGCGATACCCCACCAAGCTACCCGCTGTGCTCTCGGCATCCTGCAACGTCTGCTCCAAATCCCTCCGTGATTCCCTGCCCGGTGACCTGGGATGTAGCACACAAATATAACCCCAAGGTCCCTTTTCCCTCCCCCTTAGAATGAGACAACCCTGGACAGCCAGCACCTTGTCATCAGAGCTGTTCAAATAAAGGCCGAGGGATTGCTTGCTGGAGATAGTACAGAAACGGATTTCGGCAATGAGAGAGAGGCTAGATTACATCAGGACTTGAATTTATTTTTAAAAATGTATCCACTATAATTTTTTCTGATTAAAAATTTTAATGTCCTTGAAGCGAATTTGAAAAATACGGAAAGGCAAAAAGAAGGATGTATTAATTGCTTTCAATCCCACCATCCAAAAGTAATCAGTATTCTGATTTTGGATTTCTAGTGTTTTATAACACCCACATTCTACACACACACACACACATTTGCCAAGACCTTGGGTGACTTTGGCAAGTCACTTTTATCCTCTGGGCCTCCATTTCCTCATCTGTAGAATGGGTATAATAATAGTATCTACCTCACAGTGTTGTTGTGTGTTACATGAGTTAATTACATATAAAACTGACAAGTAGCAAGAATTATATATGTGTTACTATTATTATTGTTAAATATTGCTTTCCCTTGTATGAATAATTCATCTAGATCCCCTTCTGTTGAACATTTGGGAGTTTTTCTAGCTTTTCCCATTATAAGTAATACTGCAATAGTCAATCTTGTATGTAAAAAACTGTGACCTTTTGTGGCTGTGGGAATAGTAGTACATCTGATAATATGGCTAATTTCAAAGTTTTTAAAAAATATATATTGCCAGATGTTTTCCAGAAAAATAGTGACAACTTGTATTTTACCAGTAGTATGTAAGAGTACTTATTTCCCTGCACATTCACCATAACTATGTTACCATTTAAAGCAAATACTGTGTGTGTACTTTTGTTAATTTATGATCAAATGGCCCTTCTTTTTTTTTTTTTTTTAAAGATTTATTTATTTATTTAATTCCTCCCCCTCCCCTGTTGTCTGTTCTTGGTGTCTATTTGCTGCGTCTTGTTTCTTTGTCCGCTTCTGTTGTCGTCAGCGGCACGGGAAGTGTGGGCGGCGCCATTCCTGGGCAGGCTGCTCTTTCTTTTCACGCTGGGCGGCTTTCCTCACGGGCGCACTCCTTGCGCGTGGGGCTCCCCCACGCGGGGGACACCCTTGCGTGGCACGGCACTCCTTGCGCGCATCAGCACTGCGCATGGCCAGCTCCACACGGGTCAAGGAGGCCCGGGGTTTGAACCGCGGACCTCCCATGTGGTAGACGGACGCCCTAACCACTGGGCCAAAGTCCATTTCCCCCAAATGGCCCTTCTTAAGAGGGAAAATAATTTAAAGAGAAACGTGGTAAACTGGACATAAAATTGGAGATGAAACTAAAATACTAAATGGCCAACCTTGGGGAATGGAAACCTTCCGAGGCTCACTCGAGGAGAACCCTCAGGGCTTGGCTCCAGCGTCAGGAAGGCCATGGACACCCTGAATTTCAATGAGTCACCAAGAGCGCTGTTAAGACGGAGCAGGAGGAGGAGAGAGGGGTGTACGCACACCGATCTGTACAACTGTGTCCCCACTTGTGAAAATTAGCAGAATGATCCATGCGGGCATTCGTTTTCCAGATTTTCAAGGGCTAAGGAGAATTCCCGGAAAAAAATGAAATCAACCTGAAAACGGTTCATTCTGGTAAATTAATAGTTCTAGAGCTTTGCTACTACCTGGGGGCATAACCTTGGATGAGTCACACCCCCAATCCTGTGATAAAGGAGTCAGGGAGTCAGAGAGCATGCTCTTGAAGATTCCTTTCAGCTCAGGCATTTCACGGGTCTGCTCTACCTAAGTTTATGAAAGAGATTGGTAGTGAACCCTGCTACACATTTTAAGCCATGACCCTTGACCAAGACATGTAATGGGAGGCACTCTTCAAAGTGACAAAATGCATTAGCTGGCCTCGGCCCCGTGGAGCCTCCCTAACCACGAGCTGTCAGCGGCTTCTGCGGTAGCCCTGGCTTCAGCGAGGGAGAGCGTCTGTGCTCTCCAGCCATCAGGGTCACCCCGCGATCTCATCTCAGCCCTGTCTTCTCTGAGTCCAAGAGATCTGGCCTCTGCCTTCTTCTTTTACCTGAGAGGATTGAGGGCGGGGAGGGATGGAGCTGGTACAGCCACATCCTAGACAGTGAGCCACTGCAGAGAAAGGAGTGGAGGTAGATTGGACCTACCTCAGAGACTTGTCATGGAGATTAAAAGCCTTACTACTTCCATAGTGTTTAGAAAAGTGCCTGGCATGTGGTAAACCTTATGTAAACGTTTGTTGAATACATAGACAACTTTGAGGGAGTTGGTGTGGTCCAGCAAGGCTGGACACTTCTTAGGTGTGTGCCCTCACACGAGACATCTCACCTCTCTGAGCAACGGGCTCCTTCCCTGTAAATGGGATTTAACAACAGTGCACTTCCCAGTAGGTCTTTGGGTGCAAAGGATCCCGCGGACAGCCTGGCACATAGCAGATGCTTAAAAGCTATGATAGTTAAACTTATTTCACAGTTTCTACAGGGATCCTATGCAGTTGATGTTATTAGGGTCTCTATTTTACAAGTGAGGAAACTGAGGACCAGAGAACCAAAGACTCATGTCCAAGACCGGATAGCCAGGCAGTAAGAGACAGAGCCGGGATAGGAACCCAGGCCATCTAGCTCGGAGTCTCACTCGCTGGAATGAGAACTCAAACTACATGAAAGGGGCAGGCTGAGAGTGGGAGCGAGGAGGTGGGGTGCGTGGGGGGGGGGGGGGGAGGTAGGGGGGTGGGAGGCGGGGAAGGTCACAGAGCCCTCCTGGGTCACAGGTCAGAAGCATCCCCCGCTCCCGCGAAGAACAGTCTCTCACTCCGGCCCGGCCCGGTATGCCAGGCCCTGAGTCAATACCTTAACCTTTCAAAGGACGTGGAATGAAATTAGGGCCTTGCATCCTGGGTTTCCATTTGAAAAGGTCGAGGCTAAATTAGTGGTTAGATGGCTGCAGAATGTCTTCATTTCCTCTGCGCTCCTTCCTGGGGCATCAGGGCTGCACAGCATCGGAGCAGCTGGAAGGTGAAGGGGAGTGTTGAAACTGCCCTGGCCGGAGGAGGGGAAGAAGAAGGTGCCAGGGAAGCAGCTGGGAAGGGAGAGGTGCTGGGTGCTCAGGGCTTGCTCTGTCCTGCACTGCGCCGTGTGCTTCCTCAGGGGCACTTAATCTTAGTTCCTCTTCAGTAGATGATACCACCCAATTCAGAGGTGAGAAAATGGAGTCTCAGAGAGGATAAGGAGTCTGTCCCTGGTCACACAGTGAGTTTTCTTTTTTTTTTTTTCCCCTCTCCAGGGGTATCTGGACAGAGGTGGCTAAATATATCATAAAGGCTACCATGATATGTTTTAAAGTGAGTTTTGTCAGAGACTTCAAGGCAGGAAGTCCTGGAGGAAAGAGGGCTGGGGAAAAGGTCTGAGGGCAGAGTTACAGGCCAAGGACATCAATAAATGGTTCTGTTGCCGGCAGGCAGGGGAGCTTATTGGGAACCCTTCAAAACTCATCATGAGTAAAATAGTTCCTAACTGCAACGGATCCGAGCTGCTCTTCAGAGCCCAAGCTCTCCTACGGAATAGCGGTGTGACCTAGGGCTAGTCATTTCACTTCTCTGCACCTTGCTCCATTCATTTGCAAAATATGGAGACACCTGCACTGCCTCATCATAAAGGATGATTGTCAAATTGTACACAATAAGAATAGAAAGGAAAGCACTTGTTACTGTGACATGTTATATCACTATAAAATAATAATGGTAATAAGGAAGAGAATAATGAGATAAAAGCTCTCATTGTTAAAACTCTGAATCCAGTCAAAGCTCTAAGATTCTGCACAAGAGCAAAAACCGCAGAGTAAGCTCTAGTACTCAATCCGGAATACCTAGTGGCCAATTCTGCTCACTGAGCATATTCTTAATAACAACTACTATGTTCTGAGCACATACTATGTGCCTGGTAAGTATTGTGCTAAGTACTCCCAGCAACCCTATATGCATATACCATTGCATTAAATACTCTTTTTACAATGGAAGAAAGTAGTATTCAAATGAGTTAAGTTCACACAGCCAGTAAGTGGTAGAGCAGGAATTCAAACCCTAGTCAACCAATAGAAAGTTCATGCTCCTAATAGCAGTTCTACCTTGCTGCTTATTTGTAGCTGACTCAGGTCTCTACTTACCCCTCTGCCCCCCACTCACTTGTTGTTCTACATTAGTACAGAATGCCCCTTTCTCCCCTCTTTCTTTCTTATCAGTATCCCCTTCTGAAGGGCATCAAATTCTTGGCAGCTGGAAGGCATCGAATTCTGGAGGGAATTGAATTCTTCCCAAGGAAACCTACTAGGTTTCCATGAAAGCAAGGCAACTGGTCCAGAGCTGAGCATGTGGGAGGAGGAAAATAGACAAACCAATGTTTGGTACTAAAAACCCAGTTGACTGATCCTTATTCTTTTAATCTCAGCTGTTATTCTGACTAATAATTGAACATAGTGGATATTGTCTGTTGATACTCAATATTATCCCTGCTTTACTAAACTATTCTTGAACCTCAGGAGCTGGAAGCCTGGAAACTGCATGTCCCAGACTCCTTTGCCAGCAGGGATCAGTTAGATTCTTCCAAGGAAGAGCACTTTGTGTGAGATTTCTAAGATAAAAGAGAAAAACCTACTATTCTCCCGTGGCAGCTGTGTGGGCATGAGTGTGGCCTTCGGCCATCAGCAGATGTGAGTTTTCCCAGGGACTGCTGGGCATCCCTCTGCAGGCATCTGAGATTGATGGTGGCTTCCTTGCAATTTCTGCATTTCCACATCTCCTGAAATACAGCAATATCCTGCCTGACCTCCTTTGCCTCTACCATTGCAAGCATTTTTCAAGCCTCTAGTTCCCTGTACTAAATATTTTCCTATTTAAAAGGTATAGAGTGGCTTCAGTTTCCTGATCTAACACTGGTGAATACATTAGATATTCCCTACAAGGTAAGGCACCCTTATATAGAAAGCACTCTTGGGAAAGCCATTTAACCTCTTGGGCACCGGTTCTCATCTACAACACAGGACAAAATATATTTTCTTTGCTTACTTCACAAGATTATCATGAGGGTCAAATGAACTACTGGATGTGAAAATATGTTCTAAACAATACAGGTTTTCACACAAGAAAAGAATTACTATTTGTGTCTTCATCTTTGTGAGAAAACTATCTACATTTTGCCCACAAAGAGATACTAGTAGCCTCCTTGTCAGACCCATAGCTTTAAAAAGAAGTCATAGCTGGTTGTCCCCACCAGGCATGTGTGTCAGTCTCCTACCCAGATTCTAGGTTCGACCAAACTGGACTATGATTTAGATATGGCCATTCAGCTCTCCTTATTTTCAATCAACTTGAAAACCTCGTGACGGGACTGAGCGTATGTTCCCACAGCTATCTCTGGGATGCTCTGTTGTCTTAGCAGAGAGCATATCTAAAGACAAAACAAAGTACAGAGGCCATGGAAGGGAAACAAATAATCAAATACTCATACCTGAAGATTACCTTGCTTGATACAATTCCTTTGTGGTTTTAGCCCTGGACAATACTTGCCTTCATCCCTCTTCTTATGAATCTGAGAAAACTCTTCCACTGTGAATACTCTGGGCTCTGGGTTCTTCATCTGCCGCAGCTCCCCACTGGCTCTGAACTCAAGTCCAGACTCCTCAGCATGGCACAAGCAGCCTCACACGCTCTCTCTCTCTCCAGACTCAGATCTTCCCATTCTTTAAACTCACCCCACAAGGCCCAAATACTTGCGCCAATAAGCTCAAGTCATGCTAAGCTCTTGGGGCTGCCCAAGTACATGAGGCTCTCTCATGTGCTTGGCCTTTATATATGCTGCTCACTCCACAGAGATATTCTTCCTTTGATACCTGTTTTGGAAACCATTAATCATCCTTTGAGTCCCATTTCTAGAAATATTTCCTATGTGAAATTTTCCTTGAACCCTCCTCCTTCTTCTCCTATTCTTGCACTACACTGTGTAGTAGACTCCAACAACTACCAGAGTATGGTAGTTGATTATTTCCATTATTTGTCTTCTTCCAACTAGACAGTGAGCTTATATAGAGCTGGCTGTGATGAGTGGTCAAATGTTAATAATCTCTGTGTCATGGGTACCTATCACTTCAACTAGAACCATAAGACTGATGGCAGTATGGTAAGAGAGGGATGGTAGTGAGAAAAGAGAGAATTGGATTAAAAAAGAAAGTAACAAAGTACAAAGGGAAAAGAAAGATTTCTTAATGGAAGGATTTTATCTAATAAAAAATGAAATATTCAGTTTGGAAGGGCCTTCCCAAAACCTTGAATGTCTTTCATAAAAATGGACTCTCCAGTGGGTTGCAACAAGACCAAAATTGAACAAGATAGTCTGTTTCAGTCAGCAATCGCAGCAATGTTGCTGTGTAATGAACAACCTCCAAATCTCAGTGGCTTACAAAACAAATATGTGTATTCCTCATGTACAGGTCACAGGGTTGGCTTATCTTGACTGATCTATTGTCTGGATTGTCTAGTCTCCGCTGAGATGGATGGGTTAGACTATATTCTAGGCTTTGGGTTGGATTGGAATTTACCTCATGTGTCTTCATCAGCCTGTGGCCAAGGACTACTCATGTCACATTAATGCAATAGTGGCTGTCAAGAGCACAAGAGCAGCAAGCAAAAACACTCCATGCCACAAAACCTCTCGAGTCGGTACTGGTTCACTGTCACCACTGCCTATACCTCATTGACCAAAGCAAGTCACATGACCAAGCTCTACATAAATATACTTCCCCTACCTTAGGGGGAGGCCTTGCCAGGTCACTTGGCAAAGAGCATGGATGTATAATCCTAACACAGGCAGGAAATGAAGACTTGAGGGCAATGATCCAAACACCACATGGTCCATTGATATTGGGGGTGGGGTGGGCAAATGTTAGTACCTGCATGCATATTTTCATCTAATACATTAAAAAATTAAGCTTTACTATTTTATATGTATTTTTATTACTCATATATATAATTGTTGCCTCATTTGGAATGTATCTCAGACTATCAGCTGTCACTAAAAGAGTGAGCTCTCTGGGTGTCTGGAGGGAAACAGGGGCATCCCATACACAGCAGGTTGGTGCTGGGCAACACTGTACACTTTTGCACTTTCAGTAGAAAACATGTGTTGCAGTTCAAGCGTACCCAATTAAATGGGCTTATAGATTATGTTATCTAGTTTTAACTAAACCAAAGCTCACAAATGGACAAGTGACTTCAAAAGATGTCTGCAAAAAAGCCCAAACAAACTGCAAATGGAAGGTTATACTAATTATGTAAATCCAAGCAGACACCACCACCAACTATAAACCTGGCAAAGCTATCAATTCTCCAAATCCTAGTTTGAGCTCTTTTGCATATTTGCTGGCATGGAGAGGATCAGTGAGGTAGGAACAACGCTGTGTGTTTTACCCTCTCTCCTTACATGACTTTGTATATTCGGACATCTTTTCAGAGTCTCCATTGTCTGGCACCTGTAGAATTATGTTCACCTCAGCCCCATTTTCACTAAACCCTGACTACACTACTAGGTAAAACAATGATACTCAACAAGTCTGGCAAGAAATGAGCCCAGAATAATAAAAACTATCAAGAAGTCATTTGAAATATGGGTTTATACCCACGAGTGTTAAGCATGAACTTGGCATTCAACCTGTATTTGCCTTCAGATATTAATGAGATATGAAGCAAGTCACTAAAGTTAAGAAACCAGAACATAGCCACAAACTTCTATCATTTGGGGTTGATGTTTCTAATCAAGCAATATTCAATCCAGGACTTTACACTACGTCATGAAAACTAACAGTAGATGTCTGGATACTACTTTGGAGTTTCCTTGTTTACTACTGAAATGGCACATATTATTTGGGAAACACTGTTTTCTGCTACAGTAAAAGTAGCTGAATAAGGTATGGTAAACAGGAGAGAAAAAAAAACAATTGTTAGAACAGAGTAGGCAGGGTAGGAGATCTGCTATACACTTGAATGAAAGTGTAGATAAATCAATCTTGTTTCTAGGTATATCTGTTATGAGATTTGTTTTTGATAATTTTTATAATCATTTTGATTTTTAACAATATTGTCAATAAGTTTGATTTGGGCTCATTAATAATCTCAGTAATAATTTGATTTCAATATATGAAGACCTACTTTTTTGTAAGCTACTAAAAACGATGTACTGGAAAAGTTATATTCTCAGTAATAAATGGCTTCTTTAATTAAAAACAATGCTTTAAGAGGAAAAGATGTAGCAGCTTCTTTGCAATAAAAAAAGGATTCAGGGATAAGGCTGAAGAGAGAGCACCCATGTGAAGTTCATCTACTGAATCATTCATAGGCAGGCAATTGCAGTAAGAAATGGGAGCAAGCAAAACAAAAGGTCGTGGATGCCAGTAATGTAGTTATGTGTATAAAAACAACAGCTTAAAAATACAGTCCATCATTAGGATTCTTTGTAATGAGAAAGTAGGTGACCATGACATCTCTAGGAGCTCAGAGTTTCCCTGATTGTCAGAGCAAGCACTTAAAACAGATGCTAAACTTTACACATAGCTGCATGTTATTCTTTTAAAAAGGACAAGCATTCCAAATGTGATGACCTTTTCTTTGATGACAAGTGGCTGTCAGGAGCATACTACCTAGAAGATATTTTCTGGGGGAAAAGAAAAAAAAAAGCACACTTAATCAGTCCCTTCAAGGTAGAGGTGACATTTTAACAACACGTAAGAGAGCAATTGCCTCTCAAAAGAAAGTCGTGCAATAGAGAGAGCATTTGGAAAAATGAGTTTTTGGAAATGTTGCCATTGTTAGGTGATTTTGTTGCCAGAAAATGATGTGTTTTCCCTATAAAAGTTTCCATATCTGTACTTACAGAAAACACCGAAAGAGAATGTTCTGATCTGCTTTCAAATATTCTCGAAGGGAACTTTCAGTGCAATTTTGAACTCATTTGTTAAAACTGTAAGAATGCAATACCTTTAATTCAGTTTGTCAGAAAGACTAACCTACTTGTAAGATATTGGAAAAATTTAAGTAGGGTTGGATGCAAGCAGAGTAGAAGAGAAAACCACCTCCTGAGTTTTCCATACTAAACCTCTTTTAATGCAGCCAGGGAGCTCATTCATTAGGCTACCAGAGCACACAGGATGATGGCAAAATTCCTCCAGGTCTCTACTCCACTTGATTTCAGCATTTTATTTTATCTTATGAGTGAGGGACTCCTGTGTATAATGTCACAATCTCCTGTCTACAAGGTCCATTTGTCCACATTAATCATGAAGAGTTGGTATTGTTTTTTGAAATATTTTCGAAGCTGGTAAAGTCTTAAATGGAGTCAAGTGACAGCCTGTGAGAAATGAAATCATCCTTTCTTATTTTAGAGTCTCCCCATAAAATTAGCAACTTTGCAATATTTCTGTAGAGAGATTGATTTTTATATCTCTCAGAAAATAATTCAGAAAACATTTTTAAGGCTATAGTTTCATCTCCAGCCTCTTGTTCCTTATGAGATGGAAATGATGATTTTTTTAATGGAAAACATCTATTTGGGGTCAGACTGCAAAGCTCGGTTAAACTGGAGGTAATTGTTATTACACGCTTCTTCGATTAATTTTCAGCTTTCTTCCATCCTGTGACTCAAATCCAAGCCTATCCCAGATTCTCCAGGACCCAGTGTGGCTTCCTTGGCCTCTGCTCTCCAGCCTCTCTGAGCCCATCTCCTTATCTCCTTCCACTCTCCTAATCACTCATTAGCTACACGGGCCATCCTTCTTTTCTGGAAGCACACACACTCACCCTGCTGGGGTCTTTGTCCTTGCTAGTCCCGCCCCCAGGGCTGCTCTTCCTGGGGACCTCTGAGGCCAGCCCCTTTGCACTGAGGCTGGGCCAACAGGCCACCTGTCCCGGGGCCCTCCCTCAGCCTCTCTCCCTAGTACAGCGTCAGCCCAGCCAGTCCCATCACATAACTCAGTCTTAGCTTGTTGATGATGTGTTTACTGATTGTAGCAATCATATAAGGGGGCCCAGCCCTTGTCTGTCTGGTTTACCACTGCACTCCAGTGCCCACAAGAGTGCCTGGTGCACAGTAGTTTGCCAATAACTATTTATTGGATGAATAAATGAGTGGAATCCAGCAGGTGTCAAAAGCAGATGCCTCCTCCGAAAGTAGAATGGGGAGAGGCGAGAAGCCTCTCAATGTGAGGTCCCTCGTGGAGGAAGCAGGGAACTCACTTACTGAATGCCCAGCAGGGGTTGGTCCCTCTGACAAGCATTCCCTCCTCTCCGCAGCCTTCAGGGGAGGTGGCCCCAGCGCTGCTGCCCAGATGAGGAAAGGGGAGCGCCTCCAGAGCCCCTCAGTAAACACCTGGCAGAGCTGTGGCGTGTGACTGCAAACGAGGAATTTCATCTACTAAATGAGGGTAGCGGCTCTTGGCTCGGGTTGTTGTGAGCCACGTTAAGCACCTGGAACACGCCTGCACTATTGTGCTGCCGGCATCGCAGTCGCGATCGTTATTGCCGTGAATCGTACAGTTTCTCAAGTGTTTCTCTCCCTCCCTTCCTTCAACAAATACTCCTCTAGCTCCTGCTAGATGCCTGACACCCTGGTAGGGATCTGAGAAGAACTGGTAACTGGAAGGCACGTTTCACTGTCGGCGGCATGTGCAAAGCGCCACGGGGCGGGCAGGAGGAGAGTGTACCACTGCCTCGTTGTTCCTGAAAAGCTTTGCAGAGCTAGTTGACGTCTGAGCCTTAAAGCAAGGAATGGAATTCTTCCAGATTTAGATGTGAGGGGCAAGGAGAAGTATAAAGAAACTTGTCAGGGCTGGGCTTCAGGATTTCCTTGGAATAAACAAACATTACAGTTATGGAAAAGGAACAATCACACACATGGACGTAGTTTGAAAGTTGAGTGCTAAAGTGGCTAAATGCAACCTTTCTATTGTAGGTCAGATCCTGTTTCATAAAGGCGACATTTTTCAGGGGAAACAGCAGAGGTTTTGCTATCAGTGTGTCGCCAGAACGACAACTATGCTAAGTGACTTTGGACAAGTTTCCATTCCTCTCTGGGTTTTTGTTTGTTTTTGTCTCTTGCTTGTTTAAAGAAAAAATAACTGGAGGGAGATAACAATCCTTACTTCATAAGGTTGTTTTAAGAATTAAATGAAATAACATACAGGAAAACACTATAGGGACTGGCAAAGAGCACATTCAAAAAATGTTTGCTTCCGTCTTTCTAAAATCGGGCTCCTCACACACTGACCACATGGCCAACCTGAACTGACAACCAAATGGCGTCACTGCTTTCACTTTTAACAAACGCACAGCGAACACAACCACCTACACAACTTCAGGGGGAGGCAGGCGCTTCCTCCCCACAACTGAGAGCCAAGAGAAGCCGGGTCCCCCGGCCCTGGGAGTTCGTTGCTGGCAATTTTCATCTGAACATTCATTTAGTACCTACCAAAGTGACAGAGACTTTGGTGAACTCTTCAGTTCTTTATTCACTGAGTCCTCACACCAAGCCTGAAGATAGGAATTCTCCCAGTGCACAGATGAGGGCGATTTAAGCTTAGAGAAGTTAAGGAACCAGTTTCAGGTTATACTCTCAGCAGATGATGACCCCCAGAGCTGGCACTCAGAGCTCCCTGCTCCAAGTCTAGCTGCTCATGCAGGACGCCTCTTGCAAGATCTCACAGTGGTAAAGCAGCATGTCCAACCCAGGTGCACATCTGTAAGGCAACCTGGAACGGTCTGTGCTCCTTATTTTCCCTGAATTGAACACTACATTATCTTCGGCAATACTTTGTCCCTTTCTTTCCTTTTGCATTCTCCTCTTAAAGCCTCTCCCTCACTCTGTGTTTGTAGGTCTAGGAAATGCTATTCTCTAACACAAAGCTCCCTCTCTGATTTTACTCCAGGTGAAGAAACTGGTGCTCATGAGCCCAGAGGGATTTTTTGAATATGACAGCTTGGTTGGGACTAGGATCTGAGGTTCCATCCCCCTACCTTCCCATCTGTTGCCCTCCTCTGCCTTCTCACTCTGGCATCAGACACAGACCTTCCACTTTCTCGCCTGCCAGTCTGATGCATTCCTCAGGCCCAGAAACACTTAGAAATAATTATTTTAAAAACAAATAAATTCTCCTCTCTCTGATCTTTACTCTCTTCAGACCATCACAGAGCAGTGACTATTTTTACTCACCCCAGCTCCAGGCAGGTCTCTTTGGAAAGTCACCATGACATTTTGTACCGCTTGGCCTGGCATTCATCTAAAATATTTTTTCAAAAACATCCTGCTCTGGAGAAATGTCAACGTTTACGGTACATCCACAGGGATCTATCAGCAGAGGAAAAAATCTACTTAAGAAAGTCCCAGCTTGACAAGGAGTGGGTTTGGAGTCAGACACACCCAAAAGTAGCAAAACATAGTGGGCATCTGGGAAGGAATGGTGGTGAGCAGCCACGTCTGCAGTGAAGGCACATGGCGAGGGTTTGGAAAGTCTGGGGAAACAATGGATTTGTGGATTGACCAGAAGCAGGTGGGTGTTCAGGCTAGAGCAGGGAAGTTGTCTGGGTCAGTGAAACTCAACTGGTCTTGGACCTGAACAAATCATTTTCTTTCCCTGACTCTGTCTGAGGCCTCTTCTTAAATCAGGTGTGGGTAGGAACTCGAGGGCAAATATTTGAAGTTCCTTTCATGTTTGTGGTGGAGAAGGAGCATTGGAGGAGTTGCCTCAGATTCTAGTCCTGGCTTTGCCACCAAACTGTTCTTTGCTCTTGACAGCTCACCTCATCTCTCTGAGCTGCTGTTTTGCATCCATAAAGTGAAGTGGGGCATTAGATGATCCCTTCTGACCAAACCATGAAGATGGTTGCTTACCACGGTTTCAAGCTTATTATGCAGTTCAAGGAAAGTCATTTTCATCCACCCATCATCCCAACCCTCTATTCACCTTCACTTAGAACTAAGGTAGTCACTATGAAAGTGCTTTGACCTGAGACCTCTCTTTAAAGAATACACTGGGAGAGCATGTGGTAGCCAGGTGACTCCTGCACCCCTATACCAGTCCCTCCGGCCCTGTACTAGGGTTGGTCTGTGTGACCAATAGACTATGACAGAAGAGATGGCATGTCACTTCTGAGGTTAGGTTATCAAAGACACTGGAGCTTCTGTCTTGGACTCTCTCTTTTAGATTACTTTAAAGACACTAGGGTACCATGGAGAAGCCCACATGGTGAGGAAAACAGGTCTCTGTGTAACAACCAGTAAAGAACTAAGGTTTTCCAACAACCACATGAGTGAGCTCAGACATAGGCCGCATCTCACGAGCGGCTCTGAGCCAGGGTACCACCTACGCTGCTCTCTGATCCCTGACCCAGAGACGCTGAGCATTAATAAATGCTTGCTATTTTAAACTGCTAAGTTTGAGATAATTTGTGGCACAGTAATAGATAACTAACACAGAAGGGAGATGAAAACTTGGACACATGGAACTATTGCACAAACTTTCTGAGGATCTTCAAACATCAAAGATCTGAGTAGGGCCCATGTCTACTTTCAGAGAATACCCAATTGAAGTAAAAGTGCAATCATGAGGTAAAATTGATAGCAACTGCCATGGGAGTTTTGAGGAGAAAAAGCTCATGGACAGTTGGTGAATCTATACTTCTTAACTTGGGAATATTTCCTGAGTTTCTTTGCACTGGATTCTGAAAGATCGGTGGGATCTGGGGGTGTGAGTAGCAAGGCAATCTAAATGTCAAAGGCATTGTAAGCCAAGGTCAGTCAAATTGGTAAAATTGGGCATATTCTTAATGACAGTAGCTTAGTGTGGTCAGTAAATATGGGAAGAAGCCTTGAATGCTGAGCAAAGATGCGTCCTTTTTCCGTTAAGCCTTATTTCCCAAGCTTTAATAATTTCTTAACCACCTTTATTATTTTCTTATTCAAGCACCCCATACTTTGTTCAATGTTTTAAATTTAAATTGATAAGCTTTTTAAAATTATTTTAAAAAATAATACCTATGAAACATGGGTTTGATAGGTTATATGTATTTGTCCTAATAAACATAAAAATAAATAACTACTTTAAAAAATGCTTTTCTGTATACCACCTAAACTTCCCTGGCAGCCCAGCAGTGGTACATGTACGTACATTGGGAAACACCATGGAGAATATTACTGGGTGGGCTGGTGGGGGTGGCCTGATGGGGGCTGTGCTTTGGGTGGAATCAGTTGGAAGTCCCTCCATATCACCATCTCTGGTGACTGTCACCCTATAGGATTCTCTCTCCCTTACCACTCTCCACATCCAATCAATTGCCAAGTCCAATGGACCTTGTCTCCCAAGTGACTCTTGACTCTCTAAGCCCCGTTCCTCCACTGCACTCCTGGTTTAGGTTCTCGTCATTTGTTATGTACACCATTTCAGTAGCTTCCTCACTTCTCAGGCTCACTACTTTGCCCTCCTCTGCCCAATAAATATGATTCTGACCGCATGACTCCTTGCTTAAAATTCTTTCCCAAAACCTTCAGAATAGAAATGCAAATGCCTTAGCATTGTGCGCCATGCGCGGCTAGCCTCAAACTCTTGCTACCTAGCCAGCCTCATTTCTTGCCCTCACCTAACCATAGCACATACATGCACACACTTGAAGTTCTAGCACCCCCGAATGAACTTCTCTGAGCCTTTGCACAGGCTGTGCTCTCTTCCTGCAGTGTCTTCCCTGTCAATCTGTCAGAAAAAGTCCACTCATCCTTCAGGAGTTGGCTCAAGATTCCCTGATTCCTCCATGGAGACACAAGCCTGCCTTCCTGGGAGCTATGGTTTGACTGGGTACAAATCTCCACCATATCACACTGATGTAATTGTCTCTTGTTACCCCACCTCCCCTAGTAGATTGTGAAGACGGAGTTTGGGGGCTATTTCTATTCCTTTGTCTTCGGTACACAGTACAAAGTCACCACTCAAATGCTTCTCAGATGAATACATGGCTGGAGGCACAGGCACAGGCCTGTGGTTTGTAGCAGAAGCAGCAGCAAATTCTCACCCTCTCCTGGTGCTGCACTTTCCATTGATGAGCTGTTCCCAGCAGGAAGCATCCATGGGCCCTGGAGAGGTGCCCTGGAGAGATGCCCCCACCCCAGAGAGGGGAAGCTGTGGTCAGTGCTTCCCGATTCCTGTTAAGTGCAATGTTTTCTGACAGAGACAAGCCAATTAGCTGTCTGCTGCTGGTGGCTGGTTTGCTCGACATGGTTTGCCTTTTTGATTTGAAAATCTAATATTTTTCATGGATTTGATCTGGTTCCGCTGGGGAGCCAAGATAAGCTGTTCAGCCTCAGCGCTGAGCCGGCTCTAATGGCCCTCGTCTGCTTCACCCCCATCCAGGGAGCTGCTGGGCTCTGTCTCCAGCTCGAAGGTGGGGTGGGGTCACCTCTGCTGCGTGCAGAGGCCTGGACAAGGGGCCAGAGGGACCTGGCTGGGGCCAAGAGACGGCAAAGGACGCCCATCGCCCCTTGATTGGCGAGGGTCGTGGGTGCCTGGTGTCTGCCCTGCGCCTCCTACGCGGTTCACCCGTATGTGGCTTCTGGTTTCCCAAGCGCCCTCTGACTGGTTGCTGGAGAGCGATCCCTCTTCACCTGGCTTTCTGAGGGCAAGGAACTCTGTTCCATTCAGGTTTCCATCCCTGGAGTGAGCTTATAATTTTTTTTCCCAACACAGCATGGGCCCAACCTTGGTAGGGAGTTAAGCACTGTCAACACCCCTTATTATCCTTAATCCCCATACAGGCCTCTGAGGTGGATATAGTTATTACCTCCATTTAGTAGAAGGGGCAGCTGAGTGGAGAGAGATTAAGGAGTTTGCCAGGAAGAAAGCAGGCTGGATTTGACTTCAAGTCTTCCTGATCCCCAAGCCCTTTCCACATCACTCCCCTCCAGACACCGTGTCTGCTGCATGTGGGGAGTGATCAACAAAGATCTGGTGAGTGAAGCTTGGGGCAGGCATTGTTCCCTGCCACCGTCCCCCGGCTATGGGGTGGGGTCTGCTCTGGACAGGTGGCTCCCAGGAGTCAGCGGTGCCTTCACCCAGACTCTCCCCAGCAGCCTGCCCCCTGCACTGGCCCCCGTGCTGCCAGGGTCCCCGGGTGAGGTGAGCGCTTCTCCGGGCCCCCCAGCCGCCCTGAAGCCCACCTCTGCAGCCAAAGGGGGAAGCCCTGCCCTGGTCTCGGCTCCCTCGCTGCGCTCTGCAGCTCTTCTCTCTCTTTCTTTCAGTTCAGTTAAGATTTGGAGTGTCCCTGGATCTGCTATTAGAGAAGAAAGATTAGGCTTAAAATTAGGAGGTACTTAAGGATTGTCTGAAAGAGGAGACAGTGCACTCCAGTGGGGAGTTTCTAATCAATTCCAAGATCAATGCGCAGCTCCCTCAATTGAAGGAATCCGAGGGAAATCAAAGGGCCCCTCCATTTTTATCATGTCTGTGAAGAAGCAATAGGCTAGCTTAGGAAGCTGCACTGACCCAAGTCTTGTCTGTGGAACGAGGTGGTGAGCGCCCCTCGACTTAGTGACTCCCAGGGGAGGAAGACAGGTAATATTTTCCTAGGACCAAGGGGAGGATGCCAGAGGGAAGGGCCCATAGCCAGGATGTGCACATCCTGCCTCTTGAGTGATGGGGTGCCAGCAAACCTGCAGGCCCTGGCCTAAAGCAGCGCCCCAGACAGAGCTGCCGTGACCCCACAGGAAGCCGGAGCGCTCCCGGGAACTCTACTGCGGAAAATTGCTGCAGAGGCTTTGTGTTTCTCAACTGCAGTGTCGAGGGGACTAACAAAGCAAGGAAGGGGCTTCTTCAAGAGTTGGGGGTCCCCCCTGATATTTATTCATAGAATCTCGAAGCTGGGTTAGAAGCGATGAGCTTTATGTGGCATGTGGAGTGTTTTAAGGTTCAATGTCTCCAGGCGCCCAAGGAATCGTTCTACAGTTTGCATCTGATCACTGTTTCTCTCCTGCTCTACATTCCTCAGGGGCTCTCCATTATCCACGGGCCTTTGTGACTTTGTTCTGGACAAATCCCCACCCTCTTAATTCATCAGGTCCTCCCTTGCTCACCCCACTGAAGTCAGCTGCAGCGGACAGTCCCCTGAAAAAGCCAGGCTGTGCCTCTGGGTCCTTGCTCACACTGGCCCCTGTGCCTCGAGTGCCGCCCTGCTCCCTGTCCTTGCAGTGGCCCTGGCCCCAGCTTGTGGTGTCCAACCTGTGCAGCCTTTTCTGACCCTGTTCCTGCCACCCTTCCCTGTCCTTCTAGGAGAAAGGACACCCACTTCCATGCACCCCCAGTGGACCCCTGGAGATGTCCAGCCTGCCCTCTAGAAACCTGCATGTGCTCGTGTCCCACAGGACCCTGCCATTTAGCTCTGCAGGAGGCTCTACAGCACAGCGATACTGTAGCTCTGCCACTGCCTGCTGTGTGACCCTCACAACTGAATGTCCAAGCCTGTTTCTTTATCTGTAAAATGGGGGTGATAGTGGTATCTCCCTCAATGAGTTATTGAAAGAGTCAAATTTGAAAATTCAGGCCCAGTGTTTCGTGGCACTGCCTGAGTTACTGGTGAACACTCAGTAGCCCTAGATATCATTATTTTTCATTGCTGTCATCATTGTCATAACTAACATCAGCCTACTCTGGGCTCAAAACTAGTCTGTATATATGCAATAGAAAACAGTGGACTAACATGGAAGGTCCAATCCCACTGAAAAGGGGGGACCACTCATTACATTCTTACCTGCCAAGAAGCATCGTGAATGAGTGTGTGAACGAGTGGGGAAGACTTCTGACTCCCAGGCAAGAAGGACGTTGCAGAGCCTAGGGGGTAGAGTCCGGTGCCCGGTGGCCCCATTTCTGTGGATAGGGCCCAGGATGGCAGCCTCCACCCACGGCAGGAGGGGGGAGCTGGAGGTGCTGGAGCTGGGCAACACGCAAGTGAAGAGTTGCCAGCCCTTTGGGACTAGAAAGGAACATTTGGAGGATCAGTGCACTTGGGGAACCCAACTCTCTTCATGAAGTTCAGTTTTCTGTAATTATTTTTTTTGTGCTTTCTTGGTCTTTAGCACGGTGTGCTGTTTTTAAGGTTTTCTTTGGGAGGAGTTTGTTTGGATGCCAGCCTATCTCAACTGTTCTAAGAGGAGATGGTAAAAGTAAGTGGAGAGGATGCAGGTCAGTGGGCTTTGCAGAGAGAATGGTCCAGGTTGGATGTCGGCTTGTTCTTGTACTGCTGCAAGTCTCAGTTTATCAGTGAAATGGGGTAAGAATAGCAACCATTGCACAGGGCTGCCGGGAAGTGGGAATGATATCATGCCTGAACTGGAGACAGGAGACGTGGAAGTAAAAGGCATGCGGCGGCGGGGGGGGGGGGGGGGGGGGACACACACTAATGAAAGAAATGATCAGTGTGGGAGGAGTCATATTCCCTAAGTATATGGGAAATGCTTATTTTTTTAATGTAACATTTTGTGTGATCATGAATCTTTAAAAAAAAGAAAAGAAAAAAAAAAGGTGTGGGGGCAGTGTAGCAGCCGGGCAGGGGCAGGGGAAGGCACGAAGCAGAGTCAAGGGCTACGAGGTCTGAGAGTCCCAAGAGGCTACCAACTCAGAGCATCGAGTCATTTCCCTGGTAATCTCCTTCCAGAGCGCCATCTGTTCACCCCAGTAGGCTCTCTGTTGTATTCCAAAAGGAGCGCCTAGAGGTGTTTTCAAATATTTGATGAACAGGGTGAAGGAGCAGGGCATGTAGGAATAGAAGATCTTGAGGCCCCTTCCAAGTTTCAAGAATGGGGTAGAGTCTGGGAACAAACAGTATTACTGGGTCAAAGCACGGCTGACCACATGGATCTTGGAGAAGGGGACGCAGTGAAACAGGTGACTGGTATGGGCTTGAGAGCCAACTACAACTGGTTCAAGACCTGGTTCTGCCACTTATTAGCTGTGTGACCTTGGGAAAATTACTTCACTTCTCTGAGCCTCAATATTCTCAACTGGAAGATGGGAATAATATTAATCACAGAGGATTTTTGTATGTATCAAATGTATGGAAAGCTCTTACTTGGTACATGGAACATGGTAAGTGATGGAATAATTAAATTTAAGAAAGAGAATGCTCATGATAATAAGAGGATTTTATTTATGATGACATCATGATGCTTTTTAATCATTGCTGTGCATGAAGTAACACAATTCTCTCTTGTGGTTCCAAGTAAACTTGGGGCTCTGGGATAGAGAAACGATACACTCTTAGTGCCCAGTATGGCACAGTTTTGGGACAGTGTCCCAAGTTCCATATTCTGGAGACCAAACAAAAGAAGACTGTCACCCCCAAGCTCTCAACCCCTGGCCATGAGTTCTGAGAGGCTGGAAGTTATTCTCTGCGGTGAATTGTGGAGAGTGTATGGTCCACATATTTTCTGATTCTTCTCCATGGCAGGTCTTTCTCTGGCCTAACAACAATGATGATGGCGATGACAATAATAGAAGCAGTCTTTATTTTCATTTGTTTTCTCCTTACCAGAGGACACTATACCAAACATTTTCTGTATATCCAACTAATTTAATCTTCACAAGAACTTGTTAAAGCCTGTTCACTAAATGAGGATCAAGAGGGTAAACTAACTAGTCCAAGACCCTTGGGAGAGCCTGGGAAGGTACGTTCAGAAGTCATTTCTCCAAACCACTGCTCCATCTTGCTTTTCCCTAAGGGGCTGCCAACACGAGCCCCTTCCCTTGGAAAACTAAGGCTGAGTCAAAGGAAAACATTTTGGTCTCAGTGATGCCTGCATTCTCCAAGGGCTGCCTAGAGTGACTGAGTGTTGTCCCCTCCCTCACTAGGATGCCTGGAACCAACAGCCTGTGAAGACCCTAACCCTAACCCTAGCCCTAACCTAACCCTAACCCTAGCCTTAACCCTAACCCTAACCCTAACCCTAACCTAGCCCTACCCCTACTCCTAGCCCTAACCCTAACCCTAAGGCACCACAAGGGTATTTCCCCAGTGCCTTAGTAACAACCTACCACAGAGAACTACTCTCTCACAGATCTGGGGGCCAGATACCTGCGATGAGGTATTGGCAGTGGGTTCTTTCTGGAGTCTCTGAGGGAGAATCCACTACGTGCCCTGCCCCCAGCTTCTGGTGGCTGCTGGCAGCTCTTGGTGTTCCTTGGCTTATAGATGTGTCACTTCCATCTCTGCCTCTGTTTCCAAGTGACCATCCTGAGCATCTCAACTCTCCCTCTCCTTTCTCTTATAAGGCACCAGTCATTGGACTTAGGGCTCACTTTCAATCCAGGACAATCTCACCTGGAGATCCTTAATTTGTTTCTATCTGCAAAGACCTTGTTTCCAAAGAAGGTCTCATTCACAGGGACCAGGGCCTATGACTTGGGTGTGTCTTTTGGGGGACACAATTCAACCCATTGCACTTGGATAAGAGAAGGCTCTCTTGTGAGCAATCCCCCACTTGCAGGGGCAACAAACCCTGGGCACCAGTTTCCCTGGGCATTCCTGACCTCAGACATGCTATCAAGGACACCATGAGTGAAGAGGCCATGGACAGAGCACCAGGCCGTAGAAGGGCCAGGGACAGTGAGGGAGGATTGTTAGAAAATAGGCATCTGTACTCCCAATCCCTGCCTAAGGCTTGGGGACCCCAGATTCTGGGCCACCAAGAGCACATTTCTGTTGGGTAGAAGGACTGCTGCAACTGGCTTCATGGAAGCTAAATAAATGCCTCTCAGTCCATGTCTCTCACCCGGCATTTTTAATCCCCCACCCTGCCATGTCTTCCAGCTGGAGAAAGCCAGTGAGGCCAGTAAAAAGCAGAGTGCACATTCCTTCCCTCCTGTGCATGCAGAATGGTGCCCAGAGGACCCTGCCCAGACCTCACCCTCTGCACCAATCCCCACACCCCCCACCACCATGTACCAGCTTCTCAGCTAATCCTGAACTAAGACAGAAAGGGCTGGGCAGTGCCAGCCCACTCTCAGCATCTAACTCCACACAGAGTCACACTTTCCTGCCCCTTACACCTAACCCAGCGACCCTGGGAGCCCACCTCATTCCTGATTGCCAAGACCCTCTCTTCTGCTCAAGGTCCCCAGAGCTTGAGGCTTTGAGTGCTAATCACTGCCTTTTTCTGCATGCCTTAGGTTGTATCTCTGACTCCTTCCCAGGCCCCAGGCCCCCTGGAATCCTGGTGGGTGCTGCTGGACCACAGCCTGGTCTCCTGCAACCCTGCAACAGACTCCCCCTGGGGTCTGGCTTCCTGCTCACGTGCATTTCAGAGCAGAGTTGCCTCCAGTGAACTACTGCTGAGCTCCACGTGCCCCTTGCAACCTTGCAATGAGCTGCCCACTTGTGAGGGCTGTGGGACTGTCACCTGTTGTCTGGCCTCCAGGTTCCAGGGTCATTATTTCTGTCTGTAAGATTCAGCCTCCCTTGGGGTCTGACTGGTCTCTGATGCCACCCCATCTTGGCCTGCCTGGTGCAGGTGCAATGAACTTGACTGTTTTGGGTCCTATTCCCAGGCTTACTAGAGCTTAGCTATCACATTTAACTTATTAATAATAATGGCATTTTAATCATCATCATTTAGTCATTCAAAAAGCACTTACTGCATTCCTGCAACATGCCAGCCTACTGTTGCTTAAAGCTAGATCTTCAAAGAGAGGGAAACTTTTATCATCCTTGTGCTATTAGAGCTTTGGTTTAGTGGCAGTGAGAGTCAGTCAATAAACTGGTAAACTAGGAAATAGAGAAATATATTTTGGCCAGTGATTATCTTGAACAGAGAATTATGGGAAAATCCACATATTTCAAATCACACATTTCTGTAATGTTAGCAATTTTATTGGCAAGCAGTAAGCAGTGAAAAAAGTAAATATTATAAACAAACAAAAGAATATTTATCACTTAAGGCTAGCAATCCATCTCCAAATCACTGTTTCTGGATCAAACAACTGAATATTTATAGAGTGATGCCACTTATGGGGATAAGGAAGAGTATAGTAGAATTAGGTTGGACCATGTGGAATTGCTATATTTGTAGGTTAATAATCATAACAACATAGCCAAAATTTACTGAGCACTTACTATGTCTCACTGTGCCAAATATTTTACATGCTCTGCTTTATTTAACATCCTAGATAATATATTATCCTGATCTCCAGAAACTGGAGTTTAAGTTAGGACAATATCTCCCAGTTCTGAGGTGGAGGCACTGGGACTCTAACCAGGTCGTTCTGCTCTTAGGCTGGCAGGTGTATTTTCTTAGAACTACCGTCTGCATTAGGAGGTGTTAGCACATCCGAGCAGTGTTAGTGAAAGCCTAAAGTGGGAGAAACCATTTAATCTTTTACTCTGCAGGTGCATTGTTGGAGTATGTATTTTTAAACCCCCATGGATATGCTGAGAATTCTTAAGGAAGACAGTTAAATAAACACAGTGCCAGGGAGGCAGGTGAATTTATTTTTAGCATCTCTCTGTGTAGAGAAAGCTCCAGAGGCAGAGAACAAGAAATTGCCCTGCATATTAATGGAGACGCTAAGAACTGAGAACGTGGCACCTGGAAGCTCATGGTTCTCCAGACCTCATTTCCCGGCAGGTCCCCAGAAACAGGACCTCATTGCCACCGCTTTACTGAAAATGTCACACAAGGGCATGCAAAGGCACACGGCTGAGAATGTGTACTGTAACTGCAAAACCTGGAAAACCACAGAAGAGTCCTTCCTCCAGGGACTGAATCAGTAGAGTGGGACCTGTCCACGCAAAGGCATAATATATAGCCATTTCAGTGGCTGATGCAATTTTACATGCATTACATGGGCTGATATCCGTGAAATATTGTTTAGAGAGGCAAGCAAGTTGCAGAGCAATATTGTATTATACTATTTTTTTGTGAGAAGTAACAATGTTAGAATTGTGAACTTTGCATGTTAATTATGTACACCTATGCATAGAAAGCCATGTCCAAAATGCTAGTGTATGCAAAGAAAATATGAGGAGGAATAGACACCAAATGCCAACAGGAGTATAGGAAAATTTCCTGGTTTATAAGTTGTACATTTCTGAAATGCTAAAATATTTATAAGGCTATC
Organism: Dasypus novemcinctus; assembly: GCF_030445035.2. Lineage (NCBI taxonomy): Eukaryota > Metazoa > Chordata > Mammalia > Cingulata > Dasypodidae > Dasypus > Dasypus novemcinctus. Next base: position 39,346,524 of record NC_080693.1, read on the forward strand.
CCAAATTCAGAAAGGAAATGAACATGAAAATGAAATGCAATAACCTAATCCCTATGGTTGCTTCCCTCCTCTCGGCCACACAAGAAGCTGTGGCAGGGGGAGGGCAGGGCGCTGCCTCCAGTCCCTCTTATTACCCACCATGTGTCAGGCCACCTGCCCCCACCCTCAACATTGGGCCCCCCTTTGTCCCATGGAGAACTGAGAGGACCTGCCTGGGCTGGTTCGGGCAGCTGGTGTCCAGGCCTCAAGCTTGGGGTGATGCATGCCCCTCCTTTTGCTACCTTTGTGAGCTGCCCTGATTCTTTCTCAGAGCCCAGATTTGTGGGGAACGTCTTTCTGGGCTGCCTTCTGCAGCTGAGAAGACATTAACTGAAGATTTCACACCCATTCATTCTGCTCCCTTCTAGAAGCCCAGGAGAGGAAACAGGTCTCAAGCTCCATGCTTATATACACATAGGCACACACACAGCACACACCATAATCAAGCGCACGTACGTGGACACACACCAATACAAACTTGCATGTGTGCACACAAAAGCACTAAATGGTAAGGCCAAATAACCTCTAACCAGCTCAAATCCTGTTCTCACAAAGCTACAAACACAGGCACACAGGCACACACCCACCCACAGAGTAACGAATCACAGGCATGCTGACACACACCACAGACACTCACAGGTGCACACAAATGTATAAAGTGACAAAGATAAACTGCTGGCAACTGCTCAAACCCTGCGCTCACAAAGCTACATACACACGGCAAACTCAAGTGCATGCACGCCTGCACACACACCCCTGTCCAAGACTCTCCAGCTTCCACAGAGAGAAATGAGGCAGGTGCAGCTCCAGCCCCTCCTACAGGCTGACCACAACCTTCTCCACCTGCAAAGCCACTTCCTGCCCTTTCTCCTAGGCGGTAGTTCCTATGCAAGCTCTTTTTTACTTTTTACAGCTTCCTTTTCTTCACAGTGCCAGAGGCTAAAATGATGCACAGACAGAAGTAGGGGCTGGGCCACCAATTAAAAAACTGCCTAGGGCAACAAAGAACAGGTTTTTCCTTGATTGGCTTGCTCTGCCCTCCTGTCTGTTTGCCCCTTGCCCACAAAGCCAAAGGCTGGTAAATGAAGAACCTTTCCTCTCCAAGCAGCTCAGCCCCTCAGCCTCTTTCTCCCAGCTCAAGCTCCTGTTCCATTTTCTTCTGGCCACCTGGCCCACTTTACCCCACGCTCCACTTTCACATACAAAGGCTGCCTTTGGAGGTCGGGTGGGAAAAGAGAGGGTATGGAAAGAGATATTTAGGGTCAGGAAGGGAATCATATTAAAACAATTTGCCTGGGGAGACTGGGAAAATATTTCCACTTTGTTCACAAATTCTGAGGAAAGGAGTTTGGGCTGGTGAGGGACCTTTGCATTTCCCGTGGCAGTTACTGACAAGAGCCACGTCTTTGTCAACATCACTAAGAATGTTTTGATTGATTAGCGTCTTCTACCCGGATGTTAGGTGGAAGGGTAAACAACACACGGTGCTCATTGCACACATGCACACATCCCCATCCATTTAGCAGTTGCCCATTTACCAAGAGGCAATGTGTTGGACTTAAATTTGGGACCTTGGACCTATACTCTAGGAAACACAGCTGAATTAGGGAAGTGGTGTAGTAGCTCCTGCTAGGGCCCTACACCCCAGAAGGACCACCTCTACTCTGCCAAAGTGGGTATCTCTCCCACCCTCAGCTCCCAGGGGAATCCTCCCCAGCTTGCTTGCCATACTGGGCAAGCCAAAGGCCCCAGGGGGTTAGTAGCACCGGAACTGCCATCATTCAGAGATGGACAAGGAAGGATGGGGAGTTAGAGGCAAGCTTCCTGGCCTGGTGGTTGGAAAAACCCTGAAGGGGCTGCCCAGCAGGACTGAGCTCCAGTGTCTGTGTCTAAGAGGCTGGCCCATATGCTCCGTATTGCTTCCTTGCCTTCTCTGCCTCCCTGCCCCACTCTCCTAGTGTTTCCTGGGATCATGTCCACCATAAGGCTGCGCTCAAATCCTCCTCATTGCTTCTGCTCCTGGGGAAACCCACGCCACCAGATCTGCCGCGTGATGTGAGGGCGATGAGGAGAAGGGGCCGTGGGAGCTAACAGGCGGTGCCCAGCCCAGCCGCGCGGCATTGAGGAAGAGTCCCATGTGCAGACGAAAGGGTGGGGGCTGAGTCTGGAAGGAGAGTCGGAGGAAGTCAGGGAAGGACGCTGCAGGTGACGTTTTGACTCACTCCCCACAGGGTACCTTCAGAGGGGTCAGTCTGCTGAAGAAACAGGAGGGAGGTACTGCACACGGAAGCGTTCTTGGTAAACTGGAAAGCCCTGTACCACCTGAAAGATCATTCCTGGAAATGTATCTGGACAGAGCTGACGTCATCTTCTCTCTGAGGTCTGCACTCAGTGCACTTGTGAGATGGGGCAGTTTATCCTCTAAGCCACAGCTTCTCCCTTCTGGGCCCTTTTCCAGAACTCCAGTGGTCTCATAGCCATGTGAATCTCCTGCTCGTTTACCTCTACTAAAATCTCTGCGAAGGAAAGTCTCAGATATTTATTCTACACGCATCAGTGTGATTTTAACTCAGAAGAGCCCCCCTCCCATGTCCCCGAGCAGCCTACTTATTTCTGACCTTGTAAAGGATCAAGAGGAACTGGCCTGGCAGCTACCTTCTCGGGTAGGGGCAGGGGGGCTGGTTAATGGTGCGGCACAGGACGTGTCAAGGCATCCATGTTTCTTTCCTAAGGGGGATCCATTTTCAGCTCAAATCCTAATCAAGAAATGACTTTGCTCGCCAAAGGAGGAGTGGAAACCTCTCTTCAGCTCCACATGGGAAGATGGACAGAAAATTCAGGTTAAAGAAAACCCAAACAGAACAAAGCTCTCCCTTGTTTAACAAATAGAGCCAGCAGCCAGCATTTGGCAGAGCTTATTGGAGGGAATAAAAGCCTCCGAAAAAAATCAATGGATAATGATTATACTTAAAGTGCCCTTTGAGCAATTGCATTAGCAGAGATGGGAGAACAGTCTGTAAATAGTAACAAGGACCCTGACAAAAGGATGTGACTTTAACAGGGAGGAAGATTACCCATGTATCAGTGTTTCTGAACTTCCTGCACTCGGGCTTCTAAGGGAGGAGGATTTTTGCTTATTGGTTTAGATCCTGGCCTGTTTTTTTTGTGGAAATATTCAAATAAGGGATGAAGTAAAGAGAATACTAAGGAAGTCAGAGAATGAATGAAAGTATGTGCTTTTGAGCTACATAATAAAGATATAAGGGGAAGGTGGGAGTGGGGAAGAAGAAGCTATCATAGGAGCTGAGGTTTGGGGAGGATTTGTGGAGATTAGTGTTGAGAATGGGAGAAAGTTTTGGGGGTGCAGAGATGATCTAAGGAGAGATGATTTAGAGGAGCAATAAGGGAGAGAGGGTTTTTAAGAGGTTTTCCTTGCATTCAAAATTCACATCCACCTTTTGCATTTCATGAAAGATGTTTCAAGAATTGAAGCATTTTTAATTACTGTTTGATTGTCAGACTCTGTTTCTTTGAGATGGAAGCCACATGCACCCGCCTGATTTACCTGGATTGTTCAACCAATTCCACACAGAGAGGAGGGGAGCACGCAAGAATCAGCAGAGCCCAGAAAACGAGGAAATTTGGCCAGATTAGAAGAGAGGCTTTTCCCGCGGCTGCACTTGGAAGAGCTGTTAGGGAATACTTAGCGAAGAGGAGCTGCCGGCCTCTCGGGACTCTGCTGAGTGGCATTCAGGGTTTACAGTACGAATGTGTGTCAGAGTTAATTATAGAGTAAACTTCATGTAGTTCCCATTCCAAAGTGCCAATTCGTCGTGCTGAGTGAATGCTTTGGATAACTGTAGGGTTCCTTGCAGGGGTTGCCATACAGAGAAACTCAGCTCCTTACCTGCCCCTACCTGCCTCTAAGGGTCAGCTTTCCTCGGCCTGGACAGGGCAGCATCCTGCAGGCAACCCCCTCGCTGAACACAGTACTCAGAAGGCCTTTCCTGGGCATGCTGCACATTGCACTTGCGTCACTACTTCAGAAAGGAGAATCTCTGTCCTTGGCTACAGGGCTGGCCGGCATCCCCTGCGGGAGAGGAGGTCTTTAGGTTACGGAGCAGCTCTGGGTGTGAAGCTGAAGTGATGGCAGGGAAGGCGGGCCTGCCTATTTCCCCTGCAGGGAGGCTGCTCCTCTCCCCGTGGAGGATGCGCATTCAGGCCAGCACGTAGAGATTCCTGTCCCTCAGCACCTGACTGAAGTCAGGGCTCAGAGAGGAAAGCTGAGCGGATTGAAGGAGTGTGTGTGTGTTGGGGGGGCCTCTGTGCTGTTTTCTGGAGTGTCAGCAAGCCGCACAAGGCTCAATGCTCAGGGCTTGGAGGCAGATGCAAGCTCTGTTCTCACTGCACACGCACGCACTCCTGGGCAGTAATGCGCTCTGCCTTCGGTGGACTCAGTCTTGTCGGGCTGGAAGGACCTTACGGATGGAGCTCTTTACTGATTTGACAGATGACAAAACTGAATCCTGGGCAGCTCAAGGACTTGCTCAAGTCCACTCAGCAGGCTCCATCCAGCTGGCCCAGGACCCCAGATGGATCCAGTCTCCTTGTCCACTGCTCGACCTACCCAGATACTAAATGTACACGCGTCGTAGTATAGCAGAACAGGGCACGCTTGCTTTATCATCTCAGACATTTCCCTTTTGGCAGCTCAGTGGAAATACTCCAAGATTCAGGAAGACTGAGGGTCTCGTCGAAGGTGCCAAAACCTCACCCCTTCCTCGTTGGGCCCGTGGATCAGGGCAGCAAGGGCTTCTGGTGACAGGACAGTTCAGGGGTCGGGAGGATGGTCATTAGCATCAGGTAAATGGTCCGTGGGCAAAGGACAGAATACGCCTCCATCTCTTCGTCTGTAAGATGGTTGTATTAATAGACCCTTTCACACAGAACAAGGGCAGGGATTAAATGAGATATAATAAGATCATTCAGATCTTAGCAAAAAGCCAATAAATGAAGCTGTGGTTATTATTAGCTGGGCGCCAAGACCTTAGGTTGGGCAACGAGATCCGCTATGACTGGAGCTCCTGGCACAAGCCAGGTCTACAGCCTGTAAACCATCTCAAGCCAGGAAGCAGGCAGCGCTGTGACTCGGGCTTGGGGCAGGTGTGGCTGCTCTCCTGCTCTCCACCAGGTGAAACTTGGCCTTGCTGCCAAGCTCTGCTAGGCAGGGGAGGGGACACTAATACCTCCCAGCCTCAGGCAGGAGGGCGTGGGGGCTGGTCCTGGCTGTGCAGCTAGGGGCACCTGAGGCCAGGCTGTGCCGCGCTGGAGAAGGCAGACGAGAGCAGACAAGGGCAAGGTCCACCCACAGGGAGACTCTCAGGTCAGGGCTGCGCTGACTCTCTGTGACCTTCGTCAGCGCCTAGGGCAATGCCTGACCTCCACGTGCTCCCTAAGGATTTGGCGAATGAATGAGGGATAAGACTGGAATCAAATTTGAACCTCACTCTCCATCCACCAAACCTTCCTGGCAGGAGTAGAATGTCTTTTGCAACACCCTGGGCTGGCCTTCCAGTTGGCAACCACAGCCTCCAGCCCTCAGCCTTGCACGCCTTGCCTGGATAGATCAATTCCTCTTTGAATTTCTCCCACACGCCTCAATTAATTGCACGATGCTCTCTGTCCAGGACCTTATCTCCACATAATGTGAACCTGAGAAAGGAACACCTCCCGGTCACATCCTGGAAATGCCACGGACCTCCATTAATGCTTGGCCCTGGTATGGGGCTGGAGACCCTGGAGCGTCCTCCCAGCGCAGCGGCTCAAGGGCCGGGTCAGGGGTCACCCTGCAGCAGGAACCCGCCAGGACGGCCCGCTGCAAGCATACTAATTCCTTGGCTCGGCCGGTGCTGCAGGCAGTCCAGCACAGCGCAATGCCCAGTCACCCTCCCCACCACAAAGGCAGAGGGTTTCAAATTCTATTGGCCGTGGCTCCCTGCAGGAAATACGTTTTATAGAGTGAGCCCATGCATTTATGCATTTACTGTCATCCATCATCCTTAGACGCACATTTCCCCCCACATTTTCACATCACTGAAATTGGGATGCAACTTACAAACTGTGGCATCTTGCGATGAATTGGCAGCATTTTTCTTTCTTTCTTTCCTTTTTTAACTATGTTCACAAAGTTGTACAACCATCACTGCTACAATTTTATGTGCTTTTTAAGTTTTGTTCTGCTTCAAATGCCTCTGTCGTTGCCGTAGCACCTCATATTAAAAACCATCTCTCTGGCAGAGGTTTGAGGAGCTGCCCTTATCACTAACGTCCACGCGGTCAGGGCCCGTTGCCTGCATGCCCATACATTCTGAGGTTCAGGGCATCTTTGTTTTCGTTTTGTTTTGTTTGTAGTTTTGTTTGTACAAACAAACACTGTCCCCCCCTTCATCCCTTCCTCCCCCTCTAACCTCTAATCTGCCTTCTGTCTCTGGGAATTTGCCACTTCTTTCTAAGTGGTACATAAAACACATTTGCAGATTACAATCATTTATAATTATAAGTATAAATGACTTCGATACAGTGAAAAGGGTCATATGTAATTGAAAAGATATTTTTTATGAAAAAAAAAGATCTTTACTACATGATACTTTACGCCGTTGTCCACATGCTCTGCTCTTTCTTTTCTTTTTCTTTTAATGCTGGTCACTACTCTGCACTTAGCCAATTTCACCACCCTTTAAAGAGTCTCCATCTGCGGTTTCAACACTGCCACAGAGGAAGATGCCATTGAATTCTGTGACTACAGAGGGTTTTCAATCAAGGGGTGGACCTGAGATTTACAAGAACTGAGCTATTAAGCCAGGAGATAGAAAAGCTCATGATTAGGGGAGTAGAGAAGAAAGAGACGGATGTCTTTGAACCAGACGAACTTGGGTTTCTATGCCAGCTCCTTCACTTCCTAACGGTGAAAACTTGGACAAGTTAATAAAAATTATTAGATCCTTAGTTTTCTCACCTGCAAAGCACAGATAAAAGCTCCTCTCACTCAGAGTTCTTGTAAACTTGAGAAGTAAGGAGTAAAGCCTTGGCCCTGGGGCCTGCAGGTAGTAGGTGCTTAGTAAATGGCAGCCTTGTGCTGGGGGGTGACAGTGATTCTATGAATAATGTAAAAGGCAGGAGCTCGATAATTAGCTGCTGCTATTATTAAAAGCTGTAAAGGCAGCAGTGCCCAAAGTGACTTTGGATGGTCTAAAGATCTTGACAATAATTAATAAAAGGGTAACCTCTTTTATTCATTTAATTATGTATTTCCCTGTCCCCACAATTCACGCTCATACTCTTGTCTGATTCAAAACATGGGGAGCACAAGGAGGACACCCATGTAAGAGTCACATTTGGGTCCCTGCTGGTGGGAGTGCTGATGCACAGTCGTGCTCTTGGGCAGGTTTTCTAGCTTCTGGCTGTACCTTTTAGCACAGCGTGGATGTCTTAGACCATGAGATCAGTGGAACCTTTCCGACGTGACCATAGTCCTCTCATATTTTACGTGTTAACACGTGCCTCCAATAAATTGCTTTGTTAGCTCACGTCCTGTTAGCGCCTCTCTCGTTGATTATTACAGCCTAAAGACTCCGTGAACCCAGTGCTTTGCCTTGATCAGCCCTGCCCAGTTTCACTCTGTTTCATTTCCAATTGTACTTCTCTTTTATCAGCATTCTGTCAGTCATGGTCGGCCCAGATTTTCATTTTGGTTTTATTACCGATTTGATCTCCTCTCTGATGTTTCATTAGCATTTCCTCTATGGTTTCTCAGGGTTATTCCCTGCGACTCAGACATTATACACTTCTTAAAACTTTTAAAACTTTGAATAACTGAATCAATTGCTCACAAAAGCATAACCTTTTTGATTAAATCAACCCTCAGAAATGCACTCAACTATCAAGAATATTTTAATGCACTGTATTATGTTCAAAATGTGTGACACGTTTAATGTTATATGCTGAAGAAATTCTAAGCTTAATTCCAAAGATATTTAGTCTAGATAAATGCTCATAAATCCATATGATTCTAATCTGTTGCCTATCAACGTCAACATTTATGAATTAATAGGCACGGTTTGCTTGCAGATACTGGATGCTTGTGTGTCCACTCGCTGGGGCAAGTGCATGAACATCCCTGGATATTTTGAGTTAGGTGTGTAAGGGGATAGATAGATTGATAGGTAGTGATTGATAGATAGAGGTAGAGGTGGAGGTAGCGAGAGAGAGAGGAAATAGATAATGATGATGATCGTTGCTATTTTGCTTTGGTTTTCAAGACTAGCTATGTGAACAGTTATTATACATGTAACAGGTCTTTTAGTTTGCAATCAGTTTTCACCTCCTCATCTTCTCACCACTCAGTAATAGAGGCAGAGTGGTTACCCCATTTGACAGAGGTAGAAACAGATGTTCAGGGAGGTGAAGTGATTTCATGTGCTATAATTCCATAAATACTTAGCAAATCTGGAGCAGCCCCTGGGCTCCTAATTCAGTGCTCAGGTAGGCAGAGGTGACAGGAGGGAATGCAGAAAGGAGTAAATGTGGTACTCTCTCCTTATTACCTCCCTGCAGGATTTAGTCACAATCCTTGCCAAGCTATTTGGCCATTTCAGAAAGCAACATTAAAACAAACAGCTCCCACCACTGCTTCCTCAGCGGTCAGCCTCAGCCCCAGGCAAGCTTGTGAAGCAGAAAAGCTTATTTTCCAGCTTTCCTGACTGGTTCTTCTGAGCCCTGAGCCTTCTCTTTCTTGTGAGCTAAGTATTGCAATGTCCTAATGCCAAGATAGGGTCTTTACCACTTACTCAGGTACCTGACACCCGACTCCTGACTTATGCAAACCAAGAGCCAGTTCTAGAGAGTTCAGGTGAGGTTGGTCTACTAGTGCTACCTGCTGGTCGTCTCTGAGACCATCCCCTGCTGGGCACTGGGCCACCTTGTTCTAATCCCTGCTTGTCAAAACGCAGCTCAGTCCTCTCAGGGTTAGGCAGCCTTGCTCTACTAATTGGGTAATATTCTTGTGTGCCTAGTGCATGCTGGACACTTCCCTAGACCAGGGGTTCTTAGCCTTTTTTGTTCCCTTGGCCAGTCATGTGAAAACCACGGTACCCTTACTAAGTCCACACTACACTCTGTATTATTTAATAAATATATCACACCCGCACCAACACGTCCCCACAAGAAGAATGTTTTTTTGAATTTCAGTTTAAGTGCATGGACCCCTGGTTAAGAACCCCTGCTCTAGATTATGTCATTGTAATTCACATAGCAAATAGATGAGGTGGTTGTTATTTTTCCCAATCTATAGACAAGAAAACTGAGGCTTGAGGAGGCTGAGCAAACTAACTGGTGGTGATCAGCTAGAACATGATAGAGCTGGGATTCAAACCCAGGTCTATCTGACGCCAAGGTCCATGCTACTTGCACTGTGTTATCTTAGTGGCATTCATTTATTTTCAGACTCCCAGATCACCAGGGACTTCAAAACCCCCAAATTTAAAGAAACACTGTCTTCCAACTCAGTTCTTCTGACTAGGAAAAGAGAGCCAAACAGCATGAGAATTTTTTAACCACCATGGCACAGCGCTCTCTAAAGCCTGATACAGATCAGAAACAGAGAGAAGATAAGAAGTGTGTATATTACAGATTCTGGGGCTTATGCATGGGTGCATCATACAAAGAAATGACCTCATGCAAGGTAAGGAAGAGACACTCCACCCATTGGCCAGATCCTGAGATGCTAGAGACAGCAAGGGTGGGCTTGGAAAGGAGAAAGGAGGTGACAAGGATCAGGGCAAAGGCAAGAGATGACATGCCTCAGCCCCTCCTCCTGCACCTGGGTGGTGTGAGAGATTGGAGGCACCTGGGGGTGGGGAGGGGGGCAATTGGAGCAGAATTTCCCCCTCAAGGGAGAAGGGGGTTGTGGAGACAACAAGCACCCTTTTGCTTCCGTGCCCAGCATGGAGTGGCCTTTGTCTAGATTGTGATTTCCCACGGACTGAATTCCTGGTATCTTCCACAGATTTTGTTCCACGGGAAATCAGATTCCTTGACAAGCTGGGATGGGGCCGTGGTGGTGGTGGCACCTCTGCAATCGCTTCTGTGTGCACAGCAGCTCCAGCCAGAGGCCAGGGAACTAAGGGAAGGAGTGGTGAGTCTTCTGCCTCTTCTTATCAGCAACCGGCATGGTAGGAAGGGAGAAGAGCAAACTTCAGCAGAAACTGTGCTGGGAGAGAAGTGGGGGAGCCGGAGAAGGCTCCTCTTGAGGCTGTTCTTGGAAGATGAGGTCAGGGTGCCTTATAGGCAGGAGAGGGACAGTGTTCCCACAGGGCACCCTGCTTGGAAAAAGCTCTGAAGGCAGAGCCCGGGCTCCTGCGCCATTATCTTGGCAGATGATGATGAGGTGGACGGATGTCATGGAAAGCACCTGCCTGGGGTGGCCACATAACCTCTCTGTTCCCTAACCTGCAAAAGAAACAATGCCTGCTTCATAGGAATGGCAGGAGGGTTAGAAGAGATAGTGTATGTCCAGGGCTCAGCCCAGTGCTTAGTGTAAAGTGGACATTGAACAGACATTGGCTTCCTGCTCATTAAAATGTGTAGAGAGTGGGCCATCGGGGCCTCTCTCATACACATTGCGTGCGTTCAAAAGGGCCCTGATTCCTCCTCATATGAAAGAGCACCGCCATCCCACCTCCATCCCGGGACTCAGGCAGAAGTCCATCGGGCATCAGGTGGGTGCCAGCTTCTCTTTTTCCCACGGTAGCTTGCAGGATAAGGGGGCCTGGGACCAGAAGGTGAGGGGACAGACATCACTCTGTGCTCCTGTGTATAAATGTGTGTCCTTTCAGTAATTCCACAGCCTGGGAAATGACAGACAGTGAAGGGGCAAAATGAAAGCCAAAGATAATTGCTGTTGCTCAAGCTCCTAATGGCCTGAAACTGCCCGACTGGAGTAGGGTGTGTGGTTGGCTGCCGACCAGAGGGCTGTGAGCCTTCCGTTTATTCAAGGGGCCTTCTGGATGACCAAGGCTTGTTGCAGTGAAGACCCTTCCCCACCGTGGCCCTCCCCATCCCCCATTCCCCGCCCCCACACCAGCCACCTCCTGCTTCCCAGGGAATTACTTCATGGATTCCGCCTCCTGCGAGATAGCAAGGCCTCGGGCCGCGCCCTGCAGCCAGTCAGCTGGTTTAATCTCTGGACTCTCAGGCTCCTGAATCACGAGGTGCTTTGCTAAATTTCCTAACTGCCTTCCCTTCCCCTTGGCCTGTGAGCAGACGGTGAGGGCATGGAGATGTGCCAGGATAGCGGTGTTCAGGGGCGCCATCTAGGGGCAGCCACGTGCAGCTCCAGAAGCCAGATTTGAGAACTAGAGACAGTGGCTTGTCTCCTGACTCTGGCGTGTGCGACCTTCGGCATCTCACTCATTCTGTCCCGGCAGAGGACCTAGGATAACCACGACCACTCTGACCCACACGGACACAGTCCAGAGCGGCCATCGTCTCCGGCCTGGCTTACTGAAGATGAGGACTTTGTTGTTCATTGCAGTATCCCGCTTGTCTGAAACCGTGCCTGGAGTGTAGGAAGTCTTCAGTAACTACATAGTGATTAAATCCATGACAAGCAAACCAGGTGGCTGCCTACTGGCACCAATGTGCAAAAGCCTTAGGCGACTAAGAGCCTTTGTATGCCAGCAGCGGTGGGGGGACCCATGTGAAAGTCCTCCCCCGGGGCTGCCTGAATTGGACACCACCGGGGTGCCCTTTCATGTAAAAGTCGGAAGTGGGACCCGGGCTCTGAAGCTGTGTGACGTTGGGATCAGCTAGACCTATGCAGTTACTAGTTAGCTTGTTTTTTGATTCATTCATAAACCTGTGGTCTGTGTAAACCTTACATACATACATGCACTTTTAGGGGAAAATATGTTGAAGGAATTGCACCTATAGAAACTATGAAACTAGATATTGCAAAAAAAAAAAAAGTACTGAGAACCTATTCATGATAAAATAGAAATAGAGGGGAACTTCCTCAACTTCATAAAGAAATCTTATAAAATACCTATAAAATATTATACTAAATATTTTATAAGGAAATCTATAAAATACTATACTTTATGAATAGATATTCATAAAGAAAATCTATAAAATATTATACTTAACGGTGAAAGACTGGATGCATTTCCCCTAAGATTGAGAGCAAGGCAAAGATGTCCAATCTTACCACTCTTATCTAACAGTAATGGAAGTTCTAGCCAGTGCAACAAAGCAAGAAAAGAAAAGGCATACAGATGAAAAAGGAAGAAATAACACTATCCCTATTTGCAGATGACATGATTGTCTGCATAGAAAGTCCCAAAGAATCTACAAAGAAACTCTTAGAACAGGTAAGTTCATCGAGGTTGCAAGATACAAGATAAGCAAATAAAAATCAATTCTATTTCTATATACTAGTGATGAATGCCAAAACTGAAAATAACATTTACAATTGCTGAAAAATGAAATGCTTATAAATAAAAGATGTACAGGACTTGTATGCTGAAAATGATATACACTGATGAAAGAAATCAAAGAAGATCTAAATATATGGAGAGACATGCTGGATTGGAAGATTCAACATAATAACTATATCACTTATCCCCAAATTCATATAGAGGTTAATTCAATTCCTATCAAAATCCCAGCAAGGTATTTTAATAGCTGTAGCCAAGATTATTCTAAAATTTATACGGAAAGGCAAAGGAACTAGAATCAATGAAACAATTTTGAAGAAGACTAGAATTAGAGGAATTAGTCTACCCTCTTCCAAGACATTTGTATGTATATCTACAGGTCCCTGTATATATATATATGAGACTGTGATATATTAAGATTGTGGGTTATTAGTAGAAGAATAGACATATAGATCAAAGGACCAGAATAGAGAATCCATAAATAGACCCACACAAATATGCCTAATAGATTTTTTTTTTTCCTGAGGTAGCGAGACGAGGGTCTTGTATGCAGGAGGCCGGCGCTCAATCACTGAGCCACATTGGTTCCTCAATGGATTTTTTACAAAGGTGAAAAAGCATTTAACAAATATGCTGAAGCAACTGGACAGCCACTGACAAATGAATGAAAATTGACCTAAGTCTCACACCTTACCCGAATATTAACTTAAAGTGCATAACTACATAAACATAAAATGTAAAACTATAGTAGTTTAGGAAAAATATAGGAGAAGGTCTTCAGGATCTAGAGGTAGGCAAAGAATTCTTAGATAAAACACTGAGAGCACAATCCACAAAAGGAAAAATGGGCAAATTGAACGTTATCAAAATTGAAGTTTTGCTCTTTGAAGGACCCTGTTAAGAGGATAAAAGAGACAAGCTACAGAATGGATGAAAATATCAATCTGCATATCAGACAAAGGACCAGTAGTTAGATTATATAAAGAACCCTCAAAACTCACTAGTAAAAAATAAGCAATCCAACCAGAAAATACACAAAAATCATTCAGAGACATTTCATTGAAGAAGCTATACGGATGTTCAACATCATTAAGAAAAAAATAACCACATGAAATAAGCACATGAAAAGATGTTCAACATCATTAACCATCAAGAAAATGCAAATTAAAACCACAATGAGATATCACTACACACCTATCAGAAAAAAAAAAAAGAGAACAGCAAATGCTGATTAGCATGTGGAGAAACTGGATCATACATTGTTGCTAGGAATGTAAAATTGTAGAGCCATTTTGGAGAATTGTTTCACAGTTTCTTAAAACATGTGACTACCAAATGACCAGCAGCTGCACCCCTGGGTATTTACCCTAGAATAAAGAAGATTCTTGTCCACACAAAAACCTGTATGCAAATCTTTATAGTAGTTTCATTCATAATAGCGAAAACCGGGGAAAACTCAGATATCTTTCAATGGGTAAACAAACTGTACATCAATACAATGGAATGCTACCCAGCAATAAAAAGGAACGGCCTATTGAAACATACAACAATCAGGTTGAATCTTCAGAGAATTAGGCTGAGCAGAAAAAAATCCTAAAAGATTGTATACTGTATGATTCCATTTTTATAATGTTCTTGAAATGACAAAGTAGAAATGGAGAACAGATTAGTGGTACCCAGGGGTTAAAGAGGGAGTGGTGGCAGGAGGGCAGTGGGTATGGCTATCAAAGGGCAACTTGATATTGAACTATAGTTTTGCATGATATTAAGACATTGAGAAAACTGGTAAAGGAGCCAGGAGGTCTCTGTGTGATTACTTACAACTGCATGTGAATCTACAATTATCTCAAAATAAGATACTTAATTAAAAAATCAAGGAGACAAAACTATAAATGTGAAAAAATTCATAGAGCTACATATACATATTCACACGCTCATACACACACACGTGCATGAAAAACTGGCGCAATCTTAATTGCTTTAGTCGAGTTAATTATATTGTATCAATATCCGTTTCCTGGTTTTGATGATGTAGTATAGTTACATAAGATGTTGAACAAAGTTGGGTGAGTGCTAGGTATATGGGACCTCTCTACTAATTTTTCAACTTCTTTTGAGTCTATAATTATTTCAAAATAAAAAGTATTAAATAGAACTGAGAACAGAAAAAAAAGAAACCAGTTATTATCAAGTAAAATGTAAAATTCCACCCCTCTAATGCTGTTAGAACAGTTGCCACTTTTTAAAATATGTGCATCTGATAATGGAATCAACTGCAAATTCAACCAATTAGGACTCTGCAGAGGTAGCTGGAATGCTGCTTCCTCTCCTGCAGCCTTCAGGAGCTTTCATCACTCCACCCAGACCCTACATCCAGGAGAATTAGGGTCTGACCTCTCCCCCTCTGGAGCCTATGCATCCTCTTCTCTACCACAGGGCAAGGCTGAAGAAGGCACAGCCTTGTCCTTCAAGGAAACCGCAGTCTGCTGCGGTTTCACCTCCAGCTCCTGACTCAGTTCCTGGTTACAGGCAGCTCCTTCATACAAGCGGCCATCAAAGAAACGATCCCAAAAGGATGTGCCACGAGAGGGTGACGTGGAGGCTGCAGTCCCCTCTGCTCTGGGGAGGCTGACACTCTGAGGCTGAGGAGGGATGAAGCAGACACGTCATGCTGGCGTGGCGAGCGTCAGAATGGGGTGTATGCGTGTGTGCAAGGGGAGAGCTGCTGTCACAGAAGGGTCTCCTCTGCTCGCCCCTCGGTGAAATGGGGAGGCTGCCAGAGCCTGTTTCTCTAGGCTCCCAGCCAGAACTGGAAAGCAGAATATTGGGGCTGACATTTGGGTCATGGGACAACAGGAGCAGGACTCCTGTGAGGTGGAAGCGAGGCTGCTCCCCCATGGGCAGGAGCCCAATCCAAGACAGTGAGACACAAGGGCTGGGGTCTGCCTGGGCATACCAGTAAAAAAGCAGCGGGAAGAGCTACTTTGGGGAGAGACAATGAATGTCCTCTGTGCCACCTCAAGCTCTTGAGGAGGAGGCTTCAGTATTAGCTAAATACTTGCACTGAGCAATAGCTAGTGCCAGGCACGTTTCCAAGTACTTCATTACATGGTCTCACTGAGTCCTCGTAACAGCCCTATGAAGTAAGTCCTATCATCACCCCCAATTTACTGATGACACTGAGGGGCAGAGAGGCACAGTATCTTGCCGCATATTAATGTTGGAGCTGGGATAGGAACCGCCAGCTTTGGAGCCCGTGCATCCCATTCCGTCTTTCTGCTGTCTGACTTCCTGCTGATACACCCAGAGAATGCCAGGGTGCCCCACCAATGCTGACCCGAGTTGTGACACTGATGGGAGGAGAGCCTTCTCCCGTCTCCTGGAAACTCCCACGTCGGTGGTGAGAGGAACACGGTGCCGGCACAGTGTGTATGAGATCTGAAAGAACAAACGCCAGGGGCCGGGAAACACCTGGCAGGCCCAGCCTGGTAGATCCAGTATCGAGAGACTAGGAATCAGATTCCACTTATGCTGCCTCCTGGCAATATGACATTGGCAGGCTTTTACCCTCTTTGTGCCTTGGCTACATCTTCTGTAAAAAAGGGAGAACGTCTTTGCTTGGCACTCAAGGGTGCTGTGAGGATATAGCCTGAGAACCACAGTTGCCCACGTGGTGCGCCAGTGCCCGCACAGGTGAGTCGGTCACACAGCAAGATGATGACGCATCAAAAGAGAGGCAAGGGGAGAGTCAAGGTGAAGTGCAGCAGAAACCAGGAACTGAGGTGGCACAATTGACAGGGAACCTCTCTTCCCATCAGAGGTCCCCAGGATCAAATCCCAGTGAATCCTAGAGAAGAGAAAATGAGAAGACAACACTGACAGCAAAAGCAGCAGGGCAGGAGGACGAGAAGGGGGAAAAAATAAATGAATCTTTAAAAAAAAGAAAACAAATGGATGGAACCACTGCTGTTGTTGGCAGGGTAGGGGAAGCCAGGGGTTCAGCTGGCAGAGGAGAGTTTGCCTGCCCCCTTCCCTGCTGTGTGGTGGTCAGCAAAGGAACCGCATCAGAGCAGGCTCCAAGACCCTCGTCCAGCGAGGCTTCCCTGGCCGTGATTTTTAAAGCAGCAGCATCCCACCCTGGCACCTTTTCCCACCTCCCTCCTCCCCTTCATAGCATTTACTATCATTCAATCACAAAGGTTCCCTTAGATGATTACCTGGAATTGTGTATAACACACCTACAAATACTAGGTGCTCAGCACCCATTATTTCTTAGGGTAGAGGGAACTCTTCCTTCTTGCATTTTCAAATTGCTCAACTGGTTCAGTCTTTTGGAATGAACCCTTGGACCCCAATTCACAGAGCAAAAGCTGGATAAAGAACACCCTCTCATTGGCTGCTGGCACCAAGGTGGCCACTGCCCACCCCCCCACCCCCCACCAGGTATTTGGTGTTGTTGTTTTATTAGTTTCTAGAATTCAAGTTTCCCAGAAGTTTAAGGAAACAATGGATTGCTTTGCCCACTTTCCCGTTCTGTTCATTAGGAACTATTTGCTTAATTTCAGAACATGTGATATAGAAGAAAGACCATGGAATCTTGAACAGCCCTGAGTAGAAGTCAGGAGTCAGCTCTGTTACCTACTAGGTGTAAAACGTATTGTTACTGACAAAAATAATAACTATAGATTATGGAGTCCCCAAATGCAGTGGTTTGAAACCGTATGTCCCCCAGAAAAGCATGTTCTTAAAGTTAATCCATTTCTGTGGGTATGGACCCGTTCATAAGTATTTAAGTCATTTCTAATTTGGTGAGGCTACTTCAGTTAAGGTGTGACCCAGCTCATTCATAACGGGTCTTAGTCCTTTTACTGAAGTCCTTTATAAATGGGATGAATACAGGGAGAAAGAGAGAAAGCCACTGAAGCAAGAAGCTGGAGGCGATGAAACCCAAAAGGAAAGGCAGAGGTGAGCAGATGCACCACGTGCCTTGCTATGTGGCAGAGTTTTCAAGGATTGCCGGCAGCCCGTCTTTGGGAAGAAAGCATTACCTGATGTAGCAGTTCAATATTATTGATGAATTCCAAAAAGAAATATTGGATCTGATCTGTACCTGGCACGACTGAGTTATGATTAGGGTGTTGAGTCCCCATCCCTTGGTGGGTGGGGACTCACAGATAAAAAGCAGGATGAAGAACAGAGTTGAGAGTTTTCTGATGTTGAAGTTTTGACATTGGAGTTTGATGCTGAAGACTTAAGCTGGAGCCCTGGGAAGTAAGCGCACAGAGAAAAGAAAAGCAAGCCCCAGGAAAAGAGGAACGCTGAGCCCAGAAAGAAGCAAACCCTGGTAGGGAGGAACCCAGGAAGCCTGAACCCTCACAGACGTCGGCAGCCATCTTGCTCCAACACGTGAAAATAGACATTGGTGAGGGAAGTAACTTATGCTTTATGGCCTGGTATCTGTAAGCTCCTACCCCAAATAAATACCCTTTATAAAACCAACCAATCTCTGGTATTTTGCATCAGCACCCCTTTGGCTAATACACTTGATGATGCCTTGATTTGGACATTTTTCTCAGCGTAAAACTATAAGCTAATAAATTTCCACTGTTAAGTCATTCCATTTTGTGGTATCTGCTTTGAACAGCCTAGGAAACTAAAACAGCAGTAAATGCAGGTATTGTATTGGCATTCTATGAACATAATTTCATTTATTCTTTAAAACAACCTGAAAAGCAAACATCATGCCCCTTTTTGCAGAAGAGGAGGCTGAAGTTCAGAGAGATACAATTGGAATGCTGGTCTGCCAAGATCTATAGACTCTATTCTTTCAATTTGTATAATGGTCTCTGGGTCTCAATGATCTCATCTGCAAAATGGTAATATTAATATCTGTCTTATAGAATTACTGTACAGATAAATAAGATGCTGTCTGGGAAGGACAGGGTATTAGATTAGGGTATTAGGTCCCTTTCCCTCCCCTACATGCCTAAAGGCTTGTCAGGAGTGTGGGAGAACTTGCTATAACTTCTGGTGGAGAGTACAGAGGTTCAGAGGCTAAGAATTTTCCCAGGCAGAAGTGAAGACCAACTTTGTTCCCTCTTCATTGGAAACTCTGAGCAGCCATTTATCCCCTAAGCACAGCTGGGCTGGTTAGAGCAATGCCAGGAAGCCTTTGTAGTTTTGTCCTTGGGTTCCTGGCTCTGAGTCTCACTCAACAACTGTCCTTGACCTGGAAGAATTAAGACCATAAGGACTGACACACTCACCCTCTCCATTACCCTGGGGCTCTCTCCAAGTGAGGAGTGGGCTGCCTCAGAAATCCAGAAGCTTCTAATAACAGTAGTCTTTGGAGTCCTTGTGGTCTAGCAATGTGACATGAGAACTGGTGGTAGAGTGCTGGGAGGCAGGGGAAGAAACAATTTACAGACGCCACAGTTTATCATGTCTTTGCATCTTTTGGAATCCTGAAATATGCTTAGTACAATCAGCTGGATTTGGTTTGGGGGCCAGAACTCTCAGAATAAAACTCTTCCTAAGTTTACTGAAGATATGTTCACACTAAATAAAGTAACTTTCAGGAAAACTAGGAAAGGTGGTAAAAAACAGGCATCTGAAAGGTCTACAGGATGCTCAGCCACACCCCATCCACTGCGATAGCCTTTAGCTCTCTTTAGCAGGATTCAAGCTCCATACTGATTTCGCCTCCCGCGCAGTGTTGAGGAAAGCACCAGGTAGACATGGCTCTTAGGAAAAGGTCCTTCTGCTCTATGAACCTCAATTGGCCCTATCTGTAAAAGTGGAATAATTCTGTCTTACAATGCTACTGTGAAAGTTAGGTAAATATAAAGCACCTGTCATTGCTTTCTTTCATTCTCCAGTTTTCCCCTTCAGTTTTCCAATTCCTGATGTCAGGAATCTCAGAAGCATGTCTGGATTATTGGTCTGATTCATATTTACCTGCCTACCTAGATATTGGAGAAAGGATCTGCCCCTGGATTCCTTCTAGCTGCCATTGCAATGAACCTGAGTTGATCTCCTACTTATCCTAGTTCCTTGCACTGATACCTCCGTCTCTCATTAGTTTTTGTGTTTCATGATCCACTTGTCTACCATGGTCCAATAACTTCATTTCAGCACTCAAATATATACCTAGCTTTTGCCCACTTGCCTGGCTTTGCACCTTGCTTTTCCTGTCTGGTCCACTCCATACAAATCTGGGTGTGACTCTGCAAGTTGCACCTCTATTTTGCGTAGGATTACTACTATGACAGTTGATTCTATTTTTCCTGTCCAATAAAATAGAGCACTAATTAATTACCACACAATGCATTGGATTTGAATGATCTGTACAGTCCTCACATAGACAAAGTCTTAGTGAGGTCTCTAAGTCCATAATGAAGAGAGAATTCTCCTTTTCTTAAACCTATTTCAGGTTGGGTTGGAAATTAAACTCAGAGATTCTGATTCCTGGCTTATACCATTTTAGTATTGTTGGGTGTTGGGGGAGAGAGTGTTATAATTTCTACTTTTCTTTGTTTTTAGAAGTGCACGGCACCATGGAAATAGAAAGGGGCCCTCAGAATGTTTATAACATTTGCCCCAGTAGTTCCAGTCATGTGCTTTCCTAAAAACCAAAACTGAAATGGAAAGGAAATGGAGAAGAAAGCATTTATGCTTAGAGATACTCATCATAACATTACAGAATTACAGAAAAAAATTAGAAATAACTTGAATCTCCAACAATGGGATCATGGCTAAATAAAGGACATTTGATTCCTCAAAAAATGAGATTCAGATTGACATCACATTTCTCATAAGTGGCATGGAGATAATGTTAATGGAGAAAGGTCACAGAATCACAGCCTCAATTCTCACATTAGATCAGTAGTTTCTTGCTTCTTCATGATCTCTAGATATGTCCTTGGTCCCAAAACTGTGAATGATTGAGGACCAAGCTTTTCCCATTTCTGGAAGCAGAGCTCAAAGCAAGCCCTCATGGACCTCCCCAGCCAAGCCTGATATTTGCCATTGAACTTCTTGCATATCTCTGCACCTGCCTGGTTTTCTCTGGTCTTAGACTCCTTTCATGTGCTGTTCTCTCTGCCTGGAATGTTCTCCCTGCTCTTTCTTTAGGTCTTACTTTAGAAGTCTTTCCCTCCAGGGAGTCTTCCCTGAACCTCTAAGTCTAGGCTTTATGTGCTTTCTCTGTGTTTCCATATGACCCAGTGCTTCACCTACCATGGATCTTACTCATTGGGTTATAATTGCCAGATTACTTATCTGCTCTCTAACAAGCCTGGGGCCAAAACCCACAGAGAGGTTCTTTAACCATCAATCATGGGTATTCCTGAACTCAAAAGGGTGTGCAGAGTTAGGAGTCATTATTGCAAGGGATACGTTGTTCAGATATAGGTAAGCTAGAGAAGGGTGTCTTGATGGTCCACCCAAACATAGGCTGGGAGCCTGAAACAGATATTGAGAGCAAGATTACATAACCAGAACAATGAGAACAGGCAAGGGTGGGTGGACAGGTTGGGGGGGTGGGGTCTGCCATGAATGTTTCCTCTGGGGACTTGTGTGTGCTCCCCAGGGTGCTGCATGACAGGGCCATGAATAGGCTTTGCAATATGGCCCCATACTTCCCCAGCACAACTTGTGATCTCATACACTTATGTGATATTGGCAGGTCCCAGGAGCAAAGTCCTTATGAGCCCCTCTCATGGGTAACCCCTGTGGAGCAAACACAACCAAGGTCTGAAAGAGAGACTTGACAGAACACTGCATCCAAGGCTTGGATGCAGCGGCACATCCATCTTGCTTGGAAGATGCAGCACACACTGGCTAGGCTGTGGGCCATTACATCATCCTGGCTGGGAGGAAGGCAAAGTTCCTACTGCCTTTCTCTCCAAGCCTGACCCCATTTTGACTATGGAGGAGCTGCTTCTGAATAGTGGTCCTGAGACGTCTATGACTGGTTGACTCCGTGCTGGCTTCTCAAATCTCGGAAGTCAAAAACTCAGTGCAAGAGAAGTGATGCAATTCAGCAGGATGCAGGACAGAGTTTTTGGGGTCTCAAGCCAGCCTCTTCCTCCCAGTTCTGTCTTGTGGCAGGAGTGAATAATCACCCCAATTACAAAGCAACCTGGAGAAGGCAAAATCACTTAACTAAATGAGGTGCCTGGGGAGTGGAAGGAGGGCGCAGTCTGCAAAGATTTTGGCAGAAGGTTCTGGGCCAACTCCCTGGAAAGCGCATATTAAAACAGGCAACATGGCTATCAGAGATCCTAGGTTTATGGCTTCAGATACCTTTGGCAGTTTCTAGAAAATGTCTGCTGCATAATTGTCATCTCCAGAATGTGTTGAAAAGCAAATGCCGAATTAAACTTAGTTGGAATCCAACAGTGATCTAATAAAGGCCACTGTCAAAATATGGGGAGGTGTGTCAGAGCTAATCAGAGCCTTGGGGAAGTGTGGGGCACAGGCTGTCTTCTTCTAACAATTCCTTGGGGGTATAATTAGCTCATATCACTTGAGAGATCTGCTCTCTATCTACTACAATAAGCCAGTCCAGAAAAACAAGAGCATGAGAGCTACCATGTTGGCAAGACCCAGGGATGAAAGCCTGTCCAGCCTCACCTGATCCTGTTAGCTCAGTTCAGATATTGACTGAAGGTAACAGGGTAGCACCTTCTGGATCTCATAAACGCTGCACAAAGTCTGGACTTCTGTTTCATTTCCATTTGGATTCAGCCCAAGTCCTCTTCTTTGGAAATGATTTGAGTCCAGTGTAAAATGAGAAGCAAGACAATGGGGGACTTTTTTGTTTGTTTCTGTTGTTGCTGTCCTTATTGTGGTAACATACCTATAACATGAAATTTGCCATTTTAACCATTTTTAAGTGTACAATTCAGTGGCATTGATTACATTTACAATGTTGTGCTACCATGACCGCCATCCATTACTGAAATTTTTCATCACTGCAAACAGAATCTCTGTACCCAATAAGCAATAACTCCCCATTTCCTTCTTCCTCCTCCTCAGTTAAGAGTCAATTAAGGAACACCAAGGTTCAAATGCAAAACAAATATGATCCCCCAACTCTCTTGACTCAGCCATTACAGTTAGGAGAGCATCTTTAGTTGTCTGAGCCTGCTCTCGGAATCTCCTCACATTCCATCCCAAAGCAGCTTATCCAAGTATATCTTCCAGACAAGTTTAGTGGTTTCCCCATAGGAGGAATTCCAATGAATAGATTTCTCCACCTGATTACATAATGAATAGAGGAAGCAAGACTGAATTTCAAAGATGTCAAAGGGTAGCGGTGGGGGCGGGGGGATGCCGTGTCTCCATGGCCCTGGATTCAGACAGATCTCTCCACAAATCCAGGCTCTACCTGAATGACTTTGGGGGAAGTATTTAACATTTCTGAACCTTAGTTTCCTCACATGAACTGTATAGATAATGTGCAATATGCTAGGTTGTTATGAGGCTCAAACAAAAATAATATATATGACATTCTAAGGACAGGGATCGTCTCAAATCTCCCTCCCCAGTTCATCCTCTGCCCGTTTGTAAAGATTCCCACATCTTGCTGGACATTCCTGAAGTCAGCTGACCACATATCGGTGGCTCCTGAGTCTTCTCATGACCCACAGCCAGGTCCATCCACACACCCATGTCCAGCCGGTGGGTCTGTCTGGTTGGCTGACCTCTGCTGGTCTCCTTAGTCTGAGGAACACTGAACTTTCCAGCAAGAAAATCTGCCTTCCCACCTGTGCCATTTGGCAATGATCACACCCCTTCTCTTGAGCAGACATCTGAACCCATGATCTGCCCCCTCCAGGCCACCCGGGGCCCCATCTCCCCACCTTGTCCTCGTCCAGCCATATTGAGCCACTTGCATTTTTCACAACATGACATGAACTTTGGGGCTTCTGGACCCTTGTACATGTTCTTCCTTCTGCCTAAAACATCATTTCCACTCAATATTTGACCAACCCAAACATTTCACTCACTTAGTTGACTATTATGTCTTTTTTCAGAGACTGTAAGGGCCTCACCATCCCAGCAAAACCTCCTCCAAGTCCACAGGCTGGGTTTGGGGGCTCTTCGCTGTGCATCCCAGTAGCCTAGCTTGCATTACTCTTTTGTTGCTGACCATTTATTTTCTGTACTTTCCCCATCATATGTGACCTCTCAGCTCTCCTCTCTATGTCTTTGGTACCCAACACTGTGACTGATGCCCAATGTGTCATGGATGACAAACCCTTTCATCATTTGTTCATTTTCTTCTCACATAATCAAACCTTTTTTTTTCAGTTAGACTGTAAGCTGTTAGAGGACAAATTTTTTCTTTGTTACTGAGACTAACATACTGCTTTGCACACAGTAGGCACTCAATTCCTACTATTTGTTTATGGGCCAATTGATGGATGACCCTATTAGACGATCAAATTCCCAACAACAAATACAATGGCTAAGAGAAAAGTAAAAGATGATGTAGTTCAAGATGAAGTAAAAGATTTGATGCTAAAAGGTGGGAGGAGCTGGGGGAATTCTGAGTATGTGGGTGGTGGTGGGGGAAATGGGGTAGGGGTCATAGTATAGCAGGCGAGGAACCCAAACACAGGCATTCCGGACCTGGGATCCCGTACCAAAGGCAAACACCTAGGACTCCAAAGGCCCAAGGAGTGAGTCATTCCCACGATTCTCTTGCTTCTTCCCACCTGCCCATGCCAGCTTGTCCCCCGTTCCCGGAACCACTGGAGGACTGATGTGGAAGTGAAGGGCGAGGCTGAGGGGTCAGCAGAGGGCCTGTGGACTGACAGGAGCCGGGCGACGTCTTCTGGATCTGAGGGCTGGTGGAGGGCTCCTTGCCCGCCTCAGCCCACCTCCTCTGCCCTGCCTCATCCTTCCTTAGAGGAGCCGAGAACCCCAGTCTCAGTGCTGGGCTAGAGTGGGTAGCTCTACCTAGAAACTGTGAAAGGTCCCCCATCCAAGAATTCTTCCCTGCTTGTCTGCTGTAGGTAGGGTTACCAGATAAAATACAAGAGGCCCAGTTAAATTTGAATTTCAGATAAGTAAAGAATAGGTTTTGAGTATAAATATGTCCCACGCAATATTTGGGATATATTTATGTAAAAAGAATTATTTATTGTTTATCCGAGATTCTAAATTAGCTGGGTATCTGGCATTTTTATTTGCTAAATCTGACAACCCTAGCTATGGTCTAAATTGGTTGTTTAGGGGACCTGGTCAGGAAGTGAAATCAGCATAATGTGGGTGATACGGGCATGGTCAAGGCCGTAGGTCACTGATGAGATAAGAGCACTTAAATCTCAGCCAGAAACACCAAGCTGAATGCAAAGCAGTGTTCTGTCTGTACTCTTGTATCTTGCAAATTCTACCATACCCTGACAAAAAGATGCTCAGAAAAAGGTGCAGTTGGCACGGGTTCTAGAGAGGGCATTGTTAGGTGTTTCCAGCAGTTCAGAGGAGAGGGAGGAAGGAAGGGAGGGAGGGAGGGAGGGAGGGAGGGAGAGAGAGAGATGGTTATTGTTAACTAAGCAAAAATATCCTGGCAATAGATATGGGTAGAATGCCAACCTGTAAAAAAGTTTTACAAAAGTTTCCTTAACATTTCGTTAAGGGTCTTTCCTTCCTTCCTTTTTCCCTTTTGCTCATTAATTTATTTATTCAGCTGGTAGTGGAATAAAATTGGCCATGCTGCATAACAGTTAAGAGCATAGACTTTAGGGCCAGTCTGCTTGGGTTAAATCCTGGTCCTATCACTTATACCCACATCACTTAACTGCTCTGAAAATTTGCATTAGTTGTTTATTGCTGCTGTAACAAATTATCAGAAAATATAAGTTCTACCAGTTGGAAGTCCAAATGGGTCTCACTGAGCTAAAATCAAGGTGCCAGCAGGGCTGTGTTCCTTTCTGCAATCTCTAGGAGAGAGTCTGTTTCCTCGCCTTTTCCAGCTTCTAGAGGCCCACTGCATTCCTTGGCTTATGGTCCCCACCTCCATCTTCAAAGCCAGCAACGGTGGGCAACATCCTTCTCATACTGCCGCCACTCTGGCTCTCTGCAGCCAGGAAAGGTTTTCCAAATTTAAGCTCCTATGATTAGATTGTGCCCACCAGTATAATCCAGGCCAATACCCTTATCTCGGTTTCCTTAACCTTAATCACATCTGCAAACTCTCTTTTGCCCATGAGGTACCATATTCACAGGCTCCAGGAATTAAAGAGTGGACATCACTGGAGGGTCATGATCCTGCATACGATAGCCCCAATTCCTTATCAGCCAAATGGGGACAGTAACAGTACCTACTTCATGGGGGCATGGTGAGGATTACATGAGTCCATACATATAAAGGGTTTGGAACAGTCAGGTGTACAGTAAGTGCCCATTATTGTCACCTCTGCTGGGCCAGACCTTGTGCTGGGGTGGTGGTGGATGCACTCCTCATATGTACTGCTTAGGGGCTGCCAGTCTAGTAGAAGACTTCTTGGCAGCCTTCTGAATTGTACCTGGTTCTTGGAACAGACAGTATCAGAAGGAGAGAGCCTGTGCAAGTGGTCTAAAATGGATACAGCATTTTCATCTCTAAAGGTAACATTAAATATCAGAATTTGGGTTTTTCGATCCATCTCTTTTGGTTTTGGTTGGTGGACTCATCCCTGGAAAAAGAGATCAAATTCCCCATTTGTAAACTTGGTAAACTGTAGAGACATGACATCTGCACCAGAGTTCAGTCAGCCTAGAAATTTCTCCAGGCACCTTCCACACATCATTTCTTTGGAAGAAAGCAACATCTCCCTGCAACACGTTAAGACGTTACCTGAAAGTGGTACCTACTTGTGCTCATTTGCATAAAACATTGTCCAAGTCAGGAGGTTCAAAAAGTATTTACTCATAAGTGTGTTTATATGAATATGAGCTAAAAATGTGTATATCTAGATATATACGAGAGAGAGAGAGAAAAAAAAAAGAGGGGGGAGAGAGATATGAGGCAGGAACCCCTCCCTTCCTTCACCTTCAGCAGCAGCATCGTTCATCACAACCACCTTTATAACTTATTTAGCATCTCTCAGGTGCTTGCAGGAGGACTTATAACCATCAAAAGAAGTTTAGGAGGTGGGAAGAGTAAACAAAGGCTTAGGTGGCAGAATACGTTAATGAGATTTGAATCTATGTTTGGTTCCTGCTGCTATAGATATTTTTCCGTCTTGAGGTTTTGTTTTTTTTTTTGCCTGTCTGTTTTGACAAAGTTGTCAGACAACACACAGAAGATTAAAAAGTCTAAAGAGCTGGACTCTGAGAAGGGGAGGGCTCAGATGGTTGGGAGCAGTGGAAGTGGGTTATCCTGGAGGAGGCTGCCCTGAAGACTGAAGGGCGTCTGCTGAGTTCCCCAAGAAGGGAAGTCTGGCTATTGGGCACCAGGATGCCAGCCTTGGCACGGTCCACCGAATAGAAAGTGGAGCCCTGAAGCCTTGGGCAGTGGGAGTGTCAGCCACACAGCATGGGCTGAAGGCGAAAAGGCCCTCCACCAATATTCTGGACAGCACAGGAGACTTCCAGGGTTTTCCAATAACCCTGCCACCTTCACTCCCCCATCGAATAGCTGGGATTGAACTTCCATCAGTCATACTGACAGGGGCTTGCCAAGTTGTTACCTAATACAGAGAAATTTCTCAAGCTTGAACCAGTTAAATCCAATGGGATTATTGAATCTCCAAAACAAGTTCCAACAAAGGAGTCGCATCTCGAGTGAAAAGGGAAAGTGAGAGCGGCAAGCAAATGCAACACCACTCTCTGTTCCAACCTTCTTTATCAAACAAGGAGCTATTGCAGCTACTTTTACACTCGTGCCCCAGCACCTGATTTGCTCCCTCTGACTCTTCATCTTTCTGAAACACAAACTTGAAACACAAGCATGTTTTTATCCATTACCTGCAGTGGTGTTTCTCAGACTGGGTACACAGCTTCCAGGGGTGCATGGCAGAAAATCTCCCAGGGACATATGGGATCATATTACAGGGTAGAACATAAACTTGGCATAGTTTTTTACAGACAAAATTTGAGACACCCTCAAAATGTCAATACTGGAGAAAGCTTTTTTGGACATTGTCTCTAGCTCCCTCAGTTTTCATGATCATTCATCTCTGCTTTGAAAAGATGGAAAAGTTTAAGAAGGACTTACCTATGGGACAAAATTCAAGTTCTCTGGGGGTGCTGCCTGAGACCCTCTATGCAGCCTCTTGTGTATATTTACAGCCCCTTCATCAATGACTCCATGGACACACCTGCTCTTTAGAATATAATCTCAGACACTTGCTGTTCCAAAGGCACATCACATGGGCTCACATTCTAAGCCTCCCTTGACCTTCCTTCTCAATTCCATAATGCATGCTGTTTTAACTCCCACTACCAAACATACACACCCAGCATAGCATTTATCACTGGGTGGATAAAAATCAGAAAACTAACAACTACAATAATAAAAACACTTATTGGGCATCCACTGTGGGCCTGGGATCATTGAGAGCACGTCATCTGCATTAACTCTGCTGCGCTCCCAGACCGTCTTTCACTGGATCATGAGCTGTTGACCAGCAGACTGAGAGCTTGTGAATTGGATGGATGATAGCAGTTCTCTATGGCCAAGGGCCAGAATGGGGCAGTGGGTGATGAAGGTGAGGGGGGATAGAAGGGGACGGGGGTTATTTGGATGCAATTCTTGGGCAAACCCATGGTAGTAAAACACCAAGATCCAGATGTCTTCAACTGTGGAAGTATTAGCAAATGCATCTCTCTAAGCCAAACCAGGTTGCTAGGGGTAAATTCTGGATTAGACCTCAGGGCTCCCGGTGACCTGGTCTGGGCTCTGAGCTGTGGGATGTGCCACCTAAAACTTTTATTAGGAATCTGACCGATGGAACCACCTATCTTTTTATTCTCATCCCTTAAAGCTAATGAAAAAGAAGTCAGGCTTGGGACTTGTACCTTATTTATTGACTAATTTCAACCTCTTTCTGTGATCATTACCTGTGCTGCTTCCCCACTTTAAATCAAATGAAATTGTACTCTTGTTGCAAATTGGAATCACCTCAGATCACTTTTTTTTCCCTATTCATTTGAGAGTTTGAATAGAAAAAAAAAAATACCTTGTCCCCAAAAAGCCAGTCTCTCACACTCCATTAATGCTGGCTGCCACTGGGACAATTACAGACAGACGGCTTTTCCCATCTGAGCAACTTCTTGAATTGAAAAGCAACTGTGCAGGAAGCATGCTATCTACTCTGTCATAGGCCTGTGAAAAGGGGTTTCTTCTCTACTTCCCCCCAGCTTTTCCCACCAAGAGCCAAATTAAAAATTGGATTTCACTTGTGCTATGGCTGTTACTTTATTTTCCTCCCCACATTAAGTCTTCACTTAAAAAAAAATACATTACCTAAACATTTCCTGGGATGCTATGCAAGGCTTAGGTCTGAACCTGGTGTCTGAAAAGATATTTTTCTTTTTTTCTCAACCTGGCTGCCTCTAAATATGGGCAGTTGGAGTTCATGGCTTGGGCTAGTGTGGAGTTGGCTCTAAGTTTTTGTTTCTTAGTGATACTTCTAATTTTTAAGTGTCCCAAGAGATAGCTTTTACTTTCCTTCCACCCATTGCCTCCTGCCAATGCTATCTTCTTAGAAGCCACTGTAACCTTAATGCAAGCTTTCAAGTTCTTCTTACAGGGCC
Source organism: Dasypus novemcinctus (assembly GCF_030445035.2). Taxonomy (NCBI): domain Eukaryota; kingdom Metazoa; phylum Chordata; class Mammalia; order Cingulata; family Dasypodidae; genus Dasypus; species Dasypus novemcinctus. Next base: position 39,375,806 of record NC_080693.1, read on the forward strand.
AGAGAAATACAACTGGGAGCATTTAGGATTACCAGGATGAGCCCCCAGGCTAGCAGTGAGATGTGACACCTTCAGAAACAACTACGATGTATAGCAGAGTGACCAGGGGCAGGCTATTTAACCTCTCAGAACTGGGTTTCTCCATATATAAAAACGGAAATGATAATAATATCAGTATCATAAATCTGCAAAGGGAGTCAATAAAATAAAGCATAAAGCAGGTAAGGCTCTGCTCAATGTCTGCCATATGATAAATGTTAGCTCTGTAAATGTTTGCTGTAGTAATAACAATGATAACAATATAAAATTTGGCATGAGGGACACAGGAAAAAGAGAAATTGCTTGATTGAGAGAAATCAGGGACTGCCTCTCAGAGGAGGCAGCATTTGAACAAGACAGCCTCTGATTCAGGTACGGAGAGAGGTGAAGCTTGGAGAAAAGAAGTGAAATTCAGGATGGCAGAATGATGAGCTGGAGGGCAATGAGGTAAGGGGCCTGGGGAAAGTGAGCAGATTATTTTAGCTGAAACCCAGAAGAGAAAAGAAAGGAAGAGGAGGCATGGTAGGCCCCCAAGAGGGGCTCAAGCTCCAGGATAAAGGGCTTGGACTTGGCACTGTGGGTAAAAGAAGAAGGCATCATGAAGTCCCCTCGAGGTTCACACAGTCGTATCTAAGAGGCTGCCTCGCAAAGCAGCAATGTCCACTTCAAGGACATATAGTGTCAGAACTCAGGGGGCTTAAAAATCATCGAATGCTACCCCTTATCTTAAAGATGGGAAACTGAGACTCAAGGAGAAGTGACATCCAGGCAGTCTCCAGAACCAAAAGCCGCTGGGGCATAAGATGCACTCGTTCCCCTCCCCCCACCCCAGCCGTGTCCCTTTCATTTCGAGGCTTCTATGGCCCTAGGCTTGTCCTCTGCACCTACAGGGCCAGCAAACCTTCTCAGGAAGGAGCTGTGTGTCCCGGCAGCCCTCCTCTTCAGGGAGTCACCATGCAGGGCCGAACGAATCTTGTTATCAGAACCTAGCTAACTACCAGAATCACCGGTGAAGCTTTGTAAGGATGCAGGCAAGCCTCCCTCATCCTTAGGCTCTGGGCTGAGGCCTGGGCATCTGCATTTTCAACAAGCTGTTTCAAAGGCTCAGTATTCAATTGAAGGTGCCCTTACTTTCACCCACCAGTGGGATGTCCCTTCCTATTTTCCCCAGTGCTTTGCAGTTACTTTGCAATGTTTCCTCTCCCTTTCTTGGGACAGCATATCCAAGACATCTTTGAAGCTCACCCCCAAGCCCCTAGCACCTAGGGCAGGGTTTATACAGGAGATACTGAATGGGTAAAGGTTTGGTGAATTAAAATAATAGAATGAATGAACTATTGTGCAAATAAACGAATAATGGCAATAACAATAGTTACTATATTCAGCATTTTCTCTGTGCCAAAAACTGTGCTAAATATTTTGTATGTATTATGTCACTTAAGCCTGGTATTCCTGATACCATTTTCTTCATGTAATAGATATGGAAACCAAGGTTCAGAGGGATGAGATGGCTTGTTCAAGTTAAAAAACAACAACAACAACAACAAAAAAAAAAAACAGGAAACACTGTAAGTCAAGAAATAAATTAATTGCTTGTTGTGCTTGTTGATGGGTCAACCGAGGCAGACTAGTGCCCCTCGCAGGGCTGGAAGAGAAAAAAGAAGTGCGAAAACTAAGACTGCTGCTCACTTCTGCCCTCTTCTGGCCCAATGTGGTATGGCAGAAAGAGCCCCGAAGTAGATCTGGCTTTCTGAAAAGGGTCTGAGCCCTGAGATTGAGGGGCTGTGTGACTGACCCTGGGTGACTGGCTTCATCTTTCTGAGTCCGCATTTCTTTACCTTTAAATTGAGAATGATAATCTCACCCCTGACAACTTCTCAGGGATTTGGGGTTGGGGGTGGGGGGTGGGGAGGTGGATGGAAGCAGATGGATGAAGATAAAGCACTTTGCAGGCTTTGAGCTCCACGGTCATTCAGATGAAAGTGTCTGCTTTCTGGTGGTGGTGTGATAATTAATGACTTAATTCCTGTAAAGTGCTTTCACAGGACCAGACACACAACAAGTACCCTTCAATACAAATGAATATTACCACCATTACTTCCCCGTAACCCTGTAGTCCTTCAACCTGAGATTTTCCTCCTCCCCAGCACATCCCTCCTCAGCCCAGCCTTAGGCTTTGGCTGCAGGTGGGCAGTGAGATGTGGGGAAGAAGGAGGGGCCAGGATGACTTGCCCACTCTGCAGCCTGGAATGCCCAAGGGGCTGCTCTGCCTTTGGGGCCTGCCAGGGCTCAGCGGGGCGCACAGCTGTCAGCTCCAGCTGAGTGAGTCCCAAAGCACCCTGGGCTCACGAGTTTGGCTGTCACTTCATGATCCTCCAGTCTGGGTTTCCTGACCTGGGATTCACAGCCTCAGGGCATCCCAGTTTTGCTTGTGTGAGTTCATATGTATTTTCCAGGAGTGGAGGGGATCTCCAAGTTATGAGCCACTGTGCTGCTTTAATCCCTATATACACACACATACTTACACCCATAAATGTTTTGTGGCGATGAGGGCATCACAGCTTAAAAAGAAGAAGAGATTGACCCAAAGTTGGACCAAGGGTCAGTGGGACAGCAGGTCCAGACACCTAGTCCACCAAGCCCTCTGGCTCTCCTTTGCAAAAGAGTCAGGTTTCCAACCAGGTTCCCTCCACCCCAGAGGGTATGCTCCTTAGTGGTGGAATGAGGAACTTGGCGCTGTCCAGAGAGCTCTGGAATGGGTACCCCACAGGCCGGCCCCACAGAACAGATGACAAATGAGAGTGCCCACATCCCAGGGGTGTGGGCCCAGGGGGCACCCCAGGGGCTGCTATAGCTTCAGAAGAACCCCACTGTGACTCAGAGCCAACTTGAGGGGTGCTTGGGTCAAATGAGTATCTTCCCATTCAGCTGATGGAAATTGAGGTCCTCCAGGTAGACCGTGGCAGAACTGGCTTGCCCCTCATCTTTGTGCTCTTTGTCTACATCCAAAGGCTCTGGGTTTAATGGGTTTATGTTCAAGCAGAGAATGTATATTCAAGGGGCAGATATCTATAACTTTTGCTGAAGAGTGCCTTTGTAATCAGCCATTCCAGAAATGTCTAGAACACAGTGATACAGAAACAAATAACATATTTCAGTTACATATGTGCTTGGATTGTCTCTTAAGTATAATGGGAATAGAAAATATCCTTTATGTAGAGATTTACTTTCTCTCACTAACACTCATCTCCTACCAGCCCCCATATCCACTATTTCTCCCAAATGCCCCCTGGTGCTTCTCTTTCCCAACAGGTAATCAAATCAGACAAATCAAATCCACCTTCTAAAGTAAAGCAAGAAAAGGAGGTACAGTTGATTGACTACCTTCAGTGTCCCAAGGATTTTCACGTCCATTATCTCATTTTCCTTATTAACTAATTAATTCATGCATTTAATCCGCCCAGACTCCTGGAGTGCCTACTTGGTACCTGCACCTGTGGTCCTGGTACAGCGGTGAAGGACGTCTCGGCCCTGTCCTCCCAAGGATCCCCTTCCAGGTGGAGAGAAGAAAATAATGACAAAAACAAACAGAGCCCGAAAGAGAGGATTCCAGGCAGGAAACAATGGGGGGGGGGGGAAGGGGGCGCTGGGAGACCAGGAAGGCTTCCCTGAGAAGGACCTTTAAGACGAGTCCCTTGAAGGGCACGAGGGAAGCCTTCCAGGAGAGGGAACTGCAGGTGCCAGCACACCGAGGGGGCCGGGCGAGCACTATCCCAGGAGGCACGGGGTGGCGGAGCAGTGTGGCAGAGGGAGGAGAGCGAGAGCCAAAAGGGAGTGGCAGGAAGGGCCTTGAGGCCCAGAGCAGAGGGAATGGATTACGGTTTTCGTAATACCCTGGCGCGGTTCATGGTATATTTCCGCTCCCATCTTCCAACGGAAGAAACGGGGCGGCCTGAAATGCTGGGTGGTGACTGGGCTTGGTGGAGCCTCTCCTGATGGCCACGAGTGGGGGCGTCTGGGGAGAGACAGCCACGGGGGGTGCCCCCTTGACTTCCCCAGAATGGAAAGGCAGGGCAGGAGCTGCTGAAGACATCCTCTGCCTCCCGCGATCGTTCCAGGCCCAGCGCCTGCCTCCGTCAGGGGAAGCTTGCACAGGCTCTCCTTCCCCCACGGTGACAAACGAGGGCCAGGCTGCCAGGCCAGGTTGCGCGTGGTGCAGGACTGAGCTCCCTGCTGGGTGCCGATTGAGAAACTCATCATTTCCCCACAGGCCGCGTTTCCGCCGGCTAAGGCGCGCTTACAGCAGAGCCAATGAGGCCTGGGCTCCCGGGCCCTCCTTTGCACGGCGCTTGATAGTTTATTTTAAATGTGTAATTTGTTTTCATGTATTTTCTCCTTCTAAATATACTGTGTCTTTTGTATCTAATTTTGTATTTTTCATCGTCTCTTCTTGAAGAGAGTTTCCCAAGCTGTCTAAACTTCAGGCCCCAGAAACTGGGTTGGCCGCTGCCACCTGCCCTCCAGGGGCCACGGCGCCTGGCTTGTGACGCGCTGGCCTCCCTGCTCCTCCCCAGGGAGCACCCCAGGGGCTTCCTTAGGTCAAGCTGATTGGCCTAGCGTCGCCCTCTGACGTGCTGGTCGCTGGAGGTGCCTGCCCTACATCCACACCACTCCCTCCTCCTTGGTAGGTCCCTATTTGGTCCAGGGTGCAGCTGTTGGGCCTCCCCACTCCCAGGGCAGCAGGCAGCTGCCTGGCCTCTGAGCATCCCCGCCCTCTCTTAAGGCTGGGTGCAAGGCAGGGTTTCTCGGCTTTGACACATTTACATCTGGGGCCAGATCAGTCTTTGTCGTCGGGGCCATCCTGCGCGTTGAAGGACGTGGAGCGGCCTTCCTGGCCTTACTCATCAGGCGCCAGGAGCAGCTCCCCAAGGGGGACAACGAAATACGTCTCCAGGCATCGTGGGGGCACAATCGCCTCCCCCCACCCCAAGTTGGGAGCTACTAGTTTAGGGTGATTCCACTCTGGCAAATGAGACTCAAAAGGAAATCTTCTGAGACTTCTGGGAAAGACGTTCTCATTCCAGAGACCGAGAATGACAGAGAGTTCTCGCTTTGCCCCAACGCGGGCCCGCGTGGGTGAGGCCTGAGCAGCTGCAGCTGTCACACCGAGGATGATGTCATCCACGCTGCTGCCCAGCTGCTGGGCCAGCGCAGCCCAGGCTCCAGCTGCGCTCTGAACACATGCGGGATAATCCATTCCTCGACGGCCTAAACTGGCTTGAGGTGGAATTTCTGTTACCTACAGCCAATAGCCTCCTGACTGATAAACTGAATCTGAATGTTTTCTGTGAAGCCAGAGGGTCTTCCATGTACAGACAAGGGTAGAGAAACAGCCTCTGAGGCCGTCCAACGATGCCTGCGGACGGTGCCGAAGCCGAAAAGAGCAGCAGAGGGCCATGAGCGCGAGCACTGGACAGGGAGTCGGGAATGGGCCTGGCAGCGGGAGGGCCTCAAGCAGTTCTTGGTGTTCCTGATCCTTAGACTTCCTTTGCATCCTCTGCTGTAGGAAGCCCTGCGCTGACACTTGCAAGAGTGCCCGGCAGGGTCTCTACCCCATGAAAAGCACCGCCCTGTCCCTTCCTGCAGCCCCACCTGGGCCCCTATTTCATTGTGGGACCTCAGCAAGGGCTCTAAAATCTCTTGCTCGCCCTTATGACCACTTTCTTCTGCTTAAAACTGCTTAACAGGCTCCACTTCTCTGGCTTCCACGACAGCGCATTCTCCACCCATCTCCTTAGGAACACCAGTTCATACTTCTGTAGCCTTTAGCCTACATCTGGCCTCATTCTAATTGTTTACCAGGAATGAAATCGTTTAGCCCCCATGACAACCCTGTAAGGTTATTAGTCCTATTTTTACTGATGAAGAAACTGAGCAGAGAAAGGTTAAGGAATTTGCCCAAGGTCCCAGATCTGGTCAATTGAAGGTGGGGCTCTAAGCCTAGACAGCCTGCTCCCGGACTCAGGCTTTGTGGGCTCTCAGCTCCACATCGAGCTCGCAGACCCCTTACAGCCTCGGACTTCTGTGAGTTTGGCCATTTATTGGATATTCTCTGCCCACCGCAGCCTATTCAGAGCTAGGCTCTATCTCAACCCGGGACAGGCTCCTCCCTCTTTATTTCCTCTGTTGCTGACGGCACTGTGAAGGCCAAGGTCTACGGTGGTTCTGTAGCTGGGCAGCCTTCCCCTGCCTTTGCTGGGGACAGCATCCATTTTCTCCCTTTGGGGAAACCACTTCTCCCTCTGTCTGCACAGTTCTTGTGAGCTGCCATTCAGAGAGCCTGTGGCCCAAGGATGGACATGTGACAGGCCCAATACATTACGGTCCTCTCTGAGATTAAATGTCAGACATGGGCTGGGAGCTGGCCACCCCTTTACTTTTGAGTGCCTGTGCTGGAAGGAGGTAAGCCTGCAGCTGCTCACAGCTGAATGGCCCCTCCACTGCCTATAGAGGGTATCAATGCTGAGAAGAGAGAACGGAGAAGGGGCAGAGAATGGAGAAGGGGTCAGAGGAGCAGGTTGTGTGTGTCCCAAAGTCCCAGAAGACAACCAAGCCCCTGCACAACCCAGGGATGTTACCACTTCTTACCATCTCCATCTCCCTATTAATTCCTAGGTCTAACCACTTCCTCAGGGCTTCTTGGCCCCATATCTTTGCCTTCAGCACTGCATCACTTCATCACTGTTAACCTGGTCCAGAATTTCTCATCTCTCCCCTGACGTGTTGTCAGTTTCCTGCAGGCTAGCCCATCTCCCATGCAACCTTTCACTCTTCACCAGACAGAGCTACCCAAATTCAATTGCGAGCTAGCCAGGCCCTTCCTGACACCCTTTAATGATTCCCCATCATTTCCCGACAACGCCCAACTCCTTGGGATGGCAGGAGAGGCTCTGCACGGCCCGGGCCCTCCTCTCTCTCCAGCCTCCTCTCCCACCGCTCCCAGCCTCACACTGGATGGAGGACGGGGTTGTGGCTCCACTCAGGGCTGTCACTCACACTGTTCCCCCTTCCTGAACCACTCCTCCCCTCCTCCTTCACCTGGTTAGCTCCAGCGCGTCTTGCAGGCTCAGCTGACGGGTCTCTCCCTCCAGGAAACGCTTCCTAAGGGTCCCAAAGACTCTCGTCCGTGCTCCTCTGCTATTCGGTACATATGCCCGTCACCGCACCCAGGCCGGTGCCTGGAATTCCTAATTCACGTCCTCCATCCCCTGTTTGACCATAAAATCCTTGAGGGCAGGGGCCACGACTAATGTACCCCTAAGGCCTGGGTCAGTGGCTGGAACATGGTGGATCCGCAGCAAATGAATTACAGCCTGACCCTCACACTTTCTCATCGGTAAAAGGTGGAGCTAGTACAGGTGACCTTTTAGAACTGTGATTCCAGAAGTCTGACGCTAGCTCCACATGTGAGTACTTTAGGCAACAGCTTTTGAGATTGAATTTTTGTAAGCGAATGGCTGGGAGGGGATGGACTTCTTTTTCCTATTTCCTATTCTCTCCACATTCAAGAGATCTGTGTGGCCTCCAGAAATCACATTTAGTCAATCAATTAAGAAAACAATAACATTAGAATAATTTTCATTTTCAGCCCCAATAGTTCAAAAAAGTTAATCTCTTGTACTTGCTCCTGGCTTAATGCCAGAGCCAAATTAGATTTATGAATTTAGCATGATTGCAAGTTAACAGATAACTCCATGTTCTGCTGAGCAGTGCAAACTTTTAATGTCTAATCAAGAATTAAATTAGGAGTTAAGTATGCCTTACTTGGGATATTAAAAAAATAAAATAAGAAATACCCATAAGTCTTCCAACTCACAGCCAACTTCTAGCCTCTCTAGCCTGCCAAGGTTATTCTCAACTGATTTAACTTTAGAGAATGGTGCCTTCAAGAATTAAGCTGATGGAGTCTTCATTTTAACAGAATGGAGTAACCCACACAAACAAACAGAAGCACTTCAGAATCCGTCCATAGCTCCCAACCACTGGAAGAAAAATGATAGTCACTAGATTGGGGGGGAAAAAACTGAATATTCAGACATTGCATACAGACTTTACTTTTAGTTTTTTCCATAATCTAGCTCACTGTTTTTAGGATATTCCTACTAATAATTCTCCATACCCTTTCTGCTTATATCCTTCTAAGGGCCTGCCATAAAAGGCTCTAGACTAAATTATCTCAGTCTACAAAGATGCCCATTACACAGTTTGGGATCTTCAAAAGCAAAATGCTGGTCTTAATCTCCAGAAGGTGCAGGAAGGTCAGCGCGCCTGCTGTGGTGGCGGCTGCCGCAGCTTCCGGGAGCCCGGCTCTCCTCAGCCCCGCTCCTCTGGGGTTCCTCTGAACACTCCAGGGCTGCCTTCTCAAGCACACCCGACACAGCGTTTTAAAATGCATTCAGGCAGCAGAGTGGCTGAAATGATGGTTCCTCTTTGTAGAACACCATGAAATATTGATATGTTAATCTAAAATGAATATAATAAGTGCATAATTGCATGATAAATCACTCACTATTTTCTCTAAATTCTGGTATGGACAGGAAGTAGCAGTCCCCAGTGATTTAAGCAGGGGGGATATCTTAACTTTGAGGAAATTACAGCAGTAGGTAATGCATCATTCTCATAAAATTGAGGAAATTATATTCAAGTCTTTTTTTTTTAAATGTTGAAGAGATGTTCATGATCAGATTTCAGAGGAAGAGCAAATCGGACTGAGTCAGAAACACCAGGGTCTTGTGGGAATACCATTATGCACAGTACCAAATGGGGGAAATTACAAAAGCAGGATCCTGCTGTGAAAAGGGGTATTCCGTGGACGCCTCGGGGCTGCCTGTGAGCAGCCTTCACTGGACGGTGGCTTCCCGCACCGTCTCCTTCAGCACCACAGACGCCCCAGCAACCCCCTCCCATGCACTTCCGCCTGAGCTCCAAATTCCCCCGACAGCTCAGCCTTGATAAGGGATAACTGAGGATCCTGTTTCTTAGCTGTGAAATGCCAAGTCCTGGACCCTAAAGCGCTTGCTGCCTGCCTCTCGGAAAACAAGGAACCAGCTTAACCAGCCTGAGAGAACCTGAGAGCGCCAGTCTGGATCCTACCAGGAATCAGAAGAGGCTGGCGGGCTTGGTAATTTTATTCATTTGAAGAGACTTTATCAGTCTCGTGAGTCGACTACGCCCTTAGCTGTTCCCCTGCTTCCTGTGGCAGAGTTGGCTGGGGACACAGTCCCCCTTGTCAGGTGAGTGGCCTGAGGCCTAAAGACAGCACCCAAGCCAGATTCTTAGCAGCTGTGCAAGGGCCAGTGGCTGCAGTGCTGCCCACAGCTCTGCTCTGGCTAAGTCAGATAGGCCCAGCCACTAGGATGCTGTGTGGAGGTGCAGCTCCCCAGCGTGTGACTGCAGCTCTCCATGGGGAGCGAGCACACTGTAGGTCACGGGCTTCCCGCGCACACGTCGCTTCAGTAGGTGGTCTCCTGGGTGAGGCTGGGCCGAGGCTCTTTTCCAACTTTCCTACCTTGTTTAATATGGCTCCTTCCTCAGAAGGAGGCCCAGATCCTCCGCTCCATTAGAAGAGCTGGGCTGGGTTCGGTGTGAGTTTCTGAGGTCTTGTGACTGTAGCAGAGGATCCTACAACAGCACTTCCTGAGACTGAAGGAGTGGAAAAAGCCAAAGCCAGTCTGGAGAATCAGGATCCACAATGCCAGGCCAAGGAGCAGAAAGATAACCAGATTTAGGAGAGGCACATATCTCCATCAGGAGGCTTAGAATCAGGAGATGAGAGCAACATTAACAGGCATGGAGTGTGTGCCCAGTCTAAGAAGGGTCGAAGAGTGAGATGCCTCTCACACCCTGGCTCCAAGTGGTGTGAGGCGGTGACTGCCCACTCTCATCCTGAGAGGCCTCTTAGGCCACTTCCAGCAGGGTGTGGTCAGCTCCTGGCCATGTGAAGTCTGCCCGTGGCATTACGGGGAAGTTGGGGGTTTGCACTGCTGCCCAAGAACACAGGCTCACGTTTATGGCTTCAGTTCAATTCAGTTGAACAAATATGTATTGAGCTCCTATGCATACTAGCTGCAGAGGTCAGTCCCTGGAATACAGAAATAAGCAAAATACTTCTTGTCCCTGCTGAATTTGTGTTCCTGATGCATAAATGAAGGTTTTCAATAAAGACTGCCAGAGATGGAAGTAGACACAGGAGGTCCTACACCAACTTTTGGATACCGAAGAAGACTTTCTGAAGGGAAAAAATACTGTGGCCTCATGATCTGTGCCCCCAGTGTACGCCACTGGATATGGTGATTAGGTTACGTATATAGCAAAGGTGAAGGAGGTCGTTCTTTTGATCAGGCTACGATATATGGCAAGAGCAAAGGGATTTTTCAGAAGTCATTAAGGTCCCAATGTGAATAAAAATGAAGATTATTTTGGGTGGGACTGGCTTGATCAGTTGGAAGTCCTTTAAAAGAGAGCTTGGGCCTCTCCTTAGGTCAGAGACATGTTCCTGCTGTCCTTGAAGAAGCAAACAGGCGTGTTTTGGAGAGGGCTGTGAGGCAGGAAACTGCAGGCAGCCTCCAGGAGCTAAAGGAGCAGCCCCAGGACAGCCAGCATGGAAACAGAGCCCTCGGGCCTACAACCACAAGCTGATGGGCTCGCCTGGCCATCTGAATGAGCTTGGAAGTGGGGTCTTCCATAACTGAACCTCCAGAGGAAAACATATTCCAGACAATCCCTTGATTTGCAACACTTGATTGAGAGACTCTGAGCTTAAGACACAGCTAAGCTGTGGCCTCACTCCTGACTCACGGAAGGTATGAGATGATAAATGTATGTTGTTTCAAGCCACTACATTTGTGGTAACTCATTGTGCAGCAGTAGAACGAATGCCCATGCTAGAGATGGAAAAGAATTAGCCAGGTGCAGGTGGAGAGCATTTTAAGTCTGAGGATACATGTACAAAGGCAAGAGAGTGAAAGAGCACTAGGGTGAAGTGGGAGTTGAAGCTGGAAAGTCCAGGAAGCGCCAGGTCCTGGGCAACTGGAGGGCCATGCTTCTGAGCTGGGCCTCCAGGAGCCGAAGCAGCCCCTGGAGGAGCTAAGGCTTCTCCCGCAGACAGAATGAACCTGGCGATTCCCGTCACCTTGCTGGAGCGGAGGCCAGCAGGACTCAGGAGGACCCAGAACAAGTCACCTTTTTAGCATTTGAAGAGTTATTGTTTATTTTGTCTCCTGTTGTCCAAGGTTGCCCTAACTAGCAAGATCTCTTGAAATGTAGCAGAGGCACATGGCTCTGTTCACTCTGTATGTGGGTTGGTATAACTAGACTAGAAATACCTAGAAAACGTGGAGATTAAGGTTGGCAATTTTCTAATATCACTTTGCTAAATTCACCAAACATAATTTGGGTAAACCAAGATATATCAAGTTCAATATTATTGACAGTTTTGGTTGAGTAATTCCTTATTGCGGGGGTTATACTATGCATTATAGGATTTTTAGCAGCATCTCTGACCTCTACTGAATAGATGCCAGCAATACTCTCTCACCCCAACTGGGACAACCAAAAATATCTCCAGACATTGCCAAATGGGCCATAAGGGAGCAAAATCACACCCTGTTGAGAACCACTGGGTTAAACTGACCTCCAGCTAAAAATAAAAAGCCAGTAAACATCAGTTAAACACATAAATGCAACAGTTGGCTCACTTTGCCGAGGGCAGGCATTGGCCTTTTTAACAGAGAGGCATCTATTCTTCTCTGAGCCATTGCCAGAAGTGCGCTTCCCTACTGAGGTAAGTGGCCCAAAGCATCAGCAGCCCGTTCCTTACACAGCGGTAACTGCCTGGCTTATTTTATGGACCCACTGCTCCCAGTTTCAGTCTTGGCCACAGTTGACTGGATCTGAATTAAGGAATACTTGGGATGATGCTTCTCAGGCATCAGAATGGATTTTTCTTCTTTGGATGGGGTTTAAAAAAGGAAAGTTTAGGCTGTACATATGTTAGTAGAAAAAAATTTTTTTTTAGAAAACAAGATTGTACAACCTTGATGTAAACAATGGACTTTAGTTAATGATACAATTATAGTAATTTCTTTCATCAATTGTAAAATAAAATAAAATAAGTTAAAAACAAAACAAAAGAATGGATTGTTCTACCAACAGAGTCCTGCCATCTCTGCCTCGTTACCTGGGGAGGTGGGCTCCCCCCCCCGCCCCCACAGTTGATGGCATCCCATGGCATGTGGAAAGAGAGAAAACGAGGTGCCAGAAGAAGGGTCCAAATAGCACCAGGGCCATTTCCCCTGCAGCTGAACAATAACAGGATAATTAGCCATTGGATGTCACTTACTGCATTTGGTTGCAGGTGCTATACTCAGGGACGGTCATAGCCCCAGCTTCCCTAATGACCTAGAGAGCAGAGAAAAGGATGCTATTATTTCATTTATTGAGAATCAAAATAAATCTGGTCAGAAAAGGAGCCATCAGCTATTTAGCTCTTTCCAAAAGCAATTACCTATAATTTCACCACTTTGGGAAAAGAGTCACTAGTATTTGAGGACCAAAAAGCATTACAACCAATCTGAGAAGGCCCGGAGGAGACTAATGATAGGATTTTTCTCAGTACCCATCAGCCTCACTTCCTTTCCTTTTGGGTTCAATTTATATCCCACGCAGTCCCTCACAGGTAGAGAGAGAGGGGTGTGTGTGTGTGTGTGTGTGTGCACGCGTGCGTGCGCATGCATGTTGAGGGAGGGTGAGGTTAATTGGAAACTTCTGCAAACCACCTTTATCAAAGAAAAAGCTTGCTGGCCTATTAGTTAAAATGGCTTCTTCTTGTCTTCTGGCTCTGGAGACTTCTTGTGGGTTTTGTGTATTTGTGTGTGTTTAAATTAAAAATCCAAATGTAATAGGGCAGCTGCTCTCATCTGCCCTGTTGTGACGTGCTAGTGTGTTGGGATCAATTGTGAGGTGCATTGCAAGTAATCTTTTCCTGCTAACAGTAAAAGCACTTAGGCGTGCAAATAATTTACTTTAAAAATAGATTTGAATAGAATGAAAGTTATCCTAATAATATTATTACAGCCACTGACCTGTGATATACCTTCTTTAGTGGGAGAAAAAATGTTTTCATTAGAGCAAGATAATTTAGCCTTTATTTATAATATGAATTGAAAGATTTTTTTCAAGTTATAAAATGGAACTTTTAACTTTTTCCCTACAGAAATTGGATTCTATATAGTCTAATTACTCCCTTATGCCATGGCTTCCATAGGCTTTTCACATTCAAAGACAATATGTATATGTACATCTGTCCCATGTTGCCATGTGTACTACTATATGGATTGTTTTTGCATTAAATTCTTTACTTTCTCTGGAGTTCATTTTTGTGTATGGTATGAGGTAGGGATTCAATTTTATTTTTTTCCAGAAAGCTGCTCAGTTGTCTTAATGAAATAATCTAATCTTTATCCATTAATTTTGGAAATGCCACATCTTTCATATACTAAATGCCTTTTTGTATTTGATTTAATTTCTGAACTAGTTATTCTGTCCCATTGAGCTTTCTGTCCATTCATGTGCAATCTCATAATTTTTCAAAATATCCTAGTTATATACTATGTTTAAAGGTCAGCTCATCTTGTTTTAAAAACAATCTCTTGGTACTTCTATTTGGGATTTCATTTAATCTGTAGATTAATTTAGGGAGAATCTCCTTGATTCTTAAATTCTTTTCCTCTCCTGGTCTTTTCCTGGATCTGATCTTCATTGCCCTCTTAACTCATCCGTTTTTAAGTAATTCTTCCCGTGGGATCATTCTTTGTACAAGCTGGCCTTGTGCTATCTGGTTGGGGTGGTGCTAAACTGGAGCAGGAAAGGAGGTCAAATGCTAGGTGGGGTACCCCTGACCATCCAGGACCTCTAAGACTTTTTCCAGATGGAACATCTTAGGAAATTAAAGAACCCTCTAGTTCCAGTACTCCTTCTCAGTTCCGTTCATTGCCCATCCTTCCCACCAGGAATTGTATGTATCAGACAAGCTGAACCACCTTTGTTTCCTCTTATATCTTAATACTTTCTTAATGCCCTAGGTTTTTACTCATGCTCTTCCCACTACCTGGACTATCTTTCCTTAGTCAAGTCCAACCCATACTTAAATGCCAACCTCAGACTTTATCTTCCCTCTCATATCCTCTCTTCTAGTCAGGCCTTTTGGGTTTACAAGGAGCAGGGAGCCGCTTAAGCTAGCTCAAGCCAAGGGAAGTTTATTATCAAGCTCCAGTGGGCAAAGTCACGCACACCAGGGACAAATCTGATTGGGAAGAAATCTGATTGGTGCCAGGCATCTTCTGGAACCAGGTTGTGAGTCATAGGTCACTTGGCAGCCTGAGTCAAGGGGCCCTCCCTGGTCTAATCAGCTGAGACATGGTTTTCAAGGGCAAGGGGTGAGGGCAGTAATACAGCGGTTTGGCACAAGGCCACTGCCTATGACCAGAGACTGTTTCTTTAGAAAGGAATGTAGATGGAACGGGCCTCCCCAAATATGTCTGCCAGCCCAGTAAGAAGGGAACTGTCCCTTTCTTACGGTATTGTCCACTGCAGAGTCTAGTTCCGTGCCTGGCATATAAGCTTAATAACCATCTGCAGGATGACTGGAACAGTGTGTACACCCATGTCCCACTCATGGGGTCCCCTCTTTGTTCAGGCCACATGTTCTATAATTCCACCTTGTTCAGCCTGCCCCCATCTTCTTAGCAGTGTGCTAACTTGTGCTTTCCTCCCATATTTATAACCTCAGCAGGCTTTTAAATGTCAGATACTGACTTGTTAGAAAGAATGTGAGTAACTATGTCTCTCAGCCTCTGCCCTGGTCCGAAACCCCTGCCTTTGTTTTTTTTTTTTTTAAAGGACATCATTTTCCTATATTTTTTTTTTTAAGATTTATTTATTTATTTATTTATTTCTCTCCCCTTCCCCCCCACCCCGGTTGTCTGTTCTCTGTGTCTATTTGCTGCGTCCTCTTCTTTGTCCGCTTCTGTTGTTGTCAGCAGATCAGGAATTTGTGTTTCTCTTTGTTGCGTCGTCTTGTTGTGTCAGCTCTCCATGTGGGTGGCACCATTCCTGGGCAGGCTGCACTTTCTTTTGCGCAGGGCGGCACTCCTTGAGCGTGGGGCTCCCCTATGCGTGGGACACCCGTGCGTGGCACGGCACTCCTTGTGCGCATCAGCGCTGCACATGGGCCAGCTGCACACGGGTCAAGGAGGCCCGGGGTTTGAACCGCGGACCTCCCATGTGGTAGACGGATGCCCTAACCACTGGGCCAAGTCCGCCGCCCGAAACCCCTGGCTTTGACTGAAAATTCTCTTTGCTGTTCAGAGAGCAGCACAGATGGCACTCCAGACACACAGCCCGCACCCCTCCAAGGGGTGGGCTGTCACCCAGGAGCCCGAATCTGCGGAAGGCACTTTTTAATCGTGTTTTAAAATGCTGCTGACCTAGTGACCTAGTAAAATGGAAAATGTGTTTTCCCTATGACCCAGCAGCTCTGTTTCCAGGTATATATATCCTGGAGAAACTCGGCGCATGTTTAGCAGAGGGCCGGTACAGGGAGGCTCACTGCCACGTTGTTTAAAAAGTGATCAAGATGTAAACAATCTAAATGTTTATCAGTGGGGAAAGGAAAAATAAACTCTTTTATATTCATGTGAGGGAATAAAATTAATAAACTAGATCCATAGATCAACATGGAAGGTCTCAACATAATGAATGAATAAAGCAAGGAGCAGAATAATATATAACATATGATAGGATTTATGTGAAAATTTCAAAACATGAAAAGTAAATTAATATATTTTTACAGAAATGTTTGTGTGTTGTGAGTCTGTGCGTGTGTGTAGTAAGTATATAAACAGGCATGGACTAGAAAGAATTAATTAAGTATACAGTCCTAATTGTTTTCGTGCATGTAAAAAAGGTTTTAGGACAGGAATGGAGGACACATTTTAACTTTATCTGCAAGGTTATATTTAGTGTATGTGTAAATAAAGTATATCTGAAGCAAAACTTGTCATCTGTTTAATTGTCCCATAAAAGCAGGACTTTTAAGAGACAGAAAATGGGTCATTCTATATAACTCAGCTTGCCCTAGTGCTGAGAGTTCATCTCAGTAAGATCTAAACCTTCTTAAAAGTATTGTTTTAAATATGTTAAATTCTTTACACTAGTTAATGCCTTTTTTTAAAAAAGTAATCTTTCCCAAGTAACATGCGCATATATTTTTAAAAATACCTATAAAAGAGGCTGAAAAAAAGCAATCTCTTTCAACTCTTCTGGCTGCTTATTCCAGATTTACCTCCTTATTTTCAAGTGATTTGTTTGTAATGCTCTTTCTGGATTTTCAGTGTTAGACATGAACTTCCTATTGTGAGAAAGGAGTATTTCATTCACGCCTACCCCCTCCTTTGCCTCTTCTCCCATTCTCCCAATAACATCATATTTCAATTTTTAATTAAATATACAATATATAAGTATATATAAAGATACAGTTCCCTGCCGAATTGAGAATTTGAGAGTGATTAATTTCTGTTCTCAAAAAATTCTGTTTTTCCTGAGCTAATTGCTTCTTTTTAAAATTTCGGATTAGTTTTCTATGGAATAACCTAATTTTATCCAAATATTTCCTCAGTTTTTTAAAACTCATTTTTCAAATGACAACCTTTCTCATATCAATGATTAGTATTGATCAATTATTAATATCACTGTTTCTGTTGTTGTTATCAGCAATAGTAGCCGTGGTTTTTAAACTG
The DNA here is from genome assembly GCF_030445035.2 of Dasypus novemcinctus. Classification (NCBI taxonomy): domain Eukaryota; kingdom Metazoa; phylum Chordata; class Mammalia; order Cingulata; family Dasypodidae; genus Dasypus; species Dasypus novemcinctus. The sequence continues at coordinate 39,392,701 of NC_080693.1, forward strand.
GAGACCTTGTTCCTAGAGCATTCTATAATCTTATTTGGGTCAAGAATGCGGCCGGGTTCACGTTCGAGGACTGCTGTTTCCCGTTTTCTTTTTGCCACTCCCATGTACTGAATCCCCCATGCCCTTCTCTTTCTCAGGTAACTCCCTTCACATGCAGGTGCTTTCTATGAAAGAACTCTGTGAGGGGCATTTTTAGCACTTGCATATCTGAAAACAGCTTTATTTTACCTTCACACTTGATTAATGGTTTGCCTTGGCATAGATTCTAGGTTGCAAATCATTTTTCTTCAAAAATGTAAAGGCATTACCATGCTGTATTTTTAGCTTCTAATATTGTTAGTAAGTAGTTTGATCTCTGTTTCTTACGTATTGAATTTTTTCCCCCTCTTGGAGTTTATATGGTTTCTTAATGCCTCTTAATGCATTCTGAAATGTCACGGTGATATGTCCTGGTCAGTTCTTTTAAAATGTATTTGTCTGTCAAAATTGTGTTCCTCTTCAGTCTTCCAGAAGGTCATGTCTTTAAATTCTGGGCTTTTTACTTTTATGATTTCTTTGGTGATTTGGTCTCATCTCTATTCCTGGAACTCCTATTAATCAAATACTAGATCTCTTGAATTGATCCTGTAATTTTCTTATAATTTCTCTTCTGTTTTCCATTTCTATATGTTGGAGATACTTTCAAGATGGACTCTCTTCCAATTTTCCTATTGGCTTTTGTATTTTAGCTCTCATTTTTAATTTGAAAATTTGCTTTCTTCTCCTTGTTTCTCTTCTCAGAGCATCTAGTTCTTCTTTTACTGGTTTAAGAGCTCACTTATCTTGCTTGATTTTAGTATGTTTTTGTTTCATTTTTCTCTCTTCCTTATATTTTCTCTACTTCCTCCAGATTTCTTTTTTCCTGTGTTTCTTTTGTTTGCTTGTTTAATTTCTGCCTTTCACATGAAGGCTTTGCAGAAATTAGTTTTCTCTGTATTTAGAAATTGGGATAACAGAATCAACCCAAAAGAGAGGTGAAAATTCTGAGACTGTGCTGTCTAATATGACATCCCCTAGTCAATATGGCTATTTAAATTTAAATGACTTAAAATTAAATTTAAGTTAAAATTCAGTTCCTCAGTTACATTAGCCACAATTCAAATGCTCAATACCAAACATGGCTAGTGACTAGGTGATTGGACAACACAGATATAGAACTTTCCTATATGGCAGAAAGTTTTATTGAACACTGATCTAAGAGATGAGGCAAATAAAGAGCTTAGTACAATAAGTCCTTACAATTCAAAATCATAGTGAAAGCAAAGGTAGTAGATAAGTGTGTTGGTGGTAGAGTTTATTGCCACCACTGCTATCACATACTGTGAATAAGAATAGCAAAGGGGAACAAGTAGAAATTTTAAAAAATTTAATCTCATGCCAGACACTACATATTCATCATTTAAATGAATATTTACAGCACTCTATTAAATTGGTAACTGCTCCAAAGTGGCAGGGCAAGCGTTAAAATCCTAATTTAATGCCAAAGCTCTCCACCAAGCTTGGCTGACCACATGGTTGATCAAGAACAAAGAGTAGGCGCTGAGACCATGTGATGTTAGGGGGACGTGCATAGAAGGAGAGAGCCCCTCTAGCAAGGCCGACCCACTCCAGTCAGTGTTCACTGTTCCCAAAATGCCCCGCACTCTCCCCATTCAAATTCCCAATGCTTCAGCACCCTGCTTCCAGCCGTTACACGTGAACTGATCCCCCCTAAGCTGGTGTGATGATAAATGCTGGCAGCAAGTGAACTACCGTGTTCCTGACACGTGACCACTGCGAATATCACCTCCTGGTCACAGCCCGGAGCCCAGCTGAGGCCTCCAAACAATTTCAGCACAGCCTTGGACGTGACTGAAACATACCGGAGACCGCTGCCCTGAGGAAGAAATCTCTCACTTTGCATTTTAAGGAGATACCACGGGAAGAACTCTGCCTTTCAAAGCTGAGAGGCTGGGGCCCAGAGCAGGTGAAGCTGAGTAGAACATCTGCCACGGTGTCTTGAGGAGACTTGATTAGTTGGTTGTATTGCACATTGCAAGTATATACGTACATAGTAGATGTTGAATTAACATTTATTGATTGAGTAGGTGTTCAATTAATGCCTGTTCAGATGTGGTTACATCAGAAAGTAGGTTCCATTAATTACAAAATTAGAACTACCGTATATTTACATGTATAATTCTGTGTTTTCAGAGCGTGTTCATATGTATTTGTTCATGTCCATCTTCCAAGAGAGTTGTAAGAAAGGCCCACCATTTAGGCACGGTTCCTTCTACACAGGTAGTTAGCATTATGATCGACAATCCCTAGAGGCAGTGGTTGAATGTGGACTCAGTTGCACAGTTTTACTGCTTTCATTCCCAGTTCCACCTCTTCCTGGTTATATTATACTAGGCGAGTTATTTAACCTTTCTGGACTCAAGATTCTTCATCTGAACAATGGGAATAAAAACTGCACCTACTTCATAGTGCAGCTATGAGAATTAAATTAATTCATACTTGTGAAATGCTTAAAACAGCACCAGGTACATGGCAAGCGTTCAAATGCTATTATTAGCGAATCTAACTTTTTACCAAGGAGGAAACGGAGGCTCAAGAGGGTCAGTTTCATATTTTGTTACCCTGCCAGTAAGTGCCAGAATCAGAATTTGCAAATCTTCAGATAAAACAAAAGATAGAAGATATAATATGGATGTTGGGTTCTGTAGCAAAATTATTGGTAACTAAATCGTGGCTAAGAAGTCCTGATAGCTTTCCTGTGGATGGGGTTCCAATAAACTAGCAGGTATACAAAGGTGTTGGAGACTGGCATGCGATGGGGTGGCCCGCTGCCCCGCTGGGGAGGGAAAGGCCTGGGGCCGGGTGGGGTCTGCGGCTTGGCAGAAAGGAAGGAGAGGCAGCCATTCACTTCCCGGCAGCGTGGGCAGGCGGCAGTTTGGATTCACCCCAGAGCCAGGCAGGTGGCGAGGAAACTGCCGCCGCCCCGGCTTCTGCTCTCGGAGCCTCTCACACTATTTCCCGTTGACAATGTATTTGTACAAAACGCTTCCCTCTCCCTGGAGATCATCTCTCAGCGTGTCCTGTGCCCAGGGCAGGAGACCAGGAACTCTCCAAGGTGATGATTCAGAAGCCAAATTCATCCACACATTCCTGATGGGCGGGCACCCCTGGGGGTCTCAGCAGACTGAGCGGCCCTAAAACCACCTCCCAGAGCTCTATGAGCGCGCAGAGGACGCGAGTCACACTGCGCAGCAGGAGAGCAAACCGAAGCCTGAAGAAGGGAGGAGAGCTGCCCAGGAAGGGCAGCCGGTGCTCGGGTGGCCTCTGCCTCCTGTAGACTCGTCACCAGCCGCAGCAAAGCCCCGCGGAGCCCTGTGTGCACCCCCGCCAACCCTCGCGGGGCCCCAGGCTGAGGTGACACTGGGCATCCTTGAGTGCGGAACGTGGTGGCTTTTCCAGGAAATCAAGCCGTGTCCACGCGAGTTTCCCAACGCATGTCCACAGAACAGCAGCCTCCTACGGACACCTGGTGTCAGTTCCTTTCTCTTCTCCCCGTGGACAGTGGCCCAGCTCTCCTCCTTTCTGCAGGCGTCCTGAGCTCTCCAGCTGGGTGCAGGGCACGCCGGTGGGGAAGCCTGGTCCGCCCCCAGCTTTCTCGCCTCCCCAGCGAGGCTCCACGGCAGGGGTTTTCAGGGCTTGTGGTCGGGGGGTTAAGAACGCAGCCGTGGCCACGAGACAGACTCGGGAGTGCACTCAGCGCCGCTGGAGGACGAGCGGGCTTTATTGTTCCCAGGTCTGAGTGTTCTCTTTCTGTAAAAGGGGGTAATAATAGTGCCCGTGCCTTGGATTTGAAGGAGTAAAGGAGGGTTTCTCTAAGCTGCGACCCCAGCACTTCCATTTCCACAAGTCAGGAGACTAGATAGTCTTTATTTTCCTGGAGGAAGGGGACTTGACATTCTGTGTAAAATAGCTAAACATCGTTTAAATGCATACCTGTGCTTTAAAATCACACAAAATGAAAACAAGCCCTGAAAACCTGGGGGCTAAGAGTGGATGTTCTGGATGCCCCAAAGCGGGTAGGTTTACCCAAGCAGCTTGAGTTTCCATAGCTACTTAGGTGCAGAAGGAGTCCTCAGGTCCATCGGGCAGGAAGCTGCAGCTGAGATTCCACACTGAGCTGGGAGCCCAGGAAATGGTTAGAACAGAAAGAAATCTTCCCGCCCACTCAGGAAAACGGCAAGGAGCTCTGACCGCCTTCCTCTGGGTTACAGGGCAGCAAAAAGAGTTTTCCATTGATAGCAACTCTGGGCCTGGCCTCACTTGGATTTGGTATTTACATTTACAGTACCTAATTCATCCATGAAATTCTCTAGCCGAGAAATTAACATTCAGTGATCCCTGGGTAGAAAATCCCTAGAGCTTCCAGCAAAATCAAACCCTGTGTTAGCGGACATGTAGATAGCCTCCCAGGAGTCCTACACAGCCCTGCTAAATACAAGCTCAAATCCAAAATTACAAAACATAAGAAGAGGGAGTCGGCAGACAGCACCAGGAGGAGGGCAGGAGTCCCAGACTTGAGGTAAGAATCAGAGAGAGAAATGAGACATGTTTAAAATAAGTAACGACATTTGAGGAAAAGACAAGACACCGTAATGAAGTGCTAACCTAGCAAGTGGGAGGTAGCAAGTACTTAAGAAATGTTAGCTATTCCTCACATTAGCGTTAGGATTCTTCTGCCTAATAGATTGCAGGAAGAGGGGGGAATAATCTGAAATGCCATCTCTGTGTTGATCACTAGTCACTGTCAGCCTCTGCAGGCCTGAGGCTCCTGAGACAAGGTCTGGGAAGCTGGGAGGTTTGATGGATGGAGGCTGGGAGACACGGGCTCTCTATTCCTGCCTTGGCTTCTCTACCGTGTGGTAATCGATCCCTTTTGTAATAGATGGTGAACTTGACTTCCCAAGACTGAGGTGAGGAGTGGAGTTTGGGGAGAATTTAAAGTTTGCTGTAACATTAATACAGCCCACAATAATAATTTTTAAAAAGCCTTTGCCAGAGGGAGAGAGAATAATAGGCACTGATGTCATCCCGTATAGCTATTATGTTGATACATGGTTCCCAAAGAGGTCAGTCTGCTCTGACTTTAGAACACATCATTTTTGATAAAACCACAACATATCAAGGACAGTGAAGAAACCTGGGTTCTTCAGATGGAGAGCCTGGGGTGCCCTGAGATGCGGGGTTATAAAGATTTCTTTGCTGCGGCAGAATGGAATTCCAATCTGTCTCTTGTCCCTCTGTTCAATATTTAAATTCTGCACAAAACATCTTATTGGCCAGGACTTGGGTCACACTGTTTATAGTCCTGCCCAACTATAGTAAAAAATGCATATATATGTATTTATACATATGCATATGTACACATGTACATAAGGAAATAATTTTCTTCCGCAGGGTGCAAACTGAAAACAAGAGTGGTTTTTGCCACAATACTCAGTCCAATTCACTCCTATTCATAGACGCACCTCCTTCACAGAGGCTGGGCTCTCAGGGCTTTTTCCCCAGGGTCTATCCTGGTTAGAAACTAGTGCCATGTGGGGTTCAAGCAGCTTGTACCATGTAGGCTCCCTTCTGCTCAGCCAGCCATCAGCATTCAATGCTGGGATATTCTTTGCAGTGCTACCCTGGATAATACATTTTAGCCAATTTGAACATTAGGCATTGTCAGAGTGAGGTATTTGCAAGTCACTTAATCTGCTAGAAAGCCTTTGGATTAAGATAGCAATCAGGCTTCTTCCATCAATGTCTCCTAGCTTGGAATAGCCCAGTCTGTCTCCCCACATCAATCTGTGTTAGTCTAAGGATAGTCATAATGTGTGCACATTTCATGATCAATATTCCTGATCCAATGCCTAATTTGTCCAAGTGACAGCTGGAGATCTGCAGACAGTGGACGCTGTCAGGTTGAACTCAGCTGGGCCAGCTGGGCTGGGCGTTCCTGTTGGCACAGAGAATAGCAGGCTCATTCTGGAAGGCAGCAGCCCCTCCCTCTCATTCCACTCCATAGTGGTGCCATGGGAAGTGTCTGCTTTAGGGATCTGAAAAATGTGGGTTTGTGTTTTGGCTCCGAAATATGCTAGCTTTGGTACCTTGGGCAAGGACCTCAGTTTTTCATCTGTAAAGGGTAATACTCTCCTCTCCCAACTGTTGTGAGGGTAAGCAATTTAGTGTTGGTTGAGCACCTACAACAGTTCCTGGGGTGTAGCTGGTACTCAGTGAGGCCACTGATTTAATCCTGCAACACACCGACAACCACGGTTCCTAGGTGGGAGGGGACTTCTCATGAAGGGGAGAGAGGATAAAAACATGCGTCTCTTAGTTTGCAGCCAGGAGAGTCCACGGGAACCTGAAACCTGGGAGACCCAACTCTCTCTAAAGTTTCCATCCAGGGAGTAGAGCCAGAGGAACAACTTCACCTTCTGTGAAAACCAATATGCACAATTACTCTGTAACCAGTGTTCACAGTCAAAAGGAAAAGCTCTGAGCTCTGAGCTCCAAGCTCTGAGGGAGGAATTAGAAAGGTACCTGTGAGCACGGTGACCTCCACAGTAACAGTCCAGGGAGACCAAACACCCAGAGGGATTGGGAACTGGGGAGCTGGAGACAGAACGAATTGCCTGGAGGCGGTGGCCCTCTTGTTCTGGCCACCACAGCAACCACATTGGCTCAGGGGCTCAGGTACGCCTACATTGCCTGCCCTGTATAGTGATAAGTGCCTGAAAGAAAACAAACAGTGTTATGGATTGTGAGCAAGGTAAGAAGAGGGTTAATTTTGATAGCACAGCCTGGGACGGCCTCCCTGGACGGGTTACTGTAAGGTGAGAAATAGGGACACTAAGGAGTCGGGCACGAAAAGGATCTGGAAAAAGAAGTTCCGGGGTAGAGGGAATGACAGGCACAGAGTCCCTGAGGCAGAAATGGGGATGGGAAGAAGGCCAGAGTGCAGGAGCAGAGCAGAGGGCATGAGGGGGCAGCTGAGAGTGAGGCTGGCGAGGATTACAGCGAGGCCTTTCGATTTTATTCCACTGAAATGGGGACTCTGCCTTAGGCAGGGGAAGGAGCGGACAGGGGAGGGCACTGGGCCTTTGAGCCTACCCCTGTCACTGCCCGGCCCCGCGTTCTCCGCCTAGACTCTCCACGCCCCTAGTGGGCAGCTGCTGGACGGCCCTCCTCCCGCCTTCCCCTGCTGCGGAGGTCAGGCCAAAGCTCCTGCGCCCTCATCTTCAGTCCATGACTTCACTGTCTGTCTGCTCTGAGAATTTTGGTTTGACAAAACCTTACCCTTGTCCAGACCCAGGTTTCAGTACCAACTTTCCCACTCACTTTCCATTTTCCCTTGATGCCCAAGTCACTCCGCTCTCCCTGCTGCCCAAACTTTGACAGTGCCAGGGCTTCCTAAGTTACAGCGACGCGAGGGCAGAGGTCTGTGGACTCGAGCATGGCATAAGGCCCTCTGGCGTCAGGAGCCAGCTCACCGCATGCCTCTGCTGCCCAGGGAAGGATTACTGCACCGTCTCCTCTGCATCCCCTAAACGGTACCCTGAGGGGGTTGGACCCAGCGGTTTCATGGTCTCTGTCAGCTTTGATGTTCTAATCTGGGGTACACCATCCCTGAGTCGGAGAAAAAGAGAAAAGCCAAAAAAGTAAGACGCTGATGTGCTGTAAGCTTGAGAGTGAATGACTCTCTAGATTGCATTTAAAACCACTGTGTGTTGCTTTGAAACCCCACAAAATCTCTCTCCAGCCCTCCAAGCTCTTGGCTTCTGGTAGGCATTTGTTTATAACAAATGTCTTCTACTGTCTTCCAGGGAACAACATGGATGTCAGTGTCACTTAATTGGAGAGTTGCCTTGTGTTTGTATATGAAATGAAGACTTGGAACTAGTTAGCCTCAACGTAGATCAACCAAAGCATGAAACATGAAATTTCTCTCCCTGCCTTTTTTTTCCCCTTATAAATTAACATTCTATGAGAGTAATATATGTTCATTATTCAAGAACACCGTAGAAACACACAATGTAAAAATGAAAGTCTCCCATAATTTTCCATTGAAAACCACAGTAAAAAAGTGGTACAGGGGAGTGGATGCGGCTCAAGCATTTGAGCATCTACTTCCCATACGGGAGATGCCAGGTTCAGTCCCTGTTGCCTCCTAAAAACAAAAACAAACAACAAACAAACAAAAAACCCAACTCAGTGTCCTGAACGATATTGCAGGGACAGATGCAGGACATTATATATCTTCCCATAAACTACTGAATAGACTGGGAGAGAGAGTAAACTCCAATGTAAACTATAATCCATTCTGTGTAGCAGTGCTCCAAAATGTACTCATCAATTGCAATGAATGTACCACAATAATGAAAGAGGTCGATGTGGGAAAAGTGGGGGGTGTAGGGAGTGAAGCATATGGGAAACTCCTATATATATATATTTTTTTTTTTAACTAATCTGTGTTCATCTGTGTATCTTTCTCTTTTTTTGTCTTTACTTTTTTTAATGTTACATTAAAAAAATATGAGGTCCCCATATACCCCCCACCCCCCTCACCCCACTCCTCCCATAACAACAACCTCCTCCATCATCATGAGACATTCATTGCACTTGGTGAATACATCTCTGAGCACTGCTGCACCACATGGTCAATGGTCCACATTATATAGTTTACACTCTCTATGTGTCTTTTAAAAGTAAATAAAAAATGTATTAAAAAAAACAACCCAGCTCTGGGTAGCTGATGTGGCTCAGTGGCTGAGTGCCAGCTTCCTGCATATGAGGTCCCAGGTTCAATCCCCATCCCAGTACCTAAAAAAAAAAAAAAAGTGGTACAAACTCATTCATGTACAAAAAAATTTATGTATTTTATATTTCACGTTGGAAGGTGCTACAAAGAGATTTTTAAAAATTGTTTGTGGTAGGCTAAATAATGGCCCACAAAGATATATCTACCTGTTAATCCTAAGAACCTGCGAATGCTACAAAAAAAAGTCTTTGTAGATGTTATTAAATTAAGGATTTTGAGATGAGGAGATTATCTTCACCTATCCAGATGGACTCTAAATGAAATTAAGTATATCTTTTTTTTTTAAGATTTATTTTATTTATTTCTCCCCAACCCCTTCTTGCTTTTTACTTGCTGTATCTCTTCATCTTCCTTGTTTCTTTAGGAAGCAACAGGAGCTGAACACAGGACTTCTGATGTGGGAGGGAAGTGCCTAACTGCTTGAGCCACCTCCAGTCTCTGCTTGATTGTGTCTCTCATGTCTTTTCCTCCATGTCTCTTGTTGCATCATCTTGTGTCAGCTTGCTGCATCTGCCTGTTGTGTCAGTGTGCTGTCTTCTTTTTTAGCAGACACCGGGAACCTCTGCTCCCTGCTTGTGTTGTATCTCTTATTATAGTTTTTTTTTTCTTCTTATGTGTCAGCTTGCTGCACCTGTCCATTGTGCCAGCTCACTGTCTTCTCTAGGAGTCACCAGCATCTGAACCAGTGACCTCCCATGTGGTAGGCGGGAGCCCAGGCACCCGAGCCACATCTGCTTCCCACATGTACCTTCTTTATAAGAGGGAGGCAGGGCAATATTTTAGACACACAGAGGAAAAGGTCATGTGCAAACAGCAGAGCAAGATTTGACGACTGGCCTTGAAATCTGGAGTGATGTAGATGTAAGTCAAGGACTGTCAGCAGCCACCAGATGTAAGCCTCCAGAGGGAGGACAACTCTGCTGACACTTTTATTTCAGCCCAGTATTCAGATTTCTCACCTCCAAAACAGTGAGAGAATAAAGTTCTGCTGTTCTCAGCCACCCAGTCTGCAGTAATTTGTCACAGTAGCTCCAGAAAACTAATACAGTTTTTAAGGCTTAAATGGAAATCAGCAATCCTCAATTCCACCCTCCTAACCCCCTAGTTTTGCCCTCAAGAGGCAAATAATTTTAATTCTTACAGCAGTTTCTTCTGGAAAATTTCTCCATATTTCTAGTTAAGGTGCATATATGTTTTAGATATTGTCTATTGACTGTACATTATGTTTTAAAGGCATTTAGGACTCTTATGCCCCTAAAGAAATGCATACACACACATAAGAATGCATATACACACAATTCTTTTTCTCATGCGCTCAATTTCCAAATTAATTACAATATAACTTTTGGTTAAATCTAGTCATATTTTTATTTCTGTAAGGATATAAATTATATGCATAGCTCTTCCATGCGTTATACTATGTTTACACTTCCCTTCTTGCACAATCTTTTCATTTTCCTGGAGTTAATCTCTTTGGGTTTTTATTCGTCCATTCCTTTCAAGTACATATCACCAAACTTCATCACAAAACTCTCTGCCAGAAGCATTTCTCTCAATATATTCAAACACTTGAGATTATCTCTGGTCTTAAGCCCTGCTCACCTTGGAAACACCCTTCATAAAGCTCCCCAGGACCTCCGTGCCCCAGTCAGAGCCAGCTGTTCTCTTAACCCATCACTCTGCTGGCATCCTCAAAATTCCTTTCCCTCTTTCCTATTTGGAGTCCCTGATAAGAGACACAACCAAGCAGAGTCCCTCTGTTTTTATCTTTCTTCATTGTGTCTCCTCAAAATGATGACTCGATTTGCTAATAGCTTCTGGTGAAAGAGCACGTGATGAAAATGCTTTGATTTCTTGCATTTCTTCATTTTGACCAAGCATAGAAACCTAGGAATGTCATTTTCCCTCAGAGATTTGAAGGCATTCCTTACTGTTTTTCAGCATCTAGTATTCATCTTGATAATTTTAATGCCTTTCTAATTCCTGATCTTTTGTACGTGATGTGGATTTTAGGATAGTGTTTTTATCCCCGTTATTCTGAAATTTCATAACGATTTCATTCATTGTCCTGGGCATAAAATGAACACTCAAAATCTGGAAACCCACAGCCTTTAATTGTGGATTGTTTACTTCTACTAGCTCTTGGATAATTTTTTTCTATTCCAATTTCTGCATTTTCTGGAAATTTCCTGCTAGACTTTGAACTTTGTCTAATAATCTTCTAATATGCCTATCCACTTCCTTTCTCTTTTCCATCACTTTGCCATTTTTATTCTACTGTCTGAAAAAGTTAAGGACTGATAATCATTTACATCATTAAACTTGGTATTTAAGGACAGACCATTGTTTATACCATTAAACTTTTAATTTCCAAGAGATATCTTAGTTTTTATTTTTAAAGATCCTTAAAACTCTTATCTCATATTTGTTTCATGGATGCAATATTTTTTGAAATCTCTCTGAGGATATAAATTTGAGGCTTCCTCCCTAATTTTTGCCCCTCTCAGCTTTCCGTGTGGTCTGTGTTTTTTCCAGGCTCCTTTATTCTGTTTCCTATTTTTCATCTAGAAGCTTTACTCAAATGTCTCAAGTGCCGGTATCCTTTCACATTTAAAGATGAAGCATTGTAGAAAAACTTAGCAGCTTCATGTGCAGTGGTGGGCTTCCTGTAGGGAGATTTCAACTCTCAATATCTCTAAGTTTCTTCTCACCTGTAGCTCCACTTTGAGTATCTTCCAATCTCCTGCTAAAAGGCTAGAGTGTTCCATCCCTTAACTTCCAGTTTTCACTAGAATAGCCTGCATCTCCTACTCTTTACAAGCTGTGCATGGTGTCCTTGCGTTCAGAGACTCTCTAGTACAACCTCTCCAAAGAGAAATCCTCACATGTCCTGCTAGAGTAGCAGGAGAAAGCACCTGCTTACCTAGAGTGGAGCAGAATGTCTAGGGGATCTAATTGCTTCTTTATAACTTACCCTTTTACTTCTTGGCCTCATCCACACTCCCCTTTTGAATATACCTATTTCTTGAAATTCCAGAGGATTTCCAGAATGGAAATTGGTTGGCTTCTTGGTTTAATACCCAGCAATCTTAAGGGTATTTTATTTCAGGTTTCTTTGATATGCAAAGTTAAATTTTACTGGGAGGTGAATGTGGCTCAAATGATTGGGCTCCCATCTACCATATGGGAGGTCCAGGGTTCGATTCCCAGGGTCTCTTGGTGAAGGCAAGCTGGCCCAAGTAGAGTGCTGGACTGAGCAGGAGTGCTGACCCGTGCTGGAGTGCTGGCCTGTGCAGCAAGCTGACTTGAGTGGAGAGCTGACGCAGCAAGATGATGCTCCAAAAAGAGACATAGCAGAGAGACAATAAGAGACACATCAGACCAGGGAGCTGAGGTGGCACAAGAGATTGAGCACCTCTCTCCCATTCTGGAAGGTCCCAGGGTTGGTTCCTGGTGCCACATAAAGAGAACACAAGGCAGACACAGAAAAACACACAGTGAATGGATGCAGAGCGCAGACAAGGGGAAGGGGGAGAAATAAATTTAAATAAATCTTTTTTTAAAAAGTTAAATTTTACTTATCCATCTGTTTTCTAGCATCAAGAGTTTCTTGGTATTTGCCTTTTTTTCCCCCCTTTCCTGGTCTTTGTCCTTATGAATTCATGTCTTTTTAATTTATTTATAGTCATTTTAGTGGGATCTTCGTTAGAGCAAAGGAAAACACCTAGGCGTTTTTTTTGCAAGGCCTATCCACATTTTATAAGAAACTCTCACCTCTCTTCCTCTTCCATTTCTGAAGCCAGAAGCTCCTTGTCTGAATTAACTGCCTTCAGAATACTTTCCAAATACATGTAGGTGATTACCTCCATTCCTTATTGTGGATCAGAGAAAGCGTCATTCAGCCATGCTGCGCGCCCCCTTCACATCCCCTTTTCTCTCTTGACTACTATTTACTTGGCTGTTACGGTTAGAGGGCTCCTGTCCCCCACATTCTCAAGATCCTACCTGTGATCCTTTACTCCACTCTGGCTTGCCTCCTGGCTCAAGCAGGAAGCCTGCTTCAGAACTTGCCAATCACACCCTAATTTGAATGGCTAAGGTCCCATTGTCAGCTTCCTGTCTTGTGTCTATCCCAGGATAGAACATTAAGTCACCTGCCTCTTTCTTGAGCAACACATTCAACATCATATAAAAGGTGAATCTCAGCTCATTCTGGGTCTTCATGGGTCTTCATGGAATCAGCCCTGAACGACTTACCTTCACCCATAACTCTCCCGGACACTGATCTTCCCAGCATCTGCTCTGGCTGCTTCCCTTATTTACAATTTTGCCTCACTATTTTCTTGAATTTGAAAAGGACGCCCTCTATATCTATTTGGCAGGTCAAATAATTCCCCACCCCTCCTAAAGGTGCTCACATTCTAATCCCCAGAATCTGTGACTAAGTTATCTTCTATAGCAAAAGGGACTTGGCAGGTGTGATTAAGTTAAGGCTCTTGAGATGGGATGATTATTCCAGATTATCCAGGTTTCATAAAAGAGGGAGGTGGAAGTGGGAGCTTCAAAACCAATAGTAGGAGACAGTGACAGAAGCAGAAGGTTGGAGTGAGGTAAGGAAGGGGCTGTGAGCCAAGGAATGCAGCTGACCTCTAGAAGGTGAAAATCTCAAGGATGTAGATTTTCCCCTGAAAGCCTCCACAAAAAGAACTAGCCCTGCCAACACTTGATTTTAGCACTGTCGGACACATTTTCTGACCTCTGAAACTATAAGAGAATAAATTTGTGCTATTTTAAGCCACTAAGTTAGTGGTAATTTGTTATAGTAGCAATAGGAAACAAATACACCTCTCTTTGACTTTGGATTTGTTCTCCCAGGTCATTTCCACTTAATCTCCTTGCCATCACACCTTGGTTGTGTTTGGTGAGTGGGAAGGTCTACACCTAAGGAGGTAGGGTCTAAGCCCAGTTGCAGTGCTCCCATTGGGTAAGACAATCATTGCTGGTGATGGAACTGGGCATGAGAGGCAAATATACCCAATGCGGTCAGAAGGGAAGTCTGCTGGGGGCTTCAGGAATGACTTTCCACCAAAAGAAAAAATATTCGTGAGACAAAAATCAAAACGTATCTCATTTTCCTCATGCCTTGTTCTGCAGAGAACACTTCCTCCTTGTGTCTACCCTGCTCCAATCTGCCCTTGGAATTTCTACCTTGAAAAAATTTGGGGGGCTGGGGTATCTCACCCATTTGCTCCAGCCCAAGAAGCAGAACTTGGATACCATGCATTCACTAGGTGATTCCATAGACACATATCCTTTAAGTTTTCCAATAGCTCTGTATGATAGGTGTTATTTTTACTGCTTCATGGATAAAGAAACTGAGGTTCAGAAAGATAATGTATCATATCCAGGCAGGGATATACTGCTAGCAAGTGGTAGAGCTGTGATTCAAACTCAGATAGTTTCACATGAATGCCATGCTCTTTCTCCCATACTCTGGGACTTAATCTACAAATACCTTCACCTCCACAACCCATATCTAGGATCCCTATTTTTCCTACTCCACACATTAGCAGAAACCCCATATCCCCATCCCCTTCATCCCTGACCACTGCCACCAATTTCCTGCCTTACCTAACTTTGGTTGTTATTTTCATGTCTTGGCCCCTGGTCTGAACAAAGGCTTATAATCAAAATTCCTAGCAAAAGGATTCCTTTTGCAACAGTCTTGACATTGGAGGGTAAGTGATGGCATAGTAGATGTAAAGAGCCCTTGACATGCAGAGAGACAGACTGGGTTCAAGGCATTCATTCATTTGTGTCCCTGGACAAACCACTTGACCTCTCTGAAGAGCTATTTCTTTATCTGCTAGATTTTGATCCTCTGCTTGGGCATTTACAGTAATATGGGTGTTCAGTATTTTATGGGGCAGCCTATTCTATCACTTTCCTGTTCATATTCCCTTCTTTCTTCTTGTACTGAACTCATTGATTTTGTTCCACTTCCCTAACACTTCTTTCCATACAAGCTGTGAATTAATATCTCTGCCTCTACAGGCTCCACAGATTGTTGATATCACAGATTGAGATATCTCAAGCTCCACAGATTGTTGGGGCACAAAGGAAAGCAACTTTCACCCAATCTCATGGGTCTGTGGATACTGAGACCTGGCTTTCTGTACCACTGTATACCTTTCTCTAGGTGTATTCTGCCACTGCCTCCAGCAAGCTATGTGGTAAGGAAAAGATACAAGTTCCTGGGCCTTTTCCCTAGTAAGCAGGATTCCCACCATGGACAGAGAAGCTCCATTTATTTATTCATTTATGTAGTCATTCATTAACTTCACAATTAATTACTGGACACCTATTACTTGTCAAACACTCTTGAGGACCTGTGAATACAAACAAGAATAAAACATAAGCAAATGTCTGCCACAAGGAGCTGACTGGAGAGTGAGGAAACAGATCAGTAAAGCAACCACTGTGTGAGTTACAATGAACATGGGCCTGGGTTTGTAGTAGGGGGGTGGCCTCAATCAGGCCTGAGATAGGAGGATGAGAAGAAATGAGTCTCATGAAGGCACACTTGCTTATACTTTTCTTCTAGACTTTCTAATTATTTTATGGGGAATGATTAAGTATGAGTGCTGAAGAGATCTGGGGGAGTGGGAATAGAACAGATGGAACAGGGGATATTTGGGGCATAATAGAAGTGTTCTACATGATCTAGCAATGATGGATACAGGCCATGTTAAATTTCATCAAAAATTTATGAAAGTGTAAACCATAATATAAACCATTGACCATAGTTAGTAGCTATGTTTCAATATTTGTACATCAGTTATAACAAATGTATCATCTACATATAAAAAGGTTATTAATATGGGAAAGGGGAAAAAGGGAAGAATATTGGGTAAATGGGAGTCCCCTGTATTCTGTATGTGATTTTACTGTAACCTAAAACTTCTTTGAAGACAAAATGAAAAAAGTAAGACACTGAGGGAGTAAATAGAAGAAAATGTCACTGTACATACAGGACAACAGATCTTACAGTAATAAAGGCAAAATGTCAAAAAATTTTAAAAATATTTTTCATTATTTTTTAACATCCCAGTTATTTTATTTTATTTTAGTTTTAGTTTTTTAAAAATTGTCTTTATTTAATTTCTTATGTTTCAAACTATCGTTTATATATCATTTTCTTACTAATTGTATTTGGCTATTTTATTGGCTTCATTTTTGAGGAAGTTTTGGATCACAGAAGGGTTACAACCATGACAAGGGAGGACAATCAGTGTGAGGTGTCAGTGATGGGGGATGCATGGGAGGAAGTTCACATGGGCATACATATAAGGCATTTAATGTGTTCAAATGTTCATGGGGCATTGCCACAGTGGGTGGAGAGGCACACAATAACCAAAAGAATATCAAATTCCCATCCTGGGGAGTTCTGCCACATTCTCTAATGGAACAGTAGCAATCCCCCAAATACAGGGGCAATGACTAGTGAAGGAGGATGGGCCCTTGATATTGATGACTATGCTTATGAGCCTTTGGTCTTGAAATTGAAACTTAGCCTGGTGTTATAGAGTGCCTAAGTGTTACTGATTGGGAGCCTCCTTGTTGCTCACATGTGGCCTCTCTTTAAGCCAAACTCAGCATATAAACACAATAACTTCCCCCAGTGTGGGGCATGACTCCCAGGGATGAGCCTCCCTGGCACCAAGGGATAATTATCAAATACCAACAAGCAATGCAACTGGGGAGTGAAGGGTGGGGAGGAGGGCTTGACCAAAAGGGAGAAAAGGGAAAGACAAATGGGTTTAAATGGATAAGAGACTTCATAGTGAGTTGGGAGGTCATTCCAGAGGTAACTCTTTTGCATGTCTCAGCAGGATTTCATTGACAGCTGAAGTAGATACTACCCCAAATAGCAGGCTTCCTGAGGGTTCTGGAAAACATCCAGATACTATAGTCAGGACAGATAGCTAAGGAGTCTGGTCCCTTGCCAGTGGGCCCTGATTTGGAATTTATGCTCCCCAGTGTGACAGAGTTGGACTCAGTTGTGGTTTCCCTACACATGGCTCTTCTGTCCTTCTATTTGAACCTATAATTAGTACTAAAGGTGGTAGGTATACGTCCAAGAGACTTAAATCTTTGGGCTGTCCATGTATCTGTTGGGCTCTGAATCTCAACAGAGTTGCAACATCTACTCTCCTGTTCACTGGACTCATCCAGGACAACTAACAAGGAGAAGATGATGGATAACCAACATACCAAGGAAGTGAGAGTGTCTGCAACTGCAAGCAAGAGAGTCCCATCCATCAGCCACATGGAATTGAAGCCCCCCTCCCCTCAATTAAAGGTGGAATGGGCATCACCATCCCAGAATCCTCAGGATTGGGAATGAACTATGAACTAAAGTAAACTTACTGGTATTCTACTATACACATTGTGATTCTAGCAATGGAAGAAATATCATTGATGTGGAGGCAGTGGTCACTGGAGATTCTGAGAGTAGAGAGAGGCGAAAACAGGTATATAGAGGAACATTTTTGGAACTTGGGAATCATCCTGAATGACATTACAATGACAGATACAGGCCATTATATATCTTGCTATATCCTATAGAATTTTGAGGGAGAGAGTATAAACTACAAAGTAAACTATAATCCATGCTTAGTGGCAGTTCTCCAAAATGTGTTCATTAATTGCAATAAATGTACCACTCTCTGTGACATGTATGTAATCTAAGTATCTTCTGAAAAATAAAAAAATGAAAAGAAAAAAAAAAAAAAGAAAGAAAGAAAGGTTATTGGGTATCCAAGCATATCAGTGGGGCTGCCTAAGGAAACCTTATTTGTGGGGTTTGGGTCCTTCTAGAAAAAAGCTACCATGACATGAGACTTTCTTCTCAGTCACCAAATTGTACCCCAAATTAGTTGAAGTATGTGGGTCTTGAGTTACAAAGAAGATGATGCTCTTTTATTAAATATTAGTGGTTTGAATTTAGGCACAACTGCTGGTTTGAATTGTAAGAGTGATGTTGACATTTTTCTACCACCATTTAAAAGTTCAGTGGACATGTGTGTCTCAGCAGTACCTGCAACTGGGCCTGACTTCTCTCAGAAAGAACACAATCCACCCAGGAGCCCGTCATTCTCTCCTTAGGACTCCTTGGCAACACAAGTCAACCATTTTGGTCATGATGTACTGCTATACTTGCTGGCATGTCCCCCTTCTCTCCCAGAACTCTTTAGGGACCCACAAGCCTCCACCCATGCTCTGTGCAACCCCAACCCCACCTCTGGCTAGAATAGCACCATGGTCAGGGAACCTCCCTTTCCTTCCTCCTGGGTCTAAAGGAGGGAGCAGTGAAGCTCACTTTTCTTTTCCCTGGGCCTGGTCAGTCTGATCTTTGGATAAGAAACTCCTCTTAGTTCCGACTTTGAAACTAGAAAACTCATCTCTGATCTCTAAGCCACCATGGTCTCAGAAGTGGTGAGTGACTAGCCATTTTCAGAAATGAGGTCTCCTGTCTCCTCATCCAGCCATCTTTCCCCTTTTCTCCATACTTCCCACAATGCAGCACTGCATGGAGCAGAGAAGACCCGGAAGTTACTGAGTCTGTTTGAATTTGTCTGTAAGGCTATAATCCTCTAGTCTTTCTTCGGAGGATTACTCCTCACATTCTCAGTTCTAAGCAGTTGCCTCCTATGCAGGCTGCAGGACTGTGTACGTAAGGGAGAGGATGAACATATAAGCACCTTCACAGACCCTCGAAGTCACCATGTCTACTCCTGCAGTGCACAAAACACGCCAAACCACTAGGGGCTCCAATAAGGGTCCTCCACAGTCTTCTCGGAAGCACCTACCATGATCTACACCTGCATCTGTTACTTATCTATTGCTGAGTAAGAAATGACCTAAAACTTGATAGTTTGAAGCAACAAATATTTATTATCTGATAGTTTCTGTGGTTCAAGAATCTGGCACAGCTTAGCCAGGTCCTCTGCCTTTGGGTCCCACAAAGAACAATGGTGGTACCAGGCATGGCAGCAAGGAGCAATTACAGGAAGATGCACTTCCAAACCCACTCATGTCACTGTTGGCAGGATTGGGTTCCTTGTGGGCTCTTGGCCAGAGACCTTTCTCAGTTCCTTGTCATGTCGGCCTTTCCAAAGGACACTTATAACATGGTCTTTATCAGAGAGCTAGAGAGAGGGCATGAGAAGGCAAGCAAGATGGAGTTCATTCTTTAACAATTTTGAAAATGGCATTCTAGGACTTTTGCTGAATTTGTTAAAAGGAAGTCACTAGAAACAACCAGCAAGAGGGCAGCTGAGTAAGTTGCTCCTAGAGTCAGCTCCTGCTACAGGGCAGTTAGTAAACACCCAGAGCTATCTGGAGCTAGCTGAAGCACCTGTTTGGGGGCTCTAGGAGGCCAGAAGAGTATCCTGCCACATACTTGAAGGAAAATACAAGGAGGAGACTGCCCATTTGCAGAGAAGACTCATAAGTAGAGTGCTCCATGCCATGGAAGCTGGTGCCCATTCTCCACTGGGGGCACAAGCCACCTCAGGAGCTGTTCTGCAGCTGGAATTGGAAGCCCCACTTCCCAAAACAAGGGAGGAAGAGATGGTTGGGCACCAACTTCAGCTACTGAAGAGTAGATTCATCAGGCTAAAGTATAATCCTGAGAAAAACTCAAGTTCGAACATGTCCAAGTCAGAAAGAGACCAGGAACCACCATCTTAACTCCATGTCTGGCATGAAGGGAAGCAGCACGGACTGAAAATCACAGTGCTGGTGGGGACTGGCTTCTTTCCATCCAGGTCAGATTGCAGCTCTAGCCTAGGCCCCAGTGCCACCTCCAGCAGGGAGGAGGCTGTGAGCACCTGTGCCAGCCTCTCTGGGAAATTATGGGCCAAACTGTGGAGGCTGGTGATTAACCTACTCTGGCGGCATGAGCCACCCAAGGAGTTATTCTGTGGCTGGAATTGGAAGCTCTGTTTTCCCAAAACAGGGGAGGAGGAGATGGTTGGCTGCCAATTTGGCCTACTGATTGGTAGATTCGGCTGGCTAAGATATAACCCTGGGAACAGGTGGGGTGTGAATCAGCCCAAGTCGGAAACAGGCCGGTGGCTTCCATTTTGACTCTGCTCCCAGCCTGAGGGGAAGCCAGGACTGAAAATCACAGTGATGATAGGAACCAGTTTCTTTCACCCAGATCGACCTGCAGCCCTAGACTAGGCTACAGCCCCACCTCTGGCAGGGAGAAGGCTGGCATGCCCTGCACCAGCCTATCCAGGTAACTGCACATGACTTTGGCTGGCACAGACTGAAAATCAGAAGTCTACTGGGGCAACTGTGGCCACCTTGGACCTGCATAGCATAGATTGCTGCCCACAGCTGCAGCTCCATCCCCACCACAGGCAGGGGAGAAAAGGGTGTGAAGCTTCATCAGTTTCTCTGGGCAACTACAGTCTAGGCCTGCATGACTTGGATTATTCCACACAGCTGTGACTCTGTCCCTACCCCTGGCAAAGGAGAAAATTGGGAGAAGCTTCAATGGTCCCTGGCACAATGAGGGCAGCTTGAGCCTCCACAGCTTATAGGACCAATTACAACCTTGGCTCCTACTGCACAACCAGCAAGAAAGAAGGGGCAGGAACCCCTAAACTAAAGAGAAAAACTGCACCCAGAATAAATATTCTAGTAATGCAGATGCCAAGACACCCACAAAAAGTTACAATCCACACCAAGAAACAGGAAGCTATGGCCCAGTTAAAGGAACAAAATAAGCCTCCAGATGACATAAAGGAATTGAGACAACTAATCATAGGTGTTCAGACAAATATCCTTAATAAATTCAATGAGATGACTAAAGAGATTAAGGATATTAAGAAGACCCTGGAAGAACATAAAGAAGAATCTGAGAGCATACATATAAAAATAGCAAATCTGATGGGAATAAAAGGTGCAATAAATGAAATAAAAAAAAAAAACAACAACATTGGAATCATATAATAGCAGATTTGAGGAAGCAGAAGAAAGGATTGATGAGCTTGAAGAAATAGCCTCCAAAAGTGAATATACAAAAGAACAGATGAAGAAAAGAATGGAAAAAAGTGAACAAGGTCTCAAGGAACTAAATGGTAGCAAAAGGCATGTAAACATACATGTCATAGGTGTCCCAGAAGGAGAAGAAAAGGGAAAAGGGACAGAAGGAATAATGGTAGAAAATTTCCCAACCCTATTGAAGGCCATAGATAACCATGTCCAAGAAGCATAATATACTCCCATCCGAAAAAAATCTGAATAGACCAACTCCAAGACACATGCTCATCAGAATATCAAATAATGCCAAAGACAAAGAGGGAATTCTGAGAATAACAAGAGAAAAGCAATGCATAACATATAGGGGATACCCAATAAGATTAAGTGCTGATTTCTCACCAGAACTTATGGAGGCAAGAAGACAGTGGTCTGATATATTTAAGATACTATAAGATGGGCATTTGGGTTGATTCCAACTTTTAGCAATAGTGAGCAATGCTGCTATGAACATTGGTGTGCATATATCTTTGTGTCCTTGTTTTCAGTTCAACTGGGTATATACCCAGCAGTGGAATTGCTGGGTCATATGACAAATCTATAGCTAGTTTTTTTGAGAAACCACCAAACTGTCCTCCAGAATGGCTGGATCCTTCTGCATTCCCACCAGCAGTGGATGAGTGTTCCCATTCCTCCACATCCTCTCCAGCATTCGTACCTGGCAATATATTAGGCTTCATTTTTGAAGAAGTTTTGGATCACAGAGGTTCAACAATGGCAGAGGAAGAATACTAGTGTGGGATGTTATTGACAAGGGACACATGGTTGGCAGGGAGTTCTCCAGGGCATATATCCAGGGTACATAAAAATGTTTGGATATTTTCATAGTGGTTACAATTAAAAATAACAACTGAGGGAGGGCTGAGTTCCTAGCCAGGGGAGTTCTATCACATTCCCTAAAGGAACAGCAACAATCCCCCAAGTGCAATGGCAAAGACCAAAAAAGAAGGAAGGTCCAACAATGAGCCCTTGATACTAATGACTATGCTTGTGAGCCTGTGCACCTGAAATAAAAACAAGGCCTAGAACTGCAGGGTGCCTAAGAGTTACCTCCTGAGAGCCTCCATGTTGCTCATGTGGCCAGTCTTGAAGCCAAACTCAGCATGTAAATGCATTGCCTTCCTCCCAGCGTGGGACATGACTCCCGGGGATGAGCCTCCCTGGTGCTGACGGATTACTACCAAGTAGCAGCTGATGATGTAACTAGAAAATAACCTTGAATAAAAGGGTCAACTCAGACCAGCAGAATATCTCAGTCTACATTTAATACCAGGAGTTAAAAATACTTTTTGACCTGAATAAAAGGGGGAAATGGAAAGGACAAATGAGTTTATATGGCTGTGAGTCTCCAAAAAGAGTTGGGAGGTTATGCACACCTCAGCAGACAGATAAAGTAGATACAACATCAGGTATTGGTTCTTCTGAGGGCTACAGAGACCCACAGGTTCTATGGTCATGGCAGATGGAGTTCAGTGCCATGTCAGTTGGCCCTATTTTGGAGTTTGTGTTTCTGTGTGATGGAGATGGACTCAGATATGATCTTTGTTCACAAGCCTCTCCTGTTACTTTTACCAGATCTGTAGTTGGCTCTGGGGTTTAGTGTATACTCAGGGGACCTGAATCTCTGGACTGACATGTGATAGCCAGGCCCTGAGCCTCAACAGACTTGCAACTCCTACACTCTGGTTTATTGGACTTATCCCACTTAGTTAACATGGAGGTGAAAAAGGTCAACCACCAACCAGGGAGCTAAGAGTGCCTACAGCTGAAAGCAGGAGGATTGCATCCAGCATCCATGTGAAATCTAAGCCCCCTCTTGATACAGATGTGGAATGGATACAACCATTCCAAGGTCCACAGGATGGAGGAATAGAGTATGGATTAGAGTCAACTTACTGATATTCTATTCATGAACTATTGTGATTAGTAATCGAAGAAAATGTGGCATTTGGTGTGGAGAAAGTGGCCATGGTGGCTGCTGGGGGTAGGGAGTGTGAGGAAGAGATGTGATGTGGAGGTTTTTTCGGGACTTGGAGTTGTCCCTGGTGGTGCTGTGGGGACAGTTACTGGACACTGTATGTCCTCCCATGGCCCACTGGATAGACTGTGGGCTATGGTGTGGACCATTGACCGTGAGGTGCAGCGGTGCTCAGAGATGTATTCACCAAGTGCAATGAATGTCTCATGATGATGGAAGAGGTTGTTGTTATGGGGGGAGGAGTAGGGTGAGGGGGGTGGGACCTCATATTTTTTTAATGTAACATTAAAAAAGTAAATAAAGACAAAAAATAAAATAAAAGATGCTATAAGAGAAAAACTTCTAACCGATAGTCTTATATATCCAGCAAGATTGTCTTTCAAAAATTAGGACAAGGTTAGAATATTCACAGATAAACAGAAACTGAGCGAATTTCTAAGCAAGAGACCAGATTTTCAGGAAATACTAAAGGATGTGCTAGAGCCTGAAAAGAAAAGACAGGAGAGACAGGCCTGGAAGAGTGTCTAGAAATGAAGATTATATCAATAAAAGTAACTAAAAGTGTCAAAAGAATAGTGAAAATAAAATATGACAGATAAAATTCAAATAGTCAGGAATAAACTTAACCAACAATGTAAGCATATGTATTCAGAAAACTGCAACTTGATGTTAAAAGAAATCAAAAAGGCCTAAATAACTGGAAGAAAATTCCATGTTTATGGATTGGAAGATGAAATACCATTAAGATGTCAATTCTACTCAAACTGATATACAGATTCAATGCAATCCCAATAAAAATTCCATCAGCATGTAAAAAAAAAATTGAAAACATGATCATCAAATTTATTTGGAAGGGTGAGGGAACCTGAATAGCCAGAAACATCATAAAAAGGAAAAACAGACCCTCATATCCAGACTTTAAATCATATTACCTGACTATAGTGGTAAAAACAGCATGGTATTGGCCTAAAGACAGACATATAGACCAATGGAACCAAATTTATGGTTCAGAAACAGACCCTCACAGGTATGGTCAAATGATTTTTGACTAGCATATCAAACTCACACAGCTTGGACAGAACAATCCATTCAACAAATGGTGCTGAAAGAATTGGAAATCCATAGCCAAAAGAAGGAAAGAGGACCCCTGTCTCACACCTTATCCAAAAATTAACTCAAAATGGATCAAAAACCTAAAAATAAAGGCAAGAACCATAAAACTTCTAGTAGAGATTGTAAGACAATAACTTAAGACCTGGTGGTAGATGGTGGATTCTTAAAGAAGATAAGAGGAGGACTGAGATGGACTACAGATGTTTAATGTATGTAGAAGTTTTAATTAGCTTTAGTGTAAAAGTGTAGAAATGTAAGAGCAGATGGTAAAACATAGTGCGTAACGGCTAGTTTATAAATGGGCATGTGGCTGAAAATGGTAGTCTAGGGATGTAAATGCCAGTTTACAGAATGCTAGAGAATAATCTAAGAACTGAATAGCACAGTAAACCAAGAGGTGGATGAGAATTGTGATTGATGGTACATATGCAAGAGTGTCCTTTGTGAGCTAGAGCAAATGTACATCACTACTGCAGGGTGTTGGGGATGTGGAGAAACATGGGAAAAATACAGATGGAGTGACCTATTGATTGTGATCAGTAGTAATAATATAATATAATAAGATGTACTGTGTTGATAATGAAGCAATATGGTGAAAATGTGAGCCAAATATACACTATGGACATGGTAGCAATCAGATGATATTATCTTATCTGTAGCAAATGTTCCACTACAGTGTGGTGTGTTGATAGAGGGGTGTTGTTTGGGAATTCTGCACTTGTGCATGCTTGTTTTATAAGTTTGCAACTTCTGTCATAAAAAATATATTTAAAAAATAATAATAGGGTGAGTTGGGAGAAAAAAATACCAAATGTAAGATAAGGACTAAGATTAGTAGTAGATTTTGACAATGTTTTTTCATAATCTCACGACAATGCGAGGTGTTGGTGGAGGGTTGATGTATTGGACGCCTGTACGATGTTATGCATGTTTGCTTTGTAAGTGCACAACTTCTACTATACACTTAATTGTTTATATATGTTCACATATAAATGATATAAAGATAATAATACTAGGGTTGGTTGGGGGAAAAATACTTTGGTCAGGAGTAATATTTTGATAACGTTCTTTAATCATTAGTTAAAAAGGTTTAACAATAATGCAAGTTATTGGTGGTAGGGTGAGTTATGAGAGTCCTGTATGATGTTATATATGTTTGTCTTGTAAGTTCACAACTATTTTATACACTTATTGTTTATGTATGTTTATGTATGAGTGATATAGTTCAATAAATTAATTTTTTTAAAATTATAAAAAAAAGGAAGTCACTAGGTCCAGTCCAAACAAGAGGGGACGTCATTACAAAAGGATGTGCATACCAGGAGCCATATCACTGGGGCCATCCACTACAGCATCTAATTCTGGCCCTTCAATTCCCCCAACCATGGTCTCATACCATCCTCCCTTTCCTGTCCTCTCGTTGCTATTTGGCCCAGACTTAGCTCCACTGCATAGGTGTCAATTACTCAAGAATGATTTAGTTTTTCCATGCATCATGTTAATATCTCTTAGTAGATCAGTCCAGCTTTGGGATATTCCAAACCTAAGACTGATCCAGGGGTTTATATTAGTGAAGCAGTTAACATGTTTGTCTCCTGTAACTCCCTAGGATCTGAATAACACTTCTGCTAATAAGGTCTTGAGAGATTTGGAGCCAAGGTAGAGTCATCAAAACAAACTGATCTTAAAGTCAATGATTTCCAATCTTTCTCTTTCAATACACCTAGCACGTGGCACACTCCCTTCAAGACTGCCTCTCACTAAAATAGTGGCTCTCACTGAGGATTCATGAAGTAGCTGATGTGGAAGTATACAACATTTTCTGGGTGGGTGACATGTTGACTGAAGGTAAGTCTTGTATTGACTCCTTCATTCCCAACCTGTACCAGGGAATAGTTGGCAATACTTAACAAAATTTAAAATGAACACGGTCACTAAACCACCAATTCACAACAATTCCATTCATATAAACACATTTCATATATTCAATTCACCCTAGAGAAACTTACTGAAAATTTTACAATGAGGCATGTGAAAGGATATTCATTGTATCATTGCTTGTAAAGGCAAAAATAAAATAAAATGGAAGTAATACAAATGTCCTTCAGTAGGGGAATGGGTCAATAAATGTTGGCATATTCCTAAAATGGAATATTATACAACAATTCTATAAACTAGATCTATGCGACTGCACATACAAAAAAAAAGATCTTGAAAACAATACTGAGTAGAAACAGCAAATTGCAAAACATTACATACTGAATGTTGCCATTTATGTTAAATAAAAAAGACACCAAACAATACTACATTATGTTTATGGACATGTATATGTGCAGTAAAATTTTAAAGCCAGGCACAGGAAAGAAATAAACAAATTTGTGGATCTTGATTGCCTTTAGGCATAGAGAGAAGAGAATGAGACTGGAAAGGGGGAGCAAGGAGGATTTTTAACTTCAGCTGAACTATTCTATTTCTTTTATACATGTAATTTTTATTAAAACCTAAAACAAAACAATAAAAATGTTTCACTGGTATTTGTTAATGTTAATTTTGATGATTTTCTGATTTTTTAAACTTCCTAAAGTAAACAATAAATAAGAATAATGATAAGGTCATGATTTGCAAGGATTAAGTTCCCATGGGAATACAGGCCCTGGAATTATATAATACAAGGCCTGATGCCCTGGCCATTGAGAAAAGTACAGAGAGTATGAGCAGAGCTGGGTACAGCAACTCCAGGCTGGGGTTACAATTAAGCCATGGAATCCCCCCAAATTTCATCAATAGGACACTCACTAAATTTCTATTGGGATGTTGTAATTGTAGAAAGTCCTTATACCTGGAGCAATAAGGAGTCGTCTTGATTCCTGACAGCTTGCTCAGCCTGCCTTGCATGAAGGCTGCCCAAAATTGAGTCATCATTCTTGATTTCTATGGAATGTGACTGGGTATATTTACAATGGCATCTCTTTTGCCTCTTCCTAGAACCAGCTTGAGTGAATTTCTTTTCCTTGCAATCGAAACAGCTATGTCCAGAACAAGATCACACCCCATTGAATCAGAGGCAGATGAACCAAACCAGGTTGTCAGAATTGCAGAGGCATCATCCAGACACAGAAACAAAGTGGCTTGAAGGGCCTAGAAGTCAACATGCCCTCACTGAACTCATCAACTTCTTTCCAGTACCTGGGCCTCCATCACATTTGCCCACCTTTCCAAGCACCCCCATCTGCTCGATGGCTCAAGCCCAGAACCCAAGGTTCATGATTGATAGCTCTTTTTCCTTTGCCACATACAGTTAATCAATTGATCACTCAATGCTACTCAGTCTTCCTTCTAAACACCTGTCAAAACCCTCCACTTGTCTCCAACCCCATTGCCACCATCATAGCCCAGGCCTGTGTAGCTTCTTTAGACTGTAGTAACAACCTTTTAACTGGTTCATCTGCCACCCCTCTGCTTCCAATCCATTATCCGCATAATATTTGGGGTGATCTTTCACAAACAGATCTGATCATGTCCCTCTATTCCTCAATGGCTTCTCCAGGTCTTTAGGATAAGCCCTTAAATGTCAATAGCCTGTGATGTCTTCCACCATGGCCCTTGACTGCCTCACCTTCCCTAACCCTGGGGCCTGGCCACACTGCAACTGGTCTGTCCCTTTTGAAGAGCCTACCATGGAGAAAACTTCTCCCCTAACCACCTGAATCCCACTATGAGGTTAGGCCCTTGAGCTGGGCTTCTTGTTATTCCCAAACTGAGACTTTAAGTATCTGTCCCTGACCTTGGAAAGTACTTACTGTCATCAACTGCCATCCTTGTCATACTTCAAGATCGAGTTCAAAAATCACTTCTACGGGATGCCTTCCGTAATCACACTCCCTACCCCCAAGCACACACTCAGAACCATTCTCTATATTCTGTGTTCAACTGTTATCTCATTGATTCTCTCTTCAGGCTCTCGACTGTGTGCCTTTCCTACTAGGTCTATGAAGGCATGAACAATGTCTTGTTCTGAATCTCTAATACCTAACAAGTTATTTCACATATGCTAGGCACTCAATAAAGATATGTTGAATTGAGCTTAATAGCATTGATGGACTGGAAATAGTTCTAGGGTGTGAAGAAAAGAACACTTAATAAGTATGCCATGCTTTTCAAGATTTCTAATCTGAACCCTTTTAAAGAAACTCTGTGGCTCACCTTTAAATTCCTCTAAACTTAAAAACCTATGCCAGCCATTTCCCTTGAATCATTTGGACAGATGCACTAATAACGATGATTTCAAGTGAGGCTTTGATGTCAGAGCCTCATTCACACTTCAAAAAATGTGTATTCAGAGGCATACAAAAAGGGTGTAATTACCATTTCAGGAAAATATGTTAATTTGATCCAATGCATTGCTACTCTGACAGCTTTCAGCCCTTGCAGCAAATGGTTGTAAAATGGATGTTATGGGGAAAAACACACTTTTCTTCCCACTCAAAATATAGGAAGGGGAGCAAAGGTAAATAATGAGGAGCAACATCCCCACTTGCCAGGAGTATGAAAAGTATGGATTGCAATGAAAGCAGCAGGAGCGGGTTGTAATGGTGGCTCTCTACCCTGGAAAGACTAGGGTGAGTGTTTTAGTTTCCTAGGCTGCTCAAAGCAAATATTATGAAATGGGTCAGGTTAAACAATAGGAAAATGTCCAAATCAAGGCACCATCCAGGCAGTGGTTTCTTCTAGAAGACCAGCTGTCTGATCCTTGGGTCCACTGTCATATGGCAAGGTGCATGGTGGCATTTCCTGATCTCTCCCTTCTCTTCCAGATTTTGTTAATTTCTGCTTCTTGCTTGTATGGCTTTCTCTCTCTTTATCTGCATTCTGTTCTCTTATAAAGGACTCCACAAAGAGGATTAAGACCCATCCTGAATGAGGTGGGTCACACCTTAACTGAAGTAGCCTGATCAAAAGGTCCTACACTCTTTTCGAGGAAACCGTAGTTGCTGTAGTAGCCGTGCTTCAGCTTTCCAGTCCTCCTGACGACTGTTCACTCTTGCTGAGGAATAAGTAGGTCAGTAAGCCAAGCCACAGTCAAGGTTTTTAAGGACACTGGAAAGATGCCTTTGGTACCAGAGGTGGCAATTCACCACATTAGAATCACCCTGACCAGCCGCAACATGAAGTCTCAGGAGAAGGTGTGGCCCTTATTGTGGTTATTATATTATTATCTGAGGGAGCAAGGTGATTAAAAATAATAATCAAAGCTAGTGACCCAGGCCTAAGAAACCACTGGGAAATTTCTACCATTTCAGGAGTGTCTTCTATGGATGGGAAGAGCATTTTACATGCATGTCCTTTTGTTCTAGGTGGAGAGAGTGGAAGGGACCTGGGAGAACCCAGGAAACAAGATTAGTCTTCCTGACCTGTCAGGTGCCTGAGTGACCTGGAAGTGTGAGAAGATGCCCTTGTAGTAGATGACCCCTCCCCAGTCCCTAGAAGTTCAGGTAGGTGGTAAAATATTGTTTTATTTCCCACACATGGTATAGAGGTAGGATGGGGCACTTAGATGAGATCAGACAGAAATGTCCCTGGAAACAAAAGCTTGATACCAGGTGCAATGGATGTGTCATGATGATGGGAGAGAGTGTTGCTGTGGGAGAGTGGGGGGTGGGGCGGTGGGGTTGAATGGGGCCTCATATTATTTTAATGTAATATTTAAAAAAAAAAAAAAAGCTTGAGCCAGCTTCTATTTTCCTGGCAAGTCACTGCAGAGAGACTGAAGGTCCATGTCCTCCCCCACGATGGGGCAAAGGAAGTAGTAGGAGGATGCTGCACACTACCAAGCAAACACAATACTTGGGGCGCAGTTTCCTTTGGGGATTGAATCATGTCCTCCACAAAAGACATATGCAAGTCTTAATCCATGTTCCTATGAGTGCGAACCCATTTATAAATAGGACCTTTTGAAGAGATTATTATTAGTTAAGGTGTGGCCACATTGAATCAGGAGGGCCTTCATCTGTATGAATGGAGGCCTTATGAAGAGGGGAAATTTGGACACAATCAGGCAGAAAAAAGCCACAAGAAGAAGCTGGCATCAGCAGAAATCAGAAGAGCCGACTAAAAAGAGAGGCTGCCATATGACAGGAGGCAGAGGTGTAAGCCAAGCAACCCAAAGAGTGCAGCAAGTCAGCATGAAGAACTACAGACTTCAGGGAGAAAGCATGTCCTTGCAGACAGCTTGATTTTGGATTTCTGGCTTCCAAAACCATGTGTGATGTTTTGAAGCTAGATGGACTCCAGAAAATTATGTTCTTAGAGTTAATCCAATTCTGTGGGTGTGAATGTACTGTTGGTGGGAACTTTTGATTAGGTTACATCAATTAAGGCATGGCCCAGGGTTGGTCTTAATCTTCTGACTGGAGTCCTTTAAAAACTGGATGAATATGGAGAAAGAGACAGAGAGAAAGCCACTGAAGCTAGAAACTGAAAGCAAGGAAACCCAGAGGAAAAGGGAAAGACCAGCAGACGCTGCCATGTACCTTGCCACATGCCTTGCCATGCAACAGAGGAGTCCAGGACTTCCGGCAGTTGGTCTTTGGGGAGAAAGCATCACCACAGTCTCAGAACTGTGAACTTGTAAGTTAATAAGTCCTCCTTGTAAAAACCAACCCATTTCTGGTATACTGCATTTCACCAGCCTAGCAGGCTAAGACACCATGAGCCAATAAATTTCTGTTGTTTAAGACAATCCATTGTGTGGGATTTGTCATAACAGCCCTGGCAAACTGTGACAGCCACCCTCTCTTTTTTCCTGCCTCATTGAGGCTTCTGCTGGTGCAGTAAAGGAAGTCAGCTTTCTGCTATCAGAAGGCAAATGCCAGGATCATGGATATCAAACTTGCCCTCAGTGGCCTGTGGCCTCCATCCACTGAGGTCTGGAAGAAACCAGCAGAAACCCAGAGGCAGATCTTTGGCTGTCAGTGGTGTGAGGTCAAGCCTGCTCAGCGGACACCCAGGACCAAGCTTGTTGATCACCAGTGCAGAGGCCCAGTCACTGGTGGCTGGTTAAGTCCACCAATGGGGCCTGGCTGAAGGATGGGCCCATGTTGGGGTAGCTTTGCAGTACTGTGGGCAAGAGTGGAAATTGGAAAATCACCAGAGTGGGAAGGGCCAAGGGCAGGGAGACCAGCCCTTATGGCTTCAATTTACAAACTGGAGAAAGAACTAAGTATTAGGGGCAATAGAAGGAAATGTGTACGGAGGCTCAGTGAAGACAATGAGAGAAGGCTTCGTGACTGGTGGCGAAGGGGAGAGCCTGAGGAATCTGGACCAGGAGGTGCTTAGGGGGGATTAAATTAAGTTCTGCCCTGTGGGGTGCCCTGGGCCAGCAGTGCCACATTCCCCTCTCCCCAGTGGAGCTGCCACAAGCTCAGGCCACTTCTTTGTGCAGCTTAGAAGAAAGTGCCCCTTTCTCAAGATCCTTACTTCCTATCTGTCAGGAACTTGTCATAATATACTGATTTTGTCAGAACGAGACATCTTACTGCCATCTGCTAGAAAACTGTAATAAATACACACATCTGGGATGTCAGCAATGAAAGTGGTACAAGCTTCGCGGCAGTGTCCTTGTTCACAAACCACAGTGCGGCGTGAAGCCTTCAGAGAATGCTTTTGGAGTTGGACTCAGTTTTAAGCTACAATAAATCCCCAAGTCTTGCTTTGAGTTGGGTGTGATGCAAGAGGATTGGGTCCCCAAATAAGTTTGGCCTTGGGTGGAGTGGGAGAGCTTCAGGCCTGGTGCCCTTCTTAGCACAATCTTCAAACTTGCCCCTTTGAAGCACCATCCAGTTTACACCAAGAGAGAATTTTACAAATACAACATTTGCCCAGCCTGGTTTGTATTTTTATTTACAGAACTCAAAAAATAAGTGGGATCTCCAGGAGAAGTAGAATTATGAAAATAGGAGGCTTTGAGTTTCCTTTGATGCCAAAATATGTTAGAAAACAATAATCAATTTCTGTCTATTTCCAGTTTCCAAAATGCTTTAACATTTATTGTATGACTTTTATCCACAGGACACTTTTCTGAGAGGGAGAGTGGGTGTTATTCTCATTTTGCAAATAAAGAAATTGCAATTCAAAGCTTTCTATGATGTTCCCGATGCCATGAATTTACTCAGAGATTCAGGTACATACAGCTTGATTTACTATGTAAAGGTTCAGTCTTAGTAACTTGAGGAAAGGGGTATACCATGAAGACGCAAGAGTAGCAAACTGAATGAAAACGGAAGAACCATGAAGAAATAGGCTTAAGTTGTTAGGTCATGGCATTGGTGAAGTGACCAGCTTGGCTGGATTGACCTGATTTGGGATAACCCGTAGGTCACTGGGCTTCAGGAAGCATCCAACATGGGCCAATAATGAAATGATATTTGTACTCCAGCTTTATTTAAGTGGAGGTATGGGAGTTCACAAAGTAATGCATATGCTCGGGACCTTGTCTGTAAGTTGCATGCAGTAGAAAGGGCATATATGTTCATCAGCCAAAGTCGGGCTCAGCCAGCTGTGAGACTCTGAACCAGCAATTTCAGCTCTCCAGGTATCACTTTGCTCAACTATAAGTGGGGCACACACTACCTACTTTAGTAATTAGTGTAAAAAATTGGGTGCGTTGTCCAGGCACATGATGAAACCCAGCAAATGCTCATTGCTATTCCTCCACTCCTTAAAACATGGAAAAGGCATTATTCAGCCCAGCCATTTCCCAGTGTTGGGGGTCATGGTGATGTAGGGGACTCAGAGGCAGAGACGGGTAGGGAATTGGCTGCCCTGCATCCCCTACTTACCTGGACCCATCTGTTGATCTTAGTTTCCTGAATTCATTCATTTATTTGGGTATTAGTGCATTCACTCATGCTTCCATTCATGGTGGTACACCTTACTGGTACCCACCAGGATTTCCAGTTCTCCTCTCTTTTCAGGCAGGATAAAACTTCATTGCAGTTACGCATAACCATGTGCTTTGCTTTGGACAATGAAATGTACC
The DNA here is from genome assembly GCF_030445035.2 of Dasypus novemcinctus. NCBI lineage: Eukaryota > Metazoa > Chordata > Mammalia > Cingulata > Dasypodidae > Dasypus > Dasypus novemcinctus. The sequence continues at coordinate 39,425,845 of NC_080693.1, forward strand.
AGAAGGGATGTGTGACTTCCTTCTGGATGAAATGATTTAACGGCCAGTGCTCTCTTCTCTATGCTCTCTTCCTCTGGTACAGCAGATCCCAAAGCCTTGTGTTTGAGAAGGTTACACCATAAAACGGTGGCTCCTCTGTCCACCTGGTCCCGGAGTGACTAACAAGGATCAGAGCTCTCCCTCTGACCCACATTAGACATAGAGCATGAGTGAGAAATAAACCTTTGAGGTTTTAAACACTGAGATTTGGGGGTTATTTATTACTACATCACAATCTAATTTATTCTAACACATTCATTCTATTATTCATTCATTTAAAAAATTTACTTGAGTACCACCTACCAAGTCCTAGGTACCCTCTTGGTGCTGGGAGTGCGTAGGATAAAAATACGCCCAGTCCCTGCTCTCCCAGAGTTAAAGGCAAGTGGGAAGGGGACACAACTAAACAAATTAATGAATAAACATATATGCCAGCTGGTCCATGCTATTTGGGAAAGCTAAGCAAGGAAAGAGTTTTGGGAAAAGCTGTTTGGGATGCCGTGGTTAGAGAAGTCTGTCTGAGGCTTGGATAAAATAAGGAAATGAAGCTATTTGGGGGAGGAGCATCCCAGAGAGAGGGAATAGAGAGCACAAAGGCCCGCGGCAGGAGCAGTAAGGAGGTTGGTGTGGCTGGGACAGAGTGAGAGGGAAAGAGCAAACCACAGAAGGGAAGGAAACACTCCCAATGGGTGTCTAAGAAAAGGCTTGTATCCATAATATAAAAAGAACACCTATAAATCAAATAAGAAAAAGACAAACTATTTTTTTTATTTGAACAGGCAATTTCTAAAAGGATGATATCCAAATTGCCAATAGCCAATGAAGAGGCATTTTAAACCACAAAGAGATCCCTCTACACACCTCCAAAAATGGTTAAAATGATTGAAAATACCAAAAATTGGCAAGAATATGCAGCAAATGAAACTGGCATCCTTTTGCTGGTAGAAGCATACAACTGCATTGAGAAACTGCTTGACAATTCTAATAAAAGTAGGATCCCATTTGAATGATGTTTAAGGCCAGGCAGAATGAAGCTACAGTGATAAAATCAGACTGGTCATATCTTGGATGGAGGTGGGATTTCACTAAGAAGGGGCAAAAGGAGCTTTCTAGGTGATGGGAAATATTCTATACCTCAAACTGGTGGTGGGTACCTGGATGTATACACAGATGAAACTTAATGAGCTGTAGATCTAAGATCCACACCATTTAGCGTGCATAAATTATACCTGAGTTGAAAAGAACGAAAAAAAGAGGAGATGAGGTTCAACAGTTAGAGGAGAGAGTGGGCTGTGATAAGGGTTTCAGATTTCTTTCTAGAGAGTTGGGAAGGCATTGGAAGGTTCTGAGTAGAGCAGTGATGTGATTGTACATACACATGGACAGATGTTTTGTCTCCTGTGTCTAGAGTAGATGCTGGGGGAGACTAGTGGGTGGGGGGTGAGGGTGTGAGCAGAGGACTGGAGAGCTGGAGGTAGCTGAGACCAGGGTGGTGATGGAGCAACCAGGGGAAATTCTGCAAATTTCAGAAGTCCAGAAGGCAGGGTTTGATGATGGAGAAGACGTAGAGTCTCAGAGAAGCGGAGGAATCAAACACAGGTACTTTGTTTGTCCTGTGCTCCCGGCAGAACGTAGCTACTAATTACTGACACTTGAAGCAGTTCAGGAGGCGGGAATCAAGAATGTGATTTTGAACATGATATGTTTGAGATGCCTATTAGATACCCAAAGACATGTTGGACGTGCAGTTGTCCAGTGGAGTTTGGCTTACTAAATAGCAAATATCAACACCCTCTGCCACACACTCACACTGGCTTAAATATAACATGGTCCCCTTCGCCTTTGAACCTTGAAGTTTCCTTCCACCTGTCTCAGCGGTAATCACCTTTGCTCCATTTATTGGACTGAGCATGTGCACCCCTAGCTCTGGCAAACACGCTGGGATTTAAAAGGCAAGCGGGTCCCCTGCTCTAGCCATGACACCTCTCTGGTCCTTGCTCTGCCCTTGTGTTGCTGAGCGGTCGCTGCACGGCCGTGCTCCTGGGGCGCCCTCTGCTTTGAGCGGGCAGCCCTGCCCCCCACACCCTCTCCCTCGGAGGGACTCAGTCAGAGCAAAGCGCCCTGTGTCCTGTGTTGAATAAACACGTCATTAGAGAGCCGCGGATGGCAGGTGGAGGAGAGGGAAAATGTCATTTTGGCAAAGGCCTCAATTAAGAGGAAGAAAAGCCGAAGTGGCAACATTAAATATTTAGGTTTCAGGCCAATTAGGAGGTTTTATACAGGGCACAGACTGAGACCCAGTTTGGGACTCGTGAGGAGGTAGGAAGAGCAGCTTGGAGCATTGGGGGGGGACGACAACAGGGCATTAGCGTCCCACCAGCCTGGTTTTCGTGCCAGCTCTTCCTCTCACTAGCCGTGTGGTCTTCCGGAAGCGAATTCACTTCTCTCGGCATTTTAAAATAGGCATCAGAATAGCACAGGATCAAGATCAAACGAGTCTGAACGGAAGCCTGCCAGGATTCATGGCCTGTAATAAACAGGACGTGACATCTCTTTCCTCTCTTCTCATCCCATCCTTAGTGTTGCTACAAGCAAAATCCAAGTTTCCTCAGCAGGATACAAGTCCATCCCATTAATATTAAGATACTCACCATAACATATAGGAGATGACAGACTGATAATGTAAACCATAATGTAAAACATAGGATAACTAAGAATTTAAAAAACTGTGTATCCTAAAGTATGCACCACAATGTAAGCACAGATGTCACCTTGTTTGAAAGCTATTGTCTCAGACTCTGTACATCACGTTAAGTAAATATGATGTGAATAGGATGTAAGAGTATCGCTGTGGAAGGGAAAAGGTTTTGTGGTGGATGTATGGGAGTGCTGTATATTATACATATGCATTGCTGTGGTCTAGGGCTCCTGTGAAGAGAAGTTCAATAATTAGGGGGAAAAAAAAAATAGGATGTAGAATTTTTTCCAAGTCAACACGTATTCTTTATCTAACCTCTAAACCCATCGCTATATGCCATTTCCCAGTTAGGGACCCTGACATTATATTGGGCTTCAAATTTCGGGGAGTTCTGGATCACAGAGTGGTTCAACAATGGCAACGGAGGAATACTGGTATAGGATACCATTGACAGGTGATATATGGCTGACAGGGAGCTGTACAGAACATATGTCCAGGGTGCATGGTAATGTTTGGATATACTCATAGTGGCAACAATTAAAAACCACAGCAGGGGGGGTACTGGATTCCTGGCCAATGGTGCTCTGTTGTGGTCCCTAGGGGAGCAGTGACAGTCTCCCAGGTGGAGCGGCGGGGACCGGGAGGGAGTGAGGGTCCAACAGTGAGCCCCTGACGCTAATGACTATGCTTCTGAGCTGAAAAGCCTAAAATAAGAACAAGGCCTAGAGAAGCATTGTGCCTGGGAATTTCCTCCTGTCAGCCTTCATGTTACTCAAATGTGGCCAGTCTCGAAGCCAAACTCAGCATGTAAATGCAATGCCTTCCCCCCAGCGTGGGACATGACACCCGGGGATGAGCCTCCCTGTCACCGAGGGACCACTATCAACTACCAACTGATGATGCAACTGGAAAATGACCTTATATGGAAGGTTCAATGCGGATCAGCAGAATATCCCTGTCTACATAAAATAACATGACTTTAAAAGGCTGTTTGACCTAATGTAAGGGGGAAATGGAAAGGAGAAATGAGTTTACATGGCTACGAGTCTCTAAAAAAGAGTCTGGAGGCTGTCAGAAGGATTGCCCTTATGCACAACTGAGCAGAGTCTGAGAGACAGATAAAGCAGATACAACCCCCAGGTATTGGTTCCTTTGAGGGCTAAAGAGACCCATGGGAGTTATGGTCATGGCAGATGGGGTTAACTACCAGGTCAGATGGCCCCTCTTTGGAACTGGTGTTTATGTGTGATGAATCTGGACTCAGATGGGATCTCTCTTCATAAGACTTTCATGCCAATGTGCTGGAGTTGCAGTTAGTGTTGGGGTTTAAGATATATCTAGGGGATTTGAATCTCTGGACTGACAATGTGATAGCCAGGTCCTGAGCCTCAACAGACTCCAGCACCTACAATCTGATTTATTGGACTCACCACACTCAGCTAAGATGGAGTTGAAGAAGGACAACCACCACACCATGGAGCCTAGAGTGCTTACAACTGAAAGTGGGAGGATTGCATCCAGCATCCATGTGGAATCTGAGCCTCCTCTTGACATAGAGGTGCAATGGACACAACCAATCCAATGTCCACATAGAAAAGGTGGCATTGGATTGGGGAAAGTGGACATGGTGACTGATGGGTGTGGGGAAAGGCTGGAAGAGATGAGAGGCGTCTTTGGGACATGGAGCTGCCCTGGATGGTGCTTCAGGGGCAATCACCGGACATTGTAAATCCTCCCAGGGCCCACTGGATGGAATGGGGGAGAGTATGGGCCATGATGTGGACCACTGACCATGAGGCGCAGAGGTGCCCAAAGATGTACTTACCAAATGCAATGGATGTGTCATGATGATGGGAATGAGTGTTGCTGGGGGGGGGAGAGATGGGGTGGGGGTGGTGGGGTTGAATGGGACCTCATATATATATATTTTTTAATGTAATATTATTACAAAGTCAATTAAAAAAAAAAGAGTAGTTCAACATAAGAAAAAAAAAAAGATTCTAATTTGGGGTTGGGGAAGGGCTCTTACTGTTACTGTCTTACGGCAAGGTCTTTGCAACGTCACCCCACTCCAAGAAGTCCCTCAGATTTCAAGGTGGGTTTTTCCTGTGACTCACAGGACACTGGCCCCAAGTTTGGGCTTTGGTCCCTCAAAGTTGGCACGGGTACCGGGGTCCAGGAGCATACCTGGACACACACCACCAGGTGGTGATGTGGCGGAGGCAGCCCTGATTCTGGGCCCCCTGCCCCCTCTGCATGCTTCACTCTTACTGGCTCACAACTGCAACTGTCTTCAGCAGACTATTCTTGAGGTACTGGAACCACTTTGCCCCCAAAGGGCCCAATGGACCCCCAAAGGCCTGAAACCAGTGGCTGCCTTACCGCTGGGTAGCACAGATTCTGCAGCATCATGTACACTCCAGAGCTCCCCACAAAAGCAGGCTGAGACTGAGACTTCACCCAATGTGCACTTTTGCTTGGCTCTTTCCTCTTTCCTCTCCTGCTTTTTTGAGGGTCGACCTGTGTGACCTTGTTTTAACAGGACAAAGAGAAAGCACAACCTATGGAACCCCAGCTCCTTCTTACCAGATAATGCGCTGTTTGGGATAGCATTATTTCCTCATTCACAGTAATTTATCTGCCTGACCTTTCCTTACAGACCTTAACACAGAAAAACAAAACAAAACGGTTTCCTCTTCGTGCACCTGTAATTTAAACTCTGCCCCCCGCAGGCAGCCGTGGAGTGTGTCTGACTGAGCACAGGGTCTGTCTCAGGGAGAACCTGTCAAGGAAGATCTGGGTCCCAGGGCACATCTCCAAAGCAAATCAGGAGAACGAGTTATTACTGCAGAGATGAGAGTTCTGGGAGGGAATGTGTTTTGGAGGCAAATCTGAGTGAGCTGGGAAGGCAGAGGAAGAGCTTCAGGTCTTTGCCAAGGGCACCAAAATCCACAAAGGAGCAGCAGGGGGTGGAAATACCAGGGGGTGCTTCTGAATTGCTCAGCGTGTATTTGAATGTAGGATTCCCACCAGTGGGGTGCAAATCTGCACCCTGCCACGCCCAATCTTTTCAATGCTCCCATCTCCAACAACGGCAAGAGACTGAATCAAGTTAAGTTCAACCGTGTGACCACATAGAAAGGAAAAACAGGAGAACACCCAGTGTTGGAGCATTACATGGTATGTGCAGGTTCTTCTGTGCCTTTATAAATGGTTGTGAAGGCAGGAGCCAGATTCTGGAATGTTGAACTCTTTATGAATGAGATTGGGGCAAACCCCTTAACTGACCTTTCCCTTGATTTCCTCATCTGCAAAATGAGGCTAGGCATAGTAGTTCCCAATAGGATTGATGGGAGGAGTCCAGGATTAAATAGATGTCAAGTGCCTAGAACAATTCTGATGCTTTGTGTTTGCTGCATTAATGATCCTTGGTACATCAGAACCATTAGACCCATTTTAATGCAAGGAAGCCGGGGCTCAAAGAGACCCTAAGAATACTGACCAAAATTGTACAGTCAGTTCTGTTTTAGGAACTACTTAATGTTTGCTACATATTTGCTAGAAAACAGTAAAGCTGGCATTTAAATGGAGAGCCTATGATCTTTCCTTACACTGGGAGAAATCTGGGGTAGTCTGTTTTAATTATTTTATTATGTTAAGGGACATTCAGTAATTTCAGGTGTGCTAACAAAGATTCAAATGCAGGTCTGGTGGGGATCGGCTTTAGGAATAAAAGGGAATCGCTTCTAATTAGAGAGCTTGTATAGTTTACCTGAGACAGGATGCTTTCAAAAAGAAGTAAGAAATAGCCGCCTACCTTCTTTGATAGACTAAATAATTCTTTGAAACTGCTTCTCTTCTATTAATTTGCTTAATGAACTCCTGCCTTTGATTCCCAGCACAGGGAGAGGTAAATCAGAACAGGTGCTGCTCTAGGGAGCACAGATCTCAAATTCCTGCGAAGGCAGACCTCCTTAATGACGAGATTGTGGGAGGGTGAGGCTGAGCAAGTGAAGTTAGAACTGAAAATCTGCTTTTGTCGTTTTGAACACACACAATAATTCAAACCCAGCTCACAAGGCTCATTCATCCATTTATTCATTCAAAAGTCTTTAGGTCTCAGAAATAGACGTGAATGAACTAAAATTAGCTTATCAACTACTTGAATGTAAATGAACAATTCTAAAATGCTTGAGGGGCTGAAGAAATTAGCTCTTCTCCTGGGTATTTGAAGCATTCCTTTCTGAAGTCTCGCTTACCTAGGTAATTTATTTAGAAAACAAACCCTTCCAGGAAAAGCTTCAAGGATAACGTCAATCTCAATCTCGCTTTGTCCTAAACAATGTAGCATTCTAACTCAGTTCCCCAGAGTCTGTTCTCTCTAACTCACAACCTTAAACTCTTTTGTATATCCCCCTGCCAAATGCCTTACACGCAGAGGGTCTCTCTGTGGTTCCTCTCGATTGAGGGAAACATCAAAGAGATTGGGAAAGAGAAAACATCAAAGTTGAAAAATATCCACCGCCACCACCACCAGCACCCATTTCCATTCAGGAAAGGTTGGATGAGTTCTCTGAGGACTGAAATGGATCCACCTCTTCCGAGAAAGACGTTCCTTCATGGTGGTGTGAGCGAGGGCAGAATCCTGAATCTTCAGCATTCTTCTTTGTCCATGCTATGCTCTCTTCTTGCACTTACTCGGGGCCTGCCTCAAAATGCAGCTCAAATGCTCCACAGAAGTGGGGTGACTGGGTGAATGGTGAATGACAATAGACTGAATAAATAAACTTGTAGCACGAGGACACAGGGATCCTCTTTATGCCCACTCCTGCAGACATCCCAGCAATGCTCTGGCTGTTCAGCACTCTCTAAGAGAAATTTACTAGGAGGTATCAAATGCACTTGTTGCTCCTTCCTACAGTATCCCTTGAGAAGGAGAAATTTATAAGTTGGTGGATATCTCTCACCATTGGGCCAGTTATTGCTATTGCTATAGTGGTGTTAACACTTAGAGGGAATTTGAGTATCATTTGGAGCTTCCATGTTAGAGACTGTGTATCAGAAGGGTAGGGAAATGGGGTTTGGGGCACATTAGTTGAGAGTCAGCATTTGCAAAGTTTGAGCCAAATTTCTCTTTCACCTGACGCCCAGAAAAAAAATATCCCTCTGCTGCCCCTTCCCCCCTTTCCCCCCAGTCTTTGTTAGAATTCTCCTAAGGACAATCAATAAGTAATTAGAATGAGCTTGGAATTTAATATGCAGAGACTGATGGGAAGGATCTGGGTAGTAAAAATCGGAAGGCAAAATCTTCTGGGGACTTTCGGGAAAAGTTCCTGAGAAAGCCTAAGTGAGGGTTTCCAGACATTCAGAGCTCATCCATAAAGGAGTGGATGCTTAGGCCTCCTTCCCTGCCCCATGTCACTCCAGGAATTCCAAATTCCTGGATGCAGGTCTGTGACCTCTCCACTGTGTCCACACCTGCTCTTGGGAAGGATTGGTAGGTAGCTCGGAACCAGAGAAAAATGATAATACATAAAATCTAGTAAATGCATGGGGGAAATCATAAAGATATTGAAATTTGTCATGGAGGATAATTTGGGTACATCTATCAAAATCACAAATGCATATGCCCTTCGACCTAGTAATTCCACTTCTAGGAATTTATCTCACAGACAGGCTCATACCTATATAAAGGGGCATATATGTGAAAAGTTATTTATTGTGGCATTAATTATAAGAGCAAAAGTGTGGAAACAACCTGATAACTCAAAAGGGTGCAATTAGATGAATTGCGGCACATGCTTTCAATAGTGTGCCAGAAAGAACAAAAGGATTCATTCAACAAACATTTACTGAATTCTCTCTTGGTACCAAACACTGTTCCCTGGTAAGAAAGAAAATTCCCTGCCCTCAAGAGTTTACAGTCTAGTGGGGGATGCCTTCCTTTGTATATGGATACAGAATATGGATAGAGAATGATATTCATGATCTTTTATTATGTGAGAAGATTAAGATGCAGACTTTCTGGGTTACTGCTGATATAAGCATTATAAAGCATCTCTGTTAGGACGTGCAAGGACCGGATATCATGGTGGCCTCTGGCTGGAGGAGAGAAGAAAAAGGAAGATCTCCCACACTTACTCTTTTGGATCCTTTGACTTTTGAGTCACTTGGAGTTGTTACCTATTCAAATAATAATTTCCATCTTTTTAATAAAAAGTAGGATAGGATGTCATCAACATGGCAATGTAAGATATCCCCTGAAAAACCTCCCCAGAGACTGAGTGAGTAAAACGATAAATCCTACTTGCTTAGAACTCTGGAGGACAGTAAAGACTGGAGAAGGACTCTACAAATGCTGAATTGAAGAAAGAGAAAAATGTCAGGTAGGAAACTTCTGCACTAGAACAGCTGGTCCACTCCATCTCCCTCACTCAGTCCCATGCAGCTTGGAAAGTTGCTCAGAGGCAGTGACCCAGATCCTTCCTACCTCCCACCGGGGACAGCAGAGTAGAATCCTACACATATCCAGGCAAAGGTTGCCAAGACCGAGGGACCCAAGTCTTCCTTCTGTAAGAAAGCAGGGTCTCAGAACTGAAAAGAGTAAGGAAAATGGGGTGCTGAGTGAGGGAGAGAATTTAAACAAATCATAGAAGCTGAGGAAAAAAATTCTTCACAAGCACAAACAGAACAAATTAAGATTCCAGGAGAAGGAATAGAAGAAAGGGAGTTTTCTTCTGGATATGAAAACAATTACACAAAAAGTGTAATTTTAAAATTGTACCACATATCCAGGGCAATTACTATAAGAAAAGCTGAGAAATTTGGATCAGTTCAATAGCAGTTATTCTAAAGGTCTAGAGTAAGTTATACCAAGCATCAAAGAAGAGTTAGCATAAAGCCAATTGTAGCAGTTTGATACGGTTATGAATTCCAAAAATAAATATTGGATTATGTTTTTAATCTGATCTGTACTTGGGCATGATTGAGTTATGATTAGGGAGTTGAGTCCCCACCCACCAAGGGTAAAAGGCATGGCAAATAACAGAATTGAGGGTTTTCTGATGTTGGAGTTTTGATGTTGGAGTTTGATGCTGAAGATTTAAGCTGGAGTCCTGGGAAGTCAGCATGCAGAGGAAAGAGAAGCAAACCCCCAGAAGAAAGGAAACTTGAACCCAGAGAAAAGCAAGCCCCAGGAATGTAGGACCCAGGAAGCCTGAACCCTCGCAGACATCAGCAGCCATCTTTCTCCAAATAGACTTTGGTGAGGGAAGTAACTTATGCTTTATAGCCTGGTATCTGTAAGCTCCTACCCTAAATAAATATCTTATATTGAAACCAACCAATTTCTAGTATTTTGCATCAGCACCCTTTGGCTGACTAATACACCAACTAACAATAAAACCCTAGACAAGAGGGAGAAACTGACCTTCATATTTAACTCATCAAGATAATCTTATGCCTAGACATCAGCAAAAACTTAGAAGCCATACTAAGAAACAGGAAGATATGACTCAATCAAGGGAATAAAGTAAAACTTCAGAGGAGACACAGAATTCAGAACAACTAATCAAAGAAGTTCAAACAAATCTCTTAAATCAACTCAAGGAAATGAAGGAAAATCTGCATAAAGACATAAAGGATATCAAGAAGAAAATGTGTGAACATAAAGAAGAATTTGAACATATGAAAGATATAACATGGGGAGTGGGTGTAGCTCAAGTGTCAAGTGCTTACTTCCCATGTATGAGGTCTCAGGTTCAATTTGGTACCTCCTAAAACAAACAAACAAATGAAAAAACAACTTTCATTGGGGAGCAGAGGTAGCTCAATGGCTGAGCGCCTGTTTCCCATGTGCTAGGTCCTGTGTTCAATCTCCAGTACCTCCTACAAAAAAAAAAAAGCATAACAGAAAATATGGGGATTAAAGGCACAGTAGTAGAGATTAAAAATACACTAGAGACATACAACAGTATATTTGGATTTGAACAGGCAGAAGAAAGAATCAGCAAACTGGAAGACAGGCCAATCAGAATCATACAGTCAGAAGAAGAGATGGAGAAAAGAAGAGAAAAAATTGTGCAGTGTCTCAGGGATGTGAGCAACAGCATGAAATGTACAAATGTCACAATCATAGATGTCCCAAAAGGAGAACAGAAGGGAAAAGGGGCAAAAAGAATATTTAGGAACTAATGGCCCCAAATTCCCTAGGTTTTATGAAAGACATTGTGATGGTTTGAAACTGTATGTACCCCAGAAAATCATGTTCTTAAAGCTAATCCATTCCTGTGGATGCAAACCTATTATACATAGGACCTTTTGATTAGATTACTTCAATTAAGGTATGACCCAGGATGGGTCTTAATCCTCTTACTAGAGTCTTTATAAGAGAATGAAATTCCAACAGAGAGAGAGAAAGCCACAGAAGCAAGAAACTGGAAGCAAGAAGACCCAGAAGAGTAGAGAGAGACCAGGAAACACTCTCAATGTGCCTTGCCATATGACAGAGGAGACTAGGATTTCTGGCAGCCAGTTTTTGGGAAGAAAGCATTGCCTTGATGATGTTTTGATTTGAACATTTTCACAGCCTCAAAACTGTAAGCTTGTAAGTTAATAAATTCCCCTTGTTAAAGCCAACCCATTTTATGGTATTTGCTTTTAGCAGCTTAGCAAATGAAAGCAGACAAATATATATGTGTCCAAGAAGTGCAACATACTGCAAACAGAAAATAATCCTAATAGATCTACTCCAAGACACATACTAATTAGAATGTCAAATATCAAAGATAAACAGACAATTCTGAAACAGCACAAGAAAAGTGTTTTGTCACATATAAGGGATCCTCAAGGAGACTAAGTGCCCATTTCTCATCAGAAACCATGGTGGTGAGAAGGTAGTGGTATGATATATTTAAGGTGCTGAAAGAGAAAAACTGATAACCAAAAATACTTTATCAGGCAAAACTGTCCTTTAAAAATGAGGGAGAGTTTGAAACATTCATAGGTAAACAGAAACTGAGAGTTAGTCAACAAGAGACATGGCCTACAAGAATTACTAAAGGAAGTGCTGCAGGTTGAAAAGAAAAAAACAAAAAACAAAAAACAGAATGGATTGGTTTTGTGTGAAGAAATGAAAATTATTAGTAAGGAAGGGTAATTAAATGGATACCTGAAAAACCCAATAGTACTATATTCTCAAATCACAACTCTACTCTGGCATTCCTGTAAGAATCAGAATACAATTGGACAAGTAAAATGCATAGTTTCTGATAATGTATTTGCAAAATATAAAGTTGTAAAGTGGGACAAAAACAACACGAAGTAGGGAAACAGAGGGATATGGAACAGTGAACATGTAGACTATTGAAGCTAAGTTGGTATCTGTTCAAATTAGTAGGTTATAGATTTAGGTCTAGTAATATAAACCCCAGGGTAATCACAAAGCAAGTATTTTAAAACATACGGAAAGAGAAATGAGGAAGGGATCAGTCAGATATGTTATAAAAGGTCAATTATACAGAAAAGGAAGTTGCAATAAAGGAAAAGAAAGACAAAACAAAAACAAACAAAAGACATGATATATAAACACTGAAGTACAAAATGGCTGAAGTAAACATTGCCTTTATAATAATAAAACTTAATGTTATCTGATTAAACTCCCCAATCAAAAGACATAGAGTAGCAGAATGGATAAAATAAGCATGGCCCAACTATATGTTGTTTACCAGAGACTCAACTTAGACCCAAAGACACAACTAGGTTGAAAGTTAAAGGTTGGAAAAACATATTCCATGTAATTAGTAAACAAAAAAGAGCAGTGGTAGCTATACTAATATCAGACAAAATAGAATTTCAGTCAAAAGCTGTTGTAAGAGAAAAGAGGGACACTATATATTAATAAAAGGGACAATCCACCAAGAAGAAATAGCCATCATAAATATTTATGCAACTAATCACAATACCAAAAATACATGAGCAAACACTGGTGAAATTGAAGGGAGAAATAGACACCTCTACAATAATAGTTGGAGACTTCAATAGATCACATTCATTAATAAATAGAACATTTAATATGATAAATGAACTAGACCTAATACACACAAACAGAACATTGTACCCCACTTGAGAGTTCAGAAATAGACCCTCACATCTATGGCTAACTGATTTTTTTTTAACTTTATTTTTAATGAGGTTTTAGATTACAGAAAAGTTACATTGAAAATATAGGGATACCCTTATAACACAATCCCTCCCCCTCTCACATTTTCCCTTATTAATAACATCTTACATTAGTGTGGTACATTTGTTACAATTGATGAACAAATATTGAAGCATTGCTATTAATTGTGGTCTACAGTTTACATCATGATTTACACTTTGCATCATATGATTTATAGGTTTTGACAAAATGTGTAATGTATCCATCATTGCAATATCATGCAGAATAATTCCAAAGTCCTAAAAATGCCCTTTGTTCTGCCTTTTCTTCCCTCCCCCTCCTCCCCCAGGACCTCTGGTAACCACTATCTTTATATCAACTTTTCAAGTTCTTTTGTTACTACAATAATGTCTACTTTGGTCAAGACTATCAAGTCCACTAAATTATGAAAGAACAGTCTCTTCAACAAATGATGTTGGGAGAATTTGATATCCATATTCAAAAGAATGAGAGAGGACCCCTATCTCACACCATATACAAAAATTAATTCAAAATTTTAAACCAAAGACCTAAATATAAGAACCAGGACTATAAAACTCTCAGAACAAAATGTAGAGAAGCATCTTCAGGATCTTGTTTTGGGCAATGGTTTCTTGGACTTTATATACAGAGCACAAGCAAAGAAAGAAAGGCCGATAAATGGTACCTCCTAAAATTAAAAACTTTTGTGTATCAAAAGACTTTGTCACAGAAGTGAAAAGACAACCTACTCAATGGGAGAATATACTTGGAAACCACATATCCAATAAGGGTTTAATATTAAGAATATATAAAGAGGGAAGTGGATATGGTTCAACCGATAGAGCATCTGCCTACCATATGGAGGGCCCAGGGTTTGATACCCAGGTAAGCTGTGTGGTAAGCTGGCCCATGCACAGTTCTGCTGCATGCAAGGAGTGCCGTGCCGCACAAAGGTACCCCCGCCCAAGGAGTGCACCCTGCAAGAAGAGCTGCCCCACGTGAAAAAAGCACAGCCCACCCAGGAGTGGTGCCACACACACAGAGAGCTGTTGCAGCAAGATGATGCAACAACAACAACAACAAAAAGATGCAGTTTCCCGGTGCTACCTGACAGTGCAAGCTGATGCAGAAGAACACATAGTGAATGGACACAGAAAGCAGACAATGGGGGGAAAGAGGAGAGAAATAAATAAAATAAATATTTAAAAAAAATATATATATATATATATATATATAAAGAAATCCTTCAACTCAACAATAAAAAGATAAATAATCCAATAAAAAATGGGCAAAAGATTTGAATAGACATTTATCCAAAGAGAATATATGAATGGCTAAAAAAGCACATGGAAAGATGCTCAACATCACCAGCTATTAGGGAAATTCAAATAAAAATCATAAGGATACATTTCACACCCACTAGAATGGCTACTATTTAAAAAAATAGAAAATTACAAGTGTTGGAAAGGATTTGGAGAAATAGGAACAGTCATTCATTGCTGGTGGAAATGTAAAATGGGGCAGCTGCTATGGAAGAGTTCGGCAGTTCCTCAGGAGGAATTACAATATAACAGTCATCCGGCTACTGGGTATATACCCAGAAGAACTGAAAGCAGGGACTTAAACAGATACTAGCACAACAATGTTCATTGAGGCATTATTCACAATTGCCAAAAGATGGAAGAAACCCAAGTGTCCATCAACTAGTGAATAAACAATGTGGCATATATGATGGAATATTATTCAGACTTAAAAAGGAATGAAGTCTTGATGTGTGACAACATGGATGAACCTTGAGGATATTATGTAAATAAAATGTCAGACATAAAAGGATAAATATTGTATAATCTCACTGATATGAACTAATTATAATAAGCAAACTCATAGAGTTAGAATCTAGAATATAGGTCAACAAAGGATATACTGGGGTTAGAGAATGGGGTGTTGATGCTTAATTTGTACAGAGTTCCTATTTAGGTAAATGTTTGGTAATGGATGGATGGTGGTGATTGTAGTATATTATTGAATATAATTAACAGCACTGAATTATGTAAGTGAATGTAGTCAAAAGGGGGAAACTTTAGGTCATATAGGTTACTAGAATAAAAATTAAAAGATAAAACACACTGTGTAACACTGTGAACCGTATTGTAGACGATGTACTATAGGTGATAGTACGAGAATGTTCTTTCTCGTATTATAACATATGTATGACACTGATACAAGCTGTTAATAATAGGATGGTATATATATAAAAAAAGGACAATTAATAGTACTGTTTTAGTAATTTTTCATCAATTGTAACAAAGGTACTGTCAAAAAAATTAGTACAATTACAAAAAATGCCATCATTGATTGTAACAAATGTTTCACACCAAAACAAGGTGTTGGTGGTGGGTGGTGTATGGGAATCCTGTATTTTATGAATGATTGGTCTATAAACCCATAACTTCTCTAATAATTTTTTTAAGTACCATAGGATGTAATTGTTGGCCCTAATCCCATTCCCTCACTTCCAGCTCCAACTTTGCAGGAAAGGAGAATGGCAGAATGCAGGGGGATTCCCCTGCTGGGAGTGGGGTGAGGTACAAAGCTCTGCTCTCCTAGTTCCCCAGTGCTGACTCTCACTCTCATTCTCATCCTCTCTTTTTCTCCTTTGTTGCCTTGTTTTCAAGTAAATTTTATTTCTAGAGCAGTTTTAGATGTACAGAGAAATTGCTATGATAGCTTGGTTCATTCGTTACAATTAATGAACCAATCTTGATACATTATTATGAACTAAAGCCTATACTTCATTCAAATTTTCTTAGTTTTTAACCACTGATACTTTTTAAAAATTGTTTTAGAGAAGTTGTGTATTTACAGAACAATCATGCATAAAATATAGGATTCCTATATGCCATCCTATTATTTTTACCCATTAAAAAATTTATTGAAGTATATCATTCACACATGAACATAAATAAACAATAAGTGTATAGTAAAAGTCGTGACCTTACAAAACAAATATGCATAACATCCTTTGCTACTGTTTCAATTGCAATTAGCCTGCATTTACCTTTTGCTCTGAAGTTGCCCTCAGGTATAGATGGGTAAGCAGGAGGACTATGGAGAGCAGGTAAGGGCAGAAGCATTCCCAGTGTGCATTTGGCTGGAATATCTGCTGGGTCCCATCTCTTGGCCACCCTGGCCCAGCATAGTGCAAGAGAAAAGGATCCTCTTGTTGGCAGAGGTAGTTTCAACTAATTGTAAATCCTTCTCCTTTGTGGGTGTGTGGGTGTGTATGTGTGTGCACGTGTGCTCGTGTGTATATATGGGGTAGGGTGAACAACCAACCCAGTTTGCCCAGGACTTGCCCAGTTTTAGTACTATTAGTCTTGTGTTCTGGGAAATTTCCTAGTCCCACACAACCAGAATGGCTGCTAACTCTAGCTATGGGGCGGGGGATCTCTAGCTTTGGGGGAAGGGAAGGAGGGAAGAGAGAGAGGAGAGGCATCAGCAATATAAACACTTTGCTCTGAGTTCATCACTCTCCTGGCACTCATATCCCGCGGACCTGGAGCACAATAATCTTTACCTCTTGGCAGTGTGACTGTGGCCGTACCACCATCCTCCTGCCGCCACTCGCCTCCTCACTTACCCAGCGCTTCCAGGGCTCATCTCTATCAATACTCTCTTCCATTACCTCCTTGTCCCTCTCTCCCTCTGGCTAAATCCCAGTTAAATGTAATTATTTTCTTACTCCTTCTCTGGACCTGAGGGGAATGTGGCTGGAGAAAAGCATACAAGCCTGCTGACTGGTCTCATCTACGCTATGACCACAGACCTCCCGTGGCCCGTGGCACTGCCCAGCATTGGGAACTCACCGTGGTTCCCAGGTGGATTCACCCTCTCATTCTCTGAGATGACTATTACACTCCCTCTCTTCTCTCCTTAAACCTCCGACAACATACCCACCTGCCAGTCTTGGTAGAGGGTCTTGAATCTTATTTTGCTGAGAAAGTAGAAGCAATCAGAGGGCAGCTGTGACTTGTCCCCACGTCCTCCGGCTCTGCCCAGTTAGAGTGGACGAGCTGTCCGTGCTCCCACCTGAGGCCAGCTCTCCCTGTGCACTGGCCTCTGCCCCTCTCACCAGCTCAGGGCCATGGTCTCTGCGATTGTCATTTCTCTCCCCTCACTCTTGGATCACTGCCAAGGGCTTACAGGCATGCTGCATCTATCTCCTCACTTCCTGCCCTCTTCTCTCATGCCCTGTCCTCCAGCCACACTGACCTCCTTGCTACTTCTCAAAAATCCCGAGCACATTTCCATTCAGAGCCTACGCCTGCCGCTTCCTTCGCCCTGAGAAGCCTGCGCGGCTTCTCCTTCTTTCTTGACCCAGCGCCTGCTAGGCTGCCACCTCCTAGCTACAGTAGCATCCCCCAAACTCTCTAGCTTTATTTTTCTCCATATCACTTACCTCTGCCTGACATTCTGTCTGCTTATTTTCTATCTCCCTTCCTCAAATAGAAGCTGCTCAAGGCAGGAACTTTGCTCCCTGCTCCAGTCCTTGCACCAGGAACAGCCAGGCAATACTCAGTACTTGGTGACTCTTACCTGACTGATTAGTGAACAGTGCGAGGGCTCAGAGCTTCCTAGCAGAAGCCCCTTCTCAACGTCTTCGACAGTGGCTTCCTACCCCTGCTGAGCATCCCAGGGGTGGGGCTCACACTGCCCCCCTGGGGTCAGGTCTAACAGTTAGGAAATTCTTCCCCGGTTCTGCCTCCTGCATATTACCCTCCGTCCTAACTTGCTCTAAAGAACCGCTGTGAACTAGCCTCATTTTTCTTCCTCCGGAAACTTAGCCTTTCTTTTTTCGTCTCTAAGCTCGAAATCTCTGCTTCCTAAACCTCCTTTGGCATGAATGAATGAATGGGCGAGTGGATGAATGAATGGTTTCCAGTCCTTCACAGTCTCAGTCACCCCCCTCGGTCTCTGCTTTTTTGGTAACTTCACGTTTAAGCAATTTTTCCAGAACACTTCTTGGAATTCTTGTATCCTCAGTACCTGATACAAACAAACTAAAAAATAAAAGGTAGGAAAATAGCGCTCAATAAATGTTAGTTGGTTGAATGAATGGATAAAACCCTTCTCTCAACGGTCTTCTGGGTTGGGGCTGCAGGGAGGCCATGCAAGGAAAATTATTTTTCCTCCCACAATGAGAAAAGATTATGAAATAGAAAATCATCCCGCTGTCGCTGAGGAAAGTGGGGTCTTAGTGGGGTCAGCCCAATGCCTGAGGCGATGATAAAAGCTCAGGCTGCTAATAATTCTCATCCTGCGAATTTATTAAAATTCCATATTTTATCATGCAGACGTTTTGAAAAGGAAATATATTTTATATTGCCACTGACCTTTACGTTCCAATCCCAACTCAGGCTGTGATGGGCTTGGCAGCCTGGGCCAACACAGCCCTGCTCAGGTGCCCCCACCCAGCCCAAGGGCATGGGAAGCCCCTAGGCACCTGTCTCCTTTGAGGCAAGTGATGATTTTAATCAGCTGGTGGACAGGTGGTGCTTCTGTACTGATTCATTGACTCTATTTTGTTTTTGTTTTTTACAATTTTAATTACTATAAAGGCAGCACAAGCCTCTGGTAAAAGTCAGATAATAGAGAACGATGCGCCCAAAGGCTGTCCTTGACTTCCACTCACTGGTAGAGCTCCTGGGAGCAGCCAGTGAGTGTCACTGTGGTAGACACTGAGGGGTTCCAGCGTAACCAGACTCCCAGAGAGCTCCAGGCTAGAAGAGGGGACAGGTGTCAACAACCCACAAACAGGTGAGAAAATGAAGGACAGACAAGAGGGCCAGGAGTTAATAGCATGGGTGCCCAGAGGCAGGGAGAAGAGTGGCAGCCAAGTTCAACTGAAGCCTTGAAGGACGGTTCCAAATAAGCAGAGCCAGGAGAACAATGCTTGTTGGAGGTGGAGGGATCTCTGGACACATAGTTTGGCTACAGCACGGGCTGGTAGCTAGGGGACCAGAGTCAGAAGAGAAAGGAAAGGACTGGGAGCAGATCTTTCCCCTACTCCCTGGGCGCAGCTGGACAGCATGCGGCACACAGCAGCATGCCAAGAGCCTATTGCTGAATCCCGCAGTCAGCTGATTAGGGCTTAGCCCCTGCCACATTCTCTGGGGAATGGCTCTGGGGACAGAAATACCTGACTATATGGGCATGTGAATCCATCTCTTAGATTTAGTTAGCTCTCTGAAAAATCCAGCTGCTAATGCCCCTTGAGCAGAGTCCCTGTGACGAGGGAAAAGAAAGCACATCTTGCTGTCTCAAGTTGGATTCCCCAACACTGGGGGTCTGTCCTGGCTGATAACTCCCAGCACGGCCGGCCAGTCCGATGCTCAGGCCCAGAGAAGGCCCCCACTTGGCAGACGGGCAAGTGTCGGGAGTGGGTAGGGCCATCAGGCAGGCCCAGGGCCCAGGGGAGGGGCCCAGGCAGTGTCTGCCCCAGGGGCTCGAGACCCCCGCGTTTCCTTTATCCTGGCTTCCCTGCTCAGACCTAGAGGCACGAGAAAGTGGGAAAGCACTTTCTCCTGGGAATCTGAATAGACAGTTTGATTTTCAGTTCCTCCTCCCGAAGGCTGCGTATGGCTGAATGTCCCTGGGCACCACGTTTCTCATCTGTGAAATGGATGTACTGATCCTCAGGCTCCTGGCACACAGGGCTGATAAGAAGATCAAATCAGACGAAGGAGATGAAGGCTGTCTGGACACTCAAGTGCTTCCCAGGTGGGAGTCTGCTGCCCGAGCCTCTTCACTCGGGGAGTCTGAGGGGACATAAAGAGAAGGTGCTGCTGATGGTGAGGGAAGAGCCCCCCGGCTTCTGGGCAGGCACCCAGCAGCATCTTTGGGCACTGCTGGGAGCCAGAGTTATCCATCACGGCCCCTAGAATGTTGGTGTTTGCCGTTGATAACGCTGACAATGACAGACAATGCAATTTTCTCCCCCTCCTGCTCAGACGTGCCTGCCGTGAGCCAACCCCAGGGCCAGCCTGCGCGGGCTCCTGCGGTGGCAGCTTTGATCCTCTGACTTTCAGGCAGTGCCTGAGGCCGTCAAGCTGGGATCCCCCTCCACGGTTTGGAACAGGAGGTCCTTGTGCCCCATGAAGACATGAGCGGAGCCTTTAGCAGAGAGGCTGGGGCTCGGGGAAGGAAGGAAAGGGCCAGGGCTGCTGTCCCCACAGGAGGAGGGGCCGACATTCAGGAAACGAGGTCGATGGGGCGCTGAGGCCCCCCAGGCAGCAGCGAAGTGGGGCCTGGATACAGTCCTAGTTAGAGCCCGGCTAGAGGCCGCAGGCAGGTTCATGACAAGCCGTTCAGCTCAAACAGGACACAAGAAAGCAGGAAGGGAGCTCGACCTCTGCCGCTTCTGCTCCCCGTGTGCTTCCAGTCCTCCAGCCGCCAGGACAGCCTGGCCGCTCTCTGCCATGCCATGGTCAAGTATGCGTGCCTAATATACTGGCTATTTCCACCAATCAGAATGCTGTTACCTTGTTAATTTTTTTTTTTTAAGCTGGCTGGCTGACTTTTATTTATCCTCAGAAGCAGCTGAAGCAGAGTATCTTGACCTCCATTCCCCAATTGGGTTATACACATTAGCACTATGTTCTCCCTCGTTGGCCTTATCACAGGGTATTGGAATTGGCTTGTGGACATTTTGACCTCCTCTGGCAGGGACTTAAGTGGCAGTCAATTTGACTTAGTGTGCCCCATACAGTGCGTGCACAGGGTATATCTCAATAAAGTTTTGATGCGTTCACAGATGGGTGGATAGGTAAATGAATGGAACAATGCAAGGAACAACTCCAGCATTTAGGCTATGATTTCAGGTGGGACACTCCTAGGAGATCAGTACCTGGCACTGGGCAGAAAGGCCAGTACCCAGCTATCCCCAGGTGTAATGTGGTCTGGTGTTCTCTTGGTCACAACTAGAGACACTAGAAGTGCCCTGGCCACCCTCCCCCACATCCCTGACTCACACATCTTGCATTGGTACAGGCTGGGATGGCCTATGTTGAATCCTGCCGGCTCTAGCACTGGGCTGCGATGAGTGGCTGATATTGATGCCTGCTGTCTACACTCCCTGGCAATTTTATGGTGATAATTCTGCTTGACAAATTTGTCCAGCTTTTGTTGCTAAATCCTACCAACATTCCCATGTCCTGCTACTAGCACGTGCTTTCGAACCATAAACCACTCTCTTGCCTCCTTCATCTTTTATCAGCCCTGACTGATCCAGGTATAAATCTCTCCCTGCTATTGAAAAGAACCCTGGAATTGGGAGTTCCACTTCCAATTCTGCAGATCTACCTATGCCTCAGCAAAACAAGCAAAACTGGCAAGAACTATTTAAAATCAAAAATTAAATTAAATTAAATTAAAAACTACAACCATTTAAAGTCTCTGGAAATTGTCCTAAAGAGATACATGTGTCCAAGAAAATCTAACATACAGTAGGAACAGAGTCTGTGGCATTTGACTATCACCCCGGGTGCATGTGGCCAAGAAGACAGGACACCTCTCCCCTCAGCTCCCAAAAGAGGACTAGATCCCCCTGGGAATGGTAGCCTGCCGGCATTTCTCATCCCTTCCAATTCCAAGTGGAAGAAACTAGATTTCTGGGGTGTAACCGAGAGATGGGGCTTTGCTGCTCCACCCCGTCTCCACGCATATCCCACGTGCCGCATGGAGAAGACTGGAGCCGGCCTTCTCACTTCAGCCTGCTCAGAGGTCAGCGGTTCCATTTGCCCCTGTGCCCAGAGCCCAGAGAAGGGCTCAGAGATTTTGTCCTGCAGGAGAGTCAGTCCCTAAGAAAAGAGCTTCAAAGCTCTCTCCAAAGAAACTGACTTTATTTGAAACTGTGTGGGGAAGTTCAAGCCTCAGGGTGTGCAAGAAAACAATAACTCCTCTTAATTAAGAGCAGCAAGCTCAACCACAGGCCAGCTATTTCACTAGAGAGACCAGGAAGAGACGGCTAAGAAGAGCCCTCCTGGTGGCAGAACTAACCTCAGAGACTGGCCTCAAAAACTACCCCTGCCAGAGTTTACTTGTATCAGACTGTTGAGCAATTTATGCCCCAGGGCCTTGCAGAAAGCAAGGGAGCAGCCCACCAGGATTAGAGGAGTCTGCAGTCTGGGTGCCATACCAGATGAGGCAGACAGCTGAAGAGAAGCATCTGGATCCAGATCCAGAGACAGAGCACTGCTGATCCGGAGCCTGCCCTGGGCTGCGCCTGCCGAGGGACCACACTGAAGGGTGCACACTGCAGCCAAGCTACAAAATCAGTAAACAAGAGCAAAACAACCAGAGCCAGCCCTGGAGCACCTCGAAGACAGTCAGCTCCCAGGCCTGCTACAATATATTATATAAGTCCAGTTTTAAAGCAAAATTTCAAGAAAGAGGAAAGTGTGATCCGTACATGGGAAAAAAGCAGACACCTGAAACTGCCTGTGAGCGGGACCGGATGTCAGATTTAACAAAGACTTCAAAGTAGCCATTTTAAGGATGTTCAAATAACTAAAGGAAACCATGCTTGAAAAATAAAGGAATGTCTCATCAAATAGAGAATATAAACAAAGAGACAGAACTTATTTAAAAGAAAGAACCAAATCAGCATTCTGGAGTAGTAAAATACAGCAAACAAAATGAAAAATTTATTAGAGGGACTCACCAGTAAGATGTGAACTTGCAGAAAAAAGAACCAGCAAACTTGAAGATAGATTCACAGAGGTTACACAATTCAAAGAATAGAGCAAAACTAGAAAATAAGCAAACCCCCAGAAAAATATGGAACACCTTTAAGTGCACCAAAATATGTGCAATGGGAGCATCTTATACCAGCAAAACAATCTTTCACAATTGAAGGCAAAATATCAACACTCCCAGGTACACAAAAAGAGAACCTGGTGCCAGCAGACACACCTTACAAGAAATATGAAAGTTTTTTTAATGCTAAAGCAAATAAACCCGGGTAGAAATTTATATCCACCTGAAAAAACAAAGAGCACCAGTAAAGGTAATTATGTAATTACAAAAAAAAAAAACAGTTTAAATGTATATTTCTTCTCCTTCCTTCTCTTAACTGACTTAAACAAGAATTGTATAAAACTATATATATATACACACACATATATACCATGGTATTTCTGGGCCTATAACATATAGAAATGTAATATACCTGTATTTGACAAAGGAGATAGGTGGGAGGAAAGTTGTGGTGGAATAAGGAAATGAAGCAATAAATCCCCAAGTACAAATGAGGAGAACCAGAAACGAGAATGAAGTAGGTAAATATAGCAAGCTCTCTAAACATACACTTGCACTATTTTCTATTCTAAGTTTCTTTAGTAGACAAACATTATATAAATTAATAACTATAACAATGTAGTGTAGTGTTTAGTTTTCAACATATATAGATAAAAGAATTAAAATGTTACACTAGAAAATATCCACTTAGATATATCCAAAAGAAAGCAGCACAGAAATAACAGAGGAACAAAAAGACATGCGGTACATAGAAAACACTGCTATGTAACTTATGGGCAAAAGAAGGACTCACACAGGAAATTAGAAAATACTTTGAGATAAATGAAAATAAAGACATGACATACCAAAAGTTAAGGCACACAGCTAATAGAGTGCTTAGAGGGAAATGTATAGCTCTAAAAACCTACATTTAGGGAAACGGACTTTGGCCCAGTGGTTAGGGCGTCCGTCTACCACACGGGAGGTCCGTGGTTCAAGCCCCGGGCCTCCTTGACCCGTGTGGAGCTGGCCCATGCGCAGCGCTGATGCGCGCAAGGAGTGCCGTGCTACACAGGGGTGTCCCCCGCGTAGGGGAGCCCCACGCGCAAGGAGTGCACCCATAAGGAGAGCCGCCCAGCGCGAAGGAGGGAGCAGCCTGCCGAGGAATGGCGCCGCTCACACTTCCCGTGCTGCTGACGACAACAGAAGCGGACAAAAGAAAACAAGACGCAGCAAAAAGACACAGAAAACAGACAACCAGGGGAGGGGAGGGGAATTAAATAAAAATAAAAAATAAATCTTTAAAAATAAATAAATAAATAAAAATAAAAAATAAAAAATAAAAACCTACATTTAAAAAGAAGAAAGACCTCAAATCAATAACCTAATCTACCTTAAGATAGTGGAAAAAGAAGAGCAAACTAAACTCAAAGAAAGAAGAAGGAAGAAATAATAAGGATTAGAGTGGAAATTAAAGAAATACAGATGAGAAAAGCAATAAAGAAGATCTGCTAAACCAAATGTTGGTCCTTTGGAAGGATCAACAAAATTGACAAGAAAAAAGAGAACACTCAAATAACTAAATCACTAAGAAGGAGGAAGCAGTACTATGGACAGTGGCAAAAATAAAAATAAATAAGAATTATCTAAGGGTGTAAAAAGAAATAAAACAAAATAGAGTTACTATGGTTAAGAGATTTAAAATGGAGTTGGAGGTCATTCTGGAGTTTCTTCTTACACAGTTCTCAGCCAGAGATCACAAAATGCCAAAGGATGCAAAGCCTCAAACAACATTCCTCAAAACCCTAAGGCATCAGGACACTATAAACAAACCACATGAAAGATAAAAAACTTGGTACACTATTAACATGAAGGACATTTGGAGTACCCCAAATATCCACCAATGACAAAACCTATCTAATCTTCTTTTCCTTTAAAAACTCTTGCCTGGAAATGCCAAGACTGAAGAGATTGGGGTTGCTACCTGTATCTGTGCTCCCTGAATATCAATGTTAAGGCTCCAAATAAATGCCTTCATTGCCTTGCAGCTTGATTTGTTATTTCTCAGTTGACAAGGGAATACTATGAACAAGTGTATACCAACAAATTAGATAATTTAGATGAAATGGACAGATTCCTAGAAAGATTCTATGGCAGTTTAAGATTATTTATGAATCCCAAAAAGAGAACATTTATGTTTGTGAGTGAATCTATTCCTCTGGGTGTGATACCCTTCAGTTGTATTAAATTGAAAGGTTTTAAGTTTACTTGATAAAATCGTTTTAGGGCTTTTGATCAACCAGGTTCAGTCCCTGTCCCTTTGGTGGGGCTATATAAATGGACACTCACTTAAGAAGACACACACGAAGAGGGAGAGCTCTCTGTCTTGTTTGATACTGGGGCACCTGAGAGAGATGAGCCATTTGCCTGATAGTTTGCAGTTGAAGAGAACAGAGCAGCTGAGCAGCTGAGAAGACCTGGAAAGAGACCCATATAAGAAGCCCTGAGAGATCAGGCAGAGATCACCCACCATCTTGCTTCAACATGTGGGAGCTGACTTTGTTGTGAGAGCACCTCTTACGGTACCTTGAGTTGGACTTTTCACAGCCTTGGGACTGTAAGCTTTTATGGCAAATAAATGCCTTTTGTAAAAGCCATCAGATTTCTGGTACTTTGCATCAGCACTCTTTTGGCAAACTAATACAGAATTTGGTACTGGGAGTGGGGTACAGTCTGTTGCAATTACCAAAAATGCTGAAAAGATTTTATAAATGAGCAAAGGGGTATTTTTTGGAGGAATTGTGAGATGCTTGATAGAAAAGACCTAGATTGCTTTGAAGGATTGTTGATAGGAATATGATGGATGCTTAAGAGACTTTAGACAAAGACTTACAAGAAAATGATGATACTATTATAAGAAACTGGAGGAAAGGCAATCCCTGTTTTAAAGTTGCAGAGAACTTAGTAAAATTGACTCCTGATGATATATGGAAGGCAGAATGTGAAAATAGTAAGCCTAGACATTTAGCTGAAGAGTTTTCCAAAGTAAACTTGGAGAATGCACCCTGGCTTCTCCTTGCAGCTTATAACCAAATATTAGAGGAAAGAGATAAGCTCAGAACTGAATTGTTGGGTACAACAAAACCAGATACTGATTCTAGAAATTCCAAGCTTCTGGAAATCAAACCCCAGGATTATAGTGCCCCATTTGAGTAATTAACTAAACTTGGAATTTATAAGCCAGGCTTGAAAATGCAGTCATCTAGAAAACACTTGTGGAAAGTATTACTGTCTGGTGACTTGGACCCCTGCTTCTTGCATGCTAAACCAACACACTTTCTGCAAGATCTATATGAACAAAACCACTGTTAGCCCGGACTAAAAGGGACATGGAGGGGAGAATTAGAAGGGAAAACAGCTTTAAGAGGAAAATCATGGAAGCTGAGGTCTGGAATTAAATACATCTCCTTGGGTCAAGAGAGGAACCTCACCCATGTATTGGGAGAAGGGAAGCTTGCCCCAGCATTTGAAGAGGATGGGTGTTCTGGCCAGTTGTTCAGGGAGAGATTTGCCGCCTTAGGCTACAGAGAGGGTGGAGCACATTCCCCATAAGTTGGGGAATGTGAGGTCACCACCCCACAGCTCTGAAAGGGGTCAGCCTATTCCCCATAGATTAGGGAAGGCCAGGTCACCACCTCACTGTGCTGAGGTTGGGCCTACATGCCAGAAATTAGGAGAATGTTGCTCCACCTCACTGTACTAAGGGGATTAAACTGTACCCTAGAGCCTGGGGAAAGTGTGTCCATCACACCAATGGTATTGGAGGGTAAGGTCTGGACCTTGGTCACCAGCCAGATGCTTGATGAGTAGAGAACCAAAAAAAAAAAAAAAAATAGCCATTGGTCAAGTCTGTGGAAAAGATGGTCCCAAGAAGAAGAAGCCATCATTTTAAGAATGACTCTCAGACTTTGAAATCGAATGGAGTATATCCTGAAAGTTTTGGGAACTGTTGGGGACCTGTGATACATGTTTCCCTCCCAAATTCTGCTTGTGGTGCTGCAAATGTTTATCCTATGTCAGTATCTCGGTATATTGGAAGCAGATAACTTGTTTTGTAAATTCACAGGTCTACAGTCAGAGGGGACTTTGCCCCAAGACAAATTGTATTTCTATAACTGATTGTGATGTGATTTTTGTACTTAGCATTGCTACTGATAAGATTTAAGGTTTTTAAAAAAATATTGTAATGCCTTTTTGAGATTCAGAGAGTGGAGTGTGGCAGTTTGAGATTATTTATGAATCCTAAAAAGAAAAAGATTATGTTTGTAAATGAACCTATTCCTCTGGGTATGATACCCTTTGATGATTTTAAATTGAAAGGTGTTAAGTTTACTTGATAAAATCAATTTGGGACTTTTGATTTGACCATGTCAGTAAGACATGACTCAGGTTCAGTCCTCACCTTCTCACCCCCTTGATAGGCCTATATAAATGGATACTCATTAAAGACGACACACAAGAGAGTGAACTCTGTCATGTTTGATGCTGGGGCCCCGTGGAGAGATGAGCCATTCATTTGGTAGTTTGCAGCTGAAGAGAACAGAACAGTTGAGAAGTTGAGCAGGCCTGGAAAGAAACAAGCCCTGTACCAGAGACTGACATAGGAAGCCCTGAGAGACCAGGCAGAGATCGCCTGCCATCTGGCTTCAATACGTGGCAGCAGACTTTGGTGAGAAAGTACCTCTTATAGCACATTGAGCTGGACTTTCCATGGCCTTGGGACTGTAAGCTTTTACCCCAGATAAATATCCTTTATAATAGCCATCAGATTTCTGGAACTTTGCATCAGCACCCCTTCAACAGACTGATAAATATACAAACTACCAAAATTGACTCAAGAAGAAATAGAAAACTCTGAATAGACCTATAATAAGTTAAGAAATGGAAATAGTAATCACTAAACGTCCCACAAAGAAAAGCCTGGGCTCAAATGACTTCACTGGTGAATTCTATCAAAACTTAAAGAAGAATTAATACCAACTTTTTAAACAAACGCTTTCAAAAAACAGAAGATGAGGAAACTACAAACCTGTATTCAGTAATGAAGACAGTGTGTTTACTGGCACAAGGATAAAGGTAGCTGGAAAAGAACTGAGGACCCAGAAATAAGCACTTACATTTATAGTCAATTGATTTTCAAAAAGGCCATTCAGTGGGGGAAAAAATAGTTTTTTAAAGAAATGGTGATAGGAAACTGGATACCCACATGCAAAAGAATGAAGTGTCCTGGTTTGAGTCTTTTATGTACCCCAGAAAATTATGTTCTTAAGCTAACCCATTCCTGTGGGTATGGGACATTTCAGTTAGATTTAATTAAGGGAACTTTTGCTTAGATTGCTTTAGGGTGTTTGATTAGACTAAATCAGTGAGGCCTGATCCCGGTTGGGGCTTGGCCTGCTTTCTGGAGTCTTATATAAACTGAGAACTGAAAGCAGAAATGCACAGAGAAAGCTGCTGTTTTCACCCTGTCATGAGAATGAGCTCCAGGATCTCCTACAACTGCAGAAAGACAGACAAATCCCAAGGGGCTGAGAGTGGCCGGAGGCTGGAATCAGGGGAGCAGCCCTAAGCGAGAAGAAGGGAAAGATGAACCATGTACCTGATCGTCCACAGCTGAGCTCGGGGCGGGAGTGAGCCAGGAGGGCACGGAGGGCCCTCGGCAGGGACTACCTCTGTAGTGCCTTGCCATGGGCCGGGTCTCCAGGATCGCCAGCAGCCGACCTTGGTGAGACAGGATTTCTGATGATGCCTTGATTTGGACATTTCCACGGCCTCATAACTGTAAGCTTTTATTCTAATAAATCCCTATTATAAAAGCCAGTCCATTTCTGGTATTTTGCTCCCAGCAGCTTTAGCAAGTTTAAAAAACACCCTACATACTTCATACCACATTCAAAATTTAATTCAAAATGGATCAAAGACCTAAATGTAAGAGCTAACGTTATAAAACTCTTAGAGGAAACGATAGGCATAAATCGTTGTGACTGTGTATTAGGCAATGATTTCTTAGATATAATACCAAAAGCAAACAGAAAACATAAACAAATTGGACTTCATCAAAATTAAAACTTTTCTACTTCAAGGGACACAATCAAGAAAGCAAAAAAGAAAACCCATGGAGAAAATATTTGCAAATCATGTATCTGACAAGGGATTTGTATCTAAAATATATAAAGAACTCTTATAGTACAATAATAAAAAAGACAAATAACCCAATTAAAATAGGCAAAAGAACTGAACAGACACTTCAGTAAAAGAAGATATATAAGAGGTCAATTAACACATGAAAAGATGCAGAACATCATTTGCCATCAGGGAAATTCTAACCAAAACCACAATGAGACACTACTTCACACCAACTAAAGTATCTGTAATCGAAAAGACAGATAACAAGTGTTGGTGAGGGTGTAGAGAAATTGGAATCCTCATGCCGCTAGTGGGAATGTAAAGTAGTGCAGCTGCTTTGGAAGAGTCTGGAATTTCCTTAAAAGGTTAGGCATAGAGTTACCACGTGGCCCAGCAATTCCACTCCTCCATAAACACTGAAGGGAATTGAAAACACATGTCCACATAAATCTTCATTGCAGCTCTATTCACAAGATCCAAAAAAGGAAAACAATCCCAACGTCCATCAACAATAAATGGTTAAACAAAATGTATATCCATACAGTGGACTATTACTCAGCCCTACATAGGAATTAATTATGCTTACCTGCTACAGCATGGATGAACCTTGAAAACAGGATGCTGGTATGAAGGAAGCTAGTCACAGAAGGCCACATATTGTATGAGTCCATGTATATAAAATGTCCAGAATAGGCAAAACTACAGAGAGAGAAAGTAGTTGCGTGGCAGCCCAGGGCTGGAGTGGGGGTGGGGGAGATGAGGAGCAACTGCTAATGGTACAGGGTTTCTTTCTGTGGTGATGAAAATGCTCTAAAATTGATTGTGGTGCTGGTTCCAAAACACCGTGATTATTTGAAAAGTTCTGGAATTGTACAATTTAAGTGGGTGAATTGTGTGGTATTTGAATTATATCTAATAAAGCTGTTTTTGAAGAAGGGAAGGAGGGAGGAAAGGAAGGAGGAATGAAGGGAGGGAGGGAGGGATGGGGTTGGAGGGAGGCATGACCCCTGGGCTTGGAGCCAGGGGCCGGGATTCGAGTGACTCCAGGCGAGTTTCTGAGCCCCTCGACGGCGTCCTCCGCTCTGAGGTGGACACAGTGGTTCTGTTCAGCCCGTGTCGCGGGGTCCTGGTGCCAGTCACGTGAACCAGTGGACGCGACTCCCTTTCTGGATTTAATGTCTATTACATCCCTCTGTTTCCTGCAGCCACATCTTCTGTTCCTTTCAGGTCCATAGTTATGCCTCTGCATCCTTGTACCCTTTGCCTGATCCTGGGGTCCCCCGTCCACACTGGGCTTGATTCCCGTAGCTCTGGAAGGACAAGGTGACACATGCAACTTGCTTCCCACTGTGCCCTCGGGACGTGCTCCCCTGGCCACCATATGCCCCGTGGGCCCACAGAATGTGAGCTTCGCCAGGTCCCCAGGGGGCATCCGAGCCAGCCCCTCACTTACAGATGAAGAAAGTGGAGCCCAGGGCCGGAAGGTGACTTCTCCAAGCCCACACGCCCAGACAGTGGCAGAGCCTGGACTAAACCCCTCCCACCCCGCACGACTGCAGGGTGCTCAGGACACTCCCCGCGCTGCTGAGGCCAGCCTCTGACGGTGGCTTTGCCCCAACTCCTCTTCGGACAACATCCCTGTGGCTTTGGGTCTGCTTTGATGTCCGTGCAAGCGACCAGTGCTTTCTGAGTGTTTAATAGGAGCTGGCCATTTAGCTTCCTCATGTGGTCCTCAACGTAACAGGAAGGTACGACTATACGCCCATTCAGCGATGAGGACATGGAGGCGCAGAAGGTTAACCGACTTGCCAGGGTGCTCCCAATTTCAAAGCAAGGAGATGGACTTTGAGCTGAGTGAGCCGAACTCCAGAGCCCACGCCGCTGACCGCCAGGCTACTTGGGCAGCGTCTTCCATCTCTTGCCCTTCTCAGCTCCCATGGCCGTGGGTCAGCTTCACTGCAGCTCCCCAGAGCACACCTAGGGCTTCGTGTCCAAGCTGCCCCACCTGCCAGGTCCAGAACTCTGGAAACCTCTCGCCCTAACTGCTGCCCTTCCTCTCCTCCCGCCTTCATGCCAGGGCCCTGGTCTGCATCCTGAGCTGTTCATGGATCTTCAGCCTCTGTGAGGGGGACACAACACAGCGCTTGTCCTCTCGGGGAGATGCAGATACCGAGAAGCAAAAGAGGTGTATTATTTCAAAGCAGGGCCTCCTGATACGACAGGAAAAGAAAAAGATCCAGTTTCACAAGCTCACTTGTGGGAGGGTGGCTGGCAGGACACAGCCCTCCCCTGCTCCATTTCCCACCCATAAAATGAGAGCAGGTCCCTTCCAGCTCCCACTTTCTGGGCCACGTGAGACCGTAGCTGCCTCCTGAGCTCCGAGCTGCCTTGGGGCTCTAGGACACCACCAAAATAAATATAAGCCTCTATAATGTCCTTTCCTTCCTTCAGGTGCCTCTTAAGTGATAAGTGAAGTACTCTGTACACAATGGGCTTTTAATTAATATGTGTAGAATGCAGAGATGGGTGAACTGAGAGCTTGAAGGAACTGGAATCCTGCGTGACCGTCCCCAGGGCCCAGGGCATACTGCCCACCCCCACACCTCCCTCCTCACAGGCAGCGCAGCCTGGCCGAGGGTGCTGGCACACCTTTGTACCTTCTAAGCCTCTCCAGAAGTAGGTGGAGAGAGCAAGTGGCTCCTCCCTCCCTGACTTTCTTTGCCTCCTGGGCCGGGGAGGGGGAGGGGAAGAATGTTCCCTGAGAGACTCAGGGCTGCCTGCCCAGAAGTCTCCGGAGCAGAAAGGGGGGTGTGACCCTCCTGGGTCCACTGCTGCCAATGTGAGACTTGGGAATGCCAGGAGTCCTCCCCCACCTCCACCCAACACTCTGCTGACTTGTGCCCTCCACTGCCCTCTCAGTTTGGTACCAGCTTGTGCACCAGCTTCTCTCTTTGAGCCAAGCACCCCATCCCAGTCTCTCATCCTTTCGCTCACTCGGTCACTCAAGTCCCCTGTATTGCACAGCTCTCTGGCAGTCACCGTGCTAGGTCAAGCAAAATGAAAGATAAAGAGACTTGGTCTCTGTCTTCATGAAGGGCGAGGTCTGGTGGATGTGGTCAGGATGTACAGGCTCCTCACTGTTCCTGAGGTTGAGGACTGTCAGCCGTGGTGGAGGCAAGGGATCCAGCGTTCCTTCCCGGTGCTGCCGGGACTCTGTCTGTGGCCCTGGGTGGTCCTCTCTTCTCTGCAGGACCCCTGGTTCCTCACCCTTAAAAGAGCAGATTGGAAGGCCTGGGGAAGTGGTGGTTCTTAAGGTTAAAGCACCTGATGAAGAAAGTGAGTCCCTGTCCCTAAACAATTCAGATGAGCTCACGCACAGGACGTGGCAAAATAAGGAGACTCACCAGGCCCTGCAGCCTGGGCTCAGATGATCTCTAGGGGCCTCCCGACTCCTGCAATGACCCAGCACCCAGGCCCGACAGTTAATAGCTCCCGCTGGGCTCATTGCCCCAGTTATACAGGGTGCATCTGGGCATCAGGTTTTGTTCATTTTGTTTTGTTTTGACCCAAGATACCAGCCACTGGCCGACTGGTGGCACAGCAGGACTGATCCCTGATTTTCTGTTCTTCCTACCCAGACTCAACCACAAGCCCAAAGCAGCTGGGTCCTGGGGGGCAGATTCATCTTTCTAATAAAACCCATCCATTCTGTTTTCTGGGGGAAACAGATTGGAGATATCCCCAGCGGCGGACTGGGGAAATAAAATAATAATGTTATCAGTCTTTACAGAGCTATTTAAATACAGATTGGGTTGCTGGGAAGATGAAAGGGGCCCCTTTTGTTATGAAAATGAAGGGAGGTGGGATGGTTGAGTTTGTGTTTTGATATGCTAATACGCTTGGAAACCACCCAGGGTGGGGAGTGCTGGGGAAGCTGAGCTGCCCAACATATTTATTTGTGCAGTTTAATTTAACAGCTAGGCTACAACAGGGCTGCAATCGGGACTGTGTAAAGATAATTACAGCTCTATTATTAATCAGATGCCTGCAGGAGGCGGCTTGCTAGCTTGCTGCTGCCTTGGCTGCATATAGACCTGCAGCTGCTTGACAGGCCACCAGCATGGTCTCATCCTGCCATCTAGTGGCAACTTCAGGAATGCCAATGGAAGATGGAATAAACTATTTTAGTTTCCTTTTAAATGATGCAGCCACCTTCTAGAAGGAACAGAAACTCCTGCTGTTTTTAAGAAGGTAAGATACGCACTGGTCCTTGGAGATCACATGACCAGACTGCCCTTTTAACCATTGCTGAACTTCAGCCTGAGATAGTAAGTAACTTGCAAAGGACACAGGTATTTTTTGACTGAGATTAAAATGGTTTTTATTATAAATCCATTGATTTTCCTAAAATGTCAATGTGTCTATTTTTTTTTCCTTTGTACTAATTCCTAATTTTGTTTGTCCCTAGTTTCACCTTGTTCCCCTGTAGAATGACTTGGAGTAAATCCAATTGGGAAATAATTACTCCGGAAGAGGGAAGGCTGGTTGAGCTGAGGGAGTGGCGGTGGCGGCCAGGATGGGGTGGGTGGGGGCTTGGGACAATAGAGAATGAACTGACTCTGTGTTTGTAGAATCTGCAGACTCAGAGGGCAGTGTGCTGAAGGCTGGGTTTGTGCACTGTATGGCATTTATTAGGACAAGAATATCAAACAAACTCAGCGATCCCACCTCCCTTCATTTTCATACAAAAGGATGCTCTTTTTTCAACATCCCATGATTGTCTATTAAAGCTCCTACTATCTCCCTAGAACCTAGAACTGGGAAGACAGCAAAGAATAAGGGCAGACTCCACCCTCAAGAAGGTTGCTGTCTAGGTGGTGGGACTGACTATTGATACAGAGAAGGTCCATTTCACAACCGATGCGGTAGACCCAGCTAGTGGCCCTCAGAAGGATGGCCCTTGCAAACAGGAAGAAAAACCATATTAGAATTAAGATTAATTTGGCCCAACAGATAGGGCATCTGCCTACCACATGGGAGGTCCAAAGTTCAAACCCAGGGCTTCCCGACCCGACCCGTGTGATGAGCTGGCCCATGCGCAGTGCTGATGCGCACAAGGAGGGCCGTGCCACGCAGGGGTGTCCCCCGCGTAGGGGAGCCCCATGTGCAAGGAGTGCGCCCCGTAAGGAGAGCCACCCAGCGCAAAAAAAAAAAAAAAAGATTAAAAGGCATTTCCTTTTTCACTCATATCTCTCAAAGGAAATTAAAGTGAATCTCATTCATAACCCCCAGCATCACTTCTCATAACCCCCTTCCTCTCCTCCTCAATTATTCTCTGAAAACTTTCATTAGCCAAAAAATAGCACAGTGGGGCTGGACGGCGGGCTCACTCATCCCTGGACCAGAGCCTTCCTGCCCCTCCTCCCCCACATGCTCTGTCACATGCGTTATCTGAATAGCTTCCTGTCTGTCCTTCCTCTTCCTCACACCTTTAAGCATCCGTCAGTCCACTCTCAAGTGCTGCTTGCAAACACTGGGGCGACAGTGGAGGGGCAGGGTCTGGAGCTGGTAGGTCCAGGGTCTTGGGTTCCTAATGGCACAGGTGTACCTGAAAGGCCTCCTCAGCACATGCAGGCCCCGCGTACTGCAGTACCTGGGGCCACAGTCCTGGGCTCCCTAGTTGAGCGGGCTAGTAAGACAGGGAGTCAATAGATGGATCTGGAACCTGGCCGAGAGTCCACATGGACATCAATAGCCCCAAGACGGCTGCTGGAAGACCCCCTCCCCCCAGGATCCTGCCATTCAGAACAAGATTTCCTCCAGAAACCAGGAGAAGCCCCGGATATTTCCCAAGGACTTTATCATTGGGCCCTCGTGAGGGATTGATGGGTGGAGTAATCAATCAAAACAGCAAACAGCTGGGACTCCTCCCCTGCCATTAGCAAAGGGGTGGAATTAACAGTTCAGAAAGCCAGGCGTGAGGCCTGAACTCACTCTTTTCTTTTGGACCCCTGTTCCTGCCTGCACCAGGCTCTCACTGTTTATCCTCTGCCATGATGGCCATGCAAGTAAAACCTGGGTATTTATAATCTATAATGGGAAATTGTAGTCTGTAAATCAACCCTCTTCATCACTTTTCAGCTCCTTTCTCTCTATCTAGGACCCATGATCTGATATTTTCTCCCATTTATCTTCTCTCCCTACCTGAATAAATTACTGGCCTAACTCACCTGATGTGCTCTTGAAATTCATTTCTGCAGCATAGCCAGGAACCTAAGCAAAATCCAGTAACATATTTGGTGAGCCAGCCAGGAGCTTATTGGTGAGTAAAACTATGGTCTACACCCTGTTTAATGCCTAGCTTTGGTTCTCCATTTTAAATGGGTTCACCTGTGAGCCCCACAGGATGTAATCCTGGGAGGAAAGAGGCTGGGGCATGGGAATTCTCCATGCCCTGCAGCCAGGCTTGTTAGATCTGACCCCAGCTGGGATGGCTGGGGCATAGGGCAGTGGCTCAAATCATGGCCCTGCCAAGACAGAGGTTCCCAGGCAGAGCACTGGGTGCTGTGAAGCTTCTTTTTCAAGCCCTTTAGGAGCCAGGGGCTTTGCCCTCGGGCCTGGCTGCTGTTGCCTTCTCCTGCCCTCTCCCCTCAGAGGCAGCACTGCAATGGCGGAGAGCCAGGGGCTTACCCCTCCCAGGGGGTCTACGCCTTTGTGAGTGGCCTTCCTACCTGACCACACCCAGCTACCTGGGGGATGAAGTGGGAAGGCAGCAGGCAAAGCCTGAATGGATGCCATGGGAGTTCCCTTCCCCAGGGGAGTCACAGGCTGGGATACCCTTGCCTAATTAATTTTTACCTGTTTTTACCTTCCTACTTCTTGCTACTGAGTTTCTCATTATAGGTTTGTGTTAAATGTTTTAGAATGTCTTTAAAAATGATAAAACTTTAAGTGCCTTTGCTAGCAAGAAAGTGATTGCATCAGGGCTCCAAGACTGTCAGCTAGAATAATTGATCTCTAATCACTTAATGACCTTTTGATAGCTGGTCTAACTGGGAAACTACCAGACAGTAAAGTCGTGAAACTAGGACTCTGTCTGAGACCTCTGGAAGAATAGGAAGAAGAAGCTTTCTGCCCCTTCTCCAGGAGGGAGCAATATTTTTCTTGAAAGGCATTTGATTTATTTGGTTCATCTTCCAAGCTCTGAATGACCCCAGGAACGCCTGGTAGCAGGGGCTCTGTGATTCTTGGGGTGGTGGGAATCAGCAAGCAGTCAAATATTCCCTGAAATTTAACTCAGGAATTTCTGTTTGGGTAACTGTGCAGTCAGTCTTGGACACTGGAATGTAGGGGTGCCAAGAACCAGAGCAGTAAACTCTGAATGGCCCCCATTCCTTGGATCCTTCCATTCAGAGGGCAGCTGAATATCCCCTGAGGCTTATCTCAGGCTCTTTGATTTGGGGTAATTGCTCAGAACATCTCCCACCAACTCAGCTTGGGCACATTGGTCTGATATCTGGAATTTAATCAGAAATTCCCCCAGGGCCTAGGCTGCCCACAGGGATGCCTGTAGGCCAGGCAGGCTCTGAAATTTAAAATTCTCAGGATGCTGAGAATAGAGCATCAGCTCCAAATTATGTGGAGCAGTGAACATTTTAGTCAGACTAGGAATCTGGGATGCCAGATCAGTCGACTAAAAAGTGCTTCCTCATTCTTCCTAGAATAATGGGCACAGCCTCTAGCATGCCAATAAACTCCCCATACGAGTGTCTTCTCAAGAGTCAGAAAATTCTGCCTACTGCTGGTCCACTTGGCCACACTATAGCCAAGAGCAGCCTCTATATGAAACCCTGAACTCCAGTTAAACCAGGGTAAGAAAAGAGGACAGAGAGATATGAGGCCCAGAAACCTTATGTCATGTCTTCTTGAAGAAATAAAGAAATAAACCTTAAACTTTGACTAATTCCCTTTTAGAAACTTCCATTAGCTTAAACTTTGTTGTGTCTATAAAAGGTGTGAATAGAAATCAAGATCCAGACCAGTTACTAAAACTCTCCTGGAAAATAAGAAATGCCATGTGCCATTAATTAAAATCAAAGAGTTCCTAGAAATGCTAAAGGTATAAAATCTTCTGTTTTATTCTGTGCTTACCAGTGTGTTCAACTTTGAAATCTGTGTTTAACTTTGTCAGTTTGCTTGCACCTAGGGAATTAGATTTGCAGTTTACCTGTTACAAAAAGGGTAATGGTGAAAGGTAACCTAAAAATGAGTCAACACCATCTTGCAAGTGGATTTAATGTATAAATCACAAGTGGAATTAATTCAACTGCTAGAAAAGCAGAAAAATTTCACAAAGTTGTACAAGAGATAGACTTCAGCATTGTCATACTCTCTTGTGCATTAAAACCAGGCCTTCAGTACACTTCAGATTGCCTCTCCATTTCAGTTATTGGCTAGGTTAGTCACTGACCCCTAAAACAATAAAGGTATCTATCTCCTACATCTCTGGTTGTGCTCCTGAAGTCAATGGAGAATATACTGCAGTTTCAAACTCCTGGAGCATCCAATGATGGCTCAATATAGCTAGATGTACAAGGGATATTGCCTTCAGACTGGTACTGTTTCATACTGCCAAAGGGTGCTATGACCAGGCTGATGGAATACTGGAAACTACCTTCCTAGCTTCTCTCTAGGGTCAGTGGTTCTGCAGCATGCTGGCTGTGTGAAGGACATACCAAGTGGAGCAATGATCACCAGAGTATTGTGAGTAGAACTTAAACATAATTGGCATTGTGGCCTGCTCCCATGGGGAGATAACATGTATGGTATTGCAAATCTGGAACTTAAATCTACTCACTGCAGCTCAAAGAGAAACATATGCATTGGGCAGTACATTAATTAATATTAAGTACTCTTCCTGTATCCTATTCTAGATATATGCCTGATGATTTTAGTGATATCTTTTCTATTCTAGACCATGTGCAGAGAAATACTGAACATGTTAAAAGTCCTTGTAAATTTCATTTTCTAAGTAGTTAACGAACATGATTAGCCCAGGTCTCTCTCCTAGCCCTTATTCCAGAACCTGTCCCACTCATGCCCTGGGGAGGACTGGCAAACCCACATGCCATCCTACCAGGGCTAAGCATTTTCCCACCAGAAGGGAAACAGCAAACAAGGTGGCTAGGACCCACTTCAACTTAGCCCCTTTGAGATCATCCATAGACAACCTTTCCTCACTCAGGACCTGCAAACCAGCTTCTGATCAAAGTTTGGCAAGAAAACAAGCCTCACTCTCAATTAGAGCCAAAATGTAAGGGACTTTACTCTGTAGTTCTGATTATTCACACAGCTATTAAAGGTAAAGGAATTTCCTGAATGAAGCAAGCTGCCCAAGGAAGTACCAGCTCACTAGAAACACCTGATGGGATGTACGAATGCCAGTCATTGGACGGTCTGAAATCCTTCAAGAGAAAAAGCTAAGTAGTGTCTATGTCAAAGTCAGCTGTTTCCTCTAACCCTAGCCCAAATGCCTATTGCTAGGGGAGGGAAAACTAGATGCCCCTTCAAAAAATCTCCTCTTTTCATCTCCTGTAACTTAACTAAAAAGAGCAATACCTCTTCCCATTCCTCTCTCCTACCATAGGAACTGGGATTGACAATTTATAACCAACCCAGTTTTCTATTGCAATCTCTCTCTAGAGTTAACCAACAGCATAAAATAGCCCAAGGAAGAATACTGTTTCCCATCAACTTTGGGAAATTGTAGCCTTTGCAGGCACCTGGCCTTTTCTACTTTTGTGGTCCAGTAGGACCATATATTCTCAAAATTCTAATCAAGTTTATTTCTTACAGAACCAATATCTTGTTAGCCATATGGAGACTTCATCCAAATTTTCCCAGGACGCCGGATCCACCTTCCTCTGACAGAGATAGAGCAGCCGGAGTGTTTTACCCCTTGTCAGGTAGGGCCTACTGCCCCTAACCAGCAGGAAGTAATTACAGAATGACTATCTTCCTTCAGCACCCCTTTAAGAAGAAAGGTGCAAACTCTCTGAGGGGGGAATGAAGCCAGTTAGTAAGATAGGGAGGCAATAGATGGCTCTGAAACCTGGTAGAGGGTCCGCATGGCCTGAAGATGGCTGCTGGAAGACCACTCTCCCCCCACCCCCCAAGATTCTGCCATTCAGAACAAGATTTCCTACAGAAGCCAGGAGAAGCCCCCGATATTGCCCAAGGACTTTATCATTGGACCCTCCTAGGGGATTGATGGGTGGGGTAATCAATCAAACAGTAAACAGCTGGGACTCCTCCTATGCTATTAGCAAAGGGGTGGAATAATCAACAGTTCAAAAAGCAGGCACTAGGCCTGAACTCCCTCTCTTGTCTTTGGGCCCTTGTTCCTGCCCTCTGCACCAGGCTCTCACTGTTTATCCTCTGCCATGATGGCCATGCAAGTAAAACCTGGGCATTTATAATCTAATGGAAAACAGTAGTCTGTAAATCAGCCTGCTTTATCAGTTTTCAGCCCTCGCCTCTCTACCGGGGACCCCTGATCTGATATTTTCTCCCATTTCTCTTCTCTCCCTACCTGAATAAATTACTGGCCTAACTCACCCAACATGCTCTTGAAATTCATTTCTGCAGCATAGTCAAGAATCTAGACAAAATCCGGTAATATGATGGGTGCTGGCAGGCATGGTACCTAATTTCTGTCAGCATCTTTACCAGAAAAGCCCAGCATCTAGCCTGAGTATGTGCCCAAACACAAATTATCCAAGAAATGGGTTAATGGTTAAGCATCTATGGCAGGCTGGATAATGGCCCCCAGACTTAATCCCTAACCTGTGAATGTGACCTTCCATGCAAAGGGGCTTGGAAGATACGATTGAGTTAAGGCTGTTGAGAAGGGGAGATTACTGTGGGAACAAAAGTGTCCTTACAAAAGGGAGGCAGAGGATGCTTTGACTAAAGAAAAGGGGAAGGTGATGTGAAGTAGAGTTTGGAGTGAGGCACCCACTAGTCAAGAAATGTCAGCGCCACCACAAGGAACGATTTCCCCTGGAGCCTCTGGAGAGGGCATGGTCCTGCCAATACCTAGGTTTTGCCCCATAAAAACCCATTTTGGATTTCTGACCTCCAGAACAGACAGCATAAATTTATTTTGTGTTAAGTCACTGAATTTGTGATCATTTATTACAGCAGCAATAGGAAATGGTTCGAAATGGTTTCTTCCTGCCTCTGTCCATTTTTCTAGCTCTCTCTTAGGAACACCATCTTAGTTTTGTTTGAGGATTTCTCTTTATCTCCTTAAAGAAGTTCTCGATTGGTCTGATAAGCTTCCCAGATCACAGAGATCCTGCTGGCCAGGGACATGGGAGCCTTTCCAGCCAGGACTGGGCTTTGGAGAACTCTCCTGGGTCCAGCAGCTCTTATGGCGGTTTGTGCAGCTGGCAGATCATAGAGGGGCACATGGGACTCCTTTAGGAGTCACTCTGGGATGTGGCTGTCAACAGATTGAGTTTGGGCTCTGGTGTCTGACATAAGCCCCTCTCTAGTTCATGCATGGGCATTTACCCATGAGCTCTTAATCCTAAAGTCACAGGTCCAACCACTGTCTATAAGGGCATTTATCATAGGGGCATTTATTAGGTAATCCCATAAAAACAGCTTGGTATGGCCCAGGAAAGAGACTCGTCTGAAAGGCTGGTATCTGGAAAGTCTGAGTCTGCCAGGCAGCTCTGAGAGCAAAGCTGGGTGTGAGCCACAGGTGGGTGGGCTGGAGTAGAATGCTGCAGCTGTCACCAGCCAAAGGGGCCTGGAGGTGGTCCATGCCCCACGGCAGGCTGTGGCCTTAGGAAGGCTGTGCCTCTTATCTCCTTGGTCTCCTTGAAGGTTTTGTGGGTCAAGTTTGTCCAGATCATACTGATGAGCAAATGATTAGCTGTGATTTTTAATTAAATGGGGAGTGGGGAGCAGAGTTGCCCACAGGGACGACCAGCCATTCATACATGTGCTGAGGGAGGTGGAGCAGGTGCCCCAGTCACGTGGTTCCTCTCCCCTCATGACCACGTGGAGGTCATGCCAGGGCAGGGAGGGCCTTCCCACCACCTCCACACCGCCCTACTCCTCAAGGCTCAACTCCTGCGGCTCCTCCTCTGTGCATGTCCTTTTCTCCTTCTTACCTTTGTGTTCCCCTCTGTACCCTACATTTTTAATCCTGCACTTATCGCATATATAGCATGTCTTCATTGGAAATGCCGTTCCCCTGTGCTCTTAAGTACTCCTCGAGGGCCAAGATGAGTTTTCCTGTCAATACGTTCCAAACCCAGCACAGCATTTGACATATTATATCACTTAAAGTGAGGAGCACGATAGACCAAAATGCTCAATCTCCCAATGATATCCTTTCAGACACACCATTCTTTTCCACAAGCCAGGATGCTCTTTGTCGTAAGCTTCTGGGAGATTCTTTTTGCTATGGCTTCCTATGTTAACATAAACAAAATGAAGATGCTCTCCTGCTCAGGACTTCCTCCCTCCCCATCGGCCAAGAGGCAGAAGCTACCCTCCCCTGGCTGGGTGTTAAAGTCCTGTTCTTTCTCTCACCTCCTCCATGTGCACATTCCATTCACTGGCCTTGGTGATGGCAGAGAGAGTCACAGGAGCTTTAAGGTAGCTCCTCACTTCTATTTAATCACAAAGAGAAGGGTAGTCCACGTAGCTCTCAGTTGTCCTCCAAGGAGTACAGCTCTCAGGTCCCTTGACCTTGACCTGATGCTTTTAAAGGACCCCACAGATTACACAAACACTCAAAAATAAATGTATTGAACCACTTCCCGTGTATTCTGTCCTCAGGCATCACTGCCAGCATTTATACAGAACAGCCTGTGACCCTAACCATCTATTTTATTGCTGACACTGCTAGGTTCCAGGAGTGTCCACGAGACACTCCTACCCATCTTCTGCCGTGTCCTCCAAACAAAAGGCAGCAGTGTTGGGATTCCAGGCAGGTGTGTGCTGTGCTCCTGCCAGCGCCAGAGCCGGACAAGGCCCTGGAGGGAACGGAGGATGTATGCTGCAGCAGCATCTTGGTAATTAAAAAGAGAAATTAATTTGTCAAATCCTTTCGGTATGAAAACATTTGATTCCTGCTTAAGGAGAAAACCCATGTTCTTGCTTCTTTGAATACAATTTGTAATTCTGGTAGAACTCATATCTTAGTGTAATAGTCACAGTATCACGAATGCCCCACATGGCGGCTGGAGAACACATTGAGATAATAAATAATAATCCATTTTATTCTTAAATGTGTGTATGTGTATACATATATTACATATGTATAGGAAACACCTGTGAACTATGATACCTTTTCTTAACATTATTGTACGGGTCTAGATATTGCTCTAAGTACCTGTTATGATCACACTATAAGTGATAGTGATTTTGATAAAATTAAAATACTTAATATTTTCTGAGAAAATAATTTATCATATGCAGCCCCTTTATAGTACTTTCATTGACAATTCCATTTTCTACTGTCTCAGCAGAGTAACATTTCTCCAAATTGCAATTCATTAAAAAAAACTGTGAATTACAATGACTCGAGAAAAGTTGTCCAATTTGACATGACTTTCAATAGAACATATATTATGCAAAAATACTGATAAAATGACACAATTACTGATTTTGCTGAAATGAAAGCAGGAAAAATGCATTTAATGGAACAAATGGATAATATTTATAAATAATGCATGTTTTTATTGTTTTACTCATCTGAACATCACTGGATCATCAACAGAACATCCAGGCATGTGCAATAAAATTAAATTCAGTTGTTTTCAATATTTTGCTGACTGTCAGTCATATAAAAACCACGCAGAGAGGAGATTGTGTGTGTGTGTGCATGTTTGTGTGATTATGAATGTATACTCTTCAAGGGAAGAGGATAGAACATATTTTATTTCTTTGGGGGAGGCTTGATTATTACCTCTTGAATATTTAGACTTACAGTCTCTGGGCCTCCATGTATTCTTCTGCTTGAACCCCAGAAAATTTAAGAGTGGGCACCCCAAGGGCTTACTGTGTAAAATGGATGTATTGGACATGAACAAAAGGAGGTTCCTGCTACAATGTTTGGTTAATGGACTGGGTTTTCTATTTTATGGTGGTATTTTTTGGCTGAAAGGGATATCTAAATAGCTGCTGGTAAATCCCAGGCTGGACACACCTGGATGGATGTGCACCTGGTAGATGCAGTTCTCATTTGTCTAATCATGACACTTTCTTTCCCTTCTTTCCCTCCAACCATGTGTCTAATCTCTCTGTCACATGCTTCCTGATCCGTGCACTATCCTGAGATGCCACTGTTCAGAGTTTGTAGGGCACAAGGCAGGGATGCCACCTGAGCTCCCTTCCTGCTCTGGTCAGGTGCCAGGGCTGAAGGAGAGCACCACAAGGGGCCAGGCTGCAGGGGGTCTGGCCAGGAGTTGGCCAGGTTAAGCAGTCGTTCCCAGGGAGGGACTTCAGACAAGGAGGAGGAGAGCCCTTGCCCATACCCTGATCTTCCTCCCTGTGGAAAGAAAGTACGGGTGAGGCCCAGGTCTCCAGGCCCCAGCCAAGGATCCCCAGCGCTCTGCACCCATTCAGGTGGAAGGAGAAGGGGGAGGGGGTTCAGACCTCCATGGGGCTCTTAGGTACAGGGGTCCAGGTGACAGTATTTCCAGGCCCCACAGGGGCAAGGGCAAACCAGTGGCATGGCAGGGCTTTGGGGTAGATGCGGTGACCCATGATGGTCAAGTGTGCATGTGCTTTTGGGGGACTCTTTGGGCCTTCTGGGGTGCCCTGACCGTGATACCACTGCTGAGTGCATTAGGTTTGGACATTTTGGCCTCCTGTGCACCGAGCACCTCCATGGCCCGAGGAGGTATGCGCCCTCCTCATGAGAAAAGCCAGTCACAGCCCTGGGGCTTGGCCACTCTCACCCACCACTGAAGGACATTGCTGTTGGTGCAGGACTTGCTGGTGGCAGGTGTCCTGAGAACCATCCTGTCACAGCTTAACAGCACAGCCTGGACAGTAAGGAGGCCTCAGGAGCTGGGAGGCTGGCAAGAGGTTACTGCAGGTTAAATGTCAAGTGCTGTCCCGGTGGCCCACACAGGATACTGATAAGCTGCTCCACTGATTACTCTAAGACCAGAACTGCCCATCCTCACACGGCATCTACAAATCCTAGTAATAAAGTGGGAAGGGCTCAACAAAGCTCCGTCACTAAATGGAAATGGTCAATTAGGGAGCCAGTGGACAACACGAACAAAAAGCTGCTTTGTTAGAGGGGGCTGAATGCCCCCAGGGGCTGCAGCTGCCCCTCCCTCGGTTAAGTGGGACCCAGGTTCAAAGATGCTCCAGCTGATGGTATGGCTTGATTTACAGATGGATCGGCAACACTCAAGGCTGATAGAGTCCACTGGGCTGCTGCAGCCATCCATCCCAAGGACGGCCACTTGCTAACTGAGACTGGATGAGGGTGTTCTGCCCAATGGGCTGAACTCTGTGCAG
Organism: Dasypus novemcinctus; assembly: GCF_030445035.2. Taxonomy (NCBI): domain Eukaryota; kingdom Metazoa; phylum Chordata; class Mammalia; order Cingulata; family Dasypodidae; genus Dasypus; species Dasypus novemcinctus. The sequence goes on from NC_080693.1 coordinate 39,470,301, forward strand.
TGGTGATGGCTGTGCAGGCCACTCCATCCTACATATTTGTGAAATCATGGGCCATTACAAATGGGCTAGTTATAAGGTCCATGACTGACAAATCAATGATTGGAGTATTAGAAGCTCCTCCTAGAGGCTCCCCATATGGGGACAGGGACTTCTTGCAAGCTGGGCAGGAGATTTAATCATCACCCATATTGATGCTTATGGCAAAGGGCCATTTGTCATCAAGCATGTGCCCAACAGTTTGCCATGATAGCCCACTGGGTCCACCATTAAGAGGGACACAGAAACCCACTTCAGATACGAAAGTGGACCAAATCATGAAGACCCACCCTGGAGGAAGCAAAGCCAATGATGTAGCACAATCATGTGACTCCTGCCAACGAGCCCAGGCTGTGCCATGTGGTGAAGATGGGACACATCAGCCAGGCTTAGGTCCCACATGAGTGTGGCAGCCTGACCACATGGGACCACTGTCCCCTAGGCATGGGTTCCAGTGGTGCCTCACCGCCATGGACAGGTACTTTGGGTATGGGAATGCTGTTACTACATGCCATGTGGAAGCCAGGACCACCATTGCAGCATTGGAGAAACACCTGTGCAATGTTTCTGGCTGCCCAACCAGACTTCACTCAGATCAAGGAGCCTCATTTACAGTGCATGTGATGCAATAGTGGAACACTCCCATGGTACAAGGTGTACCTTTCATGCTTCTCTCATCCCCACACAAACGGGGCAATAGAACTTTGGAACAAAAGACTCAAATAATAACTACACGAAGGCCATCAGGAAGGACAACTTGCTGGGTGGTATCCCATCTAACTAAAGCTATTTGGACATTAAGCACTATATTCAAGTGGCAGGGAAACATGGCACTGCAGTGTATGCTGGGAAATTCTGTGCTTGGAGAGGTTGGAGGACGAGGCACTTGCCTATTAGGCTATACGTGAGGAATCCCAATCTCAGTATAGCCAAGAGCTCCTAGTCTTTAAAAAAAAAAAAAAAATATATATATATATATATATATATATTTGTTTTTAAAAGATACATGGATCACAGAAAATGTTACATAAAAAATATAGGAGGTTCCCACATACTCTTATTCTTTTTTGCCACTGGAGTGCACCCCCAGGAGTGGTTTGTGGTCCAGGCTGCAGTAGTATTACCACAAGGGCTCCCTGATTCCAACCTGGAAGTAATGTTTGCCTCCCCCTTGTGGGACTCCATGGGAATGGAGGAAGGGGTGACAGAACACCAAGATGTTGTAGTCCCTCTGGTTACTCCTGGGCTTCCCAGCCCTTCAGCATAGGTGGGTGACATTATGGACTATGTTGGATTTCTTCAGGATGTCACTTGACTGGCTGATCAGGGCTGAAAAGTCTGGGTTAAGTGACAGGGGCAATGGGTCCCTGCAGAAGTTGTGGTCTCAGGACTTAGACAGACAGGCTGGGTGGCCACTCCTGGGCAATCCTACCACAAATTGTTGGGCAAGAGGATCTTTGCCCCTGGGAGGTGAGGGGGGGGAGTAATATTGTCTCTTTCTTATCCTACGCTATCTCAAAGTGGTGGACAACCCTGCAATGCATGGGCCCTGATAATACAGGCTTTTTGCAGGAGCTGCCAACCAGACCAGCTGCTGGTCCTGTCAGCATGTGAATCGAGATGATGGGCCATTTCTCCACAGCATTCCAGTCAGTCTTCCCACTGGTGGGCCTTACTGGATATATAGCCCTATTGTCACATGGAAACCCCTCTGCAGACAAGAATGTGGGAGATACCTTTCAAAGCCCAAGGGCTCCTCAGAGGGAGTGCCCCAACTTTGGAGGAGAACTTCTCCCTCTGTATTGAAAACATCAGGTGCACTGGGCCCTACCTGGAGGGGCTTCCTAATGACTGCTGTAACCAAATATTGTGGTTTGCTACGTTGGGATCGCTTTACTATGAAGGTAGACAGTGCAGTGACCATTTGCCTTCCAAAACTATAGAGTGCTGGATATTCTGGCTGTGCAAACTGGGGGGTGCATGCACTATGTGAGCATTTTGTAATGCAATGTAATGCAATAAAAGCAATTTATGTTGCTTTTACATAAATCAATCTGGTCATGTTGTTAGTTTCATAAAGAATATAAAAAAATGCAGTTCAAGCCTTTCACAAGATTGGGGAAACACAGTCCTTTGACCTAGTCAGCTGGTTTGGGCTAGGTAATGGGTGGGTAACTGCTGTGATCCCTCCTTCAAGCAGGCCTGATCACTCTTGGGGGTGATCCTATTAGTTGCCCTCTTCGGATGTTGCCTAAAGATTTTAGAAAAATGCTGCACACAATTTACATCTATCAGAGCTGTGTACCGTGCCCCAGACATGCAGCTCAAAATGGACGATGGACATATCAAGATATTTAGTTTGTCTGCTGGGAGCCAGGAAGAGTGAGGGGTGGACTATGGTGGGGCGTAGTCATAGCACGACCTGCTGCCTTTCCTGGGGCCCGCAAGTACCTCCTGAGCCCAGGACCAGGTGCACCAGCCTGGTAGGATGAAACACAATCCCTAGTTGAGAAGCAGACTGCCTGTTGCCTTGAGCGTCAGTAAATATTCGCTGGAGACAGTCTGATTCTGGTGGACAAGTTTTATGACATCCAGCTCACACCCACCCTGGTGGTATATCTGACCTAGACGGGAGGGAGTGGGGAACCTCCACTAAGGCAAATGAACACAAGAGAGGGGTGCTGTGCAGAACATCTCCCTGTGTGGGCCATGGATTAAGACCTGCTCTGTCTCTTCTTTATGTGCGAAACATCTTTCCATCAGAGCGTGCGAGGTGCTTTTGCTGGTGACCCCAACACCTGTACTGGAGCAGATTGACAGCTCTTTAGTTGGCTTTCCCGCTTACCATTAGACTGCATTATTTTTCACTGATTTCTAGTTCCCTGACTTATGGAAGGATTATTCTACCCCATTCTGCTGAACTCAGTTGTGGTCGCATAACCTGCTTTGGTCAAATAAATGCAAGGAGAGGTAAAGTGAGTCACTTCCGGGCAGAAGGTTTAGTAGCCAGTGTACAATAAACCACATTCTCTTTTCCCTCTGCCATCATTTTAGAACATGCTCCAACTAGCTGCTCCTTCAAGCTGGGTCTGAAGTGAGGGTGATGCAGAGAAGAACCTTCAGCCAACCTATGATGGACATGTCTGAAGTCACTGAGGTTTCCTGGTTGCTTGTTACTGCAGCATAACCTTGTCTCTTTCTGACTGATACACATCCCTCAGCCCCTAAGCAGGTCCCTTCATCCCTGCCCTGTTCCTGGCAACCACTTTGCTTATCTTTCTGTGTTGTGGGTTTTCTCCTGCATCAAACCCATCCTTGGGACTGGCCCCTTGCCCATTCTCAAGCCTTTTCTAGTTGAAGAGACCTTCCTTACAAAATGGGGTATCCTGGAGCAGCCTGTATCCTCTGAGCTTTGGTGGGTATGTGCATGGAAACAAAGCTCTGATTCCATCAAATGCCTGTGCTTTCTACTCCCATTTCCTCCAATCGCTTCTGATCTTGACTCTCTTCTGCCCATGGGCCATCAGCCTGGGCATCTTCTGCTGCCTGACCTATTAAGTGTCTGCCTATCAAACAATTATCAACCAGGCATCTCCCAATCCCTCACCCAGACATACCTGCTCCCTGGAGGAGAATGAACAGTTCTCAGGCTAACTGTGATGTTGACAGAGTGGAACTTGATAGGGTGCAAGTATGAAACAACTTTATTTTCCCTCCTCTGGAAAGTCTGGCAAACCTACTTTGTCAACCCTTTTCTCCCCTCCCGCCAAAGATGATATCTAAGACAGGTCTCTCAATTTCCTGTGACTTTCAGGAAATGAAAAGTCCTTTGGTCACTTCTAGTCTCAGAATAGTCAGATTTCATTGACACAACATCCAGTCTCCTGTATTTCTTAAAACTCTGAATGTCAAGCTTCTTGCCAGTTCCCCTGGGGTAACTTCAGGCTGGCATCCCAGAGGGGGAACTGGCTGTGCCGTCGGGTTTCCTGCTCCTCCTCTCCTGAGCACATCTGACTCTTCCCAGAAGAGAACAGATGAAGGGCATGACTATGGCCAGTTGATACTGTCATGATTTGGCTTTGACATATCATGGGGTTAGTGGGTATTTCAAGACCGTTTTTCCCCCTCAGGTACATTTGTGAGGTCTCTGGAGCCCCCTCCCCCACCCCCACGGCACCGCACAGTTCTCGACCCGAGAGCTACTCCCCCAGCGTCTCTTCTGACCCTATCTATGCCTTGCCTCCAGTCTCCAGCAGAGCTGCTTATGGTGGACTCTCTTCTCCAGCAGGTTGCGCTCCTCACAGGCCCTTCAGGAGAGGGCCTCTGCCCCACCATGGTGGTGGCTTAGACTCAGGAGGCACCTAGCACCCTCTCCCAAGTGGTCTCTTTGAGGCCCCTCTTGCTAGGCTTGAGGGGAAAGGCAGCAGCCCCAGCTAAGGTCTCCTCCATGGGTGGGGGAGGGAGAGTGGGGCTCAGCCCTCAGGAGCAGTGCTTTCCCAGGTGTCTCTACGCCCCACCCCCCAGACCCTCACCTGAGCTCTGAGCTCACTTTTGGCTACCTCCTGTGCGTGCCCTGTGTGGCTAATTCAGCTCTTTGCTCTGTGATGTGCATGTATTGCCATTTTTTGTTCATCTTGGTGGGGTTTGGTTCTCAGTAAAATCTGAAGAAAAATAAGTTTGAGTGAGAGTCTGTGTTCAGAGTTTAGCTCTGTGCTTCCAATTTGATTCCCTGGCAGAAAAAGATCAAAGCTGTTTTGACTCATCTTGAGTCCACTCCTCCCCAATGCTACTACCCCATCTTCTTTTATTAATCAATTGGCCTTGATGGTTATAAACTAGAGAGATGGACAAAGACAGACATAAATGCATGGAGGCCCAGCCAGCTTTGCTTATGATGATTATTGACCGTCATTAAATAAAATACATCCTTGCTGTGATTTACCCTGGAGTGGGCTGCACAGAGTTGTCATCTGAGAGGCAGCGTGATAGCAAACCGGCCTGTGTGATTGAGAACATCTGCCCTTGTGACTTTGGCTTTGAGGCTCTTATTTGAAAGCCCTGTTTGTCTTCTCTGTCTGGGGCGCCTTAACATGCAAAGCACGCCCTTCCCCACGGCACTCAGGCTCCACTCCTTGCGAACCTCAGTCACAGCGATTCTCTCTGTGGCTTCTCCCAGACCTTTCAAAAGTATATTTTGTGTGTGCTGCAGAATCCATGTTTTTAATCAGTCCGTTTGAAAAAAAATGGTCTCATCCAAGAAAACCCGCTTAGCTTATTGTGTATGTGTGTGATATGGAGACAGATTTTTTCATATATACATTTGTGTATGGACTACTAAGTGAAGGAATTTAAAAGCCCCCAAATTTTTGAATCAGCTTTCATTAAAATAAAAGTTGAAAACAGAAGCCAGAATTCATAGTTCTGAAAACTGAGTTGGTTTATTTAAGGTAGTAAACTGCATTTGCCATAGGTCATGGATTTCATTCCAGGATCTTGAGATAATTGACCCACTGCTGTGGCCTCACTGATTTAGTTCTAATTAACTTAAACATTGTAACATCTGCATAGAGTCCTTGAGAAGTAGAAACAGAGTTAAAGGCATTCCTTATTGCCAACAGTTCATATACATTTTTTAAGAAGGGGCTCAGTTGAATTTAACAATTCTGGTTTCTATTATCTATTACCTATTATCTCAGACTCCAAAACAAGATACTTGAAGAGAGAACATCTACACAACTCCACATTTGCTTCTCTTCTGCTGAATGCAGCTTAAGTTGAAGAAATAAAACAGCTTGCTGAGAGAGGCTGGCGTTGTCTGTCGGGTTGAAGTTCACTTCACCTGAGCAGCATTTATGAAAAATCTCACTGCCCCAGGGCCTCATGGGCTCAGGGGGCCCAGAGTGGAACAACCATGCCCTACAGGTGCTCTTCCTTCTGGAAGCAGAGCACCTTTATTTATGGGCCCTTACCCCAAAAAGAGGCACAGATACGTAGACAGATACATTTGCATATACTTTCAGGAATTCATCTGCCACCTTCACCTGTCCACAGAGACATCAAGAATTTATGGATCCTTTCTGGATAAATAACCTTGGGTTGGAGCGGAGACAATTCACTATCAAATTGGGGAAATCAGATTTGGATCTGGTTTTTCTTTTTAAAGATTTATTTTTTATTTATTTCTGTCCCCTTCCCCATGCCCCCCACCCCAGTTGTCTGCTCTCCGCATCCATTCGCTGCGTGTTCCTCTGTGCCTGCTTGTATTCTTGCCAGCGGCACCCGGAATCTGTGTCTCATTTTGTTGCATCATCTTGTGTCAGCTCTCCGTGTGTGCGGCGCCATTCCTGGGCAGGCTACACTTTTTTCACTCTGGGTGGCTCTCCTTATGGGGCGCACTCCTTGTGCGCCATCAGCACTGTGCATGGGTCAGCTCACCACATGAGTCAGGAGGCCCTGGTTTTGAACCTTGGACCTTGCACGTGGTAGTCACACGCCCTATCTGTTGGGCCAAATCCGCCTCCCTGGATTGTTTTTTTTTTTTTTTTTTTCTTTTTTGTCCCCATGTGTGAGAAATGGTAAGCAGCAGAAAGGGTTCCTGCAGGAAGAGAGACCGCCAAGAAACAGGTGGCCAAAGTTTCAGCCCCGCACATCCCACTCTTTGCATTGTGGCCTTTGACAAGCCCTTTCCCCTCTCCAGGTCTCACTTAGAGAATGGAGTGGCTCGTTTGTGACGATTCCGGACACGACTGCATACTAGTCCAGCCACCCATGTCCTTTTTTTTCACCTAGCTCTCTGGTGGGGTATGGGAAGCAAAGAGAAGATGCCCTGATCCCTAAGCTTAACTGCTTCATTCAGCCCACTTATTTTCTCCACCAAATACAGTGTGATGGAAGCTTTATTTGTGGAGTAGTTAAGAATAAGCCTTTGGAGTCAGGCAGACAAGACTTCCCATTTCACTGCATCACTGTGAGCTTCTCTGAGCCCGAGTGTTCTCCTCTGTAAAATGAATGCTGCCCACACGGTTGGCATAAAAATTAGGTAAAAGGTAGTATTTGCACAGCACCTAGCTAATGGCTGGCACAAAGTGGCTTGCTCTACGCTGGCTGTAACTGTCATTAGTATGGTATTACTATTTGACAATAGCAGTTGGATGATTCTGGGCATGTAGGAGACACTCACTAGATTTTACTACTGTGTGATAATGCTACTTTCTTTCCCAGGCACCCCACCTCGTTTTCCAGGTTGTAAATCTGCCTCTCACCCTTGCAGGTAGTTGCCTCTTGAGTAGGAGCTGCTTCTGTCATCAAACCCATGGAGACAGCAATTCCCTATCCTGGCATGTGCTGGGCACTCACAGCTTTATCACTCTCCTCGGTTAGAACTGAAATCCTTTATAGCATTAACGCTTTTCAGATTGGAACCTGCAGGGTTGCCTTTTCAATCCCTCCCCTCCTCTCCCCATGGTAGCAGAACTTGTCTTCCAGAAGATAGGTTAATTGTGAGGTCTTTGACAAGGGCCTAGATCCCACCCAAAGTTGGAGTCGCAGCTTGTAGCACCAAGGAGCATTAGTTCTGACCTGGGGCTGCTGCTGAAGGGGCTGGGGGAGCTCACACTGATTCCTTACCACATGCCAGGCCCTGAGCCCAGGGCTGTGTCCCCAACAACTCCAGGAGCAAGAACATGCTTCATTACTGCTGTGGCAGAGGACTGGTCACTTGGTAGTCCTTTCCAGGGCATCCCAGCTAATCACCAGCCCTGCCAGGGAAGGGATTATCACTAGTCACAACCTACTAATATGGAAACTCAGGACTGGAGAGGTAGACAACTCACCCACAGTCATTCATTAAGTGGCAAAGTGCGACGTGGAACCCCGATCCATGTGGGAGGGACACCTGGGTACTTCCTGTCCCACCCCCGCCCCTCACGTGCACAGACTCCGCTGTCACCCAAATTTTCTTTCTTTCTGACTATACACCTAAAGAGTGTATCTTGTTTTCATCTCATTCTCCTACCTTTGTTTCGATGCTCTTTGAGCCTGAGCTTGTGGGTAGAAATCAAAATCCAAGCTGAGCCGCCCCATAGAACTTCCATTAGCATTTTTCAAGGTGCCTGGGCTGAGCTTATTGGAGAGTGAGGCTCCCTCCTGGCTCTGCAAAACTCAGTGAAGGTTCTGGGGCGCTCTCAGTCAGTGAGTATTGGAGATCACCTCTATGCATTCATGCCTAGACTACCTGAAACCGGACTTTAGAAGGAAGAAGCCAGGGGACTAATGTCCACCTATGTGCCAGGCACTCAACCCATATTTTCACATTCAATCCTAAAACCTACTGCATGAGGAAGGTAGGAAACCTGGGGCTTGAACCCCAGCTCAGCCACACAACTAGCTGTGTGGACTTGGTGGAAGTTATTTAACTTCTTCATTCGAAAAAAGGACGGTGATTCTTCCTAATTGATGAGGTTATTGCAGGGAGGGGAGAGGAATCAAAAGGAACGAGACCTAAGTGTTTAGGATAGTGTGGGCTTAGTGTGATTTTTATTTTGATGTAGCATATTCTGAGTGCAGTGGATAACTACCTGCGAAAAGGTTGGTAAGGATAGTGGAGATGGTTTTAGGAGGCCGTGAGAAAACTAGAATTTCTAAATATTTACTGAAAATGACCGTTAGTACAGATATTGAACCGTGTTAGGTTAACAGGTATTGAAATTATGGGAAAGTTGTAAAACATAATTTTGAATAATCCTAAAATTTAATTTAAAAACATGCCAATGTTGAGTGTTATAAAACTATCTGCCACTACATTCTGAGAAGGGGTCCAACGTTTTCATTTCACTGGCAAAGGGGTCCGTGGAACAAAAAAGGTTAAGAACTCTTGCTCTTGAGGTAGAGTGGTCAGAAGGAGAGCAAAAGCAATGAGGGAAGAGCTGTTTCTTTTCTAACTAATAACTTTTCACACCCCAGCTTGCCATTAAACCTCCAAAGGCAGGGAGCCTGCTGTCCAGCTGAGCAGGGAATTAGCTTGTTCTAGCTTTTGGCAAAGCCACAAATTCATAGATAGGGGTGGCAGGTTGGGAGTGAAGATAATTCATTTTGAGAAAAAAATCAAACCAATCTCTCCCCTTATCTTCCCAGTTCTGCTTTTCCTTTAATTTTGGCTACTTTCTCTCTGTGAATCACACCAGACTGGAAGAGGGAAGGAAAAGGAGAAGAGGCTCACTAGGATGTACTGCCTGGCTTTTAAGTTCTAATTCCTCCTCCATTTATTCTTTATAACTGTTCTGTTAGGTCTGTGGCTTCATCTCTATTCCACAGTAAAAAAAAAAAACAAGGCTCAGAGAGGTGAAGCAACATTTTCAATGTCACACAGTGAGTAAGAGGAACAGTCAGGATAATAACTGTGGGCTCTCTGGCTCCTCAACTCATATTCTCCCTCTGCCTCAGGGTATCAGGAGTTAGGAAACCTGCTTTCAGCTCTGACTGTGACACTATTCCATTGTTTGAGTAGGTGTATTTTCATCCCTCTCCTGGGCCTCATATTTTTATTCAAAATGATGAATCCCTAGGAGACTTCTGTTTACATCTCATTGAGCAGAATTTTATGACATGATAACACCTAGTTGAATGGAAGTTTGGAAAAACAAGCATTTTAACTGAGTCAATTTCTACCCTTCAAAAAATTAGGATTCTATTAGTAAAGAAGTGGAAACAGGATATTGGGCAGGAAAGCAGCAGTGTGTGACACGTGTACCATCCCTGTATTAGCTATCTCCATGGTTCCTTCCAGTGAGCTCAGTCATCTGGTAGTTCTGCAATGACTGTTTCTCAATGACTCTGCTGCTCTTGGAATCATTCATAGATATTCAGTGGGAATCGATGCCAATGGCACAATTCCTGGTAGTCTGATCTAGGTGGACAGAGAATACACGGGAAACATACCACAAAGAGCAGTGCTCAATGCTGTAAGCATAATGTCCAAGGATTGGACACAATCCCATGAAGGCTGAATGGGACGAGGACAGGGATAACAAGGAGAGGTGGGGGCAAGGACAGCCCTGTTGGTCGGGTGAGACGTCCGTGAATGTCAGGGCTGACAGGAGACTACTGCAGCCTCCTCACTTCACAAATTAGGAAACAGAGTCCCAGCAAAACCAACAGGGCGGTTTAAAGCTGCGCGGAAATTTCATGGCAGAACAGGAGTAAAATCCAGCCTTCAGACCGCCTGCTGATGCTATTCTGTTTTATCACCCCAGCTTTCCTCCACATCCCCAAACCGCAGAGTTCCTTTCACCCTGCGGGCGGGGCCTTCGTTGTTCCTCATCCTGGGAGAACTGCTTCCTGGAGGTTACCAGTGACCTTCAACGTCCCAAGGGCATGGCTCATCCTCCCCGCCCCGACCTTCAGCACCTCTGCAGCTGGCCACCGTTTACACTTGCCTTCTTGCCACCCTCTCTTGCTTTGCTTTCTAGGATAAGGTATTGTCCTGACTCTTTTTCCAAGTTTCTGGCTGTTTCTTGGCCTCTTTCACTTGTGCTCCAAAGTTTGTAGAAGGTCTATTATGTGCCAGGCACAGGGAAGGCAGCAGAACACAGCTTTGACTTGGGCTTCGGCAGCTCTGCTGAGGTCCGGTTGCTTGGTAGGGCCATAGCGTAGGGCTGCCTGCCAGAGGCTTGTGCCTTCAGGGCCCCCTGATCACACGGACTCTGGATGGAGAGTCCCTTATCCCCTCTTGTTTCTTCATTCTAAAGTGGGGATGAGGTGCTCTTGTTTGAGATCTTGGGAGGAGCTGAAAAGAGTTGGGAGCTTCTCAGTGAGTACTTTGGAAATATGCTCTAATCTTAGACATAGAAGTGTGAGCGTGAAAAAGAAAAGCACGGGAGCTGAACACGCTGGAACCGACACAGCCCAAGGAACACAGCTCCTGTCAAAGCCGTCCCAGTTCCAGCCACCACTCGTCCCCTCGCTGTTGCTTGTCTTTAGGACTTAGAGAAGCACCTTTCAGCCAGTTTATCAACAAACAGGAAAAATCAATTTCTTTACCTTACAAGTCACACTTTTCTTTAAAACCTCAAATCCCATTATCCACTGAATGACTTGGCACAGAAAGACTTTTGACTATGTCTAAAAATCAAATTCACCTCCTAGGGATAAACATTTGCCACCACTGAGATAACTCAAGTGTCGATTTCTCTATAAATTTCTTCTTCTTCCTCAAGAGGCGGCCCAGCATCACGGAAGGAGTTTTAGGGTCAGATCCGGATCAGAATTCTGGCTTCGTGACTTTCTCAGCTGTGCAGCATCAGGCAAACTGCTTAATCTCTCTGAGCCTCTGCATCCTCCTCTGTAAGGTGGGAAATGTGCTCTGAACTCACAGGGTGGTAGGTAGCATTTCAGCAGGTCAGGTCTAGACTGCCTGGCAGAGCCTCCTGCAGAGTCAGCCCACCCCACTTTTCCATCCTTTGAAGCCCACCAAGCTCTGCCAAGACTCAAGAGTGATCAGGGGACCTGCATTATCTGACCGACATTATTTATAAGCCATAGCATCCATATTTTACTTCTTCCCACACTGGCATCTTAGGCGTAAGTGTGTCCCTCACAGTGCTAGTAGGTGCACACACACAGGAGGTGCACCTACACATAGTAGGTGCTCACTCTCTTACACACTCACAAAAGGCCTGTTTCAATGAGCCAAATGTGTCAGAGCTGCTGAAATCACAGACAGAAGAGTCTTAGGAATAGCCGAGCTATGCAGCAGAGCGAACAATCAGAGAAGGAAGCCGTTTCCAGGGTAATAAGTAACTAATGGCAGGCATTTTGTAAACGCATTTGGCCTCCCGGGGTGTCTGTTTTGAACCTCTTATGGATTGTGTAAATTCTGATGCTCCCGAAAAAATGATTGCTTCTGCCTGGGGTGCAATTCTTCAGACGCCCTCTAGATGGTGGTGTTCAACACTAATAAAGCCCTAAAGCCTCTAGAAACTCAGAAGGAAAAACCCTCTTTTTATTATCAATGCATTAAGAATGAATTTATCATCCTGGCTCAGCAAAAGGCTGGTTATTCAGTAAGGAGCTTTATCCCCAGCTAACGTGCGGCTTAATCAGTTCGGTTAGATACACAGCCAGCTCAGGTCTTTGTCTCGTGTTCAGAATGAATAACCTAGCCGCCCCTCGGATTGAAGCTTTCCTGGCAAACAAACCTAAGGAACTTAGCTTCTCTCCAGGATCCTTGGGCTGGGGTGTGGGCAGAGTGTGTGTGTGTGTGTGTGGGGGGGGACATGACAATAAGCAGATGCAGGAGGTTCTACACCCTGAAGTGAGGTTTTAATGGGCTACTACTATCAATATAATAATAATAATAATAAATCTGAATATTTACTGTTAAAATGCCTTAATATTTCAACTCATTTAATCCTCACACAATTCTATGAGGCAGGGTCCTTCATTATTTCCATTTTACAGATGAGGAAACTGAGGCCAAGAGAGGAGTGAATTGCACAATGTGCCCCAGCGATTGCGTGGCAGAGCCAGTGACCACTGCTTGGACCCAGGCAGCCTGGCTGCAGAAGCCTTGGTCTTAAGTGGCAGACCCCAAGGAGCTGCACCACCCCTGCCCCAGCTGTGGCCAGAGCGTCTCTCAGTTCACAAGTGAGAGCAACAAAAGCCCCCGTGAAAACCCAGCCGGCTCTTGGGAAAACTGCAGAGCACACACCTCATCCCTCAGAGGGTGGGGATATAGTGAAGAAACTAGAAGTTGCTAGAAAGGCCTACAGGTTTTAAAGCCAGAGAGACCTGAGCTTGAATCCACACTCAGCCAATTTCTGGGCAAGTACCTTAACATCCTGGAATCTTGGCTAATTCCAAATGGGATTGGGGGGGGGGCTGTTACAGCTGCAAACACTCAGGGGTCACGAAACGGGTGTGCAGCGTGGCCCACATGATGCAGGTGTGGGGAGGGGGCTCGGGCTCTGCTCTTGTGGAGGAGGGAACTCTGAGCAGGACAAGGGAGGGCCCTGCAGGGAATGAGGCCCCCTCTGTCCAGGGAGGCTATTTAATAGTTAACATCTTTGGAGCCTGGTATGAATCTTGGCCTCTGGTCCTTATTAGACGTGTGACCAGGCCAAGTTATTTAAGTGCTCCCAGCTTCAGTTTTCTCATCTGGAAAGTGGGTATAAGATAATGCACGTAAAGAGCTTAGCACAGGGCCTGGCACGGGGTAGGCAAGGATGGGTAGTCTGATGGCAAAGGTAGGTGGATGCATATGTCCCAAAAGGAAGCTCAAGGCACAGAGAGGCTCTGTGACTCCCCAGGCTCAGCCATCACTGGGTGCCTGTTCCCATTTTCCCACACCTGGCTCCCAGCCCTGTTTCCCAAATGGCCTATGTTCTAAGTTTGCTAACAGCCATGCAGGCTAATCGTCACCACCTGCTGATTTCCTGTTAGACATGCCCAGGGCTGGGCCCGCATGGCGACTGGACTGGGATCAGGCCCATAGCATTTCTGCACGGCTGGCTGCAATTCTTGGAATTGCTTTCCTGAACACTAAAATCACGGGTGATGCCCCACTATGACAGTGCTCCACGGCCCCGACCCCGCCCCGATTCCCCGCGCTCCCACAGCTCAGGAAACGGCTCAGAAAACCCAGCTGGAAGAAGATGGACCAGCCATCCTTGCTGCTTCCCTTTCTTTCGCTCCCCACATCCAGTCCATCAGAAAGTCCTTTGACCTATGCAAGTATATCTTGAACCCTATAAGTCTCTCCATCTCCTGCCCAGGTGAGCCCCCAGCACCTATCGTCGTCATTCCTGCAGAAGCCTCCCCACCTGGTCTCCCTTCCTCCTCTCCAGCCCCTTTCTCCCGCAGTGGGCAGCGTGATCTTTACATATTATAGATAAAAATCCCTTGTTGGATACATGGCTTATAAATATTTTCTCACAGTCTGTAGCTTGTCTTTTCATCCTCTTATCTGTATCTTTCACAGATCAGATTTGCATTTTGATGAAATTCAATTTATCAATTTTTTTTTTCTTTTTTGGGTCATGATTTTGGTGTCATGTTTAAGAATTCTTTGGCTAGACCTAGGTCTTAAAGATTTTCTTCCATTTTTTTTTCCTAAAAGTTTTATAGTTTAATATTTTATATTTAAATCTTTTTTTTTTTTTCTTTTGAGGTACTGGGACCAGAGATTGAACCTGGGACTTAGTATGTGGAAAGTCGGTGCTCAATGTTCTATCTTTTGAATTAATTTTTGTACAAGGTGTATGGTTTAGGTCAGAGGTCACTTTTTTGTCTACGGATGTCCAATTGCATCATTTGTCTAAAAGATTTAATCCTTCCTCTGTTGCAGAGTGCTCTTTTAAAAATACAAGTCAGATCCTGTAACTCCACTGCTTAAAAACTTCCAGGCATTTCTTACCAGAGAATAAAATCCAAGCAACTCTAACCTCAGGCTGCAGCCAACCTCCCAACCTCATCTCCCACCCCTCCCCTCTCCCACTTTGTTCCAGCTTGCTGATCTTCTTGCTCTTCAAGAATACCCCAAACTTCCTTGCCTCAGGGTCCTTACAGCTGCATCTGCCTGCTCACCTGGAAGGATCCCTACCAGGGGAAGAAGAGTCTGGACTCTTCTTCTCCATCAGGTTGGAGAGCCAATGTGTCTGAGCAGCTTCTCTCAATTACCCCTCCCCTTGCCCATCACTTTCTAGCACCACACTGTGCAGTTCCCTTCCTAGGACTCATCACTACGAGAATTTATCTCACTCATCTATTTATCAGGTTATTGGCTGACTACTTTCACTTGAATGTTAAGTTCTGTAGCGGCAGGCACCTTGATCACCTTGTTCACTGTTGTGGTTAAGAGCTCATGCTTTGGAATTAGACTGCCCAGGTTGAAATCCCAGCTCTGATACTTATTAATCACTGCGAGGTCTTGGGCAAGTGGCTCAATCTCTCTGTGCCTCAGTTTCCTTGTCTGTAAAATGGAGATAGTTGTGTGGACTAAAGGGAATTGTACGTGTAAAGCATTTAGTACGGTGGCTGGCATGAGGTAGGTATTTAATACTTCTGAGATAGCTGTCATGTTGGCATTGGTGAATAAATGAGGATAGACAGTAGCTTTCGAACTGCCGTGCATAGCAGAGCCTTACGGGTTGCATTCCATAGAATGGCCCACTCCCAATTTAGTCAGAGTGGCCTTCCTACCTTTTTATAATTTAGCCTTCCATGGAAGGTTTTCTTTGAGAATAGGATGCTGCTGCTAGCACAAGTTTGAAATGCATGGATATAGGGGGAATAACAGTGGCCTGGGAGTCAGAACTCCTGGATTCTTAATCTCGGCTCCAATTGTGATTTTTGGCAAATGATTTCTCCTCTTTGGACCTCCATTTTTCCATTTGAATAATGGAAACAGCTCTGATACTCTATGAGAATGTGATTCAATTCTTCTAAGTGCCTCTTTATGCCACACCATCTCCAAAGGCGCTGTTGGCAGGCACTGGGTTCCTCTATTCAAGAGCCCACAGTGCTAACGGTATGGCTCTATCTGTGAGTGGAACGTGGGGCAACTAGGCTGGCATCAGGAGACTAGGGTTGGTGGGATGGGGGCCACTGGAGTACAGTAGAGCGTTCTCTACGGGCTGGGAAGTTAGGTCGCCCTGGCTTCAGCCGCAGTTTCACACCTCCTAGCAAACAAACCATGTGCAAGTGCCTCTTCTTTCTGAACCCCTGTTTCTTCATCTGCAAAATGTGTATAACAATATGTTCACATGGGTTTGATGAAGGCATTCAAGGAGATAATATACATAATTTTAGCAATGCCTCCTACACAGCAAGACTTCAGTAAGTGACAGATAACCATGACGAAGGCAAGTATCTGCAGCACTGAGACAATGGCTTTCTGACCTTAGGCAAGTCTCTCCACCTCCCTGGGCACCACTTTCCCCTCCTCTGTCAAATGAAGCAGAAAGACTAGAATTAGGGCTTCCCAAATGTCAGACTGGTTGCATTAGAATAACTTGAAGTGTCCATTAAAAATACAGATATTTGGCCTTCACCTTTGGTTCCTCAGATGTGGGGTGGTGCCTGGGCATCTATCAGTTTAAGAAATTCCCTGAAAGATTCTAAAGAACACCAAGGCTGTAAGCAGGATGGTTCCTGATGTCTCCATGTGGAACACTGCAGGGTCTCTGGCTGTATCCTCTGCTCAGCTCTGGCTCCAGCCTGTTAGGGCAAAGGTCCAACCTACTCCAGCCCCATTATCTGAGAAAGCACAGATATGGCCACACTTTCCTTTGTCTCCCATCAATATTGGCCAATGTTGAGCTGAAGCAGTATGCCTGTATAGAGGAGGCCTGAGGGACCCCCAGTCCATTTATACTTCTCAATAATCCAGACTGTGGTCTTGAATTAAACTGGCCTTCAGAGAACTATGTGGTTGAGCTCCATGGTCCTGCCTACCAGGAAGCAGCTCTGCCTGAGTTGGGCTTTGTTCTAAGGAGAAGGGAGTGATAAAAAATGACTCTTTGGGAAGCGGACTTAGCCCAATGAATAGGGTGTCTGCCTACCACATGGGAGGTCCGGTTCAAACCCGGGGCCTCCTTGACCCGTGTGGAGCTGGCCTATGCGCAGTGCTGATGCACTCAAGGAGTGCCGTGCCACGCAGGGGTGTCTCCCGCATAGGGGAGCCCCACGCGCAAGGAGTGTGCCTCGTAAGGAGAGCCACCCAGCGTGAAAGAAATTGCAGCCTTCCCAAGAATGGCACCGCACACATGGAGAGCTGACACAAAAAAAGAGAAACACAGATTCCTGGTGCCGCTGGTAAGGATAGAAGCAGTCACAGAAGAACAAACAGCAAATGGACAGAGAGAGCAGACAACTGTGGCGGGGGGGGGGGGGGCGGTTGCGGGAAGGGGAGAAAAATAAATAAATAAATAAATCTTAAGAAAAAATGACTCTTTGACTCTTGTCAGAGTGTCTCAGTTTGCCAGGGCTGCTATGACAAATACTACACACTGGTGGGCTTAACAGTGGGGATTTATTGTCTCATGGTTTGGGAGGCTAGAAGTCCAACATCAAGATCTTGACAGGCCATACTCTCTCCTGGAGTCTGTCGTGTCTGGTGTTGTCTTGCCACAGTCCTTGGGCCCCTGGGCATGCACCTCTGCCTCCATCACATGGTGCTTTGTCTCTCGTGGCTCTCTCTAACTGACTGTATCCGAATTCCTCTGCTTTATAAGGACTTCAACCATATGGATTCAGGCCCACCCTGGTTCAATTTGTCCTCCTCTAAGTAGGACCTTTGAAGATCTTATTCACAGATCTTTTATAACTAATAAAAGGTCCTGTTTACAAATGGGTTCACAGCCACAGGAGCACAGATTAAGACTTGAATGTGTTTTTATGATGAACATGATTCAATCCCAAGGATACAGCATGAACAGTGTATATGCTGGCTGCTCCTTCCCTTGACAGAGGCTTTATCTGGACACACAGGAGAAACAGCTCTCTGGTCTTGGTCAGTACTAGGAGCATTTTGGCTCCTCCTGGGCTACTGGCTTATTTTTATCTTATGGATCACATAACTTAGGATTTCCCCAACCCAAAAAGCAGATTCTCAAAATATTGAAATAGAAGTCTGGGAATCTGTATTTTTGACAGTCTCCTCCCCCTTCTTTCCTTTTACCCACACAAGCAATTGTGATGATAAACCACACTTGAGAAACACTAATGCAGCTCACTGAATTTGCCATCTTCCAGATGAGCAGTGTCCAATAGAAATGTAGTATGAACCACTATGAACAAAATGTAAATTTTCTAGGTATCACATTGAAAAAAAGAAAAAAAGAAACAGGTGAAAATCATTTAATACTAGATTTTATTTGGCCCAATATATCATTTCAATAAAATTTTAATTTCAACATTCATCAATGTAAAAAATACTGAGATATTTTATACTCTTTCTTTCATAATGAGTCTTGGAAATCTGATGGGTATTTTCCACTGACAATACATGTCAATTCACACTGGTTACATTTCAAACTCAATACCCACCAGGAGCTGGTAGCTACCACATTGGACAGCACAGGTCTGCAGACTGCCCAGAAGCTCAGGGTCAAATATGAAGCACAAATAATAGTAAAGTATGCAGAGCTTTATGGTCTGCCTTTTAGGGAATAACTTTACACAGACTTCATTTTTTTTTCTCCTAATTTTTTTCCTTTGGAATAAGACTGGACATATTAATAGCTGATAATAAAGTTATTGTACTTGCTTAAAGCTTTGCATGAATGATATTTTAATTCTCACAATATCTCTGCAATGTAGGTGTTATAATGCCCATTTTATAGAGGAAGAAACTGAATTTTATTTATTTATTTTGTCTTAATTTTTTTAAATATTACATTAAAAAAATATGAGGTCCCCATATACTCCCCACCCCCTTCATCCCACTTCTTCCCCCATAGCAACAATCTCCTCCATCATCATGAGACATTTATTGCATTTGGTGAATACATCTCTGAGCACTGCTCCTCCTCATGGTCAATGGTCCACATCATAGCCCACACTCTCCCACATTCCCCCCAATGGGCCATGGGAGGACATACAATGCCCGGAAACTGTCCCTGCAGCACCCAGGACAACTCCAAGTCCTGAATACACCAGCACATCTCATCTCTTCCTCCCACTCCCTACCCCCAGCAGCCACCACGGCCACTTTCTCCACACTAATGCCACATTTTCTTCTATTACTAATCACAATAGTTCATGAATAGAATATCAGCAAGTCCACTCTAATCCGTACTCTATTCCTCCATCCTGTGGACCTTGGAATGGTTGTGTCCACTCTATGTCTATATCAAGAGGGGGCTTAGATTCCACATGGATGCTGGATGCAATCCTCCTGCTTTCAGATGTAGGCACCCTTGGCTCCCTGGTGTGGTGGTTGACCTTCTTCAACTCCATGTTAGCTGAGTGGGATAAGTCCAATAAACCAGAGCATAGGAGCTGAAGTCTGTTGAGGCTCAGGGCCTGGCTATCACATGGTCAGTCCAGAGATTCAGGTGCTCTAGGTATACATTAAACCCCAGCACCAACTACAGTTCCGGTAAAAGTAACAGGAGAGGCTTGTGAACAAAGATCACATTTGAGTCCATCTCCATCACACAGAAACACAAACTCCAAAGTAGGGCCAACTGACATGGCACTGAACTCCATCTGCCATGACCATAGAACCTGTGGGTCTCTGTAGCCCTCAGAAGAACCA
Organism: Dasypus novemcinctus; assembly: GCF_030445035.2. Taxonomy (NCBI): domain Eukaryota; kingdom Metazoa; phylum Chordata; class Mammalia; order Cingulata; family Dasypodidae; genus Dasypus; species Dasypus novemcinctus. Next base: position 39,489,592 of record NC_080693.1, read on the forward strand.
ATACCTGGGGTTGTATCTACTTTATCTGTCTCTGGGACTCTGCTGAGGTGTGCATAAGGGCAACCCCTCTGATAACCTCCTGGCTCTTTTTGGAGACTCATAGCCATATAAACTCATTTGTTCTTTCCATTTACCCCTTTGATTCAGGTCAAAAAGCATTTTTAACTCCTAATATTATATGTAGATTAAGATATTCTGCTGGTCTGAGTTGACCCTTATATTCAAGGTCATTTTCTAGTTACATCATCAGCTGGTACTTGGTAGTAATCCCTCGGCACCAGGGAGGCTCATCCCTGGGAGTCATGTCGCATGCTGGGGGGAAGGCAATGCATTTACATGCTGAGTTTGGCTTCAAGACTGGCCACATTTGAGCAACACGGAGGCTCTCAGGAGGTAACTCTTAGGCACCCTGCAGCTCTAGGCCTTGTTCTTATTTCAGGTGCACAGGCTCACAAGCATAGTCATTAGTATCAAGGACTCAATGTTGGACCTTCATTCTTTTTTGGTCTTTGCCATTGCACTTGGGGGATTGTTGCTGTTCCTTTAGGGACTGTGATAGAGCTCCCCTGGCTAGGAACTCAGCACTCCCTCAGAGAAACTGAATTTTAGATAATTAAGAAATTTGTCCAAGTCACAGCTGAAACATGGCCAAGCTGGGATTCCAACTCAGGTGTGCCTGGTACGATAGCCCTGCCTCTAACCACTAACCCATCTATAGTTATGCCCATTTCCTTATCTTTACCAACTATCATTTAATAGCATTATTTTGATGTTGGTTCTAGTATCATGTGGGACTTAAATGTTACTGAGGTCCTCAGGATTCTCACTTATAAAATGAACCAGTCAAACAATTCACTGGTGAAGTGGTCCAATGGTCATTACATGCCCTTTCAAGTTACTGCTTTATGAGAAATTCCAAATTGCAGATGTTATGGGGAATGATGAATAAAACACCATCCAGGCCCTCAAGAACAAGGCAAGATATCAGAGTAGACAGAAGAGTCTACCATTAGAGAAAGTGACTTCAATCTAACACTGAGGGTCCCTTGACCTGGCATCTGCAGCTGCTGCTTTGGGTACTGTATTAGTCAGGCAAAGGAGTGCTGAAGCAATATACCAGAAATTTGTTGTCTTTTATAAAGGGTATTTATTTGGGGTAGAAACTTACACTCACAAGGCCCTAAAGAGCCTCAAGGTTAATTAAGAGGTACTTTCTCACACAAAGTCTGCTGTGTTGGTGCAAGATGACAGGCAGTGTCCATGAGGGTTCAGCCTTCCTTTTTTCTGTTGAGGCTCTGTGATTCCAGCTTCTTCTGATTTCAGCTGTAGGCTGGCATAAGGCTCGATTCTCTTCCTGGGGCTCATTTCTTTCCAGGCTCAGCTGCTCTATTCTTTTCACAAGGTCAGCTGTAGACTATCAGATTCATTTCCTTTCTACGGGTTTCAGGATCCTGTCTAATGAACTGTTTCTTTTCCTCTGTGTTCTTCTTCTTTGCGCATTTACTTCCATGTGAGCATCTTTTTTAATCCCAAGGGGGCTGGGACTTGACTCTGAGTTGCACTTTAATGACGTGGTTGGATCAGAGCACTAATTTTAACATAATTTAATCAGATGGCTCAGCTGAATCTAATTCAATCAAAGGGTTAGCACACCAGAGGAACCGACCACTTTACAAACATAATACATATTTTTTGGAATTCATAAATAATATCAAACTTCTACAGGTACCAATGTAGGTTTACTGATATTGCCTAAATGTTAGTAAATTCACTGCCAGACTGCTGAGGTACTATTCTTGTGCTCCACTTTAACAGTGTGGAAACTGAGACTCAGAAAGGTTAAATTGCAGGAGAAAATCACACAGCTGGAAGTAAGAGAAGCTGGGGTGGGACCTACACCTGTGAGTTCTGTCATCCCTGCACCATCACTGGCCCTGGTGACATAGACCAGGCAGAGCACCTGGAGGAGAAAAGCCTGTTGACTCCTATCAGGTTCAAGGGCCATGAATATTACTCAGAACTGCAAGATGAGGCTGGAGTTAGCCTGCCTGAGAACGGGCAGCGGACCAGAACACTGGTGAGTTCCAGGACCTCTTCACACCTGCTTGGAGTAAGCAGAGTAGAGGGTAGAGTGGCCTTTTAAACTCAATGTTCAAAGCAAGATCCCCAGACTTCTGAATGTCAAGAACTCATAAAATTATACTAATAAAACATTGGAGTTGGCATTGGGGACCAACTTTTTATTTTGCACTTAAAAAAATTCATCAGCTCTCTCACCGTCATTTCATACTGTGATGTAAACTGATTTGGCAAAGAGTTGCTAATTAGACATTTTTGGGAATTCAGCTTCTTGGAAGGAGAAGACTGATTTGTAGACACTCTTCTCATTGCGTGCCCGCTAATGGGTACTCCCAGGGTACTTGGGAAGGTTCCAGGTGAGTGTGAGCACCCAGCTGTGAGCACGGTGCAGCATGTGGACTATGCTCACAAAATGTAGATTCCCCATTTCCCTCATACCTGTCATCTCCCATTGCAGCAATTATTTCCAAAGTTGCCTCCATGAAAGATTAACTGCCCTCTGCAAGGCCCCAGAGGCCCAGGCCTATTATTTCCATCTCCAAGGACTTTGTCAAAGGGTCAAGTGCCCTCTGTGGCCACAGGCACTCCCTATGCCTCCTGCAGAAGGAGGGCCTCACACTGAGCTGGTATCCATAGCAGGGAATACTAGTGCCCTCTCCTGAGCGAAGCTGAGAGGACATGCAGATATAGTGACAAGGGAAACAGCAGTGGAGCAACATGTTCCAAAAGGATTCAGCCCACTTATCGGGCCCCAGGTAAAGGAGAAGAGAATAAACACACTTGAACCTCAACAAGGCATCATGCTCTGCAATAGGTGCCAAGGAATCAAAGATAAACTGAACAAAGTAATAACCCTCAAAATGTGCCCAACTCCCCAACTCGTGGGGGAATGGCCCAGTGAAACCGTGGGAAGGTGATGGTGTCACTGCTGTAACGGGGACCTGGGCCCAGGGTGGCTGTTCAAGAAGAGCACCATTCAGCACCTAGGACACCAGAGGCTCTCACTTGAGAGGTGATGTTAGCAATGACTGACAGTTGCTGATCCCTCACTGTAACCCAGCACCCTGCTTTACAAACATGGTTTTGCCTCCTTCTCCCAACAACCTATTATCCTTATTTTGAGATAGGGAAACTGAGGCTTTATTTGTGAGATTGAGGAGGGGGTTAGGGTCCTACACTAAGGATATGTTTTTTTTTCTTTTATAATGGTAGCATTTCAGCTGCCCTAGAGGATGGGAGATTGGGGCAAGGGAGAACACACTGTGAGGCTAATAAAGCTTAAGCTGCAGGACCCCTCACTTGTATGGACTCTCTCCAAGATCCTGGAGAGGCCCAAGCTATGTGGGTTGCATGAATTTTTTTTTTTTAATACAGTCAAAAAACTTATATTTAGAATTGGCCAGCTGGACTCAATTTAGATGATCCTAATGTGAGCCGTATGCTTTAATAACATTTGCAAAGAACAATTAGTTAAGAACAATTAGTTAGGACTGCTGTCTCCTTCCACCCTGACTTCTGCATAGTTCAGCAATTGCCAGTCATTCTGGGTGGGAATGGCTCCTGGGAATATTCCCACTGCTCGCATGCCAGCTTACTGGGCATGGCGGGGAGAATTATGGGGCCAGGGACGTAGGAACAGGAATGGGTCCTACAGAAGGACGTGGGACATGGAGGAGAAACAAGGTGTAGGATATATAGAGCGAGTCTGTGGGAAATTTTCCTGATCATGAGACATGCAAAGTTATACAACAAAGATTCAATTTTCATGCATGCCTAGTCAAAACATTAGTTTCCTGATTGAGAAATGGACTAGTCTATATGCTTTCACATTTGTACCCATTATGCACTGTACATTTTTTTTTCTTTTATTTGAGGGAATCTTGCAAAAAAGAATTTATCAGAATTCCTGAATTTTGTAAGGCCCACGTATGTAGCAGTCCTATAAACAATAGTTACATCTGTGTTTGATGCATTCTCTAAATAATCATTTTTTGATCATCCATGCTAGATAAGATTGGTTATATCTCTATTCGCTCTTTATAAAACTATATTGCAAAATTGTTGCCCTATGTAGCCATGGTGGCTGCTGGGTGTGGGGAACGGGAGGAAGAGATGAGATGTGGAGGCGTTTTCGGGACGTGGAGTTGTCCTGGATAGTGCTTCACGGACAATTACGGGACATTATAGATCCCCCCAGGGCCCAATGGATGGAACGTGAGAGAGTCTGGGCTATGATGTGGACCATTGACTATGGGGTGCAGTGATGCTCAGAGATGAACTTACCAGGTGCAATGGATGTGTCATGATGATGGGAGAGAGTGTTGCTGTGGGGGGAGTGGGGGGCGGGGGCGGTGGGGTTGAATGGGACCTCATATTTTTCATAATGTAATTAAAAAAAAAATTAAAAAAAAATTGTTGCCCTATGAAGAAGCAACCACAGAATATGCAGCCAAAAATGGTAGGAAAAAAAGGATTATGGGTGGGTCAAGCAGCTAATTAATAAAAATATTCTTATTTTTCTGGATCTTATATATGCAATTTTGTCAGCTATTTAAAAATTTGCAGTTTGTTGTGATTTTTTCCCCTTGTTCTCAGTTTTCTCTCCCATTTGTATGTAATTCTTTTTTTTTTAACGGGGATCCCAAAGGGAATATAGGGTTTGGACTCAAAAAACCTGCCCCTGGCCCTGTTGGGGGAAAGTGTTCCTCCTGGTGTGTGTCACCAATGGCGCAAGAAACCACTGATCCCTAGCCCCCTCCCCTCTCTCCTCTCTGGTGACAAAGCCAGCCCAATACCGACGATGAGAATTTACACATCTTCCTTAAGTCAAGCAGCTTTAGAAGGAAGTCTTCCCAACCCAGCCATTAGCAACAGGTTCTCCCCGACAGCGGGTGGAGCTGAGCGCCTTCCCTAAACACTCCCATTTTTACTAACTCTCCTGTTAATGGGCTCAGAAGTGCCATGTTCTCCCACAAAAAGTATTTTCGCCCAACACTTTCAGCCCAGCCTTTCCCTTGGCATTTGGATATTTGCTCCCTGAGCATGAGGCAGAGAAAACCAGAGCCTCCTTTTGGCCTTGGCAATAGTGCCGGGAGTCAGTTCAGCTAGCAGAGACATACTAAGGTCCCCCTTGCTCCAGACAATGGGTGAGATTACAGTATGGAGCCAAGTCTGTCATGACCCCGTGGCTGTAGTACGGTAGGGAAGAACCCTGCCTGATACTGCGATAGGAGAGCTGAGTTGAGAGAAGGGCCCTGGACCCAACCTGAACGGTCAAGGAAGGCTCCTGGGAACTTACCCCACGCTGGGTATTGAAAGACTGGTTGGGCAAGAGCTGGTGGGGAAGGGCAGTTTTTGTGTAGCATACATACTTACTTTTCCCAGTTATTCAAATGCTCATCTCCCCTTTTGAGAAGGGATTTTGCAGATGTGATTAATGTCCCTAATCAAATGACTTAAAGTTAATCAAAAGACCCTGGGTGGGTCTAAGCCCTTTAAAAGGGGACTTGGGACTTTCAGGAGATCAGAGACTCCAAACGACTACTGCATCTGCAGGTCTTTCCCGCTGGGTCTTCCCTTGTGACTGTCATCTGTGACATGCTTCAGCCTGTGTCCAGGGAATTCCAGGCAGCTCATGATCTTTGCTACCTGTCTCTTTGCCCTACAGACTTTGGATTTATTTAGTCAGCTCCCAAAATTGTGGAAAGCCAATTTTTTTGTAATAAATCCATAGGCTCTCTCTCTTTGCCAATAAATAGATTAGAGAGATAGCTAGAGAGCTAGGTAGATAAAAGCAATCAATCTCTCTAATCTCCTACTGATTCTGTTTCTCAGGGTGAACCCTGACTGATAAAGACGATGATGATGAGGATTTAACAATAATATTAGCAACTTATACTGGTTGAAGATTTATTATGTATTAGACCCGATGATGTAAACTTTTCAGGAATTATTCTCACTTACTCTGCTCAACAACTCAATTTGTAGGTGCTATTATTATCCTTTTTTAATAGGTGTGGAAACTGAGGCACAGAGAGCTGAACAACTTGTCCAGGGTCATATATCTAGTCAGCCCTGAGCCAAGGTTGTTGTATATCTCTGCTGGGCCCCTGCTAACTCCCACAGCATGCTGCGTGAACGGTGGCCCAGGATGTGCAGCAAAGGGAAACCCAAGCAGGTCCAAGCATTCAGATGCTTGAAGTGGGGAGTGATGAGCAGCAAGATGGGACAAGCCGTAAGGATTTAGGTAGGTGTCACAGCCCATCTGCTTTTTCCAGCCTGCTTCTCCCCTTGTGGATAGAGTAGATGGAAAGGATCCACATCTACAGAAGAGAGAACACGGGATATCAGAGGAGGAAGGTATTCTGAGATCTGCCAGTCTATCCCCTACTGGACAATGAGCAAACTAAGGCCCTGCAAAGGTGTGAAGTAGCCGGGGGTGAGCAGGCGGTCAGGCTGGTAATGTCCCATGGCACCGGTTTCTTTCGAAGCACTTAGAGGAACAGGGAGACTTTTCTATGGGCATCTGGCCCCATGTTAGGACCCAGGCAACCTCAAATGGGTCCCAACAAGGCCCTGTCCTCTAGAATACTCAGTAAGGCAGCCAAGGGCTAGCATGAGGCTTGGGAAGGAGACAGATTTGATGCACTAACCTTTGGCATTTCACAGGCAGGAAGTAGTGAGTCTCCAAACCTAGTAACAACACAGTTACAAGGCTGGGGAGAGGGCTTTGTGCTTTAGCTCATGGTATGTGCCTGGTTGTGCCAATGGTGAAGAGAGCATTATATATCAATGCAGATAATGGTGACATTCATGACAGTAATAGTAATAATTGTCCCTCATATCTTTAAAGTACTTTATAGTTGACATACTTAAAGGTTTAACAGGACTTTTCATCTTCTTCTTCTTTTTGAACACATATAAGCCACAAAACACTCTGTTATTCCTATTTTGCAAATGGGAAAATAGGGGTCATTAAGGAATTTGTCCTAGGTCAGATGTGGTGGCCTTCACATTCAGATTTCAGTTGACCTCATCTTCCACTGTTCCCTTCTCCAGCTGCCTCCTTCTTCTCTGGGTGAAGCTGAGACACCCCCCCCCCACCACCACCACCACCACTTCCCTTCACTCTCCTCTTCCATTTTGCCTTTTTCTTTTTTTTTTTTTTTTAAGATTTATTTACTTAATTCTTCCTCCCTCTACAACACCCCACCCCCACCCCAGTGTCTGCTCTCTGTGGCTCTCTGTGTCCATTCACGGTGTGTTCTTCTGTGTCTACTTGTATTCTCATTAGGCAGCTCCAGGAACCTATCCTGGGACCTTCCAGAGTGGGAGAGAGGCCCTCAATCTCTTGTGCCACCTCAGCTCTCTGGTCTGCTGCATCTCTTATTGTCTCTCCTCTGTGTCTTTTTTTGTTGTGTCATCTTGCTGGGCCAGCTCTCCGTGGGGGCTAGCACTTCTGCATGGGCCAGCACTCTGCATGGGCTAGCTCTCCATTCAGGCCAGCTCATCCTCACCAGGAGGCCCTGGGTATTGAACCCTGGACCTCCTATATGGCAGACGGGAGCCCAAGTGTTTGAGCCACATCCCCATTTTGCTTTGAGAACACCAAAACATGTAGTTATTTCCCCTTGGATGAGGGGTATTTGGAGAACCAACATACTTCCAGGCTGAGAGATGATGATGAGTTTGCACCAGTGGTGGTCAAAATGCAGAGATTAATTACACTCAACTCAAGAAGTGGGCTTTTATGGGTTGTCAGTGAGAAGAAAATATTTTGAAGTCAAAATTTGAAAAACTGTCACAACTGCTTTTTTGAATCCATAGATATCTTGGGTGCCTTGCAATACCTTATGTTTTTCATTTAAAGTAAAGGAAATACCTGTCTTTAAAAATTGTGGTGGCTTAGGAAGCTCTCATGCCACAGCTCTGGTTTAGAGCTCCATAGGTGTTGTGGGCCAGGTTGTAGGGCTATAACACACAGATGTAAAGCTGCTCTATTGAGAGTTTCTGATGACGTGGTACAAAGAGCATGAGCTTGAGGACTTGAGTCCTAGGTCCTCCTCTCCCCAGTTCTGTGATCTTTGGGAAATTCACCTCCATGCTCCTGTTTAGTTCAGCTATAAAATGAGATCTATACCAGCATTCTCTCCAAGCTGTTGTAGGAATAAATGAAATAATGTAATAATGTATATGAACCACCTAGAATAGGGCTCTAGCTATAGATTGTATGTTAGTCATATCCCAAACGTTTGAAATGTTAGCTGGATATTTGTTGAAAGATTCAATGCAAAGTGAGGGATGTCTTTAATTGAAATGTTAATGCTCTTACCCTAACATTGACCCTAACATCTCTCCAACCTGTTTTACACTTTTTGCTGGATACGAAATAATGATAGTGATTTATAGGTTTTCTAATTAAATAGTCATGCACAGACACCATTTGTTTATAGGAGTAATAATGACAAATACTTGCAAAGCACTTTTTGAAACTGTTCATAGGCATTATTTCACTTTAGTCTCACAATAATGCAGTGAATGCCTGAGACCACCACTGGTGCTGACGCTGCTTCTACTTCTGCTACCAGCTTGCATTTATTGGGTGTCTGCTGTGGGCCAGTCTCTGGGCTAAGTGCTGTGTGTGCTTCATTCCTGTTGAATCTCCAGGATGCAAGCTATTAACATCATTTTGTATTTGAGAAAGCCACGGCTAACAGTTAGAGAAAATATTGCCCAGAGGACATATAGCTTGTAAGTGGTGGAGCCTAGATTCAAACCTGGGCCAGCCTGATGCCAAAACTGCTCCCACAAAGCAAGTATTACCTCATTATACAGATGAAGAAACACACTAAGAGAAGTTATGTGACTTGCTCCAAATTACCCATCTTGTAAGGAACAGAATTTGGATTAAAACCCATGCATTCTTGCTACACATTCTAAGTTGCTCCTGCCACATGACTGTCTCCCAATCTGGTGATGGCAAAGAGAAGAGCTTTCTCAGGCTACCTTTACTGAATTCTTCTATCTTCCAAGCATGGTGCTAGGCAACAGATACACTTTACTGCTTAATCTTCCCAAAATACAACGATGCTCAAGGGAACCATCGCCAAAGTGCTAATGGTAGTTAAGCCCTCCGGGTAGTGAAATTTCAGATGATGATGATTTTCTTTCTCATAATTTTACATATGGTTTGATTTAAACAAAGAAACAAGTAAAGACAATTAAACTTAGAAACATAAAACTTCATAACCTCCCTTGGTTGTAGGTATCATTTATCCCTCTTTCTGACTGAGCAAACTAAGGCTAAGAGAGGAAAAGGCAGTCACAGTAAGGAAGCTTAGGACGGGCTGACTGGTGAATGGATGGGCATGTCGTCTAAGTGAACGTGTGTGTGTTGGGGTCAGGAAATAGCTCCTACATCTGTCCCTTTGTTTTATAAATTTTTTTTTATTATATCCTAAATGCAAACATTTGGGAAATACCAGTTTAGATATCTCAATGGAAAATTCATGGTGAAAAGTGACATGTCAGACAATATTGGGTGAGGCCTCAGACCATTAAATCCCAGCCTTGTCTGCAGAGACAAACAGGCCCTGTACCATGGTAGCAGACTGGTTGCATAGTATATTCTTTGAAACTCGGCTCCTTGTTACATTGCAGCACTTCACAGTCTGAAACAAAATGTCCAGAATAGGTAGCAGAGTTTGGTGGAAAAAACCTCTTCCTCTAACATGCTGTTTGAAATTTCTGGGGTCCTCATTCATAAGATAAGGAAATGAAAGAGCCACAAGTACACTGGGAGTCTATTCAATTCCCCAGACATTTATTAGGCATCTATTTTGTGTTCAGCCCTGCACCATGGGAATCAGGGAGCAGCTGGAGTTGGTAGGTGCTTGATTCCTTGATACTGCAATATATTTCTCTACATTACAAAGAAGCATGAAGATGCCCTGTAGCCAGTGCCAGAGCACCAGCCCCCTGTCTCTTTTTAGATCCCAGGCACTCATTCCTCCAACTGGAATATGCTGGTGGCTCACGAGGACACCCCTATCCTGGCGTTGTGTTAAGCTAAGGAAGTTGCTTCACCCAAAGTTTTTCTCCCTATGCAATGACTGGTTGATTGCAACCAACGGCCCACTCTTCCCTCTGTTAGGGCATCTTTGAAGAGTCATCTCAACTTTGAGTTCCTCATGGGAATGCTGAGGCTAGCTGCATTGCAGTTTAACCTCTCTCTCTGACTGATCCTACTTCCCTTGATCCTTCACATGCGTTATTCTGGAGAGCACACCCTCAAAACCTCCTGCATGCAAATCTCTGTCTCAGAGTCCGTTATCTGGAGGAACTTACAATCATTGACATGGAATCCTATGACCTTTGGAAGAGGGTGGTCTCCCCAGTGTCAGCCTTTCTCTGCTCCCATCTGTATCACCCATGGAACCCATACCCAATTTATGTGATTCTGAGCCTTTCAGGTTCCTGCAGAGTTCCTATGCCTAGCCTCCACTGCCTACACACTCCTTTAAATGTAAATAAGAACATTTATCCTGGGTCTTGGGCTCAACTGGTTCCATCCCCACTTCCTGGGATGAAGACATAGAAACAGCTTGAGTGGTCCCAGGGGAGTGGATTTGAGGTCCCTTCATTGATGCTGTTTGCCCTCCTAGGTGGCTCTCATGGAATGGCTAATGTTCAGCTTGGAAAGGGAAATTAAGAAGGTCTAAGTCCTTGCTCCCTTAGCCCCAAAGACCAACAGTTAGTACAAGCACTTCATTTTTATGAGAGCAAACTTTTGAGTCCTACTTATCCAGGTAACTGGAAGGAAGCCCAAATCTTCTCCTTGAAGTTAAAAAGATTGAGTTGAGCAAAATTCACGGGAGAATTTTAATAGAAGGAAGAGCAACAAGATGAAACTCCACAAGGGACTGCAAAAATCTCTGTGACTATTATAACTGAGAGTTAAGAATTAACAAATGATTATGATTGCTGGATCCTTATATAGATGTATTTTACTCTCCGGTATAAAATAGAATAGCCAAAAGTTAATACCTGAAATTACTGAAACTGGCTGGACCGCCTCACCCTTTGTTTATGGTCGTTTCAAACTAGGCTCACTCTTGTGTCTACCTGCTATTGTGATGATTATTCCAAACTGATCCTACCTTTGTTTATGGTTATTTCTATTGAAATGGTAACCATTCCACCTTTCCCTGTTCGAAATCCATAAAAACCCTAAACTCCTCAAACTCAGGGAGACACTTTTCAGCCCTTCGGTCGAATACACTCCTTGCTATGCACTAGCAAATAAAACTCTTTCTCATTTTGAAACCCTGGTGTCTCAGAATTGAAGTGCATGGGGCAAGAACCTGCTTTTGCTCGGTATCACTAAAAGGGCATTTATGTGCACGACTTCAGCATGTTCTATGCTCCCTGCGAAACATGGCATATACGTCAGAGCACTGCAGAGTGGAGATCGCACAATGCTGAGCACAGCTGATTCAAACCCCAAATCCAGTGCTTGCTAGTTGTAGGCCCTTGGACAAGTTACTTAACTTCGTGGAATTCTTGCTTCTTTATAAAATCACATGAATTCTTAACTTTCAGGAAATTTGGTTAGAATTAGAAATGATATTATATGCTTAACAGCTAGCTTGATTATTACTACTGCTAATATCTAGAAAATATTGATATTAGGAAGAATACGAACATTAGCTAACATGCATAATTCAGAGGCTAAAACTGAGCTAAATGCTGACTCAGTTAACTTCAAATATTATGTAAAAACAGACACACAAATCCTCACAAGATCAACCCAATGCTAAAAAAGAAAGCGGAATCATTAGAGATTTCTTTTAGCTGCTCTACTTCTCTCATAGGCTGTCACTTGACTAGAGCTGCAAGTATTGTGAGAGGGAAGATATGCTTCTGCTATCATGGAGAGAAAATGCTGGGCTGGAAGAGGAATTGGGACGTTGAAGCCCCAAGCTCCAGCCGTGGCTCAGTCATCTGGTAAGGGGTGTGATCTTGGGCAAATCATCTAGTCTCCCTGAACCTCAGGTTCCTCGTTCATTTATTCATTCACTCAACTGACATGCAGAATGACTCAAGTGTGGTGCCTTCCCTTTAGCAAGGACAATGCAATGAGCAATCCACTGGAAGCAAGCACAGCAGGGAGGCTGCAGCATTGTTGAGGGCACGCTATGGGTGTGCACAGCCGAGTGAGCACCAGGATGGCAGGACCATTTCTCTCTTGTTCAGCCCCAGCACCTGGCACTGTGTCCAGCATATCAAGGTGCTCAACAAATGAATGAACGAGAAATTCTGCAGGATAGGTCCAGGAAAGCTTTAGAGTGGAGGTCACACTTGAGCTGAATCTTAGGAAGAGTAGATAGGAATAGAGCTTCAGGCAGAAGTAAGAGCAAGTGCAAAGGTGCTGGGCCAAGAAAGCTTCTGACATGTTGGGGGAGCACCTGTGTGACAGGAGCACAAAGAGCACAGAGAAGGATGCTGTCCCTAGCAGGCCCTGGGAAAATGAAAGGAGATAGCAAAGCAAAATTGCTTGGGGAAATAGTTTAGGCGGTATTATTGTATCTTGCTACCTTGATGTGTATATGTTTATAGATTTATTTTATAATTGCTCTTGTCATTACTTTAGATTTATGTCTAATTTTCTTGGTCCACAATTGATCATTAGTAAATGAATATGCATGTTGATGTGAAGCTCAGCTCTGTGCATAGCATTATTGATGAATTCATTCATTCATTCAACAGATATTTTATTCTGATAAATGCTAATTACTGCTCAAAGAGTCTGACCAAGGTAATTTGCTGAGGCATGAGTTTGTGCTTCCCTGCTTCCAGTTGCCTGCAGACAGAAGGTTGCTTGGTAGACTGAGATTTGGGCGTGTTAGTTCTGCTCTGACTGAGAGCCTTTTCCTGGCCCAGAGGGACTCTGCTCAGGGCTTGCAACATGCATTTGACCACCTCACCCCAGAGCTCCCACTTCCTCCTTCACACCATCCACAGGGGTAGCTGCTCTCACCCACAGGCTGGTCTAAGCAGGGGTAGAGAGGCTTGGGAGAGAGAGAGAAATTGACAGAAGTGCAATGAAAAAAGAGAAGCAACACGGGAGAGAGGTGAAGGCTGAAGGTGGTAGCCAAGGCGAGGGAGGCAGGGCTCCAGGGAGCAGACAGGTGGCAGGGTGGGGAGAGAAGATGCAGGTGTCATCAGTAGAGGAAAGGAGAAAGCAAGGTGGGGCAAGGATAAGAGAGCAAAGGGGTCAAGGGATGAGGAAGTACAGGGGAAGAACTAGGTATTGGAACAAATATTGAAGAGGGTGAGAATGTTGAGGCAGCAGGAGGAGGGAGACAGGGGAAAACGTGGGGTAAGGTAACTGCAGAAAGATCCCTTAGAGGAAGTGTCTACGCAGGAATTCTGTCCCCAGGGAATATTGCAGAGTGGAAGGGAGGGGTATATCTGAGTCCTCCTGCCTTGCCAGGCCCACACCAATTCTCCGCAGTGAGGTGTCGCGTGTCAAAATATTCGGTGGCGAAGCACGAACTAGCAGAGATCAATTGGTGTTTAAGAAACCTTGATGTGAGAGTTGGGGTGGACCCACATCCTGGGGAGGACTAATGCCATCAAATAGAGAGAACTGTATCTCTCGTGAGAAAGGATGGCTCCCAGGGCATTAGAGCAGTTGAGAAAGTCAGGTCCTGAATACTGCTGCAAGTATCTCTGGACATGGCTTCTTTGGAAATGGAGATTGGCTGGCGTTGTGGGCCCCAAGGGGAGGGGAAAATGGATGTGGAATGGATGGAACCAAGGTAAATATGGGGGCAAGAGAGGAGTTCTGTGAGAGTGTACGAGGATGAATATAAAACATGTAATATTACACCAAAAACATATAGGGGATGACAGACTAATAATGTAAACCATAAGGTAAAACATAGGATAACTAAAAAATTTAGAAAACTGTACAATCTAAAGTATGGACCACATAGTAAGCACAGATGTCACCTTGTTTGAAAGCTATTGTCTCGGAATCTGTACATCAGTTTCAGGAAATATGATATGAATAAGCTAAAAGATTATCGCTGTGGAAGGGAAAAGGTTTTATGGTGGATCTGGGGAAGTACTGTATATTGTATATATGAATTACGGTGATCTAAGTCTCTTGTGAAGCTGACATTGTGTTGGGATTCACTTTACAGGAAGTTTTGGATCACAGAGTGGTTCAACAATGGCAGCGGAGGAATACTGATATAGGATGTTATTGACAGGATATATATGACTGACAGGGAGTTATACAGGGCATATGCCCAGGGTATATAGTAATGTCTAGATATACTCATAGTGGAAACAATTAAAAACAACAGCTGGGGGGGTACTGGGCCCCTGGCCAGGGGGTCACTATCGTGGACCCTGGGGGAGCAGCGGCAGTCCCCCAGGTGCAACGGCAAGAACCAGGAAGGAAGGAGGGCCCAACAGTGGGCTCCTGATACTAATGGCTATGCTTTTGAGCCTATACACCTGCAATAAGAACAAGGCCTAGAGTAGCACTGTGCCTGGGAGTTTCCTCCTGACAGCCTTCATGGTACTCAAATTTGGCCACTCTGACAGCCAAACTCAGCATGTAGATGCAGTGCATTCCCCCCAGCGTGGGACATGACACCCGGGGATGAGCCTCCCTGGCACCGAGGGATCACTACCACATACCAGCTGAAGATGCAACTAGAAAATGACCTTGAATTAAAGGTTCAATACGGATCAGCAGAATATCCCTGTCTACATATAATAACATGACTTCAAAATGCTGTTTGACCTAATGTAAGGGGGAAATGGAAAGGAGAAATGAGATTACAAGGCTATGAGTCTCTAAAAAAGAGTCTGGAGGTTGTCAGAAGGAATGCCCTTATGCACAACTGAGCAGAGTCTAAGAGACAGATAAAGTAGATACAACCCCAGGTATTGGTTCTTTTGAGGGATAAAGAGACCCACGGGTTCTATGGTCATGGCAGATGGGGTTCACTGCCATGGCAGATGGCCCTTCTTTGGAGCTGGTGTTTCTGCATGATGGAATTGGACTCAGAGGGGATCTCTTCTCACAAGACTTGCATGCTACTTTATTGGAATTGTAGTTGGTGCTGGGGTTTAAGATATATTTAGGGGATTTGAATCTCTGGACTGATAATAAGACACCCAGGCCCAGAACCTCAACAGACTTCAGCTCCTACACTTTGACTTACTGGACTTACCCCACTCAGCTAACATGGAGTTGAAGAAGGTCAACCACCACACCATGGAGCCTAGAGTGTCTACAACTGAAAGCAGGAGGAGTGCATCCAGTATCCATGTGGAATCTAAGCCCCCACTTGACATAGATGTGCAATGGACACAACCAATCCAATGTCCACAGAGAAAATGTGGAATGGGTGTGGGAAGGGTAGCCATGGTGGCTGCTGGGTTTGGGGAATGGGAGGAAGAGATGAGATGTGGAGGCGTTTTCGGGACGTGGAGTTGTCCTGGGTGGTACTTCACGGACAATTACGGGACATTGTAGATCCCCCCAGGGCCCACTGGATGGAACGTGGGAGAGTGTGGGCTATGATGTGGACCATTGACTACGGGGTGCAGTGATGTTCAGAGATGTACTTACCGGGTGCAATGGATGTGTCACGATGATGGGAGAGAGTGTTGCTGTGGGGGGAGTGGGGGGTGGGGGCAGTGGGGTTGATTGGGACCTCATATTTTTTTAATGTAATTTTTAAAAATAAATAAATAATTTTAATTAAAAAAAAAAAAAAAAGAAACCTTGATGGAGCACCCCAAGGCACAAATCAAAGCCATCAAGTGAATGAGGCTGTTCATTCAATTAGCACAAACCCAGCACCTGGCTCTGCTGCACAAGCAGCACTGGGCTGACATCCGGTTTGGGGGTCAGGTTGGGTTTGTTTGCCTATTCACTTGCCTGTGTGTTCTGTGGTACAGGAAATAATCTTTGGGAATGTGCTGTGGGCTCTGCTTAAAGGTCAGTGCATCCCTGGGTTTTCAACAATCATGAGGCATTTAACGTGAAATGAGCTCATCCCCCGGCTCAATTTAGGCAGCATTTCCATTATCTGATGCAAACAAATGATGGTTCTTCAGAAAGGGGACCAGGACAGCCCAGCCACCAGCTCTTTTTGGTATTTGCAGCCGCTGGGTGGAAGAGCCAGCTCTGGGCTTAGGGGACTGAACCTGGCACACCTGTGTGTCCTGGAGACGCCATGAAGCTGGATCCTGCGCAGACAGATAACTCCCTACCTGCAGTTGGCGCTGGGACTGGGGAGTGTGGGATGAGGCCCAGGAAGCTCTCTTTCTCTGGAGCTGCGTCCTTCCTTCCAGGCCTCATGCTTGGATTTCTCCTGTAGAGCCCAGTGGGGCTAAGAGGTCTGCCCTGAATCCCAACACATCTGACAAAGGCCTTGACCTCCACTTAACTCTTTCTGCTCTTTCTCCTTTGTAAGCTGGCTTGTTCCCTGTACCCCCAGCCTAGGTTAGAGCCCTTGTTTAAGTCAGAGACATAATCGTGTACTCCTGCCTCCCTCCCTCCCTTCCTTCCTTCCCATGGTTCACAATTATTTATTAAATGCCAACTTTTTGCTAGGTTAGTGTTGGGCTTCATTCTAGTTTTGGGAACATGTTAAAATATATAACATGAGGGATATCAGAGGGTGGCAAAAGTCAGGAAGGACTATAAAGGAAGGGAAGGTGGAAAGAAGGATCAGTATGTGTGCAAACAGAAATGCTGTGTGGTGGATACAGTGCTAGGGCCCCCAGTAGCACAGAGAAACAACTGCCCTGCCCCGTCCCTTGGGTCAGACCCCTTGCACGTGCCTGGATTTGAGTGTGCCATGCTGGCCATCTGCTTAGTTAGTTTCACAGGCTCCTGAATAATTCATTTTCTGTTTTATCCCTCTCCAAACTGTTGTCCCACTGCAGGGGTCCCAGCATGCCAGGAGGCAAGGTTTCTGGGAATAGGACATGTGAGATTAGGACTTAGAGTAAGAGCTTCCCGGGGAGCCTGGCACCTCTGATTTTGCATGATTCAAAAACAAGCCACATCTATCAGACTCAGGGTGGCCATGGCTGCCATGTGTGATTGTATAGGTTGTGTCATGACAACCCAAGAGGATGCTCTTTACATAGTGTGCAAGGTGAATGGTGCTCCCTAGGGTGGGGCAGTGAACAACCTGCACAGCCATCATGGCAGCCCAATCTGAGTCTGCATGAACAGTGGGAGGCCATGCTGTGACTGGGTTCAGCATAAAACAGGGCATCCAGCAAACAGCTTCTACCCTAGAATTGGTGCTTACCAGATATTCCCCAATGGTTGGTATCACTTCTCTACATCTGGAATGTCCTGGACTCTGGACCATATTGACAGAGACCTTTGAGACCTGCCTGCATCTTCTGACCTTCTTTGGTTGTCTGTGCTCTATTGCCCACTTGACTTGGGTTGACTACATGACCTCCTTGGCTGTATCCAGATCTTAGGCCTTGACCCATGCCTCCCTGGTTACAATTACTCCCTAGCCAGACCCTTCTAAGATGGACATTCTGTCAGCTTTGCTTTGCTGCTCCCCAAGTCCTGGAGAGGCTCACCTTAGAATGATCGTGCCCCTTTGTACTCTGGGAATTGCAGGGTATCAGATCTTGTCAGTGCAAGATCCACTGCACCTGCAAGAGGGGCAAAGCCAGGTTTGGACACAAGATCCATCTTTCTCCAGAATTTTTGTACTCTTCACTTTGCGTCACTGCCTGCTCAGTGTGTAAGGATTCCCAGCAACACTTTCACAAGAAACAGTCACAGATTTACTACAGAAGAGAGGGAGAATAACTTCTAAGTGCCTTATCCACTTCCGGGGCAGATGAATAGGAAAACCAATTTCTTTGATAATAAGAATCATCAAGGGGTAATTGTTAATCATATAAATTCCAGGCAACCACCCACACCCATAGTGTAAGAATTTCCAGGGGGAGGATCCTGGGAAACTGGTGTTTAAAATGGACTCCAGTTGCTCCTTTTCATCAAGAAAATTTAGGAAACCTCAGGGAGAATATAATAACAATAGCTAGATTATTGAACATTTACCTCATACCAAGAACTCTTCCAAGTGCTTTCCATATAGAAACTTTTTTATCCTCCTAACAATTCTTAAGGTAGGAATTACTATTGTTCCTACTGTGCAGAGAGGTTAGGAAACTTCCTCAAGGTCATACAGCTAGCTCAGTCGGGCTACAAACTGGCCTCCTAACTGCCATGCCATGCCACCTCTCAGAGAAAACAATCTATTCCTTCAACTTCACGCACAGGAAGAATGAGCAATCACCAACTGGTGAGATTGAAAACCCTCTGGGAAAAGAACATTATCAATATACTAACAGTGGCTTAGAGCTGCACTTCATCAGAACTTTGATGTCCACCAAACTGGGCCCAAAGGACCACACTCGAAGCTATGGTCATTCATTTCCACCACTGGTGGAGGAGGAGTTTACTAAGAGATTTCTTGGGTGAAAGGGGAGAGGGAAAAAGAGGGAGAGGTAGCCATCAGGAGGGGAGGCTGCCAGACGGCCCTAGACCACCTGCTCTTGCTCTGGCCACAATGCTACCCGCACACCTCGGCTCTCTATACCTCAAGCTCCTAAATACCCTGCTCGACAGACTGATCTAATGCACCTGTCCTTCCTCCTAATCCTCATGGCATTTTGTTATTGTAACTTTTTATGACATTTATTTTTCATCATTTGTTTCCATTATATATGCACATATTTATATATACGTTTAGTTCCTTCTTCTCAAACTTTATTTTTTTTATTAAACTGTCCTTTTTTTAAAAAAAAAAAGATACATAGATCGAAAAAATGTTACATTAAAAAATAGAAGAGGTTCCCACATTCCCCACACCCCACCCCCCCACTTCTCCCATATCAACAACCTTTTTCATCATTGTGGCACATTCATTGCATTTGATGAATACATTTTGGAGCACTGCTGCATTGCATGGATTATAGTTTACATTGTAGTTTACACTCTACCCCAGTCCATTCAGTGTGTTATGGCAAGATAAATAATGATCAGCATCTGTCCCTGTAATATCATTTAGGACAACTCCAAGTCCCGAAAATGACCCCACATCTCATCTCTTCTTCCCTCTCCCTACCCTCAGCAACTACCGTGGCCACTTTCTCTAGATCAATGCTACAGTTTCTTCCATTACTAGTCACAATAGTTCTATACTAGAATACCAGTAAGTTCACTCTAATTCGTATTTTATTCCTCCATCCTGTGGACCCTGGGTTGGTGATGTTCACTCCACCTCTATATCGAGAGTGGGTTTAGATCCCACATGGTTGATGGATGCTATTCTTCTGTTTGGAGTTGTAGGTACTCTTGTTTGCCTGTTGTGGGTGTCTGACCATCTTCACCTTCTGGTTAGCTGACCTGTGTAAATCCAACAAACCAGAGAGTAGGAGTTGCAACTCTGCTGAGTCTCAGGGCCAAGCTGGCACATTGCCAGCCCAGAGTTGAAGTCTCCTGGGTATACACCAACCCCAGTGCCAACCACAGGTTCAGTAAAAGTGACAGAAGAGGCATGTGTAGAAAATTCACATCTGAGTCCAACTCCATCATACTCAGGAATACAGATTCCAAAGTAGGGCCCACTGACAAGGTACTGAACTACAGAGCCAACTGCCATGATCGTAGAAACTGTGTGTCTCTGTAGCCTTCAGGAGCACCAGTATCTGGGATTGTATTTACTTCGGCTGTCTCTGGGATCCTGCTGAGGTATGTGTAAGCACAACCTCTCTGATGACCTCTGTCACATTCCCCAATGGAACAGCAACAATCCTGCAAGTGCAAGGGCAAAGACTAGTGAAGAAGGATGCTCCAGTGATGAGCCCTTGATACTGATGATTATGCTTATGATCCTGTGTGCCTGAAGTTTGAACTAGGCCTAGAGCTGCAGAGTGCCTAAGAGTTACCTCCTGAGAGCCTCCATGTTGTTCAAATGTGGCCACTCTCTAAGCCAAACTCAGCCTGTAAATGCATTACCTTCCCCCCAGCATGGGACATGACTCCCGAGGATGAGCCTCCCTGGCACCAAGGGATTACTACCAATCACTGACTGGTGATGCAACTAGAAAAAGACCTTGAATAAAAGGGGGAAATGATAAAGACAAATGAGTTTATATGGCTAAGAATCTTCAAAAAAGAGTCAGGAGGTACTCAGAGACCTTAAACTTGTTAGGATTGAAACAAGTTCATGCTTATCTTTATCTACCCTGACCCCCTTCTCCCAGCCCAGCCCACCCCCACCCCAGTGCTCAGAACATGCTTTGTTCCCTGTAGGTG
Source organism: Dasypus novemcinctus (assembly GCF_030445035.2). NCBI lineage: Eukaryota > Metazoa > Chordata > Mammalia > Cingulata > Dasypodidae > Dasypus > Dasypus novemcinctus. Next base: position 39,510,065 of record NC_080693.1, read on the forward strand.
TTTGGTAAACATTTCCCAAATAAATGTACAGACAGGTGGGTGGGAGACCCCTAAGATAAATTCAGACTTCACAGGCCTGAGTAGGCTGCTTAAGGGCAGTGCTTCTCAACTTTAATGTGCACAGGAAGGGCCTGGAATCTTATTAATATGCAGATCCTGGTTCAGTAGGACTGAGGTGGGCTGGAGCAGCTGCATTTCTACCAAGCTCCCAGGACCACACTTTGAGCAGAAAGACTTTAGATTACTTCTTCTCTGTTGTTTCATGCACTGCCTCCTGCTGATTCAGGCACTGGCTTTATTTCTCCAGAGGTGCTCTCTTTGTGACTGAACTGAGCCAGGCTACCTAAGTCAACATTCTTATAGGAACCTTGTACTAATTTTAAAACCTACTAAATGTAGTTAGATAAAATTCAGTCCAATTCATTGCAACATGGTCTCAATTTGCCCCTCAGATATTTATTCTTCCACCAACATACCCAATGTGTGAAATAATTAAAGAAAATATTTCCTTTTTCTTTTTTTTTTTTTTTTTTTTGCATGTGCTCTGCCTTTTTGATTGACTTTGCCTCTCCTCCCCAAGCTGAGTGGCTGCCTTCCTGCCTACTGTGATAGATTTGGGAATCCTGGACTCCTTCTGTTTCTGTTACTCCTTTAATGACTTCCCAAAGCTGATGCCATCACTGTGTGAATCAGGAAACTTCTAACTTGATTAATTGAGTGCCCAAGTTTATTAAAACATGTAGAGACTGGGGTGATACAAGAGTAACAGAATGGCACCTGTGCCCATTGCGCATTGCCTCAAATGCTGAGAGCCAGGTTGTACTGTCATTTATGCTCTCTGCCAGCTTACCTCCTTTTTCCACCTTTTCAAGCCAAAGACAGAATCTGCAGGGTATCTGTCCTGTGCCAAATGGCTACTGCACCAAAAGTTTGCATCTTTTATACTCCTTCCTAAGCCTTTTCCATGGAGGGAAAATGGTGGACCACTATATGAATAAAACACATTGGCCTTCAGGGGGGTTGGATGTTTCCATCCTCACTAAAGATGAGATTGAGTTTTTTTGCTCACCATGGGCTATCAAGTCTGAGCTTTCTAGCCAAACACATTGCACAAAGGGTTTTAGACAGACTGTAAAAAAACAAATGCATATGTAATGAGAATATATGATTACATGAAAAATCAAGGTAACTGAAGTGCATGCTTGATGGGAAATTTAGTTAAAGGAAAAAGTTAAAACATAAGCATAAAACTACAACTTCCTATATATGATTATTAAAAGGAAATTTTTAAAAAATTGTCTCTGAGATTCCTGATGGCCAAAGCATAAATTATAATAGAATTGGTTGCATGATCAGCATCGGCAAATGAATAACCAACACTTTTCTTGGTGCTTAGAACTGAAAGCAATTTCTCCTGTGAGCATTTATGTTGGTGTAGGATGGCAAACAGCATCCTTCACAACATCTCCATAAGATTTGTCATAATGGAATTCACAAGACACTTTCTTCAAAGCAAGTCAAGGGCAAAATGTTGATGGGCAGCTCAGATAAAGCAAAATCTCTCTCTGGGTGAAAAGCAGAGAAGGAAATACTAGAATTTCTAAGATGCCATGTATAGTCTGACAAAATATTAAATATCACATTATAATTTTATACATATTGAATTAAAAGAGCCTACTGTCTTCCCAAAACAAATTAAATAAAATGGAACCCAATAAAATTGGTGTTGGTAGTCAAGTATGATTGAACAGCCTTTTTGCATTTTGTTTTGATTTGGTCAAGAAGGCTCCTAGAGCATAGGGTGAAATGCATAGGCTCCAACCAGGGAGTCAGGTAACCACAGAGTCAAATCCCAGCTCGATCATCTGTTATCTGAGGAGCCATCTTTAAAGCTCAGTCCACTTCAGTAAAATGGGAGGAAAACAGTACGTACCTCTAAAAGGTGATGTCAGGATTAAAGCAGATGATACATCAGAGATGCTTGGCAGAGTGGCTGGATATGGAATCATTAAATAAACATGAGCTCTTCTGTGGCTCTTTTCTAGAACTTCATTGTTCAATACACTTGCCATTGGGACTACATGGCTATTAAATTTAAGTTTAAACTTATTAAAATAAGTAAAATCTGGAATTTAGTTCCTCACTTGCAAGTGCTTATCAGCGACACACATGGCTAGTGGCTACTGCATCGGACAGCACAGATATACAGCATTTTCATCACGGTAGAAGGACTGTGGCATAGCACTGATCTAGAGGACTGGATGGACCACATAGCCGATGAACTATCCTCCAAAGTATTATTGCTCTCAGGCTGATCTTTGATAAAAGTTGGACAATTTATAGTTCTTTGTAAAGGCTTGGAGGACAGTTATTTTGACTAGCTAAAGAAATCAGATTTATATCTATATCTATCTACATCTATATATCTATCTGCATTTATATATAGATACATAGATGTAGATATAGATATAGATTTTTTTTTTCAGTACTAGGGCCAGGGATTGGACCTGGGATCCCATATGTGGGAAGCCAGCACTTAAACCACTGAGCCACATTGGCTCCCCTGAATTATTTTTTCTTTTTCTTTTTGCTTGTTTTGTTTGTTTGTTTTTGTTGTTGTTTTTAGGAAGCACCAGGAACCAAACCCAGGATCTCCCACGTAGGAAGCAGGCGCTCAATCATCTGAGCTATATCTGCTCTCTATATACTTTTAAAACAAAGCAAAAAAGATCATGAAGTCTGAGAACACTGAAGGGACTACTTCCCAAGGCACTCATCGCCCCCTGCCCCTATGAAGCTAGGCCAGGGGTCCACATCTAGGCACAGTGAGAATCTCCCTCTGGAAATGGGCCTGAGCCTGCTCCATCATCAGGAACATATACCTTTCAACTCCCCAGTTTTCCCTAAATTGTTGTCCCATCTTCACTCTTTCCCTGCTTTGAAATAGTAACTGCTTCAGTCAGGAGAGTCCTCTAGAAATAGAGGAAGAATAAGAATACTTAAATGAAAGCCTCGCTCTTGCCTGCCACTAGCACAGAGGCCAGGGAGACTCAGGACTCTTCTGGGCTCCCTGCTCCTGGCAACCCCCTTCTTCTCTTGTGCTCTTCTGTCTCCGCTGGAAGTGAAGGGCAAGCAGTTCCTTAATGAGTCTCCAGCCCTTTGAAACAACTCTAGCAAGGAACTGGAGGCACATTAGCAGCTTCATGCCTCATGCTTCTTGCTTGACCTTGTTCTTAAGTTGCATGATGAAAGTGAAAGAAATTTCGAATGTAAGCAGCACCTTTGCCTAACTGGTAAACCTCTCCTACGCATCCACCTAAGTCGATCTGCGGTTCTCAGTAATGAGGAAATGCTGAAGGAAAGGAGACACATTTGAAGGTCTAGAGTCCTTCACATTGCTAAGTGTGGAACTCTGGAAGAGTGGGTTGGTAATTACATGTGGGAATTTCAAAGCACTCACACCTCTGACCGCTATTTTCAAGTGAAAATATAAGGGGTAAAGAGAGGAAACTTGTGTAGTTAGAAATTAAACATAAACACAGCTCCAACTTAATAGCATAGCAAAAGCCAAGTAGTTTCTCTCTGTGTATGTGTGTGGGGGTGAGGGGAGGGGTTTGCCTAAATTTGTATTTCCATGACTTAGATTTTCCTAAATGGGAGTATACTTGCAATATAATGGATAATAAGAAAATCACGAGTCTGCACCCCATGACATGCTGGTTCACTATATTTGTTGGGAGGATATCTAATGTTTACTCCTGGAAGATTAAGTACTTGAAATAAGGAAACAAAAGCCCTGGCCATGGCTGAAACTTTTTTTTTTTTTTTTAAGGCTGTGACTTTATATTTATCACAAGAACAGAAATCTGTTTCTACTGACAGAAAATTCATTTCACCCACAAAACCCATATTTCCCTTGCCTGCTTTCCATTCAAACAAGTCCCACAAGATAAATGTGTTCTCCAATTCTCCAGCAGTAAGGAAGATAAAGACTTGGAAAACTCCACAAGTACATTCTCCTAATTATCCTAACTGGCATTTTTTTATTTGGCAAACCATCTATTCAGATTAAACTCCAGCCCAGGAGCCTTTTATTTGAAGATTGCCAGTGTGGGGTGGAAAGGTAGCTCAATTGTGTGATTTCCACAGCTTTAATAGCCCAAAGAGAAGCACTGAAAGAGATCCCAGTATTTGTGTGCAAGTGATTTTTGTTAGGAAAGATCTAAAAATACTCACATCAGCTTCCCTCCCTGTCCTCTCTCCTTGAAGTCAGCCCAAGACCTCTCCCTAACCATAACGATGTGTCAGAAGTTGCCTGTGATTGCCCCCATGTCCCAGTTTCCCTTAAGATCTAAATAAACAAATGAGTCCAGCAAATGTGTCAGGAGCTCCAGCTCTGCTTAGCATTAAGAATATATTTACCCATTTAATAACTGTTATTTATCCAGACATTTAATTGCACCATTGTAAACACAGGGAAACCCTTGGGGGACCGTGGCTTAGTTGCTGAGATAAGACAGATATTTAAAACTCTGCTCCTTGCAGCCCAGCCCCCTCCAAGAATGAGTCTCTCGGTCTAGGATTGGGGTAAGATGTTTTCTGTATGGCTGGACCCACCAAGAAATCTGTGCCTCACCTGGCATGATGCTTTGGGCATAGTGAATATTTAAAATACCGATGAAGGAATGAGTGACTGGGTGCTGGAAGGGGAACCAGGGGAGAAAGAAACACCCTCAGGTTAGGGGATATGGAAATCAAGATGAGATCTCCATGGATAAAAGTCTTCACCAATCACCAAAGCTCTGCTGGTACTGGGTGACAGGTGGAGGCCAAGCTTTCAAAGACTGCCCATCAGTCTACAGTCATAATAACTCTGTACCTTTAAGGTAGGGGAGCTCTGGGCAACATGGAAACATTCTTGGATCTCCTGACTCCATCCTCATCTTTGTTCCTTGTCTATTGATCTGTTCCTTTTCAATCAATCTCCTGGATTTGGAGACTTTTGTTTTTAGCCTTTGGACCCGACAACTGATGAAACAACATTCTAAGTAATCTCTAAATCCTGGGACTCAACCTTGACTTGATTCACCTGGTCCAAGCCAGTCTGGAGCTCTTACAACTCCCTCCTCATGTCTAGCTTTGGTCCCAGGCACCCCATCCAAAGCATTTGATCCAGAAGCTCAGGAATTCTCTATATGCTATACCCCTCAGCCTTACTTCAATTATTCTTGCTCTGGTCTGAGGCCTCTGAATTCTGTCAAGGAACTTATTACTTATTGAATTCTTTCTCTTTGGCTAACTTCTTCAGATTGATATCCCAGTTGGTCTGTGTTTCTGATACTAGTTTTGCCCTAGGAAACGCTGACTCAAAATCCTTGCCTGGGCAAATGTCTCTGAAGAAAGCCTGCTTCTCTGAGAAGGGAGTTGGGTGTTGGGTTTCATGAATCTCCCTTTATAGATTACCAGGGCAGCCTGATTTTCTCAGCAAAGGTTTCTACTTGTCACTCTGACACTGGCTGATCTCCAAAAGTCTCACTGTTTCTTCATAGGGAAGTCACAAGAATCACAGGAATGGGGACAGGTCTTAGAATGCAATGATCATCAAGAGAATGGATGGACAGATGGACTGAACAACTGGAATTCCTCCGGCAAGTCTTCCAGCTCTTTTACAATAAGTAAAGGACAAGCAATAGAGCATCTATAATAGGTCAACACCACATGGGAACCACTTAGCATCACTGAATTATGGAATATTAAGTATTCTGTGCAAATGCATTGGGAAATGCAGTACCCTACTCTTCCCCTTCAGAAAGTCATAATGGATATCAGCATGTAAAAATTCTCTTAAAGCTTAGAGTAAAGAAACAGCTTGTTCACCAAGTATTTTCCACACTTATCTGACCACCCAATCCTTTGTACAACATTATATCTACTAACATCCCTTAGGGCTAGTGTATTAGTCAGCCAATCTGGTACTGATGCAAAGTACCAGAACTCTGTTGACTTTTGTAAAGGGTATTTATTTGGGTTTAAAAGCTTACAGTCACAAGGCCCTAAAAAGTCCACTTTAAGGAACCATAAGAGGTACTTTCTTACCCGAACTGATTTGCCACATTTTGAGGCAAGACTGCAGGTGTCATCTGTGAGGGCTCAGTCTTCCTTCTCTCTCTTAAGGCTCTGTGGTCCCAGCTCCTTCCTATCTCAGCTGTAGGCTGGCAAAAGGCTTGTCTTTCTCCCTGTGACACATTTCTTTTTGGGCTCTGCTGCTCTGCTCTCTTCACAAGGTCAGCTGTAGATTATCAGGCCCATCTCTCTTCCTGGATCCTCTGCCATGTCTGATGAGCACTCTTTCTCTGTGTTCTTCTTCTCTGTGTATCTACTTCTGAGTGAGGAGGGTCTGTTTTATCAGCCCACCAAGGGAGCTGGGACTCAACGCTGAGTTGTACTCTAACGACATGGTTGAATCAAAGCCCTAATCCTAACATAATTTAATCATGCATCTCAGCTGAATCTAATACAATCAAAGGGTTATCACAACAAAAGGAATAGACCCGTTTACAAACATAATCTCTGCTTTTGGGATTCATAAATAATCTCAAACTGCCATAGCTGGTATTACACAGAAAACACTTTGGAAAAATGTTGATCTGGCCTAAATTCCCTGCTCCATCTATTGCGCGCATGCACACACACACATATACACACACATGCACGCAGCTGTCAAGAGAACCACCACAGAGCCCTCCTCCGTGGTCCAGTCCTGCTACTTCACAGAGCTCCAGTCCTGCAGGTATGTCCCTGCACTCCCACTTGCAACCCCACGAGGCTCACCTGCAGGGACACCTAACCCCACTGAGACACAGGGAAACACTCACTTTCATAGGCACAAGAATTGATCATGCGAAACAGGGATTGGCAAACTTTCTCTGTAAAGGGCCAGATTGTAAATATTTCAGCTCTGTAGGCCAGACGGTCTCTGTTGTAACTATTCAGCTCTGTCATCGCAGTGTGAAAGCAGACATAGGATGCAAACAAATGAGGTGGCTGGTTTCCAGAAAAGATTTTACTGAAGTTTTAAAGATACTAAAATTTGGATTTTATATAATTTTCACATGTTACAAGGTATTCTTTTTCTTTAGATTTGTTTTTAACCATTTAAAAATGCAAAAATATGCTTAGCTTATGAGCCACACAAAAATAGGCAGCAGACTGAAATTTAGTCATGGGTCACAGTTTGCCAACCCCTGCTCTACACCATCAGTATTCCTGAAAACTGCATGAGTTTTTGGCCATAGATCCTAAGGTCACATGGTAAGGACCCTGCTTCTTAAGGCGTATCTCAAGGAGGTCTTTAGCAATGCAAATCTCTTAATTTCTGAGTCTGGAGTCAAGCACCGGCCTTCTGAATAAGTGCGGCTTTTCTCGGCCTCTTAAGGGCACCGCCCCACTTGAAGGCTGGCTCTCTGGTCTCCCAGGGTCCCAGATGGGGGTTTCTGCCCACGCTAAGCCCCCTGGCTCTCTAGCTGTCAGGGATTTGGCATCTGAGCTGGTTCCGGCTGGAAGCTTTCTGCCCATAGTTCTGTGCAAGAACTTCTGGGTTGTAACAACAGCAACAGCATCTGCAGAACACCCAAGACGCCTGTCCATGTTTGCCTGCTGTCAGTGCCATGATAAATATTGCATCCCAGATCTGAGAACCGATTTAGTGCACTGACAACGCAGCCCTCTCCACCGGAAAGACAAAGCAGGTCGCCCTGCCCACGCATCTGCTTTGCCATCCGCTCCGAGGCAGAAGGCAACCACAGTCAGCCAAGGCAACCACAGACGTACACTCCAGGAAAATGTGGGAACGCGCAAACAGCCAGTCATCTTCCCTACAGGATGCCAGGCACCCAGCTGGACGGGGACTTTTCAGTGGGGGAACTAAGCTTGCGGTGGTTTAGGGGGGAGTGTTGGGTGCACGCATTTGGTGTGCTTTGTAAGGAAGGTTCTCTGTGCGGAACAGGTGGGAGGGTTGAGACGTGGATTCTTTATAGTTCTAGGTAGTGGCTTACAGTCATTAAGTCTTTCATTCATCATTTATTCAGACACTCAATGAATATTTGTTGGGCACCCGTTTCACAGCAGGCACCATGCAAAGCACTGCTGCTGCAGAGGTGAGCCAGCAGCACAGTTGCCACAGCCCAGCAGGAGAGACAAGGATGCCACCAATCAATTGCAGTCCAAGCCGCTTGTAGAAGCTGCTAGTGAGGACAGAGGAGAGGAGGGTTCCATCCCCCTCCCCCACTCTCTCTGCTTCTCCTTCCTTACCCCTCCCTCTCTCATGGTCTCTCCCTTTTTCCTAGACTACAGAACAGGTTTCTAACTCATTTCCCATTTCTGCTCTTGGACTCCTCTCACCTTCCTTGCACATATCTATTCACTGAAACAACTGTACATATGTTTTGAAACTACGAATCTAATCATGTCCCTCCCTTGCTCAAATCTCTTCTGTGGATGGGCTTATATTTAGAACAAAATCTAAATCCCTTCCAGGGCCCTGCAGGATCTGTTTCCTCCCCTACTCCATCCCCACCTCAACTGTTCCCCTCTACTCTTTGTTTATTATGCTTTTTTCTAGGTCCTTTACATATACTCTTCTCCCCATGAAAGTAAGGGGTCCAGAACCAGATTCTTGTTTCTGAATACTGGCTCTATTACCTCTTAGCTCAGTGATTTGGGGCAAGTTAGTCTACCTTTGGTGCCTTGGTTTCTCATCTGTAAAATGGGTGTAATAATGGTGTATACCCCATAGAGTTTCTGAGAATTTTTAATGAGCTACTACATATAAAGGATTGGAAAGTGCCTGGCATGGAGGAAGAGCTCAATAGCATCAGGGGATGATTCTTGATTCATTCTACTGTAGACTGTCCTTCAAAGGGAAGAGCATTAAAGAGAAGGGATCCAGAGAGAGTGCTTGCTCCCCCATGGGCTCTTTCCCTGCCTCCCTAGCCCTCTGGTGTCCCATCCAGAACTCCAGGCTGGTTTCAGATTCTGAATCAGTCTTTATTTTAAATTTATATATATATATATATATAAACATTCATTCATTCTTTTTTTTCCCTGAGCCTGTCTTGCCTGACACCTCATTCACCCTCCCCTACCCTGTCCAGTGGAGCAAAGAACTAAGTTATCCCCCACCACAGGATCCAGTAGCTGGTTTATGGCTGCCAAGTTCCTGAGTTTCTCCCTGATTATTCTTTGCTCACAGTCAGACTTGGGATTGGGAACTCTCAGAGGGACCAGACTTGATTTTGTGTGTTGTCCATCCCCTTCCTGCACAAATGCAGACAGCACTAATCAACCACAGCATGCAATGATTGCCAGACCTGAACTAAATCTCACAATGTTTCTCCATAAAGCAAGGAATGATCTCACATCTGCTTAGGAACTGAACCCCTTTCTACTCCCACTCCAAAGGGGGTCCTAAGAAGGAAATTTTTCTTTCTCAAGCCGAGACATTAATCTGCTTTTTCATTCTCGCAGGGAAACTAAATTTATGCATTTGAAAAAAATTCACTTATACAATCTGGGCTGTGAGATATTTTTTAAGCTCATTCATGGTTCATTAGGACATAGTTTATGGGGTAAAGGGTTGAGAAAGTTCCTGGCAGCAGGCCACAAAGAGCCTTGAATGTTTCTAGCAGAGGAATTTTTTGACATTTCAAGGAATTCGGAGGAGGCTGTTGTGGGGTTGGGCAAGCTCATATTGCAATCTCTTAGAGAGCTGTTTAAAATCCTAATGCCCAGGCCGTACCCAGTACTAATTATTTCAGAATAACTGGGTGTGGGAGCCAGGCATCAGGCCTTTTAAAGATCCTCTGTTGATTCCAATAAGCAGACAAGTTTGGGAACGATTGATCTGCAGATAATATTGCTCTGTCCATCTCCCTTCTCTTAAAAAATGTCTTCAGATCTCATTTGATTTTCATAAGAGCTACATGAGATCATTTGAGCAGGTGTAACCCATTCGTGGGACAGATGAGGGCATTCAGCCTTAGAGAAGTGAAGAGGTTTGTCTAAGTTTAAACTGTATGAGAATTAGGGGTCAAGTCACAGGATTTTTTCTTTCAGGGCAGAGGTTGCTGCTATACTCGTATGTAACAGAAGTGGAGAAAGATGCCTGGTCTTATGCAGAAAGATTATATGGGTATGCACTGAAGGATTAATGTCTGACCCCCTTAAACAGTCTCACCTTGGAAGGACAATTTTCAAAGCAAACTACACACACACACATCAGTACTGCAACTGAAGGCACAAAATGGAAAACCAAAATCAACAGCTCTCCTGTCCCAACCTGAGAGAACATTCCAGTTCCTTGCGAGGAACAAGACGTATAAATTGCACAGCCCTTTAGGAAAGGGAAGAGATTCATGCGGCACCTTTTTTCCAGACCAAGCCACAAGGTCCAGTAGCTCAAGTAATGAGATTATTCCAACCTAGAGGCCAATTGGAAAAGCAATTACAGACCATTAAAGTCCCATTGCCAGGCTCTTCCGCCCCACCTGCCTCAGCCATTCTTTCCTGCCATCTATCAACCCCAGCCTTCCTCTTCAGTTCTCATGTGAAGCCAGTAGGAAGAAGTGGGTGTGTGTGGGGGGGGGGGGATCCAGGCAGATTGGAAATGTTCCTGAGAGAAAGTCAGATAGGAGTTCACTCCTTGCCCAGTGATCCTTCAGAACAAATAAATACCTAGAGAGGGGAGGGCATTCACTTGCACCAGGCACTGTGCAAAATAGTTTTATCTCATTTAATTTCCCCTAGCTAATTTTTTTTTAAGATTTTATTTTATTATTCCCGCCCCTCCCTTGCTGTTTCCTTACTGTCTGCTCTCTGTGTCCATTTGCTGTGCATTCTTCTGTGTCTGCTTATCTCTTTTTGTTGCATCATCTTGCTGCACCAGCTCTCCGTGGGTGTGGGCTGTCAGTTTTCCGAGGGTGTGGGCCAACTTGCCTTCACAAGGAGGTCCTGGCAAGCGAACCCAGGGCCTCCTATATGGTAAATGGGAGCCCAATCGGTTGAGCCACATTTGTTTCCCTCCATTAGCTAATTTTCAGTTCCTGTGAGTCAGTAGCCCATGAATGTTAAAGACTCAAGGCACACTTGAGCTGTCCTGCCTACTGCATACAGGCAGATGCCATTGTACATTCCTGCCAAGGCTGAACTTGGTCTCTGAATTCTTCTCAATAAGCAAAGGAGGGTCTGCTCTTACATCTGCTTCAGAACCTGAGGCTCAGGCTATGGAATTCAGTCTCCCAGGAGGATCTGCATTTTATGACAAAGCAGCTGAGGCTGGCAGAGGTTAAGTAACTTGCCTAAGGTTGCTCTGCTGAGAAGTAGGGCATCTGGAACTCAAACCTGGACTTGAAACTCCAAAGCTTATCATATACTGGCATGCCCAGGCTCCAAGCTCATACTTGCTCTACCTCCATGCCTCTGTGCATGTGGCTAGCCAGTGTGGCTAGTTCCTACTCACCCTTCAACCCTCAGTTCAAGGGTCACTTAACACCTTTGTGAAACTGCCGTTACTTCTCCCCACTCCCAGGGAATCAGGTGTCCCTTCTCTGCTTCTCTGCTCCTGGACCACTCTGGACACACTTCTTTGATCACAACAACAATAGCAACAACCACAGCAACACAAAACCTTCACTGGCAGGTTCATAGCCTTGCTACAGCATGATGTGGTGAAACGTGAACAGATATGTTTTTGTTCTAAATATTTGTGCTACTCCTGCCTCTGCTCACCCTGCTGACGGATCAGCCAGCTGAGGGCATCCTTTGTCAGCTGCCTTTGGGGTGGGCTACTATGGCAGCAATGCCATGTTATCAAGTTAATGGCCAGCTTTTGCCTTTCATCACAGGTTTGTGAGCTCCAGAAGATAATAGATTTGAGGGCAAATACTTAAAGAGTGTCAAGAGTGCATGCCCAGACCTAAATAACAAAGAAACTCTATCAAGGCCATCTTTTTTCTTACCTATCCTTGAGCTGGGGGAGAAGAGACTTAAGGAAGAGAACAAGACAGCCAGATGCTTGTGAGTCTTCGGGGGTGCCAGAAGTAACCTGCGTTTGCTTCCAGGGTAGGGAGAACGGCCTGGGAAAGTGAGTAAGGTGCTCCATATAGCTCCAGTCTGGGATGACAGCAGAAGAATAGGAATGATAGAACCTGACAGAGAGGACCTCAGCTAACCCTGGGCTCCAAGAGAGGTTCAGCAGAACATCCAAAATTCCCTGTGGCCCCAAGAGGGATGTGGAAATACTGAGAAATAGCTTATATGAGATAGCATGAGCTTCTACCTTGGATGGTCTAACTGGATCAGTTTTACCCACATCAGCCTCAGAAGAGACTCTCTGACCTTAGACCTCAGGCTTTTCTGAAGTCACTGTGATCTACCTTCAGAATGAACCTCTGACTGGGGATGGGCCTCCTTGGCAGGACTGGTTGGCTTCCTACAGCCTGTTTGAACCCCAGGGACCCAGTCTCCAAGAATCAGAGGGTGGGAGGGGGTTTCTTGTGTGCCCTACCCCTTCTTTTACTCAGGATGGGATGCTGATGTCCTAGTCTGGTGCCAGGGCCAGTGACATCCCTGATGGACCATCCCTGGAGATCTGACAGCTTGGTGTAAGAGATCTTCATTCATGACATTACCAATGGGAAGCCTTCATAAAGACAAGGGCTGTTGCATAGTAATTAAAAGGCCTGTTCAAACTGGATTGGTAGAAAAGAAGGGGAGGGACACAGAGAACCCAAAGGGAGATAGCAAAGGATCCAGAGGGGAATGTTAGTGTCATCTACCAGGTTGGAAGGGTCTTGTGTTTCCTCAAAAGAAAATCCAGTCTGAACCAGCCAGCTGCAAACACTGTCTTAAGAAAGGATGGGGCTGACATCCTTTACCTCAAAATGATCTTCAAACTCCCCTCCTCACCAAGAAGCCAGTCCCATACTACCCACAACAAGGCTAGGTTTTATACAAGGGGTGGTCTTCCTTGCTAAGATGATGGTGAAAGATGACTTGATATCTGAGACTGGCATGTTTGATAACTGTTTTTTTTTTTTTTTTCTAGGAACAGCTGCTGCAATCTATGGCCATAGTTTTTGTGACCCTCTTGGCTAGTAGAGCATAGTGGAGAGAAGGAAGGAGTCTTTGTTTGGCTTTCTCTTGACTTCCTTCCCACTCCTAATTTTAGTCTCACTTTCCAGTCATACATGGGTGGATTCACTGAGCTTACTCAAGGAAGATTATGACTGGAAAAGAGTAGGGACTTGAGTGAAGGAATGGAAGTGTTGACGTCCAGATGCTTCTCTCCTCTATTCAGGGCTGAGAAAGCAGTGGGAAGGGGGTTCACCCCAATCACAGGTCCATTCTACTGTCTCCCAGGAGACTATACTTTCTAGACCCTGAGAAAGTTCTGCCAGGAATTTTTAAAAAATTAATGAGGTATATCATTCATACATGAACACACATAAACAATAAGTGTCTAGTGAAAATTGTGAACTTACCAAACAAACATGGGTAACATTATACAGGGCTCCCATACATCACCCCACCACCAACACACTGCATTGTTGTGAAACATTTGTTACTTATGAAAGAGCACTACCTCCATTACACTTTCAGCTTTCTCCATGAAAAGCTAGGAAGAAATAAAATTTAAGCAGCAGACTACTTCCAGGCATGACTAAAATGACATTTCAAGCTATCTGTGTATATGTGGGTGTAAGTGTGTGAATGTGTGTGTTTATGTGTGTGTGAGAGAGAGAGAGATGAGGAAAGAGGCAGAGGCCTAAAGCTCTAATTTTTGGTCTGAGTCCTTAGGACCCTTAAGTGAATGTGAGTCAGCAATGCATCATTATAAGTGGGATCTGATTTATCGATTGAATCCCCATAAATGCCAACTAACAATGTTGCCACAAAATAATGTCCCCATAAAAGACTGCCAGGTTTCTCTTATGTGAAAGAAGCACAGGGTACCACTTTTATATTGGGTCTGCCAATGGGAAGGTGGTTTTGTTCTAGCAAACTTGACAGCCTTCTGACTAAGCCATGGTGGGTGAGAACCTCTGGGCTTTATTTGCCTGCCTACTGGATTCTGGATGTGGGTGATACATGTGTGCAGGTGAGTACATACTCAGGATCTTCTGTGTGTGAGTCCATTTGAGTTTCTATAGGAGTCCAGCAGCAGATCCACGTGTATCCATATTATACAGCGTGGGTCTGGGCTAGTGTTTCTTGCATACTGATGTAGTTATGTACTCTGAACTCGAGGCCATGGTCTGTAGCTTTTTCATCTATGGACCCAAACGTCTACCACATAGACGTTCAGGAAACGTCAAATAAGATGGAAAAGCAGGGTATGTGTGTCTGTGAGTCTCATGTATGTCAGGCTGTCTGAGTGTCTGTGTGGGGCCTGTGCACAGGTGTCTGCTATACAGGTGTGGTGTGGGCAAGTGTGTTTCTGAGTGTGAGTTGAGTGTGAGCATGTGCCCTTCCCAGTGACCCCTGCATCCCAGGCCTCAGTACTCAGCCCTACTTTGCCCAGCTTCTCCCAGTGGGGTGCACAGAAACCCTACCACCCCCCAGGACTCCCTTGCTGCCCACCTCCTAAGCACAGCCCGGCCAAGGGACACTGAGAGAGTTCCAGCCCTCTGGGTGGTGCCCAGACTGCTCCTGATGGGTCTGATCTGGGGCACAGGCTGCTGCTGGACATCATGCTTTCCCTGGGTTTCAGCCCTCCAGCATCACTCATAAGGATCTAAAATGGCCCTGTCTATACCCAGCTGTATTTCCTGGGTCTGTTTGGTCCTGATTCCTGAAAACATCACCCTGCCTCTCTGGTGGGTTTGAATACCCTGACCAAGCTGACATCCCTTGGGTAATCTTGACCAAAGGGATGGGATCTTCCATCCCAGGCCTGATGGCCCTGCCTGCCCATCAGATGATACCAATGCCATGTCAGCTTGTACTGTCTTTGCCAATGACTTGGTTCTAGCTCAATTACTGTGCCTAATTCATTTGCCACAGCTTAGTGTCCCTGCTCCATAAGTGATAACACACTAGAATTGAAAGCATCCTTGGAATTTATCTAGTCTAACCCTTCCTTTTCACAGACAGAGAAACTGAGGCCCAGAAGGGGAAGTGACATAAGTCAATTGTTGAATTATGTATTCCAGAGAAATTGTATTGATTGCCTATGATGTGCCAGATTCAGGGAAAGGCTCACAGTCTATAAGGGAGGATAGACATGTAAGTGGGCTAATATAATCCAGCATGATGGATGTTCTCACATATGGAAGCACAGGAACTATGGGAACAAAGAGGAGGGGAGTATACGCAGGTGGAAGGGATGAAGATTGGCTTCCAGAGCAGATGACATATGAGTTATTTCCTAAAGCCTGCATAGGAGCTAACCAAGTGAAGGAGGTGAGGGAGTTTGGACAGTGCTTCTAATCTAATGCACTGCTATGAGATCTCTTCCAGGCCACCTGGACATCATTCTTAGAGTTCTTAAAAGGAGCAGTAGGAAGAGTGGAGTGAGAAAGGAGATGAAAAATAAAATCACTAGAGCATGAATGAGTGAACAAATGAATGGATGGATGAATGAACAAATGAATAGATGGATGAATGATTGAATACATTGAATGAATGAGTGAGTGAATGAAACACACATTGTGTCTATATCACTTGCTGGTTTATCATGTGTGTTACCTCATTTAATCCTGATGAAGTTATGATCATTCTCATTTTACATATGAGGCAACTGAAGCTCAGAGAGATTGAGGCAACTCTTCTAGTCATATAGATGCGGGAGCAGGGAGCGGAATTCAAAACCAGTTCTGCCCAGTTTTCCAACTGACTTTTCCCCTCTTTCTTGCTATCTCCTGATGCTAATCTACTTCAGACATCACAAGAGAAACATGGAAGGGTTATATCTGGCCTGACTCTGACTCTCAGTACTGTAAGAGAAGGTGGTCCTTGTCTCTCACCCCCTAGAATCTTCTTCCATGCCTCCTTCCTGTCATGGAGGCAAAGCTCTCCCACCCACCCAAATTCAGGTCAAAATCAAATGGAATCTCTTCCAGTAAGCATATTAATGGAGTCTTTACCAGTCCCTAATTCTGCTGAAACTTCATCTTCACTTGAAGCCCAATGAAGTTTGATTTTGAATTCACTTCAGAGTTTATAAAGCAAACCAGTGGCCGCAGCTAATGCTCACACCCTATTCCAAGGCTCCAAAGCCTTCCTGCCCTCCCAGCTGGTGCTGCTGGACTGATGCTGACCTGCAAGCTCCAAAGAGTCTGGGGCCAAGCAGAGGGCAGCACCAATAAGGTGTGGGAGCAGGTTGAGTACCCAGAACTTAGCCCATCTGCAGGCAGTGGAAGGAGCATGGCAGTCTTAGAAGGACCCAGGTTTGAGTCCACACACCTCTGCCACTTATTAGCTATGTAGACTGTGAGCAAGTTTCCTAATTTCTGTGAGTCTCATCTATAAAATGAGTGTAATAATGCCTACCTTGATTCATTAATATGAAGACTAAATAAAACAATGCAAGCAGAAGTCCTAGCATGATACCTGGTATCTACCCAATGATAAAATGGTACCGTTGATAACATTAAAATACTAATGATTGTTATTTGTATTTCTGCAGAAGATACAAATAGTTAACAGATGAGATAATGTACAAGGAATGTCAAGTCCGTGGTACAGACTACATGAGCTCAAGGAGTTTCAAAGAAAGAGGAGATGGGTTAGGGAGGAAGCAGGTAAGGTTTCCTGGAAATGGGTAAGGGCAGAGGTGGGATAAAGCAAGGGGCCTGGTGCTGGTTTATTTGGGGAAACTCATGTTTAAAGAGAAAAGAGGATGAAGTTGATTTTATTTTTATTTTTAAATTTTTTTCTTATCTTTTTTTCCAGAGATACATATATCACAAAAAATGTTACATTAAAAAATATAAGAGGTTCCCATACATCCCACACTCCATACACCCCCACTCCTCTCACATCAAGAACCTCTTTCATCATTGTGGCACATTCACTGCATTTGGGGAATACATTTTGGAGCACTGCTATACTGCATGGATTATAATTTACATTGTAGTTTACACTCTCTCCCAATCCATTCTGTGGGTTATGGCAGGATATATAACGTCCAGCATCTGTCTCTGCAATATCATTTAGGATAACTCCAAGTCCCCAAAATGTCCCCACATCACACCTCTTCTTCCCTCTCCCTGACCTCAGCAACTCCAGTGGCCACTGTCTCTACATCAATGATACAATTTCTATCTTGCTAGATTCATAATAGTTCTACAGTAGAATACCAGTAAGTCCACTCTAATCCATATTATATTCCTCCATCCTGTGGGCCCTGGGTTGGTGATGTCCACTCCACCTCTAAATAGAGAGGGGGCTTAGATCCCAATGGCTGATGGATGCAATTCTCCTGCTTGCAGTTGTAGACACCCTCAGTTCCCTGGTTTGGTGGTTGACCATTTTCACCTTCCTCTTAGCCGACCTGGTTAAGTTCAATGAACTGGAGAGTAGATGTTACAACTCTGCTGAGGCTCAGGGCCCAGCTATCACATGGCCAGTCCAGAGATTCAAGTCTCTTGAGTATACATCAACCCCAGCACCAACCACAGGTTCAGTAAAAGTGAAGTAGAAGCATGTGTAGAAAGGTCACATTTGAGTCCAACTCCATTATAATCAGGAGCACAAATTCCAAAGTAGGGCCCACTGGCAAGGCGCTGAACTCCAAAGCCATCTGCCATGATGGTAGAATCTGTGTGTCTCTATAGCCCCTAGAAGCACCAGTACCTGGGGTTGTATCTACTTTGGCTGTCTCTGGGATCCTGCTAAGATATGCATAAGTGCGACCCCTCTGATGACCTGACTTATTTTGAAGTCTCTTAGCCACGTAAACTCATTTGTATTTATCATTTCCCCCATTTATTCAAGGTCTTTTTCTAGTTTCCTCACCAGCTGGTGATTGGAAGTAATCCCTCGGCACCAGGGAGGCTTGTCCCTGGGAGTCATGTCCCACACTGGGGGGAAGGTATTGCATTTACAAGCTGAGTTTGGCTTAGAGAATGGCCACATTTGAGCAACATGGAGTCTCTCAGGAGGTAACTCTTAGGCACCCTGCAGCTCTAGGCCTCGTTGAAATTTCAAGCACACAGGCTCATAAGCATAGTCATCAGTATCAAGGGCCCATCACTGGACCATCCTTCTTCACTGGTCTTTGCCCTTGCACTTGTGGGATTGTTGCTGTTCCATTGGGGAATGTGACAGAGCTCCTCTGGCTAGGAACTCAGCACTCCCTTAGTTGTCGTGTGTAACTCTACCTATTATGACAATACCCAATGAATATCCAAATATTTTTATATACCCTATATACATGCCCTGGAGAACTCCCTCCCAACCATGTATCCTGCATCAATGATGCCCCACACTGATCCAAAACATCTTAAAAAATGAAGCCTAATATATTGCCAAATTCAATTAGTAGGAAAATGAAATAGTAATGATAAGTTTAAAGATTAGAAATAGAATATATACTAATTTAGAAAAACTAAAATAAAGTAAAATTAAATTAGGGTATTAAAAAATGAAAAATATCATAAAACTTTGTTTTTGATGTTTTGCCTTTCATCACTGTAATGATATTGCCCTGTATGTACAGTGACAAGGCAACCTCTTCCATATCTTCCTCAGTGTCTACATCCCTTTTTTTTAATTTTTAATTTTGTCTTCAAAAAAGTTTTAGATCACAGTAAAGTCACATATACATAGGGGACTCCCATATACCCAACATCAAACCCTTTTCCCCCTTCCTCGGCAATGACCTTTTTATATGTGGATGCTATATTTGCTACAGCTGATGTACAGATATTGAAACATAGATATTAACCATTGTTCCATTTTGGTTTCAATTATGGTTTATATTTTAGACTGTACACTTTTCTAAATTTTTAGTTACATTATGGTTTACATTATAGTTTACATTTTAGACTATACACTTTTATAAATTTTCGATGAAATTTAACATGGCCTATATTAGTCATTGCATGATCTTGTGGCACACTTCCATTGCTCCTTGTTGCCCCCTCTTCCATCTATTCTATTCCTCTCTCTCCCTCCCCTTGGAGCAGTGACAACCAAGCTTCACTGCTTGAAGGACCAGATTCATAGATACTTGCCACAATACTGAGGGTTTGACACACTAGACTGCCCTCCCCAACTGGAAGCCACCAATGATTTCGAGAGATACCCTTCCCTCTGTTTGAGAACATCAGGCCTCCCCAGGATGGGGATACAATATCTTCCTGCTCATTGTGTGGGCCTCCACCCACTGATATAACACACTATGACAAGAGGAGCACTCACACATGCCCTAGCACCCTGCCTCAGGGGCACCCTGTGCCAGATGCCCCCATCAAGCACCTTAAACAAGTAACCCTTCCTTATTACATTATCTAAAGAGTTTTCTCAGCATTATAGTTTCAACCACATATCTGACAATTACGACCCGGCCTCGAAAGTCACGTGGCGTCCATTCTGCTGCAATCACCCAGACAGTCACAAAGACCCTCCCAGATTCAAGGGTTGAAAAATAGACTCCACCACTCAATGGGAGTGTAGCAAGGTTCAGGAAGACCCTGTTGGACTGACATATACAAGCTTCCGCAATGGAAATAATAACAATCCACTGTAAAACAGATTTATTTTAGTGATACAGAATTGCCTCCCAAACTCCTCACCTAAACTAGTCTTTATTATGAATAAGTCTTTGCATATATTATCTCACTAAACCTCACCACAACTCTCTGAAATGGGTACTATTAATCTCCCCATTTTATGAAAGTGAGGTGCTAAGGGGCCCACCAGATCACCTAGTGAGTGACAGGCCTGGATTGAAGCCGTGGGGCTCTAGGGCAGCGCTTCTGAGCTGGCATGATTTGACCCCTAAGGGGCATTTGGCCATTCTGGAGACATCTGTGGCTGTGCAGCTGGGGGGTGGGGTGCTATCTGACATCTAACCGGCAGAGGCAAGGGATGCTGCTAAACATCCTACAGTGCGCAGGAAAACCCCCCAAAAAAGAATTACCAGCCCCAAATGCCACTAGTGCTGAGGGTGAGAAACGTGCTCTGGGGACGCTGTTCTGATCCACTTCCTTGTTGTGGGCACTTCTCAGTGATGGTTCCTGCACCCCTTCCCCTACTTCTCTCTGCCGTTCCAGCTTCTTCCCTAGACCAGCCTTTGGCTGGTGTTTGTGCTAGAGAGCCTGGGATTATTTAAAGCACCTAAAATTGGGCATTCCCCCGCCCCCGCCCCTGAGGCTCCATCTTGTTCCAGAAGGGTAAGTCCTGGTCTAGGTGGTGGGCGGTCTCAGGCTGCCACCTGGCAGAGGCCAGGCCTAGCTCTGCTCGGACACAAAGCATCATGTTGGTGGAGTGGGAGCAAGAAAAGCCCAGGGGAAGTGCTACTGGAAGCCAGAGACCTAAGCTTTACTCCTCTCCCAAGAGTTCTTCAGGGAGGGCCGGAGTGGTGTGCCTTGCAGCTCCAGGCAGGAGGGAGGAATGGAGTGGAGCGTCATCATCCTTTCACATTGGCACTGATGTCCATACAGTGTAGCCAGGGGATAGGCATTTTAAAAGCTCTACAGGTTGACCTCTAGCCTAAAGCTATGCTCTCCTCACCCTCTCCTCTCTATTGCTGGTGGGCAAGCTGCCTGAGGAGCCCAGCTCAGCCCCATTAGAGGCGAGAAGATGCTGGGTTCAGCGTGAAGTCAGCCTCTGAAGGCTTTTAGGAAGAGCGAGAACATTGGGAAACAACCACATTCATTCCAAAACGAATAATTGCACTAATGCTCTTTACTAGAAACTCTGTTAATTTTGGATATGGTCAAGGCCTGGGCTGCCAAGGGCACACTCTGAAATGATATTTTCTTTGAATGTGGCCATAGCCATAGCAGGAGGAGCCAAGTGCAACATCACCGCAGTTTGGGGAATTCTCATGTTGGAACTGTGGCCTTGGTTCTCTATTTCTGAGCAGGGGAGGCAGGGGTGCACCACTATATCAGTGCTGGAGTCAAACAAACTTGGATTTGAATCCCAGACCTGCTGTGTGACTTTGGAGAAGTTGCTTGACCTCTCTGAATTAAAACATACACACATCTAAGAAACTGACACATAGTAGACACTCCATATATGGACATTGCTGTTTTTGTTTTTGTTCTTTTTTTTTTTTGTCTTTATTTTTTTAATATTACATTCAAAAAATATTAGGTCCCCATATACCCCCCACCCCCTTCACCCCACTCCTCCCCCCATAGCAACAATCTCCTCCATCATCATGAGACATTCATTGCATTTAGTGAATACATCTCTGAGCACCGCTGCGCCTCATGGTCAATGGTCCACATCATAGCCCACACTCTCCCACGTTCCACCCAGTGGGTCATGGGAGGACATACACTGTCCGGTAACTGTCCCTGCAGCACCACCCGGGACAACTCCAAGTCCTGAAAATGCCCCCACATCTCATCTCTTCCTCCCACTCCCTACCCTCAGCAGCCACCATGGCCACTTTCTCCACACCAATGCCACATTTTCTTCAACTACTCATCACAATAGTTCATGAGTAGATATCAGTAAGTCCACTCTCATCCATACTCTATTCCTCCGTCCTGTGGACCTTGGAATGGTTGTGTTTATTCTTAATCCTGTTCTGCAGAAACTGTAAGTCTGATCTGGAAAGAGTTGGATTCCTTGGGGTGGGAATTTCAAAATCCGTATGTGACTTCAGTCTTGGAGTCGCTGGCTCTAAAGTCCTGGCTTACTCTCTAGGGGCTGCAAATATGAGACCTCTGGTGGCTGTGGTCAGATACAAGGCAAAGCTGTAGAAAAGAGCTGCCCAATGCGGGAGCCACTGACCACGGGTGGCTACTTAGAACTTGATATGTGGCTGGTAAAGTTATCTGAATTTTTTATTTAATTTAATTTTAATTAACTGAAATTAAAATTTTAAAACTTAAACCCAATTCAGCTACTGGAAAATTTTCAGGTATGTTTGAAGCAAGTCAGGATGTGAATTTTATGACATCTAAATGCAGATCAATTATTTTTAGTGAAAACGGAGATGGCTGTAAGTATGAACCAACACACCAGATTCTGAGGACTTAGTAAAACAAAAAACGAATGCAAGCTATCTCAATAGTTTTATAATGATTACATGTTAAAATTGATTACATGTGGGAATATTTTGTATGTATCAGGTTACATAAAATACATTATTAAAAATAATTTCACCTGTTTCTTTTTACCTTTTTAAAAATATGGCTACTAGCAATTTGTAAGTTACGTATGTGGCTCACATTATATTTCTATCGGCCAGTGCTCACCCAGCCAGCTTGAAACCTGGGTCCCCGCTGCCTCTGATCTAGGTACAAACAGTCCTGCCTGGAAAGTCCCGTGTTGTGGTTTAGAGCCAAAGCTATAGATGAATAAAGCACACATTTTGCTGACATTGTACTCTTGCCTCAGTTTACACATTTCCCTTGAGGACCATGTGGGTAGGTGGGACCGTGTGGGTGTTGGTGGGATTCGGAGGGTCCTGGATCTCCTAGTCAAATGCCATCTTAATATTAGCCCTTTAAAATTTCTTCTTCCTCTTGTGCATGTCACTTCCCTCTTACTGAGTGTTTCTCTTCTCCTTGTCCCAGCTTCCAGGTGTCTAGCTTGGTTAGCTTATTGCTTACAAAGAAAAGGAGTTATTCCCCTTACCGGTCCAAAATACATCTCCTTCTAACTCTAAGGGGAGCCTTCTCCGCAAGGACTGCCAGATCTCATCTTTGCTGAGTCTTCCCAAACCTCTCACCTCTTTGCAGATTTCAGGCTGGGCTCATTTCTTCCTCAGGCCCTCTGGTGTCCAGATGGGCCTGTGAGACCCTGCTCAGGTCTTAGTACATGCATGGCCATTTCTAGAAATGGCTGGGCAACCTATGAGAAGGGAAGGCAACGGGTCCTGCAGCAAGTCAAACAAAAAGCAGATGGTTCCCAGATTTAATTTGCATATAGCTTTGAGATATTTAATCAAATGTGTAAAGGGATTAATATTTCCCCCATTTATCCTCAAGTCAGGTCTTAAATATATCCATCATCAAACTCATTTCTTCCTTGGGATTACTGGAAACAGTTTCTTTTGTTTATTGAAAAGCTATGGCAGCCCTGATTCAGTTTGTTTATTCTTCATCTACAGGAGAAAAACCCTTCAGGCTCATCCAACCACTGCAATTCTCAGTGAGGGAACCCACGATCCAGAGCAAAAGGATGAGACCCTTTCAGCTCTGAGCTTGTGAGATACTCTGGTGATATTCTTCAGAGTTGGCTAGGAAGCTGGGGAAATGTGGACACAGCATGGGATTTAGAAATAGATGTGGCCAGGCTTTAATCCTAGCTGATCGCTTACTAGTCATGTTTTTCTAATCAAGACACTGACCTCTCTAAGGTTCAGTTTCACTGTCTGTAAATTGGGAATGATAATACCTATTTCCTGGATTTGCTGGCAAGAGTACAGAACCTGACATATGGTAAACACTCAGTAAATGGTAGCTCAATCCTCTGAGCCACTATAACAATGTCTGTTAGTAATTGCCTTATGAGTTCCTGATAATTTACAAGTCTATTAACTCCCCACTATCTTTTTTTTTTTTCAGGGGGTACTGGGGAATGAACCCAAGACCACCTACATGGGAAACAGGAACCCAGTCACTGAGCTATATCCTCTCTCCAATGAGAGTTGGTATTTTCATTTGTTTGTTTGTTTGCTTGTTTTTAGGAGGTACAGAGGAATGAACCCAGGACTGAGTACATGGGGAGGAGGTGCTCAACCACTTGAGCTACATCTGCTTCATGGCTGAGCATGGGCCCTTCACAGATTTATTCAAAGTTGGGGAAATTCTATACTCCATCCTCTGGATCATGATATGAAAGACATCACTCTCCTGTAACTTCAGGGAGCATTTGGTTGCAAATAGCATGGTTGGAAGTGGAGAACCTTGCTCATAAATTTAGTTTTAGATTTCTAACCATAAAATCATGAAACGGCCACTGGCTGGGAAAATTTGAACTTGCTTTTATCTTTGATACTCCCATCGGTTTAGAAGGCTCTTCATATAGAGGGTCTGCAGAGTGTGGATAGGAGACCCAAGTTCAATTATGGACTCTACCATTTACATTCTATGGATGTGCCATTCTTCTCCAGGTCTGGCTCCTTCCCCTATGCCCAAAACCAGCTGCAGGGAAGCTAAAACTAAGGTGACTAGATTGTTCCAAATCCAGGCACTGGTCAGAAACCTAGCAGGGTGATAAGGAGAACAGAGAAGACCTGGAGATGGTGAGGAAATGACCTGCAGTGACCATTCCCATTTGGAGACAGGGTTCCCTAAACTGCAGGTTTCGGGGTTCCAAACAGATGACTGAAGTGGTCCTAGGTGCTGGGTTGGGGACATTTATTGAGATAAAGGACAGCAGTTCCTTTCATTTGGAGCTAAGGACTATGGAGCAGGAGATCTAAGAGAGACACCGTGAAGAAAGAAACTGAAGAAAAGGCTTCCACTGGCTATCTCAGACAGGCCTCCCAGTTCTAAAGCTTTTCTTAAAAGAAAAGAGGCAGCATAGCAGTTATGTGCATTGGCTGTTGTCAGATTCAAATCTCGTTTTGCACTTAACTTGCTATTTGACCTCAGACAAAATACGTAAACTTGAGCTTCCACTTCCTTATCTGGAGACGACAAAAACAATGATGCCCACCTAAAAGGGTTGTGAGGAACGCTGAACAAGCTGATGTGTATGGGAAGATGAACACAATACCCGGCACATAGTGAGTCCTCAGTAAACAACGGTCACTAACATTATGTGCTTCTGGAACTTTGCAAACTTTGTCAAGTTCCTCCCCGCTCTCCCTTCCCCCCGCCACTCCCTGTTTGCATTCCTTGTGTCCTCCCCTGTAGAGTATGACAGTAAAATGCTTACAAAGAGAAGGGTCTTCGTCTTGGTTCTAGAGGCATCCAGATGAAGAAAGTGAAGGAGGGAAGAGGCTCAAGCAATTGGGCTCCCATCTACCATACAGGAGGTCCAGGGTTCAATACCCAGGGCAGGCTGATGAAGGCAAGTTGGCCACGTGGTGAGCTGGCCCAAGCAGAGAGCTGGCCCACGTGGAATACTGGCTTGAGCAGCAAGCTGGCACAGCAGCTGACCTGCACAGGAGTGCTGGCCATGCAGTAGTGCTGGCCTACACGGAAAGCTGGTGCAACGAGATGATGCAACAGAAAGAGTCACAGAGAAGAGACAATAAGAGATGCAGCTGACCAGGCAGTTGGGTGGCACAAGAAATTGAGCACTTCTCTCCCACTCTGGAAGGTCCCAGGATCGGTTCTCATTGTTGCCTAAAGAGAAGACAAGCAGACACAGAACACACAGCGAATGGACATGGAAAGCAGATGGTGAGCACAAAACAATAGGGTGTGTGTGTGGGGGGGATGGTGGTGGTAAATGAAATAAATAGATAGATAAACCGTTCTTTTTTTTTTTTTTTTTTAAAGTGATGGAGCAGTGTCCCACAGGGCAGGGAGGATGGTGGAAAGGGACCCAAAGAAGAGGGAGACTCTTGGGATACTCTCTGAGCCAGAGGAGTCTTGTCGGTCTAACAGTTATTCCTCCCTAAAGGAAACCCTGATCAAGGCAGAGTGTGCACATTGCACACTATTTCTAGCCTGCACCATTGCTAATTAGGGCAGAGGAAAGCCCGCCCCTCCTCAGGAAGATCCTCACTTACCATAAGTCTTGCAGTTCATCCTCACTTACCCTCCCTCTATATCAGTTTATAAGCTCGTAATGGGTTTTTGTGAGATTCACAAGCATATAAAGACCTCAAAGAGATAAAAAGGTAAGGTGCCTTTTGAGACTGTAAAATCTAAGGATAGACCCATGAAAGGAAATCTCTGGTTACTCTTTTTATCCCTAAAAGTAATTGCAAACATATCAACAAAATGTTTGTCATCTTGAAGGTGTGCTGTATTCCTTTAAATAAAAGATTTCTAAGGTAAATTCCTGTTGTTTTCTCCACTTCAGTAATAGATAAATCTCATTAGATACTTGAAAGTCCATTTAATTTTTAATTCAGGGAGTCATTCATGATTGAGGCAATTTAAACAACTCAGGAAAAACCTTAAACCCCAACAAATTCCATTAACTACGTGGATACTTTAATGGCACATTTAACTAATGCTGAATTATGATGGGTCCCCGTGGAGGGATCTGCGCGTCTATCAGCTCCCTCTTGGGGATCCAGGCTTTTAGCTTGCCACCATCAGTTCAGCTGACAAGACTGACAGAATGCAGTAGCAAGGCTGCCTTTCGCCGTTCAGTCCTCAGGGAAGGCGCGTTGTCCAGATCTTCCCCTGGAATTCGGTGGTCCTGGAGAACTGACACGGGCGTGACTGCTCGGGGTTGTGTGCTTGCCACCTCCAGGCACGCACTGAGGACACAGCCACATCTCTGCCCCGGGAGTGAGGCATGCAATGAGTCTGTCAACCAATGCTCTGCAGGGTCCAATGAATCTCAGCCTGAATTTCTTCATAGGACTCTCCTTTCCCGTTAACAGAGAGAGATCCATGGGGATGGAGAAGCGTTGGGGATCATGTAGCTCAACGCCATCATTTTATCAATGAGGAAACAGGCCTGGAGAAGGCAAATGCTTTCCCTCAGTCACAGAGCTAGCCAGGAGAGAAGGAAGGACTTGTGCATAGATGTCCTGTTTCCCTGTCAAGTGCTCTCTCTACTGGACCACATTGCTTCCATGTTCCTAAGTACCAAGGATAGTGAAGACCGGATAGCACTTACAATTTGATTTCCATGTTCTAGGGGTGGAGTGCAAGATGGATAGGGTGGAAACTGATAGGAAAACCACCTTCAAGGCTCGTTGTGATAAACTTAATAGAGAAGCAGAACAAATACATTTGAAACAATTAGGAGAACATTAAAGCCAATATATAATTAGGTACTAAATTGTGTCACGGAGAATGGAGAAAGCTTTATGTATTAAAAGGGCCTGGAAGTCTTTATGGAGAGGTTGGGCACATAAATGCCATCTAATCCTGACAGAATATGAATTATTGAGGAGATAGGATCTCTTCTATATGTTATGAATAGCTTGAAAAATTTGATATGGCTCTAGGATCCATAGCCTTGAGAAAATTACTAGAACTCAGCAAGCCTCAGCATCTTCATCTATAAAATGGCAATAAAATACCTCTTTATAGGGAGTGAGTTTGCCTAAAAGAAAATACTCATTCACAACTGCACGAGTGAAACTGAGGTCTTTGCATAAGAATTTAGAACAGGGACTCAATGCCTGTAAGTTTTGCTAGCATTTGCTTTACTTCAGTCCCATAGAACTTAGCCCTGGTGCAGCCCAAACACCCATATCTAATATGCAAACATTACCCAATGACAACTAATTGCAGTTTTCCTTTTGCCTGAGAATATTTAATCTTGCTTTTTCCTCTTAGTTTTATATGGGGTTATATAATTTTCGTCTGCCTTTGACACATAGATGCTGTCCTCAGGATGCAGGGACCCAAATGACATCACTGGTGTCACACTGTGGAAAGAGCTCAAATTCATCTGGAAACCTTTAAGGGCTCATGGGCAGGAGCTGTAATATGGCCAAAACATATAAGTCAATGATAAAAGTATATGGATAACTGATGAAGGTTGCTTGGCAGACCCACTCCTTCCTTCTCTCCTGATACCTCTTAGCATGGGATGTGAGTTAGGAGACAAATTTAGAGTGAACAGAGAAGAGATGGCATTGGAGAGCATGAACTGGAAGAAGAAGGGGGAATATTTTAGGTTGATTTGATAGATTGAATTATGTACCCCAACAAAGACATGTTCTTAATCTTAATTTGTGTTCCTTTGGGTGTGAATAGGACCCTCTGGAGATATGTTATCAGTTAAGGTGTAGACTCATTTGTGACTAGAACTGTGGAAGATCCTATTTAGGTGTGGCCAGACTGAATGAAGGCAGGCCTTGGTCCATGTGACTGGGAGCCTCATTAAGAGAGGAAATTCACAGGCAGTCAGAGAAGGCAGAACTTGGAAGAGAAGACACAAGGAGAGGGAGATCATTGTCATGGGAGGCAGAGCTGCAAACCAAGGAGCCCCAAACATGGCAGCATACCAGCACCGGAAGACTACTGACTTCAAGGAGAAAGCATGACTTTGCCAACATCTTGATTTTGGACTTCTAACCTCCAAAACTGTGAGCTAATAAGTGCTTGTTGTTTAAGCCAACCCATTGGTGGTTGTCATAGCAGCTCTGGCACACTAGACAATTGGCTTGAGATGTTCCGTTGCCCACTCTCATAATGTAGGTTAATGTAACAGAAACAATAAAGGTTCTGAAGATTCTAACAGTCAATTCAATCTTGGTCATTTTCTCATAATCCAGGGTCCCAAGGAGGACTGCCTACTAAAAGGAGGAAAGAAGGATTTTAGTAGGAGAAACACATACTTGAAGGGTTGTTCTGATGGTTAAATGAGTCAAGACATGTGTTCCAGGCCTTAGAGCCTTGACATGTCATAAGTGGGTATTGTTTCCCCTAGAATGGAATTTCCTGAGATATCTGTGGTTTACTGGAAGCCAGGATGAACTAGGACAACCACTAATTTTCATTGATTGTTTGGCACTGCCTCTTCCTTGAGGAAGAGACACTGCCTGGAAAAGAAAAGGATGGGGTTTGAGTGTGGGGAGAGATTTTATTAGATCCATGTTTGTCATAAAAGGGACAAGCATGAAAGCTTTGGGTCACTGCAAACCATCTTAGAAAGGAAGTCAGGGACATAGAAATTGAGCCTATTAAGGATTCTAGAATCTGGGATACTTTCCTTATTAACTTGTGGGTTCCTGTTGTGTTCCTATCATGAACTACAGGAAAAATCTCTAAGAAGATCTCGTAGGCTAATTTTCAGAGCTAGTATGAATGGGGAACTAGCTGACACTGCTGTGCTCCATGCTGCCTTACGGTACTCTGGAGGAGAGAAACCGAGAGTGGAAGTAATAGCCACACAGAGGAGAGAAAGTAACTGAATCCAGGGGTTTGTACGGAAGGTAAAAACAAAATGTACACTGGCTTCAAGGCAGGGCATCATGTTAAGCATTTTTACTCAAGAGCTGTCTTTTGACTGTTTTCATTTTGTATAAATGTAATCATGTTAGAGTTAGAAGGTATTACATAGAGCCTTTAGCCTTCAATCCAAAGCAGAAATATTTATTCTAGAATCACTGAAAGGGAGGATTCTGTTTGAATATATCTGACAAGGAAGATTCCTGCATATTCTTAGGCAGCTCTTTTTGTACTGAGTTTTTTCATTCTATTCTACTTGTTAAAATAGCTCTTCCTTATAGTAAGCTCACCTGTGAGTTCCTCAGATTTCATCTTGGCTTATAGTTACTGTATCATGATGGCTTTTCCAGACTTCTAGACCTTCTATCTTCTCATCTTATTAGTAGCTCTTCTAATCGCTTCTCCTGGGTCTTATTTTGAGGGAAGAAGAAGCAAGCGTGACACTCTTTCCCAGGCACGACTTCCTGCCCTCCTTTTCTCTCCTTTCCTTGTCACAAAAAACAAGGCCCTTTACCTGTTCTTGGCATGAGGGTAATGGGCAGATGAGTCCAGTTGGGCCTGAAACCATCTTTAACAGCTAAGCAGCTGGTATTTTTCTGATACCAGCTCTGTGGTATTATAAAAAAGCAAGTCCCTGGGGATTTGGCTGTCCTTCACAAAATACCGGTGGTCCTGTGCAGCATGGGGACAGAGATGGTATTTTGCCTCTCCTTCTCCCTAGTCTGGTGCTCTGGAGACCTGCCCATCAGCCACTAAGTCACAGAGGATTTGTCCCACATGAGAAGGAAACAGGCTATGAAGCGCTGCCGATGACCCCTCCTGGTTCTCCTGGATTCAGGGTCTCCTCAGGCCTTGATTAAGTTCCAAGACAGCCCCAGACCCCGCCCTGGTTCAGGCCTGGTGTTAGGTTCTGGGCTGCTCCAGAGAACAGGACACAATTTCTTCCCTCAAGCGGCTTGTAGGGCAGATTAGTAAAGTTAGCTTTATTATGATTTTTTTTTTTTCATCTTTTCCTGACCTGAAGTGAAGAAGAGTTTCGGGAAAGTTTGGTCAGAGAAATCTCAACTCCCTGCTTTAATTCCAGAGCTGTCAGTGTTTATGCATATGCGAGCACTTAGCTCCATTTGCATCCACATCAGGCTCCTCCCTGCTGACAGCAGGCCTGTCTCTCAGAGGGATACAGATGTAATTATCCTTTCACAAGTGCATGGCACACTGTCAGGATTTTGCTCTCAAAGAGAGAAGAGGCCCAGAAACAAGCTTGAAGAGAGGAAGGGAAGGAAAGTGAGGGGAACAGGGCTCCCAGCTCTATTGACTTGGGACCTCTCCTCTTTGGAGTAGCTGCAAACCTCCCTTTTCAGCCTCTCTTTTCTGCACTCCATTTTGCCTTTTCTTTTCTTGTCCCTAAATAGTTGTTGTGGGAGATGGGGAAAGAAGGGAACAAAAGACATAGTATTCCATTGTAATCAACATGAAAGAGATGACTGGAATTCTCATCATCTCGTTTCTGGCCTTAAAAGAGGCTGGTTAAGGGTCTCTTGTTCTTTAATACTCCTCAGTGTAGAAATAACATAGCTTTTACCTAGAGAGCCCAGTAAAGTGGTATCAAAATATAGCTGGTTTTGAGTGTGGGGAAAGATGGTAGCTCTTAACAATTCCTGACTTCTCATACCACCCCAAAAAATCTAGGCACCACTGGAGCCCTTGAGGGGCCAGATACACACGGAGCTGGGATCCTGAATCATCACCAGCAGTCAGGGCTCTCAGAAAGCTAGTAACACTAAGCACAAGTATAAGCCCTAATTGAGATGCAGCCTTCTAGGCAATGGCAGTTCAAGATACCGGAGAGCTCCATTGGCAGAAAACCTGGAGACTGCAAACCAGAGACTGACTGCTATCAAATCACCCCTTATTCACCCAGCTCAGGAGCCTGGAGCCAAGCAGTAGGCTACTGAAAAGCCCCAAATCTTTAGCATCGACCAGACATTACCACTGCTACATGTATTACCTTTTAGAATTTTTTTTTAGGAGGTACTGCGGATTGAACCTGGGACCTCGTACATGGGAAGCAGGCACTATACCCACTCCCCTGTATTATCTTTTAAAAATGCTATGTTGGCATCTACTCATTAAAAATATCTAAAGATGAAATTAAGTATGTTTTTGCTACATGACCCAGTAATCTCAATACATATAAAATATGTATATATGATATAGATATAGAACTACATTCCAGAGAATAGATTCAGAAATGTATACCAGAGAAACTCTTGTGCAAGTTCTTGGAAGGCATGTACAAAATTCTCATTGGAGCGTTGCTTGATTGTTCTTGTGGGGAGTTAGAGACAATGTAGGCATCCATAGTTAGCTATATGATATTAAATAATATTACGTAGTAGTTGGAGGAACTAACAAGATATGCATGGAACTACATGGCTGGATTTTAGAAACAGAATGAGATTTATAGATGAATTTTAGTTAAACACACATTCCTAAATGTCAAATATGTTAGAATGGGAAACTGCATTGGGTATCAGCGATGAAGGAGAGAGAAAAGAAAATTCAATTTTATTTAGTTTGAAGGTGAGTTTTTTGGTGGGGAAATTGACAATATTACCCCTATAAGATAATATGCATCCCAAGGGCAGGGATTGTGTCTCTTTGGCTTACCATTTTATCCCTAGCACCAAGTGTGGCAATAGTTTTGTAGAAAATGTTCTAAAATATTGCTGAGGTAATTACTTTATTAATTAAAACAACCAGAGAACCAAAGGAAAAGAGGATGATAGGGTTAATAAATTGGAGGGCTGAAATACCACAGTATACTGTTTCTATTCCTCTGTGAGCTGGGAGCTGACAGTGCATGTTCTTTCAGGGAGGAGTCTGTGTATATATATGAGTGCTGTGTGTGTGAGAATGAGTGTGTGGTACACGCCTGTGTCTAAAAGACTGGGGAGTAGGAGCAACAGGTATTATGTATCCTCCATCAAATGCCCCGGTAATGGTTTCAGGTAGGAACAATGTGATAAAAGTACAAGAGTCGCAGACCAAGAATCAGTCCTGCCTTTTTCTCTCTGGGATTTAGTTTTTAACACCTGTAAAATGAAGGTAATTGCATTTGTTTCCCAGGCTTACTGATGGTTTAAAATAAACTATTACTTTATTTGTAATATTAGAATATTTGACTTGTACATCATACCTATATAGAGAGTTGTCATTCCAGCCAAGTAGTTCAGTCTGATGCCAGCATCAATCCCTATACTTTTCATATCCCAATCACTACCCTTTTCCTTTCAAAGCTCCCTTCTAGCTAGAGGGAGAGTCATAGCAGAGGCAGGGTGTGGTGTTTCAGTAACGATCATTGAAGAACACATTCCATCTAGGACAGCTCTGAGCTGCCTGCTCTGAACACCTTCCAGGAAAGGTCCCTTTTTAGATGGCTCTTCTCCCATTGGAATCTCTAGAAGCTCTTTAAAGAAAATCCTTTGCCAGCTATTCATTTTCAATAGTTACTGATACAGATAGTTCTTGTCTCATATAAAACAACATAGATGACAGCTCAACATTGTCCTTTCATTATTGGCAGAGTTGTGAAGGGCCATTCAGTAAGGGAAGAAGTCTTATTTGTCTATTGCAACTTTTAAAATGCAGTCAGATTTTGCACAGGAAAATGGCAAAAGAGTGAACTTCTCAAAACCCTTGACCTACTATTGTTCAAAGACATCAGATAACCAATGAAATATTTTAATGCTGTCTTATAAAGACATAAAACTGATATAATTTCTATCCTTTTTTGCCACCGGAAATTCATCTTAGTTCCAAGAGAGTGCTGAACTGTCCTTTGGGAGGAGGTGAATTTTCATCTTCCCAGGGACTTAAGAAGTTTCTGAGGATCATGCTATGGCCAGGTCTGTTTAACCCCAGGTGGTGATAAGAGCTGCTCCTCTGGATCCTGAAGCCCCTGATAGCTCATTGGTAGGAGGAACATTCCTGAAGATCTAATAAAAGTTTTTGATTCGGCTAAATCAATGGGTTCTGGTTGACCCTACTTCTATTTGCAATTGGTTTTGCAAGGAACAGGAAATTTGTGAACTATTGCTGTCCCCTTAATTGAGCCAGTCCTAATACTCACAAAATCTGGTATAGATATCCAGATAGACCTTAATTGTGGTTTAACAGTGTTCACTGCAATTTAGCTCCAAGGAAATATACTTGCAATTAACCAGTGTAAAAACAATGCCTATTTACCCCATAAATGTGCTAATTAAAGTCTAGATCCAATGTCTTTCATATTATGCCTTCATTTCCTTTCCCAAAATACTACTCTACTTCTGGAACACCTTATTTTTGTCTGGATTGTTGGCATAGTGGTCCTTTACATGCCCCAGTTTTCCCTATGTACCTTAATTCATTCTCCATAGGGTGAACAATTTAGATCTATTCAAAACTCCTCAGAAACTCATCCTGTCTAACTAAATTCCAGCTTACGGCCCTGGCATGCACGTTTCTCCATAATATGGTCTCTAACCTAGCCATCCAGGCTGACTTTCCATTTTCTACCCACATCATCCAAGCTCTTCCACATCCAGGGCTTTGTTCATTCTATTCCCTTTTTCTGAACTACTCTACCCACCATCTTTTCATGTTAAAACTGACTTCTTTAAGACTATTCTCAAGCTTCTACCAAAAACATTTGGTGACCCATCCGCTGGAATGTGAGCATAATTCCATTTAAGCCCCATATCAATTCCCCTGTTCTCTACTGGAACTCAACACATGTATGTTTTTTGCTTCTATCACTATTTGTGTCTCATAAGGAATTTGAAGCTGGAGTTCTGTGTTTACGTAGTTATGTAATTGTCTTATTCCTCTAACTAGAGTAGAAACTCTGAGGAAGGTGACTTTATCTCTTTACCTTCACAGGGGTTTGCACATAGATCTCAATAAATGATTATTGAGCTAGAAGGAATTGGATCAAAATGATAGGAAGTATAAGGACGACCCACATTGCTGGGTTCTTTAAGAAGGTAAAGAGAAGAAAAGACTTGGGCAATGACTAAAGATCCTCCAGCACTCAAGAGCCTATGTTCTGCTTGAGCGACGCTGGCTAAGGTTCTGCATTCAGATGCTTCATCTGATAACAATCTTCAGCTCTAGAGAGTTCTCCTAGTTATCAGCACAGTCTTTATGACTTGATTAAATATCTGATGACACATGTTAAAGCATATTCTCCTAAATAAATAAACAAACACAACTGTCAGCAACAATACAACAGTATTCATACACCAGGACTTGAATCAAGAGCCAGGGGTCATCAGTTGTAGCCCCAGAAATATTAAATCATTGTGAGACCTGGGATACTGGGCCCCAGTTATTCCATTTGTGTGCCTCTGTATACAGCAAAAGCATGGTAATTGGATAGCTAGCAGCATGACACTTAATGATTTCATGCAGGCTCTGGATCACTGGTTCACCATCCTGGCTACCCATTGAAAATCACCTGGGATACTTTAAAAATACCAATATCTGCCCCATGCCAACCAACTGATACAGAATCTCTGAGGTAGTCACTCAAGCATCAGAATTATTAAAGCTCCCCAAGTCATTCCAAAGAGTAGCCAGGGTTGAGAATCTCTACCCTAGGTCAAGGCTTCTCAGACTTCAATGTGCATACAAATCACCTGGGGGATCTTTTCAGAGTCTTATTCAGTCAGTCTGAAGAGGGGACCAAGAATTAGCATTTCTAACAAGCTTCCAGATGATGTGGATTCTGCTGCTGGTGTATGGACCACAATTTGAGAAATAAGACTTGGTGGATTCTGTGTAAATTCCTTGAGGGAGCTTTTCTTGGAAGAAGTCTAATTACAATGCTCCTTCATTGCCCCCTAATAGGTGCTTCTGGATTCAGGTGCTAGCCATTCTTCAGTCTCTGGAGAGCAACAAAAGCACCTAACTTTAGAAGAACCTAGAAAATACTCTTGAAGACAATCAAGATAATAGGTCTAAACAGAACTGGCAATGAGAACATATGCTTAAGAGACCGTAGTGGAAGAACTGGATACACAGAAACGTTGGGAGGCCTTAAATTGTAAACTGGTCATCCTGTTTCCAATACCCAGAGTCCCACAGTCCCTAGCATTCCCCAAACCACCCAGACAGTGCATTCGTCAACTCAAACCACACTTACTGATCACCCTATGGCAGTCATTTACCTATGATTTCTCAGCTCCAAACCCTCCCTCCTGTTCTCTGACCTGTAATTCTGGGGCTGGGATTCTAAAAATCACATTTATCCTTTGTTTGTTGGCTCTAGGGTAACTGATCACCCTGATTTGCCTGAGACTGTCCTCGTTTTAGCACTGATAGTCTTGGGAAACCCCTCAGTCACCAGTAAACCAGGACAGTTGGTCATCCCAGCTGGCTGCCTGCTAGGTTCTGAAAATAGATGACACTAGGGGAGATTGGAAGGAAGGAGAAGGGGCTGTCACCCTCCTGTGGTTTGCCTACTGTTCCGGCCATTGCTACCCCAGCTAGTGACATACTATTTAGCAGCGGCAGCAGGTGGTTCCAGCCCCTTGCTCCCTTCAGCACTTCCAAGCCAGCCTCATCACTCCCCCCAGAAATTCTGCAGCAACTATCAATGCCAGTCCTCAGAGGTTTGAGTCCTAGCTCTGTGGGCTTCCTCATTTGTCACATCCAGGTAACATCCATGTGCTCTGTTTCACTCTTTAGCCTTTTGACACCTGAATAAACAGCCACCTGTATTAAATGCCTTCAGAAGATATAATTAGTGCAGTTTCTGTTTTACTAACTGGATCCTGGCCATTCTCTTGGGCACAAGAAGCACAAAGGCAAATATAACACAACCTCTGTTCTCTGGCGGCAGGAGAGATAAGTACAATTATTACAATACAGTGTGGTGAGTGTTGGTCAGGTTATACACAAGCTGTTAGGGGAGTGCAACTGAGAGGGTTCCCAGAGTAAGGATTCATGGAATTCTTTCTGGATGAGGTATTATTTGGAATGAATTTCAATTGGACATCAATGAAGTTAAGAAAGGAGCAATAGCATTTTAGCAGAGGGAACACTGTATGCCAAGACATAAAGACGTGTAACAGCATGTTCTAGGAGTAGCTCTGCCAGGCCCAAATAAGGATTGTGATTAGAGAAGTATTAGAAGACCCAGCTCTTGATGGACTTTTAGTGCTAAATTAAGATGTTTCAACTTTATCCTGAATCCTTTAAACCATTAAGAGAAGATTCTTAAAGAAGCCATGACTTGGTCATAGTATCACTAGGCTCCCAGGACAGTCATATGGGAAATTGAGAAAGGGAATTTACATCTGTAAGGACTTTGGCTGGCTAGTAAGCTTTTGCTTACTTACATAGGCCAGAAACCATGGTTTTATGTTATAAGAAAGGTGGATGCTCTAAATAAAGACCCAGATCATGAATTTATAGCTTGGTAGGTCTTGCTACAGGTGCCTGGGCACACGTACATTTATACACACACACAGAGCCATGATTATCTGGTTGAAGGGACGGTTGGTTTCTTTTCAGGGAACATTACAAGATGGGACCATCTTTGTCTGTCATGAACAAGGTAGTGGACGTTCTGATGGCAGTTCTACAGGTGTGAAGGCTCCAGAAAGTGTGAGCCAAGCTTCATAGCAGGTGGAGGCTCCACTAAGTTTTGAGAAGCCACTTGGAGGGTAAGACATCTAAAGACAAAGACTAACAATAAGACGTCATCCTTTTTATAGGTCGGGGTGGAAAACAATTAATCTGGGTTTGAGGGAGAAAATTCTCTGGCAAGTGGGGAAGAGTGAGGCATAGACTGCAGAGGTCCTTGTAATCAGAATTTCTGGTTGTTTTGGGGAAATGCTGTGAGGGAGAGAAAAGGCTAGTGGGAGGTTGGGGCCACTTAAATGTGCCTTTTAATATATTTTTTTCAATTAAGGTCTGAAAGACAGCCTTTTAAACCTTAAGTGCTGGAGGCAGTTAGCCACCTGAGGAAAGGCAATTAGGCACAGGTGTGCCAGGGCTCCCCAATGACAACGCGTGCATGTCCCAGATGCACAACATCTGAATCACCGGGCTCCTTGTGATGTTAAAAAGGGCCATTTTGAAGCTAAGCAAAGAAAATGGTACTTTACACAGTGAGAGGCAGGCATTGGGAACACACTGTCCCCAGGGAGGGCGCAGCAGTGTGAGTAACTGGCTCTAAGTGTCTACAGTGGCCATGGACCAAGGGCCACCTTTGGTGGCAGAAGCCCCAGAGAGAGGAAGGAAGTCAACCATATTGAGCGCTCACTACTGATGTTTGAGTCATTGTCACAGGGACTGGCTGAGATGAAATATCCTTTTCTGAGGTTTAAACACAAAACTGCTAACGTACATGGGAGAGGGAGGTATGTGAGCCTCAGCACCTGAAGCAATTCTGGGGAAGTTCAGTTGACTGTAAGCTGGAGATGAGCCATGGTGTTATGGAAACTGGCAAGAAAAGTTGATATAAACTTAGCAGTAGAGAAGTGGGGAATTAAGAAGGACGGAGGTGATTGTCTTCTCCTGTTCTGACCCTGTCGTATTTAGAGTGAGATTTTGGGCCTGGACATCATACTTTGAGGGGGATGAAGTCAAATTGGAGTACGCACCAGGTGTGGAGACTGGACAAGGTGAGCCTTGGGGAAGTTCAGGCTGGAACAGAGACAGTCCGTGAGAACACAATCACTGCATGCGGAAGCTCGACGGGCTGTCTTGTGAAAGATGAATTAGACTTGTTTCAATTGGTCCCAGAGGGGAGAACCAGAAAAATAAGCAAAATTACAGGGAGACAGTTTTCAGTTTGATGAAAGAAAGGCATTGAAAGCAGAGCTGAGCTGCCCAGTTATGGATTTGGTCGTCTTGGAGGCAGATACTCCTGGTTCAATGTAAAAAATGCCACCTCTGCCCATATCCACACAAATGTGGTTTCTCTCTCACCCTACTTTTTTTTCTTCATTGCATGTATCATCTGAAGTTGTCTGGTTGTTTCTTTACTTGTTAGTTGTCTCTCTCCCATTAGAATGTTAATCTCATGATAAGAAGGACCTTATCTGGATTGTTCACTACCCAGAAAAGGATGAGTCGCTGGTCCATGGTAGGTGGCCAGGGAATCTTGGTAGCATGCGTAAGGAAAGGTGAAGGAAGAGACTTTGAAAGGTATGTCTGAATACTAGTTTCCAAAACTTAAAAAAAAAAAGTCCCCTTCTTGAATGAAACCTCATGCAGGACCTCAATATACAAAACTGATGTACGTGGCATTTTAATAGTATATACTTATGTTCATAAGTCCTGATGTAAAACATTTATTTATAATAAAAATAATCACTAGAACTATGAGATTGTTTTGATAAACATAAAAAAACTTTGAAATAAGGTTGCTAAAAGACTTAGAATATAATTTATTCCTCTATTTTGTTTTGTTTGCAGAGCATTGAGAAAATCCTGATTCATGCAGAGAAGTGGTTGCAAATGACACCAATCTTCAATAGCTCATCTGGCAATCTCAGTATAATTCTTCAATTAAACTGATGCAGGAACTTGAAAAGGGAGTAGTTGGAAAATTGAGCTTGGAAGGCGAATCTTTTACAGTTTATAACAGCAGGTTGTGCCTTTTATCACGCATTCAGAAGTCAGACGAGAAGGGGCAAAGCTTACAATAAGTGCCAGCGCTATTTTGATGTGTGACATTATCATGACTCTGATGAGTTATACATTCAGTTATAATTGCACAACCAACCATTAGGCCGTGGTGGGAGTCAAGCACTTTATCCTTGCCTGACTCTTAACTGAACATGTGACTAGGTCTCTGCACTGTGGAACTGAGTAATTGTACGTATGTAGAGATGCTCAGGCATGAATTTATCTAAAAAAATCATTTCAAAGATGTAATCTTCATAACTGATGACTCATTTTCCATAAGTTCAGATACATATGTATAACTCCACTGGGAAATGAGTTCTGAGAACTGCCAAAAAGTGAGCTGGTAGTACAAGTTAACATATTGGTGACTAAAATTTAGTATATGACACATTTAAGATGCATCTTGTTCTTTTATATGACTTTTACTAATTAAATAGCTATTAAATAAATTTTGAATTAAAAAAACTCTTGCAGGATTGATTCCTGCAGTACTTGGGCTTAAATATTACTAGACAAAAGCAAACTGAAGTGTTCCTTGTTGATCTGAGATTCTCCGAGACTAGTAGAGATGTAGCTTTAACCTTCCTTAAAGCCAGGACCACACAGACTGCAGCAATGAGACTGGAGTGAGACAGGCCTCATTATGGGTTGTAACAGGAGACTGTCTGTTACCGACATACAAGTAAACAAAAAGAAAATTGCCTCCAGGTCATTTGTCCCAACACTGCTGTTCTGTGGTAAGGCTACAGCTGCGGTAACAGAGAAGGCAGTTGGGAACACATACACGGAGCTGATGGCCAGCTAGGGACGGAGAATAACCAGCCCCCAAGCTTTCATTTCACAAAGAGATGGTAGCGACTCTCATTTCTGTGAGCCGGCAGAGGAAGGAACTAATTTATCCCCCCCTATTTAAGGAACTATCCAGGGGCCACACATCGAGTGTCATCCTGTGGTTTAAACTCTGTTAGTGATTGTAAATATCAGATTATAATAACTATCAATAAATTATTATTTACTATGTGCTAGATATCTTCTAAATTGATGTACATAAATATTTGTCTCTTCTAGCAACCCTTCAAGGTAGATTGGAGCATCACCATTTTACAGATGAAGAAACTGAGGCATTAACAGGTTAAATTGTACAAGGTCATTCAGACTGAGACAGCTTGGCTTGAAAGCCCCAACTTTTAACAGCTTTGAAAGTTTAAGGAGTTCATAGGGAAGCCAAGTGCAGGAGCTGAAGTGAGGAGTCCTAAGATACCTAGGGTATTAGAAAAATTCTGGTGTGGCAGAAATCCTCCAAAATTCGATAATGTTCTGCAAAAATCAAGTCAGTGCCATACAATTGATACCCAATTATATTATTTGATTGCTACCCAGTAATATTAACTGATACACAGTTATTTTCATCTTAGCCTTTTTCCCTTTCATGAGAACTTATTTCCAAATGTATCATTTATGCCAAAGGGAAAATAGATCCACTACCATTTGTCTTATAACTGTTATCACCAAAATATTTTTATTTTGCTAAGAGAAAGTTGCCCTTATAAATGAAGCATTGAACTTTGAGAATGGATGGGAAAAAGAAGCACCCTGATTGAATGAGGTAATATGGTATAGTGGGAAAAATATTCATTCTAGAGTCAGATGGTTGCTCTGCTACTTAATAGTTGAATAACCTTGGACTGTTCATTTAACCTCAGTCTCTATTTTCTGGATTGAGAATTGGGGATCATGTAGCCTCACAGGCCTACTGGGATATGAAATGATCATATTTTAGATGTTGGCTATACAGGAGTCCCTGACATATCAGAACTCTTCCCCACCACCATCACCTCTCTCATGCCATTTATACATATGATTGAAACTGCCTCATTTATCCAGTACATCAAATAAAAGTATGACTAACCTATCAGATGTTGTGGAGAGGAATGGAAAAATGCTAATGAAGTGCTTTATAAAGATCTGAATGAAAGGTTGAAAGGATGAGGTCATGATATTTCAGAGCCCCTACAGCCTTCAGCCTTGCTAAGGCTCCTCTCAACATTTGGCTGTTTGGCTAAAATGGATTTGTTCTTTTTCATGGACTTCCTTTCATGGTTTTTGAAATGAGGATACTAGGAGAATTCATGCAAAGCCCAACCACCCTTATTGTTAGACATTTTGCCTAAGAGTCCAAAAGCCAGAGATGAAAAAATGGGACAGTGGATATAAACAAAATGAATCAAGTGGAAAGTTTAAAGAGCAAACAAACACTTCCATTCTGGGCTTAATGAGCACAGGCTTTTCAGACAAGCTGTGGCCTCAGCACCCTTCTCTTGGGTCAGATAAGGATCAGGCTCTGGGAGTCAGCTCTTTCTGGGAGGGACCAGGAAGCGGGAACTCAGCAGATGCTGACAAAAAACAACAGCCGCA
Organism: Dasypus novemcinctus; assembly: GCF_030445035.2. NCBI lineage: Eukaryota > Metazoa > Chordata > Mammalia > Cingulata > Dasypodidae > Dasypus > Dasypus novemcinctus. Next base: position 39,551,392 of record NC_080693.1, read on the forward strand.
CTTTTGGTGCCCAACCTTGGCTAGAACATGCACCCAGCTCTCTACAAGTGACCCATGTCCACTTGCTTTCCCCGGCCCATTCTGCTGGGGGTTGCCTTTTTTGAGCTATTCCCCCCCGCTCCCCAGCAGTCTGTACCTTGTTTGGTAGATTCCATAATGCCTCTGACGTCCCTGCCCTTGGCTGTTGGCCTTAGGATGTTGAATCTTGTGTTGACAGGGTGGGACAAGTGATGATGAATGAGCTACTTCTAAACTCAGTAGTAAGTTAAACAAGGGTATGTTGCCACTCCACCATAATGAATATTTTTTCAGTCAGCTTAACTGACATTTCCAATCTGACTTCTTTCAAAATGGGATGTTTGCCGTTAAACGTACATGCACACCCACCCACACAACAACACTGCCTATTTCTTTCACAGTCTACACCTGTGAACAGCTGGGATTCCTGGTGGTAATGTTTAAGATCCACAGTTTCTTTTCTGGGAACTGATGCTCACAGGCAGAGCCCGGAGGGCCAGGAAAGCACACTCTTTCAAACCTACCAGGGTTATCTTCTCCTACTGCAGACACCCTCATTTCAGATCCCCTGAATCCACAAACACTGTCAGCAAGTTCTTGTTCCCCCAGGAGAACCTTCTCAGGGGCTGCAGGACAGAGTCCTCAGTCTCTTCCAGGCACATCTAAACCCAAGAAACTAGAGAATTTGGATGTAGTTTTGAAAACCTCTTTGCATCCTCCCCAGGAAACAGAGAACTCTGGGAGGCAGCTTGGCAGGGCAAAAAGAAGAGCCTCGAAGGAGAAAGGTTGTATTATGCTTTGAGTTCTACCACTGCCCCGTATTCTTGGAAAAAATACACCTGCTGTCCCAGAGGCTCAGATTTTTCATCTATCAAGTGGGGAGAGTAATCTTCTCTTATCTACTGGCCCGGCTGAGTATCTAGCCCTTGGCCATGCTGTTGCCATCTAGTAAGAGCAAGACCTTGGTCAATATTACTGGTGGGCTGCCCACATCATCCTGCCTTAACTCCATTTCCTGACTTGTTCCTGGAATCCTCAGCTCTCAGTCTTTGGTTTCTTTTCCTGGCAATAAACCTTTAGAAATGAGATTGGTCTTGCTCCCTGGGCACAACACCTGTCCCCTCCATCCTAGACAGTATCTAGGATACCACTTTGGACTCTGCTTGCAGTGGTAAGTCGGACACTGCCTACTTCCCAGGTTAGCTCATCAGCCAACGTTCCCTGAGAGTCGACTGTGTGCCAGGGGGCAGAGAGGAGAATGAGGTTGTCCCTGATCCTGGGGAGTCCATAGCCTGGGTGAAGTAGATGAGTAAACCGGAAATGAGAAGGCCCCTTAATGCCTGTTAGTATAGAAGGAAGCACAGGGCTGTAGGAGTCCAGTGCCTGCAGACTGGGGTCTGGGGTGCCTTCAAGGTAAAAAGGAAGCTGAGTCAGCATTAGTTGGGCAAAGGGGAGTGTTGGGGAGGGGCTGGGATCATTCTAGACAGGAGAGAATGCAAATGCAAATGAGTGGGGACAAACGAGAATAGTTCACGCCCTCTGCTTCAAAGTGGGCCATGCTTTAGAAGCTCCGGTGCTCTCAGGGATCTCATACTAATCTTTTTATCTGGATATTAATATAACATTCTGCAGAGCTAACATGCCTCATGATTTTATAAAAGAGCAGAAATAATAACATCAGCATTCAGGTACACAGTAACCCCCCATTCCTTGGTCCCTAAGGCTCTCCAGGTAGCAGCTGAGTGGTGTGGGGTGAGCCAATGGAGATATTCCTGGAGGGCTCAGGCTATCTAGTCGAAGGGTCCACAGAGTCACTGGGCAAGGCTCCCAGCTCAGGGCTCAGTCATAAAACAGAAAAACATGGGAAGGGGACGGGGGAAAAAGTGCCACGTATTAATACATTATACACACATTTTCTATTTCATTCTCATGATGGTAGGCATCATTGTTCCAATTCCACAGGTAAGGAAACTGAGGTTCCTAAAGGCACTAATTCACTTGTCTAAGAAACTCCTCTAGAAAGAAGCAGATTGTGCCTGCTGGTTGATTCTTGGACCTTTTCTGCATTCATGCTTCTGAAATTCAGCCTGATTTTCACAACTAATTTGTGTTAAAGTCAGAAACCAAACCTGGATCCCTCATGCTTCTACACCAATGAATAAGCGTGCTCATCCATCAGTTCACTCATTCCCACGCCTGTGCTGGTGTTAACATGGACTGAGCCTGTGTTGGGTCCCTGCCTGCTGGGAGCACCATGGTAAGAGCTTCGACCAGGAATTCATAGGGACTTGTGGGAACCCAGAAGAAGAGTGCCCATGACTGGCTGTCATTAGGGGAGCAGTGCTTGGAAGCTGTGCCATCTCAATTGATCCCCACAGGGATCCATTAATAATTAATTGTTATAACCAATAATTGTGCTATTGATAATTGCTCATTAATAGCACAGTTATATCAATTAACAATATAGCACTGATAATTGATAGCTAATAAATCACAATTAATAATTGTTTTGTCAGTTATTGCCCATCAATAAATGAATGGGGATTAGCTGTTATCCTTTTGCAGTTGAGGAGACTGAATATTCAGAGTTGCCATGAAACTTACTCAGGGTTATATGGTTAGTAAATGATCAAACCAAAATCCAAGCCCAACTCTTCTGCCACCACCGTCTATTCTCCTAAAAACTGGGCGATGAATTGGGGGTTGTGTTGGGCTTCGTTCGGTGGGTGATTTGGGCTGAGCTTGGAAGGCTGGTGAAGAGTCAGCCAAGTGAAGACAGAGGAACTGCACATTTTCTGTGTGACTGCGCCAGGGACTGGCAGAAGGGGAGGGGCAAGGTCTAGGTCTGCAGAATCCCCAAGGTCTTAAGCAAAAACAAACTTTTCATGCCATGAAAAAGAGTTTGCATCCTATCGCGAAGGCAATAGGGAGCCAAGCAGGACTTTATTCAAAGAAGGTTGCAGATCAGATTTGCATTTTGGGAAGGTCACTTTTGCTACAGCATGGATTGGGCTGAGGCAAGGTCGGAGGCAGAGAAACCAGTGGACACTGTCACAGTCCACAGCAATTACTAAGGCGGCAGCAGTAGGGATAAAAAGTATTTTTTGAATCCTGATATAGTAAAGATATGTTGTTTCTTACAAGAAACACATCCTGAAAGATATGGTCCTTCTCTTAGTGTGGCCTGGAATCTAACTTTGCCTGTCATTCTTCTGTTACCGTTCTCTCCAAAGAAACAAAACAAAACAGGAGCTATGGCACACTGATGGTTTGGAATCAGTTGTTAGGATAAGAGGAGCGGCAGTGAGCACAGAGGTAGTGCATGCAAGTAAACAGACTTGTGTTCAACCATTCCAGCCCATTCAACTGATTGTAGATGGGAACTTCTGCACCTCAGTCAAAAATAAATTAAGAAAAGAAAATAATAAAATAAAGATCAAAATGCTATGGCCTGGACAAAGGGTGTTGTGTGGTTACATCTCTTATTTGCTATCGTTTCCCCCACATGCAGAAGGAAAGTTAATGCATGCAATTTTTCTCCATGTTTAGTTCTGCTCGCATAAATTTCCTTAAGCCTCTGGCAGCAATTACCACTTGTCTGTAAGCAAGTACCAGGCGATGATAAAGGGAGTGAACAATAGCAAATAGATATTAAGGGGAGAACTTGAAAACAGTTGATCGTGCTTAGTTTGACAGCCTGCTGTTGGGTTGTGTAGGGGAGGGCGTGTCGTGGGCATGTTTCCTCTTGGCTGTGATCGGAGCACACACATCTAATAGAGTCATATTTTCTGCAGGTAAAATGGTTGCTAGTTCTTATGACAGAATGGAATTTATCAAAAGTTGCCGGTGCTCTGTGCTGAGCCCCAGGCATCCAGAGCTGCTCTTGCCAGAACGCGTTTGAGTTTCCTGTTAGGGCCATTTGTTCACATTATTTCCTGGCACTCGGGGCATGCAGTACCTCAGTGCCATTACCCGAGCCCAGAAATCCAATCCCAGCAAAATGACTGGACCTGGCTGTTCCAGCCCACGAACCTTTGAAGCACATCGAGGAAGGGCCATCTGTGGGCAGGGTTGGGAAACCGTTTGCAAAGATGTGTGAGTTAAGAGACTTGGTTCTAGTTTTGTTGGCATCACGTGACCTTAGGCCACTTGTCCCTCATCTCTAAAAGGGGTGGGGGGAACAAAACGATTTCAAAGTTCTCTCCCAGTTTGAAAAATCGAGGGTGTTTGAGAGGAACCGCCTCCTGTGGGAAGGGCCTAGCGATTACCCAGCTCCCACGGAGGCGGCTCTCTTAGGAGAAAATCCCAGAAGGGGAGGGCTGTTGCAAGGGAGGAGCCCCCTCCTGCAACCACCGATCACTACCCAAGAGGACGGCTGATGTGTCAGAGAGGATGATGCTGGGGGCGACACTGGGAGGAGACGCCAAGGGGAAGGCAGAGGCATGAGAGCCTTTTAGGTTGAGAGGGAAGGAAGCTCCCTTGTCAAACTCAGAGCCCAGTTTTCAAAATCAAAACAAAAGAAGGATGTCTTTCTCACTAATCCTTGCTACTGCTTATTCTAAAAGATGCTGTCTAAGGATCTGTTTCAAGGTCAAGCCAGGGTTCTCAGCCTCAGCACTATGGACATTTTGGGGCTGGATAACTCTTTGTGGAGGGGACTGTCCTATGTCTTAGAGATTGTTTAGCAGCATCCCTGACCTCTCCCTACTAGATTCTAGTAGCAACCCCAGTTGTGACAATCTAATACATTTCTAGACATTGCCATATGCCCCCTGGTAGGATGGGGTGGGGAGAGGCTCAAACCACCCTCAGTTGAGAACCACTGCTCTAAATGGAGGATCAGACTTTTTGGAACCTTGGTTCCTTTATCTCTCAAATGGGATCATCCATCTCTGCTCTGCTCAGTTGTAGGAAGTTGAAAACAGCTGCCCAAATGGGAAGCTTTGTCGCTGTTTCCATGACCAAGGCCAGCATGGCCACCACCCTGGGACTCAGAAGAAAGGCAAGACAAAGGGTCAGATGAGAGGGGCCATCCCAGTGACCAGCCCCGCCCTGGATCGGATGCACACTGCAGCAGGTCTCCTGTGTCCCCAGCCTGCACTCAGTGACCAGGCTTATCCTCCTTTGTGTGGACCAGAACATCCCATCTACGGACGAGCTGTGCGAGCTTGGAAACAGTGGGTCACCTCCTTGGCCTCAGTGTTCTTGCCAGTTGGAAAGCAGCAGAATATGACACCAACACCAACACTCCTGAAAGCCGCCTGCCCCTATTCTATTCCCATCCCCGATAGAGGTGTAAAATCTTAAGCCTTTTTGTGTTGTGTATGATCATAGACAATTTTGTAATTTAATAAAAGCTATGAGCCTTTTCTCAAGGAAACACACATTCTCACCAAAGCAAACGAGTTGTGTGCATTTTCAGGGAGATCCTCTAACCACAGTTTAAAACACTCCTGCCATGCACATAGGCAGCTGGCACCTTAGTTACCAGGTAACGATTTAGGGGGACCTGATTGCATCACGGAGTATGAATGGGGCTTTATTAGACACTTTGGAAGGAGACACATTCTGAAGGGGATATGGGGCAAGGAGGGGATGGTGGTAGAGGACCTCTGTGGAGACATTCCTCCCAGGACAGAGCCCAGACGTGGGAAAAGGAAGGCCTGGGAGAGAGGGCTTATTTGGTCTGGGTGGGGAACATGCATGAGGTGGGTCCCAATCACAGGCCAACACATGCTAGGCACTCATGCATTTCTTCATTTTTGTCTGGCTTGGAGACACAAGGGTCAAAGAGGTTCACAAAGAAACACCTATAAAATGGGAGTATGACCTGGATGAACTCCAAGGCTCTAAGGTCACCTGGATCTTGTGAGAAGCTTGGGTGGTTCATAAATGACAACAGTGGCCTCTGGTTTCTTCTGAAGAGTTGAAGGTCCATATGGATTTGATTGCAGCAGAAAGATTAAGTTTGAGAGGATAAGGAATGCCTGTCTAAACTCTCAAGGACAGAACTCATCCACAACCATATCCTGAGGATCTGGCACAGAACTTGGCCCAGAGTGGATGTTCATTGGGTACTGGCTGAATTTGCTAAGCAAGTGGACACCCGTGGAAGGCGGCCGGATTGGGAGCCCAGCGACATAAATCCTAATCCTGGCTTTACCACCTAGTAGAGGCTTGACCAATTCTCCAATTCTCAGTTTTCTCTACATTGCCTCAGCGAGTCTCCTACTTTGTGACTCCGAATTCACCTTGAAGACAGTAGAGGTATTTGCACATTAGCGTCAAAGGCCTGAGAGACATGATTTCAGCCATTCTATCTAGGAGGGAATTAACTCAACAGAGACTTATTCTAGTGTAATATGTCTCCTAATGTGTGGATTGTCCACCCCAGTAAATGCCTATTGTTTGGGAAATGGGGTGGGAAGAGGCACACTTTTTTCCTGCAATGGCCTGGCACAAGCCCCACCTGAGTTTTGGGGGGAGCTGCATAAGCTTGTGTGCTTGGGTTACTCATGCATATGCAGTATGCAGATAGAGTGTGTATGTCTGTTGGTCGTTTGCACACCTCTGGCATTCACTGAGTGTGTGTGTGCTGTGCATTTTGTGTGTATCCATGTACATGTATACCTGTGTCCATGTGTATGCACTGTGTCTGTGTACATATGCAGTAATTGCTTGTGTGGTGAGCATTTGCATGCATATGTGCTTAATGTGCATGCTTGGGGCATTTGCATATTTAAGTCTCTGTTCTGGCAAGGCTTGAGTCTGAGAATCATACCCAGGATTCCCTCAATATATGGAACTATGCGGTGGGAGAAGTGGCTTTTACACAGAAGCAGAAGCCACAGAATGAGCAGAGCTGCTGCACATGCTGCCCAGATGTGCCAACTGCAAATACTCGGGAGGAGGCTCCCTGTGGATTGCCCTAATGATGTGTGCACAGCTGAGTCAGCTGTGGCTGAGATCTGGAGACCTCCATCACCCAAATGTCCTGCTCCCATTTGTCATCTGCCCTGGATGAGCTTTCCTCCTGGAGTCCTCCTTCCGTGGTTCATGCTAGCTCATGGTTGTTAGCTTTCGGAAAGATGTGTGCTGTCTCCAGGGTTGAGTAGGGCTGCTGCTTCCCCAGCTCCCCGCTGGGTGCTGGGCAGGAACAGGAGCAGGGAAAAACTCTGGCCTGGGCTCCTTCTGGGAGGACAGTTGAATTAGGCAACGAGTTAGGCAATCGGTGCTTTTTGTCTGAGATGGGGGAAAAGGATGGAGGGGAAATTTTGGCCAAAACAGAGATGTTTGGGGTCTACCGAGGTTAGCCAAAGAGCTGGGAGAAGGTGATGGGTTGAGAAGAGAAGGGGCTGGGATGCTGTGAGATCTTCCTGCAGAACTGAGCGTGACTGGATCCTTACTGTGACAGGAAAGAGTTGGGTGTTAGCCAACCCCAAACTGGAGACCCTGGGCTGTCCTCAACTGGCTGTGTGGTCTGAGGTCCACCATTTTCCCTTTCTGAGTGTTAGTGTCCCTCTCAGGAAAATGCCACATGCAATGAGATGGGCTGGTGGTCTGGGAGTCGAGGCAGTGCCCCATTGGAGGGAAAGTGCAGGCTTTGAGTCCCATGGAGTCAGGCAGGATTCTTGGCTTTGCCATTGACCAGCCATGTGACCTGGATGAGTGAGTTTGCCTCCTTGAGCCCCAGGTAAATTCAGAGTTGATAATACTGTGAACCCCAAATGGTGGTTTTGAGGATTAAATGAACTCATTCTGCAAAATAGCAGAAACTTTGCTCAGTTATGATGCTGATTAATTGCTTGGAAAGCTCTCAGATACATCATTCATTGAAAGACTAGATGGATGGGATGAAAGCCCATATGCATCCACTCACGGGCTTGACCGGACTGAGATGCTGCTGGAGGAGGAGGAGGAGTGTGGAGTAGAGGGTGGTGCTGCACTTCCTGGTGCATTCTCAGGGTTGTGCCTCCCTTCCTGCTGCCTCAGCAAAGGGAGGGGATGAAGATAGCGGTGAAGCCCGAGTCTGCATGCCACCTGCATGTTGCCGCAGAATGGCCAACTCTACCAGCACCTCATGGACAGGTAGAACCCAGGCACGGCTCAAATTACAGTCAGTTCATTCAGCGCAATCCAGTTCAATAGTTATGGATGCTGGCTACGTGCCAGAATCATTCTGGGCCATGAACGTTCAGAGATTAAAAATGGTAAGGTCCTTGCCCCTGTGAATCTCAGAATCTAGAAGAAGAGAGAAAGGAGAGAGGAGGAGGGAGAAGCAGTAACCAACTAACTACATACAAAACACTACAATAGAAGTATATAAATGAGAGGGAACCTACACAGTAGTCAAGGACAGGGACTCTGGAACCAGGCAGGTCTACTCCTTAGCAGTTGTGTGATACCTAGCAAGTTAATTAACCTCTCTGTTTCTTAGTTTCATCATCTGTAGGATGAGAAGGAAAAAATATCAGTACCAATTTCATTGGGTCATTGTGAGAACTTAAGAAAATAATGTACAAAGAAGCACTTAGAACAATGCCTGACAAATACAGATTACTTACAGTGTTTGTTTTATTATCATCAGTTTAGTAGTTGTAATTGTAACATAAAAAGAGGCAGTGAAACAAGTTCGGAGAAGACAGTAGCTCTTTCCACCTGGAGGGTTAGGATACGGCCCCCAGAGAGGAGGTGCTATTTGAGGAATGATGAGTGCAGCTTGGCATGTTAGACAAAGAGGCCAGAGCATTCCTGACAGAGGCCACAGCACCAGCAGAGGTCCAGAGGCGCAAGGGGCGATGGCAGATTCAGGGTCCTGCATGTAGTCAGGATGCCTAAGGACAGGGCAGCTATTGAGTAGAGGGGTGGGAGGAGAGAGGAGAGAGGGCAGGGACCAAGGGCTGTGGGCCACTAGCTGAGGTGTTTGTGCTTTGTCCTATAGCTAGGGAGGAGCCATCGATGGGCTTATTTGGAAGGTGGCATCTCAGTGGACACCACCCTAAGGAGTACCAGACCAACTTGACTCCTGGGGTTGGGAAACTGACGGGTGTACTAGCTGTTCTTTGTAGTCCCTCTCAGCTCCTCCTTGGCAGCCCTAAAATTTGAGTCTTACCCCAGCTCCCACTCCTCTCTTTCAGCCCCACCCACACCAGCTTTGGTTTCTGGAGTCATTTGGCACCTTTTCTGCTGCCCAAGGAATGCCGTATGGCCTCCTGGTGCAGCCCTTAACATGGCGTCTTTTTAACTAGAGATTTAGAATACGGTATGTCAGAATTTCTTAATAGTGAAATGAAAGGCTCTGGTTTTAGAAGTTTCCCTCAATTTCTGAGAAATTTATTAGAGGAGGTCCCTGGGGAAGTAGAAGACCAGGTAAGGAGAAGACCAGGTAAGGGATGAGGTAAGAGATGATGGGTCCCGGGAGCAGAGAGACATCCTGTCCTCGAATTTTCCCTTAATTTAGTCACTCTGCCTCAGTACCCTAACTCCTTCCCATTCAAGGTAAGAGAGAAGAAGAAGAAAACAGAACAAGCCAGAAGACTCAGAGACTTCTGAAGCCACTTGTAGGACTCGTAGGAACCTTCAGCGCTGTTGAATCTAACTTCCTTATTTTACAGATGTAAACACTGATGCTCAGAGGGCATTGAGGTATCACTTTAGGGGTGAGCAGATAGAGGCTCAGAGATTTGCCCTCGAGCAGATGGCAGAGAGCAGAGCTGGGATTCAAACCAACAGCTTCCATCCTCTGTGCCAAACATATCACTTTCAAGCCTTCCATTTTGCAGATGCAGAAACTGACTTTTATAGAGCAAAAGTGACTTGTCCAGAGTGGTGTAGTAAACCAGTGGCAGAATGAGAATGAGCTGGGCTTTCTGACTCCCCTTGTGCTGCATTACACGGGCTTCTCTCAAAGCCCTGCACTTAGCAGGGGCCAGCCTGTGCTTGCTTGTGGTCAGCACCATCCATAGCACCCCTCTGTCCAGCTCCTCAGTCTTACTGCCTGGCCTTTAGTAAGTGGATGTCAAGGACAACTCAGGTTAGACCCTGCAGTGGGTGCAGAGGACACGCATGCCCTAGTCCACAGCAGGATGTCACACAGGCAGGTGGTGTAGACTCTTCTTGGTCTTTTGGTGGGACCGTCCTCTTCTCTGCATCAGCCCTTCCACTCCCCTCTGCACTGCTTCTCCCTCATCCTTCTTTGCATATGTTAATTTGCTCTATCAAGTTATAAGGGAGATAGAACAAACCTCATTTTACAGATGAGGGAAACTCAGCTGGGAAATGAGCAACACCTGAGGGACCAGGTCATGTGATTCCAAAGTCCTCTACACTCATCTCTGCAGGACCTCCCTGCAGTGTCCAGCTTGCTGGGTTTAGAGAAATGGCTAATGAAGGGCTCTGCTTTGTCAGGCCGGGAGCGATTCCCTCTGTGCTCTCAACTACAGACATGAGTTTTGTTTAGTTCAAAGACCTCATTAACACCTGGGTTAGTGGGAGCATCTTCACAGTTAATTCATCTTCAGGAATCAAAGACAGCCTGAACCACCCTGAGCTGTCAGTAGCCGAGTTGCTCAGCAGGGCATCTCTGCTGCTCTCTCTTACCTCCCAGGTGCTTCTCATGGCCGGTGGCCAGAGTTGGGGGTGGGGGAGGACAGGGGAATCACGTGCTTTGCCAGAGGTTTGGAATATGGTTGAGCAGAGCTCTGGGCATGGGAACTTTCAGACTCCCTTTGAGAATCTCCAGGACAATACACATTTGCACTGGCCTCACCCAGGCCCCATCTTCTAGGCTGGGATTGCCTTGCCCAACACAGGTGGATTGTTGAACATAGTAGTGACCACTGTACCATGCTAGGTGCTAGGAGGGGATACATACTGTGGTTGGAGGGAGACTTAGTTCTGTCACTAACGCAGTGTATGGTCCAGGAACCCTGCTCAGCCACATGAGGGATAGACTCAGAAATAGAAGGAAAGGGTTTAGTTTTCACGTAAATGCAAAGCCCAAGCTGGCTCTGCAGTTGGAGGAGGGAGGGAAAGGGGTTCTTGTGGCTTTGGCACCAATAATTTGAAAAGTGGCACCAAAGTGAGGGCAGGGACAAAGCAAGGGACAATGGTGAGAAGTGGTGCCAGGAGTGAAAGTGGCACCAAGACGCAGAATGTAGGGAATGGGAGTGGTAACTCAGAGCAGGAACCCACATAAGTTAATTAGACCTCTCAGATAGGCTGTACCCTTGAAGCACCCAGTCAGTGGGGAACAGGGGAGAGACCTGTGTTAGGTTTAGGGCATAAATTTCATTGTTTCTTGTAGTTTGGCCCACCGGCCATTTTATCCAGGTCGTGCAGCCATTCTTGCAAGATCGTTAATAAAATTCTTTTCTCCACAATTGGATGAGTTTTGTTCTCTTACAGGTGCAGCTTTCTTTCTAACAAGTTCCACAAGGCCTCTGCTAGCTCTGATACTGGCACGGGCTGACTGTCCAGGACTTGAAACTGTCATTGGGAAGATAAACCATGCTAACTCATGTAATAGGTATCGAGCACTTCCTATGTGTCATTCATTGTACCACATGCTAGGACTGCGAGGGTAACATGCCACATACATAAAGACACCAGACAATTTTAGGCAGCATGGTGTAAGAGGCAAAGGAGGTCTAAAAATAGCAAGTAGCTTGCCCAAGGTCAAAAAGGTATGAAAGTGTTATCCAGGTACCCAAGTTATGGTTTCAATTCCTAATTCTGTCTACAGCACAATAAAATCTAGCCCAAGGTCTAGTACTTAGCAGCCATTCAACAAGAATTTCTTAAGAGAAGGAGAGGAAGAAGGGGTAAATGGGGAAAGAGGGAAGGAAGGAGGGAAGATAATTCAGAGATGAGAAGAGGTCAATATTCCTGTCTCCCTGGGACACATAAGAAACTGAGGCTCAGTCGCTTCTCTGCCTTTTGACTAACATCAAGTGTAAGAAACTGAGGCTCAGCCAGGGCTTAAATGTCTCATCCAGCACCGCACTGGAAGCAACTGATAGACCTTATGCACGGAATGAGGTCAGTGCCAACTGGGGCTTCCAGGAAAGGCCTCGCGAAGGCAGAGTGAGTGGAGCAGGCAGTGACTGGAATTCAGCAAATCCAAGCAAGTGGCTGGCAGTGAGAGAGATCCTGTTACTCCACTTGGGGGGAGGGTGTCTTTCTTACATATTAAATTTCCTTCATAGCACATTTGAGACACTTAGAGACAGCTATTTGGGGTAAGGGCATCTGAAACCTGCTCTGCCACTTACTAGCTGGGTGGCTCTGAGGAAGGCTAAGCCTTGGCTTCCTCATTTGCAACACAGAATTATGGCATCTACATTCTAGATTTTCTGATGCATGGAGTAAGGTAAAGCATGCACAGTTCAGGCATAATTCCTGCTCAATAAATGATGTCCTGTCTCCTTCATCTCTGCAGGCAGAGAGGATGGAGAGGATAAGAGCAGGCTGCTCAAGGTTCTTGAGCTTGGGCTATAAAATCACACAGGCTACATACAGCTTTCCTTTAGGGCAGAGTCTGCAGTCAGCTTCAAGGAGGACCAGTGCCCTCAGGGCTTTATAGCCTCAGCCACTGAGAATCTAGTGCCCATGTGTATGTGTTGCCATTGGGAATATAAAACAGTATGATCCTTTTGGAAAGCAACCTGCTTATATGTGCCCAGAGGCTGAAAACTATTCATCTTTCATACAAAAATAATTCTTCTAGGCCAAGAAAATAAACTGAGACATTAAAAAGGAGGAAAAATCTTGTGTTTGTTAGGTATTTTTATATTGGTTTTAAGAGCAGAAAATTGAAAACAATCAATGTCTACTAATAAGGAAGTGTTTAACTAATTTAGGGTATATCCACTTTATAAGATAGACAGTAGCTATTTAAAAGCCAATGTAACAAGTTTCCAGTAATGTGGGAAATGTTTATGGCACCATGTTAAATGAGAAATGCAGGGTTGAAAACTGTTTATGCAGTAACATCAGAGCCAAGGATTAATAAGTTTTCCACAGTTTATATGGTTATTTTGAAGCCGTTTTATATGTATTACTTATTTTTGAAATTCACTGCAATATTTTAATATACGTAGGCCAGGGGTTATTATTCCCATTTTAGATGTGAGGAGACCGAGGTCTGCTGAGGTTTATGTATCTAATAACTAAGAATTCCACTTGCATTAGCGGCATACAGGGAATGGGGGAATCCTCACCAAAGCTTTGTAAAATGCATTAAATTTTCCTTATGTTTAATGCTAGCTCAAGAACTTTGTGCAGCCTGCCTCACTCTTCACCATCTTTTCTGCCTGCTGAGAGGAAGGTGAAAGGGCTACCATTTACTGAATTAAAGTAATAATTTTTCACAGTTGTCTTGGTTTGCTTTCTACTACTGTCTAACTATTCAGCAAAGTTCTCCTGTCTTCATCCATGTACTCCTGTGGCCAGACATGGTTTCTTGCTACAGTATATATAAATTATCCCTGTCCAGAGACCCTCAGGGAAGATTTTCTCTTATGCAGGCTTAAGCAATCAGGGGTAGCTGGTAGACAGTGGCAAGGAGAAAGGTGGCATTTACCTTTGTGCACAAACCTGCCCTCTGCACCTCTCTGGTCTCACCTGCTGCTTTAGGGGACCTTAAGCTCCACACTTGAACTGCACTACGCTGCTCCTAAGACCCTGGATGTACCTCACATATCCTGCCTCTTCCCTGTTGCTCTAGCTATACTCTTTTACCCAGGATCCTGTTCCCATGTTCTCTGCCTTGCAAGAGGCCCCACCCTTCAAGGTCCTGCTCAAATGAAGTGTAGGGCTGGCTGGTCTGGGTTTTCCCAACACTTCCTAACATCATTTCTTGATATTTGTAGCACACTGTGCTCTGGCTTACTTTCATATTTCAGCCTTTCCCACAAGACTGTGCACTCCTCAGGACCAGAGAATACACAGTTGCCTTGAATCCTCCCAATAGAATCCAACCCGTAGATCTCTTGATCCCAAGCTTATGGATGAGGAAATGTGGTGCAAATAAGTGTTCTGGGGAAATAGTAAACAGCAAAGCCCATATTTGAACCTCCATCTATTTAATCTGTTTCCATTTCTTTTCATAATATCACCCTTGCCTTCTGTAGCTGAACGAGTAAAAAACATTTCTCAAGAGTATCCCCAACAGAGAACCCATGCACACCTCTCTGACTGACATCAGTCATCACAAGCCATAGAAGATTCCTGTAATGGCTTGTCCAGATTTCTGGTTCACTGTGCAGTTGGTGAACGTGTTACACTAGATGGAGAGGGGCCATTGATAAGTCTCTTGAGTGAAGATGACAGTTAAACAGGCAGTGGCAGTGTGAAGACAGCCATCTAGTTTGGGAGTGGGGGAGTGAGATGTCTCAGATAAGTGATGCAACGTGCCTGTCATGCCTCTTTGTCCTCTTCCAGTTCATCTGTCCTTCCTGTACATTTCTCCTTGAGAAAGGAGAGCTAGATTATCTTCTCGGCAGAAGCAGCCCCTGACTGCCCCAAGATTGGTCCCCTGATCTTAAGGGAGCCAGTGGAGAGCTGGGGCAATCAGATTATCTGTCCTGAATATTTTTGCTTAGAGAAGCAGAGCCATAGGAAGAAGGAAGACCAAAGAGCCTCCAGAAATGGGGCAACATCCTGGGCCATGTGGCAGAGAAGCCATGACTGAGAAGAGCGCAGATTCCCAGAAATAGGAAATGAGTAGCTCTGCTCCAGGCCACATGGGAGCCCTAGCTCTGATGCCTGTCCTTCAATTTCATATCATGCCCCTAACTCTAGAATGTTTTGTTTAGTGGTGTTTTAACAGGTTTCTGTTCCTTGTGACCAGAGAGCCTGGACTAAAATACTGGGGACCCCTGGGCAGTAAGACTGTTGCTGGGAATCGAGTGCCATCAGGTGGCTGGACAACTGTCTACAGACACTTGAAGTATCAAGCAAGGCTTGTCTCCCCTCTTAGCGGAAATGACGCAGTATCAACTCTTGAAGCTTGCAATTGCCCCCTATTATGTTCTACTCTCTCACGATTGCTAGAACAAGAAAGGATATTCAAGATTACTTAGGCCGCTATTTTTTTCAAATTGTTCTATAGTAAGAAACTTATTTCTTTTTTAATTCTTTCAGTCCTTCTGGTATTGCCTAGGAGAAAGTCTCAGG
Organism: Dasypus novemcinctus; assembly: GCF_030445035.2. Taxonomy (NCBI): domain Eukaryota; kingdom Metazoa; phylum Chordata; class Mammalia; order Cingulata; family Dasypodidae; genus Dasypus; species Dasypus novemcinctus. Next base: position 39,566,587 of record NC_080693.1, read on the forward strand.
TGATACTCATATGCCTTTGACATCTCTCTAACATTTATTAATTTTCCTTTTATCAAAGGGAAGGCAAGACTTGGGCACAGAGCCTTGGTGAACATTAATTAATGGCTAGAAATTAATAACATTGTTTTGTTTCCATTATACTCATTTTTATAGTTACCATCTAGTTATGGAAAATAATATTTTATGATTTATGTAGTGATTTAAAGTTCTCATGACAAATATGTACATTTATTGGGGGAAAAGAGAATCGGTTTGAAGAAAAAATATTATATAAATAATACCCTGGTTGGCATGAAGATATAGAGCAAATCATGACAGTATGACAATAACCCACAGTTTGGGAAATGCTAATTAAGGGAAATACTAACTAAGTCCAACCGCTGATTTTGCAGTTGAAGCAGAGGCCCAGAAAGGGCAAGGGACTAACCAGAGATCACACAGCCGGCTCCTGGCTATTTTCCCCACCCTTCTCTGCCAGGCATATCTCCCTAAGAGCCTGTTCCATATTTATTTTGTGACTATTAAAGAAAATGGCTAACCGACAAGTTCTGTTGATGGGAGGGGGCTGCGTTGTGGATTCCCCAGGATGCACAAGCACCCTGTACTGTGAGCCCAGGGGAGGCAGCATGGCTGCAAGCACCTCAGCGGCTTCCTTGGCCCTGGTGCAGGCCAATGGCTGAGCAGAGCTCAGGGAGAAACAGAGTGTTCGGAGCTTATAATGCAGAGGAACGGTTGTGGCCTGTAAAATACAGCATTAATAAAGACCATGATGATATACCTAAGTCAAGGGAAGAAAATGAGCCTCTCTGTCTCTGTAAATAAATCCACGGCTTGCAAACAAAAACACACCAGAAAAACCAATTGCAAATGCTCTCCTAGAAAAGGAGACCAGATGTCCCTGGATTCTTTTTAATTAAATTGTGAGTCAATTGCAAGCAGGAGGGTGGGGGCTGAGGGAAGTGGAATTTTGCTTTCTAAGACTGCCAGATGCAAAGTCCAATTTCCAGGATAATGTATCCAGGGTAGAAGAGGCTTTCCAAAATTTAATTACATATTGCCTAGCAACGAAAGAGATGGACAGGAATGGAATTGGGGAACCTGGAATGATGCATTACAGATGTTGATGGCCCAGGCTAGAGAAAGCACATAGGCACCAGGCTCTGGTCAGTGTGTTAAACTGTCGTCCCCAGGAGCCACAGGAGGTGGCTGCAGTTACATAAAGTATAAGCTTCATCTGCCTCCATTTCCCATGGGCTGACCAACCCAGCAACCTGGCAGACTCAGGCCTCTGTTTTCTTCATTTTATACGATGAAAGTATACATTTTCTCTTGAATAGTACAATGCAACAACCTCCACCATCATCGTGAGACATTGTTGTTATGGGGGGAGGAGTGGGGTGAGGGGGGTGGGGGGGTATATGGGGACCTAATATTTTTTGAATGTAACGTTAAAAAAATAAATTAAAAAAATATTTTAAAAAAATAGCACAATGCAAAAAGGCAGAAAGTAGAAACCCACCTGTTAAGGAGAGTCATGATTAGCATCTTAGTACATATATTTCTAGACTTTTCCAATCATAGTTAATCTCTCTCTCACCTAAATGAGATGTAGCTATACATATTGTTCTTTAATCTGTTCATTTTCTCTATAATATGTAGTGGATTTTTGGGAAACTTGTTTTTTTAAAATTGAATTAAAACACATAGAATAGTCTACAAGTAAGAGCCACCATCCAGGATAAGATACAGACTATTATCAACCAGACACATTCCCTCCTACCCCCTCCTAATCATCACCCCCCTTTTTTCTCTCCAAGAGTAACCATTCCTTCAACTTCAAATATATATTAAGTTTGGCTGACTTTGAAATTTATATAAAAGGAATCATACACTATATATTCTTTCATGTCTGCTTTCTTTGCTCAGTATTTTGTGAGATTAATTCATGTAGTTTTGGGTAGCTACACTTCATTTTTATTTTTATTTTATACAGTAATTTATATATCCATTCCACTGTTGTTTAACTTTTAGTTTGTCTCCAGTTTGGGACCATTACAAACACGGATGCTCTGTGCGTTCCTTCTGGTACACTTGGGAAGACATTTCTTCTGGGTGGTGAAATTGCCACTTTTCTAAAATGCTTGTACATATTTATGTTCCCAACATCAGTTTCTGAATGTTCCCAAATTCATCCTTTTGTATGTGTGCATCACATTTTATCATATGGATGTATTCATAGTTTTCCACTGAGGGAGATTTTGGTTGTTTGGTTGTTTCTAACTCTACACATGTAACATAACCTTTTTTTAAAATGCTGCTATAAATATCCTGTAGATTTACCTTTGAGCACTCATCTGGTTATTCCTTAGGAATGTGATTTGGATGTCAAAGGTTACATGTATTTTAAATTTTCATATTTCTAGGTTTCCTACATTTCTTCCCCGAGTTAATTTCACACAATCCCCTGATCCTTTCGGCTGTTGCTGAATTTTCCTTTCCAGTTGCTTCCTCAAACTCACTTCACCTGGACTGCCAACTGATCCATAAAGTGTGTGCCCCTGGAATTGATCTCTAGACTTCCTGGGGCAGCCCTGAGTAGATTGGGTGAAGGTGTAGACTCCAGACATGCCAGGGACCTGGACATGGGATCACAGTTCACAAAATCTACTCCAGGGTCTCCAAAGGAGCCAGTCTCTGAAATGTGCTTCTTGAATTTTGTCTGACTTTTTCAGTAATACAAAGCAGGGGTCCCTAATCCCAAGAACCTCATTCATTTGGATCCCAGTAATTTCCAAATGTGTGATACCTTGTGTGCATCAGTTCCTTGGGAAGTAAATATCATCTAATGTGAATGCAGACATTCAGATACTTACTGAGAGCCACATGTGCCAGGCACTGTTCTAGATATTGGTTGCCCAAAGAAACATTAGCATCTGAGCAATAGAGACGCGGGGCAGAAGTTCTGTAATTGGAGATGTGACATGTTATATGAGTATAAAAACATCAGAACAAGCTTAATACAAAATTCAAATATTTGCTTCTATATCTGGGTCAGGTTGGCTGAGGATTACCCAGTTTTAAGTGGCATATGAATACTGCTAATAACTGCTATTTCCTGATCCCCTCTAACGTGCCAGAACCTGTATGCTGATGTTTCATTTAGGTCATATTTTAAATTTTCACAATCACCTGATCTATTTATCATTCTCCCCCATTTCTCAAACAAGGAATTTAAGGTTCAAAGAGAATTAAGTAAATTTGTCCACGCTAGTAAAGGATGAGTAAGATTGGAAACCTTCTCAGCCTAATTTAAAAGACCGGGTGCTCTTTTATATCCATAAGATATTTTAACAAAGAACAATGCAAAGGCCCAATCAGGAAAGGCATTTTTTTGTTTTTGTTTTGTTTTGAATATATTTTTAATTTATTTTTCAAAGATACATAGATGGCACAAAATGTTACATTAAGAAATTAAGGAAGTTCCCATATACCCCTCTCCCCACACCCCCCACTTTTCCCACATCAACAACTTCTTTCATTAGTGTGGTACATTCATTGCATTTGATGAATCGTTTTGGAGCACTACTGCACAGCATGGATTATAGTTTAGGTTGTAATCTACACTCTCTCCTAGTCCAGTCAGTGATTTATGGCAGGATATATAATGACCTGCATCTGTCTCCCAATCAGGAGGTTTTGAGGATTCTCCCAGATGCAGGCACAGGCACACAAGGGAGAGGGCACTGGTCACTCTCATGGCTGGAGTTCCATGGAGGAACCTCCCAGGGTGAACCCAGTGGCACTGGGGTGCAGCTTCTCTGACAGCTTCTCTGAGGGCTTCTGCTGCCACTGGGAGAAGCCACAGGCTTTCCCTGGCCATGCTCACCTCCTCAGCTTCCTGCTCAGGACAGGACACCAGAGATCAGCACTGCTGCCAGCTGCTGAAATCTGGGCAGGGACCTGGGATTGAGGGAGGAACCCAAATGCTTTCTTCCCAAGGTGCCTTGTACCAGTGGCCAAGCTGAGACTAGACCACATCTCCAGTCTTATCCAACCCCTGCTCAGATGGTACAGTTAGCAGCGGGGACAGATGTTGACCACGTCATCATTGACATTGACAAATAATTAGAAACTGTAGTAAGAGCATCAAGGAAAGATGCAAGGGCTCTGAGAGTATAACTCCACTGGTGGAGTGAAGGTACATCAAGCTGGTCAGAAGGATGAGAAACAGCCAGTTGAACCACACAGGCAAGGAAGGAGAGAGCCTGGGATACTCAAGAGTGGCAAGACCCAGTTTGGCTGGAGCAAGGAGAGCTAGGGGTGAAGGGGGTGGGGAGTATATGGGGACCTAATATTTTTTTAATGTAATATTAAAAAAATAAATAAAGACAAAAAATTTTAAAAAAAGAAGAATCAGAGAGAGGGGAAGGACAAAGAGGGTTTGGCGGGAGCTTGCAATTGCTTTGCCAAAGCCTCTCCCTGGCTGCTCTTTAGAGAGTGATTTAGAAAAGAAGGCAAGGATGGAAATAGACCAGCCAAAAAGTAGATAGATGGGAGAGATCTATATGAGGGGAACCATAGATAATGGATTGGATTTGGAGGGGGTGCAGGGGGAGAAACCAGGATGTCCTCCTACTTCTGCCAGTTTTCTGGCTTAAGCAGTTGAATGGAGGGATGTGCTATTTTCTGAACCAATTTTTTGGGGTGGATGGGGTATGGGGAGAATCCCAGGCCGGAGTCTCTTAGAGATGGGAAAGGAAGGATACTAATACCTCAGTCCTCGTGCATTGAGGCTCACTAGGAAGGTCCAAGAGTTGACAACTCTTAGAACTCATTTTCCAAACTGCACAATTGCAGTGAAGCAATAATGCCTACTTTGTTGGGTGGTCATGAGGATTAAATGAGTTAATGTTTGTGAAGCTCTTAGAATAGTACCTGGCATATGTAAGCTTAATGTAAATGATAAACAAAATAAACTCTAGTGGCTGAAGGTTGAAGGGAGTCTGCTTCAGTGGGAAAAAAGAGTTAAGAGGCATGACTCTTCCCATGCAAACTGTCCTGGTTGCCCAGGCACCCATCCACCCCATAAGGCAAGAGCAGATGAGATTCTTAGCCTCATCTGCTATGGGCTGAGGGACTGTTGTTTAAAGCCATAACTCTGGAACTAGGCCACCTGGATTTAATCCCAGCAATGCCTCTTACCATCTGTGAGACTTGGAGTGAGTTCTTCAATTGCTCAATTGTGCCTCAGTTTCCTCACCTGTACAATGAGGAAGACTGGACCCATGCCATAGGGCTGTCAGGAGGATGCAATGAATCAATATACGCAAAAGAATTTAGGGAAGGCGGCGGACTTGGTTAGGGCGTCCGTCTACCACATGGGAGGTCCACGGTTCAAACCCCGGGCCTCCTTGACCCATGTGGAGCTGGCCCATGCACAGTGCTGATGCGTGCAAGGAGTGCCCTGCCACGCAGGGGTGTCCCCTGCATAGGGGAGCCCCACGCGCAAGGAGTGCACCCCGTAAGGAGAGCCGCCCAGCACGACAGAAAGTGCAGCCTGCCTAAGAATGGCGCCACCCACACAGAGAAATGACACAAGATGACGCAGCAAAAAGAAACACAGATTTCCGTGCCGCTGACAACAACAGAAGCAGACAACGAAGACGCAGCAAATAGACACAGAGAACAGACAACCGGGGTGGGGGAGATGGGGAGAGAAATAAATAAATAAATAAATCTTTAAAAAAAAAAAAAAGGATTTAGGGAAGAGGATGCTCCAGAAGTACTCCTTACACTCTATTTGGGACTCAGGGCTGGCCCCAACTAAAGGAGGAATCACATGATTTGTCTTTGACAGGTGGTATCCTTGGGGAAATCACTGCACCTGTCAGAGCTGGTTTTCCTCATGGGTGAGATGTAAGAGTCCTCAATAAAGTTATGGATGACAGTCTCCCCCTTTTTACACTTCCTTCCCAGAGGGACACCAGTACCCGACAATCATGTTGGCTCTCCCAGGGCTATAGCACAAGAGCAAATCTAGCTCCTGCCCCTGGGAGGGCTGAGTCCATATGGCCCTTGCCCTCATCAGGAGGGTTTCGGGGGCTGGGAGGCATGAGTGTCTCTGTAAGCTTGGCTGGGGCAGGGAGAGGGGCAGGGTCAGCCCACAGCAAGTCAACACCTGGGAATAATGAAAAGCTCTCTCAAATGGAAACAATTTTGGGCAGCACTTAAAGAAACAGCACTCATAGAAGAGCACTGACTTCAGTGAGGCAGCAGGGTGCCCTTTCACACCCCTTCAGCCTCTCCCCACAACATCAAGCCCGGCCTCCTGCCTCCTTGCTCATCTTGACTGGCTGACTCTCCCAGTTTCCGGTAGGGACACTGCGGGAGAAGTCCCCACTTGGCAGGGAGTGGTTGGAGTGTGAGTGTGAGTGTGTGCGTGTGTGTGTGTGTGTGTGAGATGCTTGTCTCCTGGGACATACACTGGTCTTGTGCAGGATCAGGATGGGTTTCTGGAGACAAAGCCCCTCCCACACCCTCCATCCTGGCCTGAAGGTATCTTCTCTTGATGCAGCTCCTCAGTAAGTTGGGGGCTTCTGTATTCTCAGAATCCTGGGAGGGGACGTGCAGACATGTATTGCTGCCCGAATTCTGGAGAGGTGGAGGGAGGAAATGGCCACAAGAAAGAGGGAGGATGATGAATTATTCAAGGCTGGAGGTGATGGTAAACAGTCTCTGGATGGCTCTGATGAACCACCAGCAGGCAGGTGGCAAGGGTGTGCTGGGCACTGAGTCATGTCATGGCAAAGGGGGTGATTAGTCTGTCAGATGCACCCACCTCTGGGTGGGGTGAGATATCAGGCTGAGTCACACTCTGAGGAGGGAGAGAGAGGAGTTTGAACCCCCCAAAGGAACAGGGAGGGGCTCACAGTCCTGACAAGCCATGCTACTGCTAGGGAGCCCTTCTCTCCACCCACTGTCTCCTCTCAGCCCTCTATCCCACCTACCACAAGTCATCTTCCTAGCCCCCTGCAGGTGACTCACCCCCAAGCACCCAGATCTCAGCCAGGAGACATTAGGACTTTTCTCCTTTCAGCAAGGGTGGGATATATATATATACATCTGTTGTCTCATATGTCTAACTAATCTTGTGGAACCTCTAAGTCCAGACTGGCAATCTAGGATCTGGGGCTAAAGCCAGGAATGGGACTGACTATCCTTGGGCTATAGAGCATAAGGCCAAAGAGACCCAAGCTAGAAGGAAGCCCGCCCCTGCAGATAGTCTGCACCAAGAGTCAGTCCAAAGGGGCTAGGCAGGGAGACAAAACAGCAACAGGAAACACCAGGATGGGTGGGTGAATTGACTCAGTCATTCAATCAGTAGGAGGTTACTGAACACGTATTATGTACCAAGCACTCCTCTAGAGGTCAGTTATAATAGGAATCAACAAGACTGTATAATTATTCTCATGGAACACAATGTTGGGAGATAGACAATATGCAAGTAAGTAATTGTTAAATTGATTTTGGATAATGGTGAGTACTCAGAAGAAACTGGAACAGGAATAGTGTGATTGGGCAGAGGTCTACTTAAGGTTCAGTGGTCTGGAAAGTCCACATTGAGAAGGAGCTGATATTAGACCTATAAGGAGGTGCCAGGTGTGGGAAACCTGTGGAAAACCAAAGCAGGACGAGGTGGGCGTGTGCAGAATGGGAGGAAGGTAGAGTGGCTGAAGTGAAGGGTGAAGGGCAGGGACAGGAGGTGAGGTAGAAGGCAAGAAGGGTCAGATCATGCCTGGAGCAGCACAGATTTTAGTCTGAGTGCTGTGGAAAGTTGATGATGATTTCCCATGGAGCAGAAAGAAGTTTAGGATGGCAGAACCAAGGAAGAAATGAGTGAACTTTTTTATAAACCACCATGCCTCAAAGTTGTAGGAACACTAAACCACTTGAAGACGAGTCTATGGAGCATTTATGAGGCACCATTTGAATGTTGGACCATCCCATACATTTTCCCTTAATTCTCTACAATATTCTCATTGTAGGTGAGAGGAACAGGATACCAAAAGTTGAAAAACCCATCCAAGGTCACCAACTCAGAGAGTGGCAGGATTCAGTCTCCACCCCCATGGCCAATGGCCTCTGCTTGGGAGAACTGGAGGGCCTATTTAAAACCTTGCAGGTCAGCCTGCCGATTTGGCTTGTGAGGAAGGACACATAGAGTGGCTAAGGCCATGATGATATGGATGGCTAGTGGTCAAGTGGAGCCAGGGTAAAGGCAGATGCCTGTCAACTTTTGGTTTGGAGTTCTCCCACTATGCCCTTGACAAAATACACCAGGAGGTTTTGGAATCATTTCTTACACCATCACTTAGTATTGTGTGACCTTGGACAGGTTCCTTAACCTCTCTGTGCCTCAGTATCCTTACCTGTGAAATGGGTTATTAATATTGAGTTCAGCCTTAAAAAGGATGGCTGCAAAGATTAAAAGGGGTAGTGCCATATGCATATGGCACTGTGCATATGGCCTGTGGCTCCCCTCATTCGACCAATTCTGTCCTGTCCTCTTCCAGGTTGGATCTTGCTTGCAGTTTTCCTCACTTCATAAGACTTTTAAGTCTTATGGCCTAGAGCTATTCTGGAGACCAAGACTTCTGTTCCACATCCTTAGGTTTGGCATCCTGAAATCTACTATCAGTCCTACTGGATGTGACTTAGGCCCTCCCCATAGGATTTGACTGATGGGAACATCCATACTTACCCCAGGAAGAGGGACGATGTTGCCTCTGTCACTGCTGGCTGGGTCTACTTGCTCCCAGACTCCCCGACAAATTATCCCTTATGCTTCTTGGAGGACAGATGTCGAGACTTTAGGCCTCTGCCTCTGGTAGAGGTACCAGGTAAAATAGAGCTCCAGTTAAAGTTGAATTTCAGAGAAACAACAAATAATTTTTAACATAAGTATGTCCCAACGCTGAGTGGGTGTGTTCTGGATTTTTATTTGCCAAATCTAACAACCCCTGACTCAAGTCAACCATTCTTCTCACCACATCCCCCGTATGTTGAGCTTCAGTTCTGATAATAGCCTAACCTAGTCTGGGGATTGGGCCTTGCCCCTGGTTCTGATAGATGTGTCTCCATCCCTCTGAGGCTGAGCCTTCAGACAATGACCTCTTTCCTACCACCCCAGGTGTCGTGGCTTCCTCTTTCTATAACCATCCCACTGACACTGCTCACTGTGCTCGCTCCAGGCTGCCCTCATGTCAGCCCTCTGCTGACCATCATTTCTGAGTGCTCTGGCTCAAGGCTCTCGTTGCCCTGCTCCACCTGTCTGAAGGTACCTCTGGTGGAAGTTGGACTGCTGCTGGTCACCCCGTGCTCTTTGGATTCTATCCTGCCTATGTGGCCAGTCCAAGGTCAGGATCCATACCTATTACTAGCCTTGCCCTCTCTCCCAGCAGTATCCCCTGTTCTATTAAAATTAACTGCCATTCTCCCCCCTGCCCAATGCCAGGGTGAGATGTCAGAAGGCCTTTGGGCTGCACGAGAACAAGGATCAGGTGTTTGAGCCAATATTGACTCTATTCCCCAGCTCCTCACAGCACCAGGTACAAAGCACATGATTGGTAAATATTTGTTGAATGAATAAAGATAGAATAGGAAATGGAGGCTCTTTGATAACTGAACTTTTAAAAAAATTATAAAAGTAAAGATTTCTCTGAGAGATAAGCATAGTTTTCCACAATATTGCTGGCCAATTTCACACAGATTCCCATCCCACTGTCCCCTCAAATACATCTTTTCATTAAAATATGTGGTTTCCTTGGCAATAGTGGATCAAAGTGAGAGAAGTCCCAAAAGAGAGAGAAAAGAAAAAATGAAGAGGGAGTTTGGGGTATGATATGTGCAGCTGCCCCCTCCCAGCAGAATTCGCAGGTAATACTTAGCAGATTTTGTATCTCTTTTGCTTATGTAACAGGCACTCCCACCAGCCCCATTTTGGAGCTATTTGAGAGCTATGGTATCTTTTAACAAAACTTGGTTTCTTGCTTTTCCCTCCAGATCCTGTTCTTGCCATGCCCTCCATCGTCTGCACATGCCTGCTAAGAAGATGGTTAATGAATGCGGCTGAATCTAAGCTCTTGGCTGGGGCACTTCATTTTAGCCAAAGTAACCCGGTCCACAGCAAAATGATTAACTGGGTGGATTTTTTTTTTTTTCAGAATAATCTCCTTGAAAGGGCAAAGGGCCCAAGAGTGAGCATTTTTATCCCAGCTTTTATAATATCACTGAATGAAAGTCTCTTATTTCCAGTAAAGAACAGTGAAATCTCATAGATTATCACCAAAAAAGATGAGGAAAGTGCTTAAATTAGAAAAAACTCTCAATTGTGAGTTTTTTTTTTTTAAAGAAGAGCAGGAATGGTATTTTGGATTATCTATATTTAAAATAAAAAGTCAGAAATGGGAACTAAATGAGCAGCAGGAGGACATTATTCAAAGTACGAGGGACCAATGTTCAGAAGACTTTGGTTAAGGTTCCACCTTGATCCTTTATCTCTGTACCTTGATGTTCCTACCTGTAAAATGGAAACAAAGTTATGATCTTCCCTAATTCATAGAGTCATGGTGAGACACAAATGAAACAGGACATGTGGACTCACTCTACTCCTTGAGAAGTTGTGCATAAAGGCAAGGAGTTCTCAGCATTATGCACATGGAATCTCCACTTTGGAGGCACTCAGGACCTTGTCACTGCAGGTGCCTAGGACAACTGGTCACTTGGTATCTCATGTGGTTGGGAAACAAGACTCTAATGCTCTTTTAACCAGAAAATCTGTGGCTGAGTAAATATTTTAAAAGTAATTCTAATAAATAATTATTAGAATTAAGTTCTTTAATAATTCACATTTTTTAGTTTCTTTTCTACTAGCTTCTTACTAGGTACCAGCACTTTACTGCACTATCTCAATTTAATCATCTCAATCACTCTATGAAGGAGTATAAATTACTATCCCATTTTATAGATGAGGAAAGTGAATCACAGAGAAGTTGAGTAAACGGTCCACAGTTGCACAGGTGAATAAACTGTAGAGTTCTTTTTCTAATGAAAGATCACATTTTCTTAAAGAGAGAATGTTTTGAATTCCCTGATTCTTCATTCATTCAACAAATATTTTTTGAACACCAATAATACGACTGTCACTCTATTAGGCACTGGGAATACTATAAGGGAGGGGCGAGATAAAACACATTGTCCTAACCTGCACAGAGCTAAAGGTCCAGCTGTCATTGAACTTGAAATGTGAAGATCTGCTTCTTATGCCCACTTAGATGTGTAGGAGACAGAGCAGCTCTGGAGCAGTCCTCCAGGTAAAGCGTACTGTCCAGAGGACACATGGTTTTCATGCACTTCAGCTGTCATTGAACTTGAAATGTGATCTGCTTCTCATGCCCACTTAGATGTGTAGGAGACAGAGCAATTCTGGTGCAGTCCCCCAGGTAAAGGGTGCTGTCCAGAGGACATGAGGTTTTCATGCACTTCAGCAGAGTTCATTCTCCAGGCTGCTAGCTGAGAACTGCAGCTTCCCTTGATGCGTTCTTACTATGCAAAAGTCCATGTGTTGGGGTAGGATTTGAGTTTAGCATCAACTGATGTTACTTTTGCTTTCCTGAACCAGGGAGCGAGCCGAGCTCTACGTTATTTCTAAATTCACAAAAGCCCGGGAATGTATGCTTTGTCACAGCCAGCACTAAAGTGTATCTCAGCATATTAAAATAGGTACTAGAAAGCTACTAGTGAGGCCAAGGTCATTTCTTTGATAATTTTCACTCCTTCTTCCCCCTCTGACATCCCATTCCAATGCCTGTTATGGTATCCTGAATCTGCATACTGAATGAAATTTTAATGTATGAATGAATGAAACAACCCCAAGTGAGTCAAGTGGATAAGCTCCAGGCAAGGATTGAAGACCCTGGTTCTGGGTCCTCCATCTGATCTTACACCCAGCAAGAACCAGGTGGGGGATTTTGTAGGGATTTTGCTGCAATGGGAGGATTAAGTCAGAGCAAATGGGTCAGTAGCCTAATTTGGTGTAGAAAAATTTCAATCCCTTCCCTTTCCACAGGCTGTCCCTGGACAGCCCAATCCATTGTCCTGTCTTGAACCATCACTGCACACACATGCTCCCCTCTTTTCTCAGCTCCAGCTGTATATCATCTTTTTTTTTTTTTTTTTTACAGTTCTCTAGGTTAATCTAGTGGTTTTTTTTTATTTCAGAAGAGTATTTTTTTTTATTGACTTTGTAATAATATTACATTAAAAATATATATGTGAGGTCCCATTCAACCCACCCCCCCACCCCCCTTCTCCCCCCCCCAACAACACTCGTTCCCATCATCATGACACATCCATTGGATTTGGTAAGTACATCTTTGGGCACCTCTGCACCTCATAGACAATGGTCCACATCATGGCCCATACTCTCCTCCATTCCATCCAGTGGGCCCTGTGAGGATTTACAATGTCCGGTGATTACCTCTGAAGCACCATCCAGGGCAGCTCCATGTCCCAAAGACGACTCCACCTCTCATCTCTTCCTGCCTTTCCCCATACCCATCGTCCCCCATGTCCACTTTTCCCAATCCAATGCCACCTCTTCTATGTGGACATTGGATTGGTTGTGTCCATTGCACCTCTATGTCAAGAGGAGGCTCAGATTCCACATGGATGCTGGATGCAATCCTCCCATTTTCAGTTGTAATCACTCTAGGCTCCATGGTGTGGTGGTTGTCCTTCTTCAACTCCATCTTAGCTGAGTGTGGTAAGTCCAATAGATCAGATTGTAGGTGCTGGAGTCTGTTGAGGCTCAGGACCTGGCTATCACATTGTCAGTCCAGAGATTCAAATCCCCTAAATATATCTTAAACCCCAACATTAACTGCACCTCCAGCACATTAGCATGAAAGTCTTATGAAGGGAGATCCCATCTGAGTCCAGATTCATTACACATAAACACCATTTCCAAAGAGGGGCCATCTGCCCTGGTAGTTAACCCCATTGGCCATGACCATAACTCCCATGGGTCTCTTTAGCCCTCAAAGGAACCAATATCTGGGGGTTGTATCTGCTTTATCTGTGTATATCATCTTGACAGCTGGCCTCTCCCCTTGAAGAGTTCCCAGGTACCACAGACTCCAACAGGACAAGACTCAAGACTAAGATGACATTTCCTCCCCTACACCCCTCAACCAGCATCCCCTCCTGTATACCCATTCTCAATGGATGGACCATCATTTTTGTAAACCTAAGAACAAAACAAGGTTCACATGTATTGAGCACTTACTATGTTCCATGCACTATGTCTTAGCTTGCAATCCTCAAATCTTCTTTGTACAGATGAGAAAATGGAGGCTTAGCTGAGTGAAGCCACTTGCCCTCAGTCACACCATTAGTAAATGAAGAGTCAGGATTCCAGCCCAGGCAGTCTGACTCCAGAGCCCGAATTTGTTACCAGAGTCTACCCGATTGCCCAGGCATCGTTTGCCACCCCAAACCCAACTGTTTTTCTGCCTTCCTCTGCTCTGCTCTGCTCTGGACTCCAGGAGGCTAACCTCTGTGGACCATGTCACCTGGGCTCCCTCGCCCTCTAGCTGAAGGTTAGGTGTGGACAATGGGGGGCACCCACCTACAGACTGGAGGGCTGGAGGGGAGAAAGGTCAGGGTGTTTATCCCGCACTCTCGCGCACTAGCTGCTTCACTTTAGTACTAGCAGGAGCTGGATTTTCTGGTGGCAGCTCGCCCATGCCTGGATGCTCCTCTGGACCCTGGCAGTGTCACTCCCCACCTTGCCCTTTCGGTCCCAGTGGTAGTAACAGCCCCCACTGTTGCTTGCCCCTGGGTGTTTCACCAGTTGTCGTTGGGCCTCTTATCCCTACTCACCCCTCTGTAAGTAGCCCTTTCCTTCTCTTGCCTGCTGGGATCCTGACTGATTCGGACTTCGAACCTCAGGCTCACCCGTGATCTCCCTTTCCTATTGCACCTCATATTCCAGCATAATGAACACCTGAAAATTCCACCCTTGGAGCATCTCTGGTATTTTGTTCTTCCTCATTATTCCTACTGTTCTGTCTTGGACTATCCCATTGGCTTCCCGCCTGGCCTCCAGGCATGCAGGCTCTTATGTCTCCAATTTATCTACCATAACGCAGCCTTCCCAGCAAAGAGCCCAGGTTCACTCTTCCACTTGCCTCCTCAAACCCTTCAATGGTTCCCTAAAGCCTAAAGAATAAAATCAAACTTCTAAGCCTAGAGCAACCCTTATTCATTTTCGTATTTCTCCCAGGGCCTTGCCTGTATTCAGTATATGTTGTGTTGAGTGAAGAAAGCATTATCACTATTTGTGAAGTTCCAACAAGGTGTATAACCAGGAACATGGGACTACAATGAGCACATCCTCAAAGAATTTATAATCTCAGTCAGTATCGTAATCCCAGGATGAGCAGCTTCAAAAACGCTTTCCAGTCTCATCTATTTTTCCCTGGCTCCCTGCTCAACAGCTTCATTGCTTGCACACACAGTCGAGTTTCAGGCCTCTCTCCTTCCACACAGGGAGGCAGGGCTGTGAAATGGATAGGGGCATGGGCTAGGGTCAAAAGACCTATGCCTAGCTCCTGGGGTGCCCATCTGCTCTCTCTGAGCCTTTAGGCTTGAAGCCTGCTCTCTTATCTATAACATACAGATAACAGTGCTACCTCCAGCATAGGGCTTTTGAGAGGATTAAAAGGTATGCTACTTATATAATCATAATCACAATACCTGGCACTAAGGAAGCTCTCAACCCTGAGAGCAGGTTTTACTATCTGCCCTATTTTAAGACAGGATTATCATATTACATATGATTATGTCTATTGTATAACTGATGTGCATACGGCTGTGCCTGTTCACAGTTTATTTAATCTAAATCTCCCCCAAATATCATGATATACTATTAGCCCTACTTTGCACAGGAGGAAAGTTGAGAGGCAGAGGGGTCATATGTTTTGATCAAAGTCACACATGCTGGGGTCAAGACTGGAATATAGGATTTCTGACTCAAACACACACTGTTGTTTCTGCTCTGCTAAGAGGTCCAGTCAAAAGTCAGCTCATCCTTCAAGTCCTGGCTCAAATGTCCTTTCCACCATGAAATCTCCCTAATTCCTTGGGAAGGATTCATTAGCCTCTGTACTCTAGAAGCACCCTGATTATAGACCTATTTGGATTAAGTGAATTCACTTGTATATTGTCCTTGGAAATTTACATTTCTGGGTCCTTCACTAAACTCTGAGTGCTCTGAGGGCATAACTGCCACTCTATTCATGCATGTAATCCCAGGGACTATAAAGGAGACAGGAAGGCAATAATGAGGCAGGATAAATTAGCGTTGTTGGGAGAATGAACAGACCCCAGTCTCAGTGACTTTCAAAACAAAGGTCTATTTCTCACTGGTTCTCTATTACTCTTGCAAATTGATGAAAGCTCTGTTCCACATCACCTTTCCTTTGGGAGCGGCCAGTCTTAGGGAAGACAGACAAGAGGAAGATGGCAGAAGACGCAATGGCTCTTCCCATTTCCACTCAGAAGTCACACACACTTCCATATACATTTCATTGGCCAAGGCAAGACACAGTCAAGCCTGGTGTCCGGGGGCAGGAAATGTAACTTTATTTCAGAGAGGGGCTCTGAGCACAGAGGAACGGAGCTGTAATCTACCAGAGAGAGCAAAGATTGAACCTGTAAACTGGCTCCATTTAGAAGGGAACTAGCTGTAAGTTATTAAAGACCTACTATGAGCCAGGAAGTATCTTACATGGTTTGATATGTAATCCTCATTCAAACACACCCTTACTGCCACACACAAGGATACACATTGTTTCAGTTTTACAGAATTTAAGAATATACATTACCATCACAGATGGTAAAGTAGTAGGGCCCAGATTTGATTTGGATCTAGTTAACTCCAAAGCTTTCTTTCTACTAAATTACACTGTTCTCCTTTTTTTTTTTTTTTGTACAATTACATATTGTCGTTTTTATTATACAGATATTATATAATAATTTTACAATAGTTATGTATTATATAGACACTCAAAAGTTTATCATTTAAAATTTCAGATGAAAATTTTAGATGGAAAAACTGAAATTAGATTTATAGAATTATCTGTCTGTCTGCCTGTGTAGAACTGGAAGGGACCTGAGGAATTATAAAATATTAGATTTTTGAAAAATAGCTTTAAATACTTGTAGCTTTTATAACATTTAGGAGATAATTGTGTAAAAAATTTTAGGATGCTATTAAAAGAAAGAAAAGAAAAGGATCCTAAATGTTTCAACAGTAAGAGAATGAATAAATAAAAGGTCCACTCATTTGATGAGATACTATAGAGCTGTTAAAAACAATGAACTATATCTGTTTATCAACATAGATCTTAACACAATGCTGCATAAATAAGCAAGGTGCCAAATAATGTATACAGTTTAATGTCATGTATGTATACGAAAATATTATTTATGGGTATATCTATATAGACATATACAATTTTAAAGATGGACTAGAAATACACATTCCAAACTCATGATAATGGTTTCCTATGGAGGAAGGGGAGAGGAATGGGAATTTGGTAAATTAAAGGCCACTTTAACCTTAGCTCTAATGTTTTATTCCTTTAAAAAAGGAAAGATAAGAAGCAAATGTAACAAGATTGACAGTTCATTCTGAATGGTGTAATTATGGTAGTTATATTCTTGGTATTTTTCTGTATTTTTAAAATTCTATTTTTTTTTTCCTTAAGAAAGATGTATTATTTTTAAGGAGAGGGTGAAACTTTGTGATTACAGGGTTTTATTATCTATACTCCTTGGTTTTTGGAGACTCCTAATTAGCAAACTTCACTCATTCTGTAAGAAGAAGAGTAAACTCTTACTACTCAAAGGAATCATAGTCCAGCAATCTTGGCATTTCTGGGTAGAAATTCAGACTGGTGGGCCCCACCCCAAACCTACTGAATCAGAATCTGCATTTTAACAAGATCTCCAGTGGTCCAAAGGCACATTAAAATAGGAGGAGCTCTGGTATAGATAACCAGAGGAAAGCTGGTGTATTTTTTCTGCCCCTACTGGAATCAGAGTGCAGGGCAGAGCTGTTGGTGGAGCAGCCCACTATTTGAAAGCCTCATCAGGTGAATTCGTAGAAACTGGAGAAAGTGGCGTGAAACCTGCTCCCTTGTACCTCTGTGGGAGCAGCTTAAAGCTCTTAGTGCCGAAAGCCCAGGCCCTTCTGCGCAGCTTCCACTCGCTCTTCCCCCGTTAAATCAGCAGATGTTCATGTCGTGCCGCCACGTACAAGGAACTCCGCCAGTCCCCGGAAGGTGAGGATGGTCCCGTCCTCAGGCTGCCTACGGTCTAGTGGAGAGAGACAGACCTGCAAGTGGATTCTTACTGCACAGTACAAGTTCATCAAATTATAAACCATGTGTTTGGCATTGGAGAACCCACTACCGAAATCTTGGGGGCGTCGGGGAAGGAGTCGCAGAAGAAACACACAGGACGGGTTCTTTAAGGTGTGAGCAGGAGCTCACTGCGCAAGCGCGGGGCAGGAGCTCACTGCGCAAGCGCGGGGCAGGGCCTGGTGGATTTCAGGCAGCCACCAGCAGGTGGGAAGGCCCCGAGGCGAGCGGGTCGTTCCGGGTAGAGCCTCTGCCTGAGAGCGCAGGGAGGCAGGGGAGGTCTTCAGCCAGTCCTGGGTATATAAATCCCTGGAAGGCCTAACACGCAAAACCTGCTGGGACACGCAGGAGGAGGGCACAAAGGGGTGGGCTCTGGGTAGGAAAAAAGCATGGGATCAGCCCCCTCCGGCCCTCTCGGCGTGACCACCTAAAAGTCCAGTCCCTGCCCAGTTTCTGAGCTTATCCAGAGCAGTGCAGGCAGTATTTTCAACGAGACATATCAGTAAACATATTATTTAAATGTAGAGAGAGAGAAAAAAAAGGAAATGCGCGAGTAGGATGTAGGGCGGGAGTATAGAGGAAGACGCCCCACACAGCCCAGGAGGACAGGGAAGGCTTGCTGGAGGAGGCGACGACTGAGCTGAATTTTAAAAAGTGAAGGTTAACTGAATGAAGAGGGAAGGAATGGAGAAAGTGGGGGTGCAGGGCAAGTCTGAGGGCAGGACAGGTAGGGAACAGTGAGAACCAGGGCTGGGAGCTGCAAGCCTGGGGAGCTGGACGCTCACAAACCCGGAACAGGAAGGTGGGGGCAGGAATTAGTGGTCTCCTGGAGAAGACGCCAACCAGAAGGAAGGGGCTGTGGAAGCGTGCTGCGGAGGAGATGGCCCTGGACGAACCGGGGCCAGAGGAGTTAGTCATCTGTCTCCAAGCCTTCACGTCACAATGATAATGCAAGCGCCCCTGCGTAAGGAGGCAATTAAAATACAATTAACCTCCGTGAACTGCGGTTCTGAGTGCACATCAGAAAGAGATTTAGAGATCATTTAATATGGGGTGGATGAGTAGAGGGGGCTGCAGAGTGAGGGAGCCAGGAGAAAAATCTCTCTCCAAAGCCATCAGCTACCTTTTGAGATTCTCTGTCACTTCCCCAGTGTGGATGGGGCAGGAGACCACCGCACAGGGAAGCAGAGGAGCCCAGAAGGGCTCTCTTCTCCCTCCCCCAGCACATACACAACTCCCCCTTCCCTGGCCTGGCCTGCCTAAAAGATGCAGGATTAAGTGCAGATGGGTGTGCAATGTTTCCTGGGAGGGGAGTGGGGGGGGAGGGAGCTACTCCTGACAACTGCCTCCTTGGAGCCCGCTCAGTTTATTAAATTAGCAGGTTTCTCTCTTGTGTCAGGGGCACTGGAGGATGAAATGCCAAATGGATCAGTTGCATGGAATCTGAGACTGATAAATTTTCAGAGCTGGAAGGCTCCTCGGAGAGCATCTAGTTCAACCCCCCTCATTTTTCAGATGAGGAACCTGTGGTCCAGAGATAGGAAATGACTTCCCTACAGTCACAATTGCTACTTGAAACTCAAAACTAAGAGGCACCAAATGATGAAAGTGAATTTGCTCCATAATTTACCACCTCTGCATGTTTAGTGTGCTTTATATTGAATTTACTTTTGATAAGAGGTACCTGCAATCTCAGAGGTAATTTACTGTGCAAGATAATTCTTAAGATTTCCCATTATTATTAACATTGACTTGAATTATGTAGCATTTTATATCGGAACATGGGTTTAATTTAACCCATGGCAAACAGTTCTCTCAGGTAAAAAAAATTCTTTCCACAATGAGAAGGCAGCCTGGCTTCTTGCAGAGATAATACTAATATGAGTTGCAATTCCTTGCCTACATCTGCCTACTCAAACAGATGGTCACACCTGTCTTTTAAGGCTTTATTACTGTCCATTGTTAGGCTGGGCACCTAGCTGCTGCACAGATGCATCAAGCCCAGTGGAAGAGGGAAGGGTTAGCTTCCCTCAACCTGGGTCAATGAGTGTGCTGGGCGCTAAGGATGCACAGTTCAGAACTTGATGGACCCATTCCTCCAGGAGTGTGCCGCTTCTGCAGGGTTGGCTCACCCAATGTGATCCAGAAGAGGGGGATGAGGGAGTGCAATGTCCCCCCAAAGAAGCAGAACCTTCTCCCAGCATTGGCTAAGAACTGACCCAGCATAGTGAGGCCACAGCCCAGGACCCAGCACAGAGCTCTGTTTTCTCCCTCTAAAACTGTGCTGTACAACACAGCAGCTACCAGCCACAGGTGGCTATTCAATTTTAAATTATTTTAAGAAAAAAGTAAAATCCCAGTTCCTCAGTCACACGATCTACATTTCAAGTGCTCAACATATGGCTAGTGGCTACCATATTGGACAGAGCAAGTCTGGAATATTTCCACCATCATAGAAAGTTCTATTGGGCAGCACGGCTCCAAGGAAAGGTGATCCTACCCAGCAGGTATGGAAAAGTGGGCAAAGCATTAGTGGATTCTGCTGGGAAAGGGATAGCTAAGGGCAGCTCTCCATTTGCTCCAGGATCTGGTTCTGCCATGCATCATAACTCCAACTGGTCCTCATTTCGTTTGGGAAACAGCCAATCTGGGTAAGTCATCTGCATTTCTTCAAAAGTCTTGTTAACCTCTTCTACTGCAGATGCATTCTATTCAATACCCAGGATATGAAGGACAGTCACAAGCAGTCAGCATGTGCTTAGTGCTTTCAATTCTGCACTTAGTCCTCAAGAGCCCTGGAGAGTATAATACATTGATGACGAGAGAGAGGTCCAGTAAAGAACTTGTTCATGGCCTGCAGTGACTGGGGAACTAGGACCCCAGACCCAGGCTCTGCACCACCATCCATGCTGATTTCTGCAAGGGTTGATCAGAGTCCTGGGTCTACCTCTTGCTGTGTGTTTCCTGCAGGCAAGACACATAAGTGCTTCAATTCTCATTTTGACCCTCCATTGAATGGATAGAACCTGCTTTCCATCTTTACAGGGGGCTTTGTAAGGCTCAGACTAAAGGGTTTGGTGAAATGTGCTTTGGGAACATTGAAGCCCAGACTGGCATCAGGGGCCATGACGAGAAAGTGACCATCATCACTGCCCGTCAGGCTGGTGCTGTGCAGGCTGCTGGTCACTTGGCAGGCTCGCTAATTACAAAGATGCTCTAGCCTGCCCCAAGTGGCTCAGCCATGTAAATCTGCAGTGGGACCCAGAAATCTTAATTCGTAAAAGTGCCCCAGGTAGTCTGATGCAGAGCATTTCTGCGTGGGCCCACCTTTGGAAAATGCTGACTTTTAGGTCTCCAGCTTTGGGTCTCTGATGATACACAACTGCTGAAAACTGAGAAGAACTATTTTCTAAGGATAACTTGCCCCCTGCCTGCTGGAGAGGGGGCTGGCTGGCATTCTCTTCAGGTTTCTTCAGAATCCTTAATTTTCAAAAGCAGCTGCCCACCCTACCCTGTGAACAAGACACAGGGAATTGCCCCTGTGGACAGCATAGTAGATCACCTGGCATTCCGGGAGAGAAGCCCCCTCCCCTGCTCTCCTTGCCACCCAAGTGTCATTGTACCCTCACTTAGGAGAGCGGCTCCATAGGAGCTGCCTGAAGTCTTCCCTGACATGTTCTACACCTCGTCCTGGTGAGACCATCAGAAGGGGCATGCTTAGATGGCACAGTTTTAGTTTCAGCTGCTGGCAGAAAAGCTTTCACTAAATTGCACACTGGCATGAGGTCTTCGGCCAGTTATAAGGAAAGATGTTATAATAAAACTTTCCTTTGAACATGCTGAAGGGATGCCACTGAGGACATTACAACATAAAATTTTCTCCTTTTGAGGGTCAATAGGGGACATTTCTCTCAGGTTTCAGGTCCAGAAAAACCTGAGCTTCTCTTGAGCAATGGCTATGGGTTTGTCTCATGGACACTGAAGTTTGAAATTTATTAAATTTCCTATCTCTATTTCAGTGATTAAGAAGCTCAGAGCAGGAAACGGACTTGGCCCAGTGGTTAGGGCGGTCGTCTACCACATGGGAGGTCCGCGGTTCAAACCCCGGGCCTCCCTGACCCGTGTGCAGCTGGCCCATGCGCAGTGCTGATGCGCGCAAGGAGTGCCCTGCCATGCAGGGGTGTCCCCTGCGTAGGGGAGCCCCACGCGCAAGGAGTGCGCCCGTAAGGAAAGCCACCCAGTGCGAAAGAAAGTGCAGCCTGCCCAGGAATGGCGCCGCCCACACTTCCCGTGCCGCTGACGACAACAGAAGCGGACAAAGAAACAAGACGCAGCAAATAGACACAGAGAACAGACAACTGGGGGAGGAGGGAAATTAAATAAATAAATCTTTAAAAAAAAAAAAAAAAGAAGCTCAGAGCCATCTCTAACAAGATGTTAAGTCATATAAAGTACCCACAGTAACCTCACTCCTGTTTTGATGGCTTTTAATTACTAACTTATTTTAGTGAGGTCTAAAGACTGTCCCAAAGATTTCAAGAGAGAGAGGGAGGTGCAGTACATAATCCATGGCAAACAAAATTTCTTTATTAGGCATTTCTTTACTCCCAAGCCCCTTCCTGGAGCTTCTGAGTGGTGACTTTATTTTTCTACTCTTATTTTTCTTTCTCTCTGGCTCCTTCTTATAGCATACGCCCTTCCTACATTCCATGCAATTTGGTTATCTGCTTTAAAACAAGTTTATTTTAATGAGCCATGCAGTTTCACGAATCTTTGCCTAGAATAGTTATCACATGTCTGTGAGATGCCCACAATTGTTCTAGGTGCCAGGACTACAATGGTGAGTAAAGTAGACAAGGTCCTTGCAACAGCGTTTATATTGTACTAGGTGTCACAGAGTAGCGACTAGGGAGGGAAAATATCCCTCCAATTTGGAGGGAAGGCCCTGGAGGAAGTGATGCTCAAGCTGAGACCTGAATGAGGAGAAGCCAGCCCCTCAAAGATCCAGGGAAAGTGCTCCAGGTGGGGGAACAGCCTGTGTGAAGGCCCTGCTGCGGCCACCAGTGCGCTGTGCTGGAAGAGCGTCTGCCCACCCAGCAACTTCTGAAAGAGCTTCCAAAACCATTCTTGCATCTGTCTACTTTCTTCCTGAGATAAGCCCGGTCACTCTCTCTATCACTCAGAGAAAAGGCCAGCTCTGCCGTGCCTGTGCTCCTCCTACCCCTGTGTGATTCACACCGAATTGCACATGGCAGCTTGCATGTGTGCCTCCCGTGCTCGGCTGTGAGTCCCTCGGGTGACCTCGGGGAGGGCAAGGAGAACGTCTTCCCTTTTCCCTCTAGCACTGTGCCTGGCACACAGAAAGCACACACTTTTACTTATCTCAGCCAACCTCTGCCGAGCTGAACTGAAGTCCAGGCAGCGCTCACGCAGCATCCACAGGCGCTGGTCTAAGGTACACATTTTCCATTTGCAGAGTCACAAGCCTCCGGTGCTCTGCTTGTGACCTGAATAGATTAGCAGCAGAGCCAGCCGCCTGAGCAAGCATGCCTAGCCAGCCTCTGCCACCTCCCGCCTCTGAAGAGCCCCTTCTGGGAAAGGAATGACTCCTACGGCAGTATTGGATTTCCCTGCAAGATTTATGACCCAATTTAAAGTTATGGGGCTTTTATTAATTATAATAAACACCAATTTCATTACACTTCAACTTCCAAAGAAATTACATACTATGGAGGGGAAATAAAATGTTAGTTTTGCACTAATGCCAGGCACACATTAACTGGGCACTAAGGAGAATGGCATTCGTGTTGGTTGCTCGGTGGTGCAGAGAAAGGGGCATTTTGGAAGGAAGAGCCTGAGGAGCTATTTCCAGGACTGAAATCTACTTGGTCAATAAACAATGGAAATGAGGTACACTGCTATGGGGGGCTTGAAAGACCACTTCCTTTATGAGGCACTGTATCAAGTAGCACACTTTGGGCTCTCAGCCTCGAGTTCTAAACCTGTCTGTCTCTGGTTTGCTGTGTGATCTTAAGTAGGCTACTCCCCTTCTCTGAGTCTTAATTTCCTCATCTGAAAAATGAGGAATTGACGTAGGTCAGGAATAGCAAACGATTTCACCTTTTGTGCCCATCGCCATGTTTAGAGGGAGGTTACCTATAAGGCTATTTTGAGAAGTCTGAAGTTTCATCTAGGATTCCTGGGGAAAAGGTATATGATTAATTAGCAGTGTCTGCATGGGGCACAGGCTAGGAAGATGACCAGAGAAAGGCTGGGTATTTGTTAATCCTGGACTTGCCCAATGTGGATATCTGTGGTTTAATGTAAGGCTGGGTTAGTAACCTCAGGACTAAATCTCAGGATCTTAGATTCTTAGTCCAGAATGCTGATCTACAAAGTAGGCAAAATGGAGTATAATGTTGTAATGACTTGACGATGCTACATATGGGGCATACTTTCTCATAGAAGACACTCAACAAATATTACTCACAAATAACCTTCCATATCTCCAGTCTACCCTGAGCTCAAAAAGTCATACCAATTGGTGGCTCTCTCCACCCATGTGGGTTTGGTAGACTTGCCTCTTCTAAAGCCTCATCTTAGAGGTTACTGGATGCACAGGTTTTACCAGCACATGCCCCATGGGCAAAACTGAGGACCCCACACTCAAAGGAGAATTTTTTAAAAAGCTGATTGGTTTTAGAACTTTATTCTATGGACTTTCAAACTCTGTGCTACTTTTGTTTTTGCTGGGGAATGGAAAATATTTTGGCACTTCTGGGATGATGGGGTTTGATGAACCCCCTAAGGGGGTGGAGAAGAGGATTCAGCAACTTTGCACAATTGCTTCCTGCCAGATGTGAAATTAAGCTTCTGGGTACGAACCCAGAGTGCATTGAGGAAAGCCTGCTGGGGCCTGCAAGGGAGGAAGGAGAGGGAAGGACACACCGAGAGAAGCTGTGTGTGTGTGTGTGTGTGTGTTCCACTGTTACATATTTCCGAATTGAGAACAGATACCAGCAGAGTGACCAGTTCTCTCCTGGGTGACCTTACCCCCTCACCTGGCACCCACTATTACGGACGTAAGCTTAGTGTTGTCACTTAG
Organism: Dasypus novemcinctus; assembly: GCF_030445035.2. NCBI lineage: Eukaryota > Metazoa > Chordata > Mammalia > Cingulata > Dasypodidae > Dasypus > Dasypus novemcinctus. The sequence goes on from NC_080693.1 coordinate 39,591,178, forward strand.
TGTTTAAGAACCCACGATTTGGAGTTATTCAGACCTGAGTTTGAATCCCAGCTTCAACACTCACTAGCTGTGTGGACTTGGGTAAGTCCTTTAACCTCAGTGGGCCCGTTTCCTCATCCATCAAATGGGATTAATAATGGTGGGGTGGATAATTGGTTGGTGTGCGGTGAGTGAGTAGATGAGAAAGTACCAAATTCAAGACATGCTTTGAAGTCTCAGCGTAGCCCTAAGTCACCGCGTGGCAACAGACAAGACCCTGACCCTCGATGGGCCTCAGTCCCCCAGGAGTCTGCAAGGACCCAGGGCACCTCCAGTTCTGCCCATGGTGGCCCACGTGGCACCAGCGTCTGAAATCCGGCATGCATGGAGGGCTCTGGCGAAGGCCACCCTGAGGAGGGGCAGACTCTGGAGGTGGACCACAGGTATTGTATCCCAACTCAGCACTTCTAAGAGTGTGGCTTCCTGACGTCCGAAGCTCTCAAGCCTCTACTGCCCATGTGAGTAAACAGCAGTGTGGTGGCCAGGATTAACTATCATATTCTATGCAGCACTCCTAGCACAGTGTGTGGCTCAGCGGTTGAGCATTAGCATCCCACATATGAGGCCTCGGGTGAACCCTGGCCCCTACTTCAAGGAAAAAAAAAGAAAGAAAGAAATGATGGAGCCAAACCTGACCCTTAGAGGGGTGTATATTTTAGTTGAGGCCAAAAGGCAAATAGCTTTTAAAACAATTTCATAATTCAAGCATGGCTGATGCCTGGACACCTTCCCAGGCTGAGCCCGTCCCAGGGTGGACGCTCCCCCGACCACCTTCCACCATGCTGTGATCTGATGTCTACTCCACGTGTTCTGAAATATTGGGATGCTTTTAAAATTATTTCCTAGGAGGCAGGATAGTCATAAGGTAAGACCATGGATTTTAGACACAGTAAAACCTAAATTCAAGTCCTGAATCCTCATAGGTGCCTGACTTTGGAGCAAAGACACTGAACGACTCTGAATCTCAGCGTCCTCATCAGTAAAATGGGGACAACATTAGTTTCCCTAGCTGGGTAATTATGAGAATTGAATGAGATAAAAATGTAAAGCACTTAGCAGACAGTAGGTACTCAACAAGGAACGATGGTTTCCAAATATGAGTATGTTGTTCTGTTTACATTGTTATCCAACCAACCTTTAGTTGCCTCTAGGCAAAGATACTATTATTGTACTTCTATTCCCTTTCTGCCTTGGGCCTAGAATAGGTGAGCAAGAGGGCTGCTCGTCTGCCTTCAGCCCAAGGTCGTGCATTTCTCTCCTTGGTCTGGATGTTCCCTTCCCCAGAAATGCATCTTGGAAGGCGGTGCAGAAGTGGAAGTGGCTTCCATAATATTCCTCCCCTTTCCCATCACCAGTTTTATTTTCCACACCAATTCAGCTCATTCTATCACGATTTCTTTGGGGGAATCTTTGCTCCCTGCCAGCCCAAAATGTTCTGATTTTGTATATTCAGAGTCAAGTGATGCCAGCACAGCCAAGAGATGAATATTCATCACCACTCCTCAGCCTTGCAGTGGGCAGGAGTGGCCGATGGAGGAGGGCGGGCAGGGTCCGTGTGCGTGGTCCGCAGGAGCTCGGTGCTCGAGAGGATGATTAGCCCAACAGCCCAGCTGCTGCTCGGGCTTGTGGTGGATTTGTGTGTTCCAGGCTACCCCTGTGACGTCCAGAGCAGCTTTCACTTTTCTGCGAGAGAGCCTTGGACCTCTGGCCACTGCACTAATCTGCATTCTCTCAGGACTTACATTTGTATCCCTCAGATGACAGTCCATGCTGCCACCTGTGACCCAGGCTAGCCTGGCCTGGGCTTAGAAGGCAACAGTCTTGCCATATTTGGTGTGCATGGAGCCCCCCGAGCTGCACGACCTGGAGGCCCTGACCCAACCCATTACTTCTCTATTCTGATCTCTACTAGCACCCGGAAAGTACATGCCCCTCTTGTTAAAGGGCAATTAGAGGATGTCCTTGCTTGAAAACAATAAGACACTTGTCTTGTTGTTCAGTAGTTCCTTGTTCCTACTGAAGTATAATCTGGGGATGGGCACTGGGTGCTGAGGATTATGGAGTTTTACTAATGCACCCCAGATGATGCCGATGGTCAGGCACGTTAGAGAATCAGTGTTAACACCATGTTATGACTTCAGCTCCTACACTCTGATTTATTGGACTTACCCCACTCAGCTAACATGGAGTTGAAGAAGGTCAACCACCACACCATGGAGCCTAGAGTGCCTACAACTGAAAGCAGGAGGAGTGCATCCAGTATCCATGTGGAATCTAAGCCCCCACTTGACATAGATGTGCAATGGACACAACCAATCCAATGTCCACAGAGAAAATGTGGCATTGGTGTGGGAAGGGTGGCCATAGTGGCTGCTGGGTGCAGGGAATGGGAGGAAGAGATGAGATGTGGAGGCGTTTTCGGGACTTGGAGTTGTCCTGGGTGGTGCTTCACGGACAACTATGGGACATTGTAGATCCCCCCAGGGCCCACTGGATGGAACGTGGGAGAGTGTGGGCTATGATGTGGACCATTGACTATGGGGTGCAGCGATGCCCAGAGATGTACTAACCAGGTGCAATGAATTTGTCATGATGATGGGAGAGAGTGTTGCTGTGGAGGGAGTGGGGGATGGGGGCGGTGGGGTTGAATGGGACTTCATCTTTTTTGAATGTAATATATTTTTAAAAAATGAATAAAAAATTTAAAAACAAAACAAAACACCATGTTATGGAGATATTATCACGTAATGGGACTAGCTGCGTGTGTGGCCAGAAGAACTCTACAAAAGAGGGATTTTGGAGAGAAACGTGAACTGCTGTTTCAAGTACTGTGTGTCAGGATGAGACACACTGAGAGACCATTTCTTCCTTCCAGCTTTATTGATATTCTGCACAACACGTATCAAATGCCCTTTCATTGCTCCAGAAAAAAAAAAAAAGATGTATTTGCCCAAGAGCCTCTCTCTCCCCCTCCCTCCCCATTTCACATTAAACTCTGTACTGTGGCATCTCACCCACCAGACTTTGAGCTGTTCAAGGACAAAGACCATCTCTTAATCACCTTTGTGCTACTGCATAGTATAGCATCTGCTACATGGTGGTACTTAAGGAAAGGCTTTGAGTTAAATAAAATGTGTCCTTATCCAGCACTCTCTCATTGGTTCATATTGGCTTTTACTGAAAATCAAGTTTGAAGCTATGCACAACACACAAAAGTCATGGCAGTGAAGGGGAAGAACTGCATTTTCACTATATATGTGTCAAAGTGTGTTACATTTCAAAATAGTTAAATTCCTTGGAAGGCTAAACACTACTTCCAATAATATTTCTCTTGCTCAAATGTATCTTAAATACCAGTTTCATAGCTGTTGTCTGCTACCTGAAGACCTGAGCCGAGGCCCACTGGGCTGGAACCCGGGGACGGGGTGTGTCAGGATAGCTGGAGTCTGGCCCAGGAGGTGGAGTGTGTGATGGAGGAAGAATGCTTGCTGGGATGAACACAGCAACTGCGAAACAAGTCTGAGCATGAGGGCTGGCAACTGGATGCATTTACACCAGGGACACCATGCTGAAAACTGAGGATGCATGAGGAATATAGACTAGTAAGGCAGTTCTGATAATGAGGATGGATTATTCTGAAACTTGGGGCTTGGTGCTGGAAAAATGCTCTGGGTTAGCAAGATGGGGCTAACTTTTCCCCAAGCTATATGAGATTCTGGCAGGCAAAGGAGTTACAAAGGAGATGCTGCTTAATCCTCACGTGGGGTTCTCTGTCCGCATTTCTTTTTTTAAATTTTTCATTGAAAATAAATTTAGACTTACAAGAAAGTTGCAAAAATAGTACAGAGTTCACATATACCCTTTACGCAGCTTCCCGGAATGTTAATGCAACTGCAGTGTGATTATCAAAACCAGGAAATTAACATTGGTACAATGCTATTAACTAAACTAGACACCTCATTCAAATTTCACTAGCTTTTTCACTAGTGTTCTTTGAACATTAAGGATCCTCACATTGCATTTAGTTGTCCTTAGTTTCCTTTTATCTGTGACAGCTCCTCTTTCTTTCATTGTCTTTCATGACCTTGACAATTTTGATGAGTAGTCAGTTATTTTGTAGAATGTCTCAGTTTTGTCCTGAATTTTAAATGGAGATGAGACATTATTGCTGACAGGTTACAGGGTGCACAGGAACACTACTTTCCCATTTTTATAATTACATCTTACTTTGACTGACTCAGTTTACCTCCCTTCTTCCAACTGGGGTCAAATTACTTTTGTCCATTTCCAAATTTCATATTCACTCCACAAAGGAAAAGTTTGAAGAAACAACAGAAGGCTGGAGCAAAGCTTGAAAGAAGCTTCCCAAAGAGAAGTTGTATAGAAGTTTTCAGAAGAGGCTGCACCAATGAAGTGTTTAACCTCTTCGGGTCCTGGCTTACCCGCATAATGGGGTGAGATCACTGCCAACTATCAGCACTGAGGCAGGAGTAATGAAACTTAAACAAGGGGCAGTGTAGCAGTTTGATATGGTTATGAATTCCAAAAATAGATACTGGATTTTATGTTTGTAATCTGATCTGTACCTGGGCCTGATTGAGTTATGATTAGGGCTCTAATCGGGCCATGTCATTAGGGTACTGAGTCCCCACCCCTTGGAGGGTGGGGATTCACAGATAAAAGGCATGCAGAGGACAGAGTTGCGGGTTTTCTGATGTTGGAGCTTGATGCTGAACATTTACGCTGGAGCCCTGGGGAAAGAGACAGAGCCATTCGCCTGGTAGTCTACAGCTGACCTTGTGGAGAGAGGCAAAGCCTAGAGAGCCTCATAGTCTACAGCTGACCTTGTGGAGGAAAGAGAGGAGCTGAGCCCAGAGGAACCCAGGAAGCCTGAACCCTTATAGATGTCAGCAGCCATCTTACTCCAACATGAGGAAATAGACTTTGGTGAGGGAAGTAACTTATACTTTACGGCCTGGTAACTGTAAGCTCTTACCCCAAATAAATACACTTTATGATACCCAGCAGATTTCTGGTGTTTTGCATCAGCACCCCTTTTGGCTGACTAATACAGGAAGACTCTGGAGCTAGCTAGCCTCCAGAAGATGTGCAAACTCTGTCCGATGCAGAAGACATCAAAGGGCAGGCACTGTGAGCAACGAACAAGTAAAAGTCACAGCCCCAGAAAGAAACCAGAAGCCAGTAGGACAGGGCTGGAGGAGGAGGATGGGCATGCGATCATATGGACAACCTCTGCTGCAGAAGTGTCAGTACCTCCTCGACAGGAGGGCCTCAGAGACCCAGGAAGAGACGGTCTTACTTACACTTCTGAAACTTGTGTTCAAAATCCGATCACAGTGATATTATATAGCACGCACTTTACAGACAGATGTCCTCATGTTACGTATATAAGGCTATAACATTCTGTTCCTTCACTTCCCCACCCCAGCACTTATATAGTTCATACATTTGTGCAGATCATGAACCTCAAATCTTCAGAGTACTTTAGGTGAATAGTGGCCTTTGAATAGTGCAGTTCACAATCTGTGCCACTGTACAAGACAGTCCTGATAGATGAGTGAATGAATGAATGGGGCAATGCTTTATAGGAAGCTGGTGGATGGGAAGAAGTATCTGCTTGCTTTCTGGGAGCTGAATTACCTCACTGGCAACATGAGCAAAGCAATCTCTTTCTCCCAGGGTTATCACGCACTTCACAAAGTTAACCTTGGTAACACGTCTAGCATGTTACTTACACATAGTAGGCACCAGTGAAATTAGTTCCTTTCCTCTCCTCGCCAGCCCCATGACATACTAAAAAGTATCCACGTGCATTTTTTGAGGATGGGAAGGGAACAGAGCCAGTGTGCGTTCATCTGCCCGTCAAACCTGGGAGGGAGGCAGATGTTACTACCGTCATCCTCCAGATGGAGTCTCCTGGGATGGACCAGTGAACGGAAGGTGGTGGCCTATTAGTGGTTTTGCTTTCTTTTTCTGCATGTTACTCCTCAGGCTTCCTCCTGAGACACCCAGGCCCCAGTGGAGCATGTAATTGTAGGAAGCTATATCTAGCAATCCCTCAATCCAGGCATCCTCCCAACACTGGGAGCCTGTATATGTTCATTAAAACAAATATCCTACTGTGTATTATTTGTTACTGGTATGAACGCAAAAAACTAAATACTGACTCAATTATTTTGACTCATGACAAGTAAAAAAAAAAATCCTATTCGTTTATTCAACAGCCTCATGAAAAATATTTAGCCTCAGAATAGCTACACTTGGTCTATTTTCATACAATTTCCTTACCAAACTGTAATAAAGACTCACTAATAGACAGTTGTATACATACCCAGTGAGGTGTAAGGTAGCCCATGAGAAGCTGGAGAAGGGGGAAAGGGGACTCCCTCCCATGCAGGTTGTTACAAATTTTCACTGAAGAGCAAGAAGTATGTTCCTTTAACCAGCCTGGGCTAAAGACAGCAGGAGGTAATGAAAAAGCAGGCTTGGCAGACAGGGAGACTGGCTTACAGCCCCCTGGTTCCTGGTCCCTAGCTGTGGCTCGTTGGGTTTAGGGCCCCTGATATACATTCTGCCTAAACAAACAGAAAATTCCAACTGAGGGCCACATCCCTTCTCCTGCATACCACCCAGACCAAGCCCTCCCTCTCCATCCTCTGGCCTGCTGCCCCTTTCCTTCCTCTCCCTGCCTAGCAGAGTTCCTGGGTTTGCACCTGAGCCCCTGCATCTTGGCCTGCATCTGTTTCTTACCATTGGCCTCCTGCCTCTGGCTCACTGATGCCTCTTGCCTGGTCTCACTTCCTCCTAACTTCCATGACTTCAGCAAAAGCTGCAGCCACAGCAGGCTCTGGAAGCAGACGCTCCCTTTAGCAGCCCCATGACCATGGCCAGGTTATCTTCACCCTGGCCCCACACATGGGAAGGGACAGGGTCCTATAGAGACAGGGTGTCTGAGCTTTCACCTAGTTCATCCCCAAAGTCTGTATAGTTAATTCTGCTATACGAGCCTCAGTTTTCTTCCTCCATTCCTCCCCCTCTTCCTCTGCTTGGGCTTGAATCAAGTTCCCTATGAAAGCAAGTTAATGACCCAACCCCTGGTCCTGGGGGTGTCAAACGCTTTGTACATAGGACCTTCGATGATGTTATTAATTAAGGTGTGCCCAAACTGAATGAGAGTGGGCCTTAATCCATGCGGCTGAGGTCCTTATGAGCAAAGGAAATTGGACAAAAAAGAGGAGCCATGGGAGGACCTGGAAGTTAGAAGCCAACAGAACCTGGAGGAGAAAGAAGACTGCCACCATGTACGTTGCCATGTTGTCGGGAGAGCCAAGCACCCAAGGATTGTCGGCAGCCAGCCCCAGGACACCAGTCTTCAGGAGAAAGCATCGCTGTGCTGACACCTGGTTGTTGAACTTCTCCTGCTCTCAAAGCCATGAGTCAATATATTCTCATTGTTTAAGCCAAACCATTGCATGATATTTGTCTTAGCAGCTGGGAAATGAAGAGATCCTGCCTTCTAAAATTATATAGCACCTAAAGTGCTTGGATTCAAGTCTAGCACTGGGGGTAAAAAAGATGAATATGGTACAGTTTCTCGGAATTTACATTTTAACTGGGGAGATAGGTTAAAAATGAAAAGTTATCCATGTTATCCCATGTGTTACTACCGTATTCCTTCTTACAGCTGAGCAATATTCCAACTTTTATCATTGATATGGAGGCAGTAGCCACCAAAGTTCCTGAGGGGAGGGAGAAGGAAAAAATAGGTGTGATATGGGGGCATTTTGGGGACATTGGAATGAATTGTCCTGCATGACATTGCAATGATGGATACAGGCCATTATATATTTTGTCATAACTTACAAAATTGCGCAGGACAGAATGTAAACTACAATGTAAACTATAATCCACGATCAGTGGCAATGCTTCAATATGTGTTCATCAATTGTAACAAATGTGCCACACTAATGAAGGAGGTTGTTAATGTGGGAAGGGGAGGGAATGGAGCATAAATGGGAATCCCCTGTAGTTTTTATGTAACATTTATATAATCTCAAGTTTCTTTAAATTTTTTTAATTAAAAAATTTTTTTTAAAGATTTGAAAAAAAATACTAAGAAAAACAGTGAATAGCTATCAAACTATGTGATAAGACCTATGAAATGAGGGATGTGAACAAGCTCATCCCCAGAGTCCCCTTTAGTTCTAGTATTGTATATTTTTTAAGAGTTATTTTATTTACCTATTTCTCCTCATCCCCTCATTGTTTACACTTGCTATGTCTGTCCGTCTTCCTTATTTCTTTAGGAGGCACTGGGAACCAAATCCAGGACCTCTGATCTGAAAGGGAGGGGCCTAATTGCCACCTCTATTCCCTGTTTTGTTGTATCTCTCATTACAGTTTTGCTCCTGTGTCTCTTGCTGTATCTTGTTGTATCAGCTCACCACATCTGCCTGTCACGCCAGCTCGTTGTCTTTTTAGGTGTCTGGAACCAAACCAGAGGCCTCTCACATGGTAGTCAGGAGCTAAGTTACTTGAGCCACATCCGCTTCCCTATAGCATTCTATTTTAATGCTGTAGCACACATATTGTGATACTGGTAAATAGAGGTGTAGTGATATTGGTCGGGTTTCTGGGACTTTGCAAAATCGTCTTGGCAAGTTTGTTCTTATAGGTAGTATTACATTTGCAATTGGTTTGCCTTGTGGTTGTAGGTTTCCTCCATTGTTTTATGATAAGGTGTTGTAGTGACTGCTCTATCTCTCCAGCACCTGTGACAGATATGGTAAATTTCCCTGCTTGACAAATGTTCTGACTTCCTTTTTGTGTACTTTTAAGCACTGCAGAACCTAGGAAATCTAAAGACATTTCCCAGGTTCTCTTGCAGCTAGGGATTTGGATGTAATCTAGATTCTTTCCATCAGATGCACTTGTACAGATCTGAATGAGAATGTGAGTTCTGTGGGGAGGAAAGATGGGGCAGATCCTGGGAGAACTGAGGATCTACTGCAGCAGGAATTGTGGTTCTGAAGACTGGGAATTGTTACTGAAAACTTATCCTGGTCCCTCAGCTCTTCAAATTATTTTGCAAGCTACCTAGTAATAAATCCCTCTTCTTTCAGCTACCCAGATTTATTTCTATTGAATGCAACTAAGTCTTAACCAACACAACATCTAAAAAGAAAATGAATCCAGCATAACACACAACATTTACACAAAAGTAAACTGGGGTGCATTCTGAAATGCACATCTTCCCACTTAGGTCATGCCAAAGGCTCCTAATTTTCAGGTGACCTCTGTTTTAAAATAAGTTTCAAAATTCCAAATTCTACATCAGCAGGATGGTGGACAGTGATGATATGTCCTTATCTTGACCTCACAACTCTGACTCCAGCAGGTATGGCTGAGCCCAGATGTTAACCGCCTGGGGTAGGGCAGGTACAGGGATTGCCTAGCTTCACACTAGTGAGAAGCAGAGACCCCAGTAGTCCACACAAGATAGTCAGCATCTGGGTTTTCTATCCATGGGTAACAGTTCCTCCACATTGGGTCAGGGTTCACGGGGATCCCATGCTTTGGAGGAAAACCAGTAAGACCCCAATTCTTCAAGGAGCAATCAGAGCAGAAATTCAGTGAGATGCTGCCACTTCCCTAATTTCATCAATTCCCAGGAGATGAATGAGAAATCCACATGAAGAACACACATCACAGTAAGCACCAATGGTTCCTAACACTTTCAGCATGGCATGTTTGCTCATATACAGCAGTCTCCCCTGCTGGCATCACCACCAACCCCACCAGTTCAAGAATCTTTTGTATTTCAGAAATAATAAATGTGAAGAAAGAAAATTATATCTTCAACAGAGCAGCATCCACTTCATTGGTCTGTCCCCCAAAACTTCCGACTTAGCAAGGATATTTTAGTTTCAACCTTTCTCCTTGGTGCCACAAATACAGCAGCAGCAATTTATTCCTTTCCAGCAGTCATAAAAATTATCCCCCACTATTTCTCAAAACTCTGACAAATTAACACCTTTGACCACCTCTTTTCTCAGGACCTGTCTTTCCCTTTCATGGTCAGAGACACATGATTAGGATGTTCCATGGAGAGCTCTCCTTTCTTACATGCTGATAGAGAATTCCAACCAGCAATCTCCACACTAATCTGTCCATATGCTTATCTCTCATCTGTAGAAATAAATCTAAATTAGCATCTCCTAAAATAAGTTCTATAGATCACCACGTTAAAAAAACAAAACAAAACAAAAACGTTACAAGGCATCATGTAGCAAAAAAAAAAAATTGTCATTGAATCAGTTTGGGAAGCACTAGCATGCTTTAGATTTCAGAATGTATATTTGCATATTAAAAGCTCTGATAAATCTTGTGGTAAAGAAACTTATTAAAATTTTAAATTTGTTCAGCTCAGAATTTCCTTAAGTTTACTTAAATGTGTAAGAGTTTTGTTTTTGCTTCGCAGCTATTGAAATTCTGTACAACAGTGTTCTGTGGACACCAGTTTGGGTAGATGATGACATTTGGGAATAGAATGTTGAATTATACAACCTGAGGTTTGGACATGAGATGAAATTCCAATTTCCAAAACACCTGCTGCCAATGGGTGAGACTCACAGACAGGGAGCTTGATATTGAGCCCAGCAGGACAGCTAGAACTGGGTAAGTAGGTTTCACCTGCTCAAAGCTGGTCGTGAGAAAGGATTGCAGGGCTAAATCTGCAGGTGGGATTTACACTTGAATTTAACCAAAAGGCTGAAAAAGCAATTGCAGGTGGGATTTAAATAATTACAGCTGTGATGATGAAGAAGGCTGCAGAGCCTTGCTATTCAGTGTGTTCCAGCATCAACATCATTTAGGAGCATGTCAGAAATGCAGAGCCTCAGACCCCACTGAGACCTACTGAATTGGGACTAGCAATTTACCACGATCCCTAAATGATTTGCATGCCTATTAACATTTGAGAAACAATGGTGTTAAGCTGTGATTCTCAATCTTGCCTGTATTTAAGGATCGTCTGGGGAGCTTTAGAAATACAGATCACTGGGACTCAACCACAGAGACTTGGAAGCAAATGTTTTGAGGCAGAGTTATGGCACCAGCATCTTTTAAAGATTCCCTCCCAAGCAGGCAAGGTTGAAAGTCACTAGTCTAACCCATAAGAGTGTTTTGGCAACAAAAGCAGGATTAGGAGTACCGTATTTGTCCTTTTCCACATCCCCTCTCGTTGAGACTGATGAGAGACCTTTGAAACTTGTGGTATGAGTCCTTGTGGTGAATTAGGAACACCTGAAGAGCATTCCACAGCCTTCTGGGGCTCTCAGCACAGATGCTATGGCATGCAAAAGGCTCACTATCCTAGGCTCAGTTATATGGCAATGTCTCTCCTAAAGAGATTTAAGAGTTGTACTATTACATCTTCTCTAGGACTTTTTCAGAACACCCTTCTTTCAGGAAGGAATGCATATGAAATATAATGCAAAAAAATCTTAACTAGAGTGTCTTCCAACACAAACTGGTTGAAGCCATCTTGAAGTCTTCAGTCAGAGAATCTCAGGAAGAAGAACCACTCCAAATGTACACGGGCTTGGAGACCCATCACTGGTCACAGATGTTCCTTACGGGGATGAAAACAGCTACATGTATTAAGTTCCATGTACTTTCAGTTTGCTTGGGTTCTGTTTGTTCAATTTGTTTGAGCTTTCTAATTTAAGGCGTCATTTTCAGGAAGTACATATTAGTGTTTCTCCAGGAGATCTCATTCACCAGAGGCTCAAGCTACCTATCAACCCATACAATGTTTTCCCTTGCATCATAGCAGTCCTCTGCTCCTTGGTTTAGAGACATGTGCTGACACAGATAAGGAGCACTTGGTGCTCGTACTCCCATAGAGTGATGTGTGAGGACAGATAATACCTAAATTAGGAATGCTTGAGAGAGTAAAATGCTAATATGGGATTTGAGCTTGTAGATACAGGATTCAGTCAACCACCTACCACAGGCAATCATAAACAGGAGAAAGGGGGTTGTCACTGGTGGATCTGAAGCCAATCCCCACCCTGCTGGAGTGGGGGAAGGAGCTAGTCTGCCATCAGACAAGTGAGAAAACTACCAGGGACAAGGCTGTGATGGTGGTCACAGGCTGATATTCTTAAATGAGACTGGCATTTGGCTTATATCTCCTCCCTGTTCAGGTGCCTGGGATGTCTTTCCCAATGAAGAGACCTGGGGATGTCCTGAAAAATCTACCCTGTAGGCTGATCAAATATGCTCCTACCCACCCCCTATCATTCTGAGAAACATAGAGGAGGTACTGGCATGGTGGGAATTCACTTGTTCTGAGGTTGAACATTTTCCCTGCTCTACCTGTGTGAGAGTTGTTGGTATTTTTTTAAATTCAGTGTGGGGCAGAAAAACCCTCCCCTCAATGTGTATTCCATAATAATCTGAGAGTATATCCAGAACACACTATCAGCACACCACTTGATCTTTTTCAAGACTATTGGTTTCATTCACCCTCTCCTATGTGGCTGCTGGGATGTATCTTCTAAGACAGTCTACATTTCTGCAGAACTTTGCATCATTTAGATAAAGGGGATCTGACATCAGCTTGGTGACTTTGGCTTCAAGACATGCTGGTATCTTAACAGGAGGGCTTCTGGGGACCAGAAGGTCAATTGACAATAAGCAGAACTATGAATACAGTAATTGCATTGGCTGCCAGACCCTGCCCTTGAGATTGGCCAGCATCCTAAATTACAGAGTCCATGGGCATTACTGACCTGGCTAATATTCTGGGGTGTCTGATCTCTTGGACAGGGTCTCTTTTCAATCAGGTGAAAGATGCTTTCTTGGTTTTAGGTTCCATCTCAGAATAAGCTTTTACTAAGGATTGGGTATATAGAACCAAGATCTGTTCCTTGGGAAGCAGAGGCTGGCAAAGATGAGGCAGGGAATCAGGTTCTCAACCCAGCAGTCCAGGAATCAAGGCAGTGGGAATGAAGTGGAAACCAGGAACCACAGAACAGAGACAATGTTTTATGGCTGTGCTCCATTAACACAGGAGGATAAGGGGTCTACAGCTCAGTGGACACTGGGATACTGAGGCTCAGGCTAACTCCAGCTCCTCTTCTTAATGGCAGTGGAAGCTCTTATGCTCTGGGCTTCTTTAACATAGGAACTGGAGCAGGATTAGACCTGCAGATAAGGAGAGGTAAAGTCAGGGGTTGGCAGAAGCATTTTGTAATTGTCTTCAGTGGCTCTCCGTTTCCTTACTCCTCCCATTTGATCATCCCTGCCTGTCTTTCAATGGTCCCTGAAAACGACCCTTCCTTGTTGTCCAATCTTGCTTCCCACTGTGATCTGTCATTCATTCTCCGCTTTGGTCACACCAGTCAGTCCTCTCTATCATGAGCACACCAGGCACATCTCAGCTCTGCCTTGAAGAGTTTATCCATACTGCCTGTTTTTCTTGAATTCTTTTCCTTTTTCTGGATCCCCCTCCAAATCTTATGTCTTTAAATCAATGTGGAAGTCTTGTCTCTTCCATAAAGCTTCTACCAACTGCTTCAGTCCACTGACTACTTTATGCTCCCCTGAATGTTTACAAGGTTTTCAAAGTGTCCTCTAAAACTTGTTTTAATTCTGTACTCTTATTTTAGGCTCTTGTTTAAGCCATCCTTCTCATTCTGTTCAATTCAACAAGTATTTACTGAACATTGACAATGAGTCAGGCACACTGTGTTGGAGACTTGAGATAAGATAGTCCTTTGCAAACATGGAAATAGCACCTACTCAGTGCTGGGCATTATACTAGACAACTTATGCATGCCTTAGTTTTGTCCCTTACACTGAATTTTAAGCTCCTTTTGCAGTTCAATATGTTAACAGTCAACATTGAGTTCTCATATATGGTACTGAGAAATGTCCCAGTAAATGCAAATCATCATGCTTCCTCGTTAGAGTGGCCCAGTGCAGCAGAGATGCCACTCACCACTCTTGCTCCTGGAACTCTCTCTTTCTAAGATGCCCCATGCCATTCCCATAGAGGTTGGCCCCACATCCACACTGGGTGGGCAGCAGACACTTGGTCCCATCCATTAGTTCTGGCCACACAGTTTTGTCCAATCCCCTGACCAAAGCTGTGCCAACTGAACTTACTTCCTTTGGTATTTATAATGTAGACTGACTCCAAAATTCCAGTGGCAGTTAGACTTGTGATGATATAGACATAGGGGCCAAGGATACCATGTGGAAATATCTCTTTTATGCCAAATACATAGAGGAGAAAAGAGAGAGATAAATGAAGCAAATACACAGATGAAAGAGATAGAAAAAAGAGATGGAGAGATAAGAGTAGCTCACTCTATTCCTAACAGGTCCTGATTCCAGCCCCTAGTGAAGACTGGGAGCACTTCCTGCCCTTGGTTCCTTGAAACACATACCTCTGTATCCTTCCAGCAGTTTCTGATTTAATGAGTTACAGCTTAAATGGGTTACTACCACTAGCATCTGTATAATACTAAGACATACTATGATATAAATATGATAATTCTATTATATAATATGGAATATATCATGTGAAATATTTTAATTGCATTATATAGCATGGACTATATGTAATAAGGAACATTCTAATTCCACATTGAGCACTTGAGCTTCAGAAAGTCCCCTTGTCTCTTAGTAAATGGTTGGAACTGAAAATTAAAACCAGATCTACAAATCAAGTATATTGCCCTGTTCTTTAAATCTAACCCAGTGTTGGGCACCTAGTAGGACCTCAATTAATACTTAATTTATTGGGTTGTATCTTAGTGTAAAGGTCTTGGCCGTTCTAGCCCTGTCCCTACATCCCTTCCTTTACCCTCCCCACTGCTTTCCTGACGTCCCTGGCCTCCTAGGCATTTCCTCAGCTCAGGCACAGAGGTCCCCACCCCATCAGCTGTGGGGTGGGGACCTTGAGATCGTGGCACCATTGCAACACCCCCTTTGGGATCGCTTAGGGTCTTGCATTGTCACCACCTTCCCGCAGTGCCCTCCTTAAGCAGCTGGGTAATGGGGATGGGCAGCTAAAGGCAGATAGGCCTCCATGCCTTGGAAAACATTAATCAAGAGAACAGCAGCGATGCCCTGCACTCCTGGCAGTTTATTACAATTTCTGTAGCAAAAGGAGCTGTGGGTTTGTAAGGCATTATCCTTTCCCATCATTTCTAACAAAATGTCCCAGAACAGCCCACAAGGACAAGGGGAGGCCATTTTCTGTTCCAAATAACATATACTATTTTGAAAATAAAAGAAGCAATTTACGCATTTTGGTTTCCCAGGGCGAGTTGGCAGGCACACGTCTCATCTCACGGATGCCTTCGGGTAAAGGTGTTTTAATAAGAGAGAAAGTAGGAAGAAGATAGCAGAACTCGCCAGAGGCTGGGAGGAACCGCAGAGTGCGGGCTCTGGAGCGGACAAGATGGGGTAGTGGGGCAGGGAAAGGCAAGTGGGGGGGGGGTGCTAGGCATCCGGACAGGCGTCTTGTGTCTGCTCAGACACATGTACTGTGTCACCCAAAGCCCCCAGGTGAGCCCCATTAATACCACTGCAAGGTCAAGAATTTAATTCTATTTATTTCATGTCTTCATTTACCCACAGTTAATCAGAGACGATGGAAATGATTTATTTTACAATGTTGGAGGACTGTATTTTTCAAAGGAGTATATCTTTCAAGGGCCTTTATTCTAATAAGAAGATGGACGAAAAGAGGCTGCATTTCTTAGAAATGATACATAGATTTCTCTCATTCATCACAGAGGCAACGTGATGTGGTAGGGCTGGGGACTGAACCCTGGTTCCTCCACCAGGTAACCGTGGGACCCTGAGCACATCACTAAATCTCTCTGGGTCTCAGTTTCTTCATCACTAAAACAGGAATAACGGTGGCATCAGCTTTGAGTGTTAATACCCAGGAAGTGCTAAGAATAGAGCTTAATACATAGTGAGAGTTCAGTAAATGTTGTTATTATTCAAACAAATTTTAGGGATGCCAACTACATATCCCATGCCTGGAATACCAAGATGTATTAGTGAACTTTTGGCTTCAGAGCATCCTATTCTAGTTAGATGATACAATCAATGACGGCAAGAGATCACGTTTATTGAGCATATCCTGTGAGTCAGACACTGTACAGTGAACTTAGTGAGATAGATACAATTACCTATCTGAAGTTAAGCAAGGCTAAGTAGCTTGCCTAAGGTCACACAGCTAAGAAACGTTGCAGCTGAGATGCAAACCAAACCCTGTCTAATACCACATCCTGCCCTCTTCTTTGCTGATTTTTAGTTTAAATAAATACTACATCATCAGAGAGAACTTCCATTATCCTTCCATTAAGATGGTACAATATCCCATCCTGAAGAGAGTCCTTCCTTTGGTTTTCTTCTAAGTTTATCACAATATTTAATTGCATTTTTACTGGCTGTCTTTTTCACCAGGCTAGGAACTTCATGAAGGCAGGTGCCATGTCTATTTTGTTCATCACTGCTGGTCCAGCCATTTTCACACAGCCTAGCACATAGCAGGCACTCGGTAAAGACCACTGCATAATCAGTTTCAATAGACTGCCTCTCTGAGGGTAAACAGGGAGTTATACTATCTTCTTCAGTGCTACAATAAGAGCATCAAGAGAAGGTATGGGGGTTTTCCCTCAGGGCTCTGAGGAGCTGACATCCATCCATCTAAATAAACTGGGTTTAGGTGGATGAGTGTGGGGGGTGTCAAGTGGGAATGGAAAGAGGCTATTTCAAGCATATGCAAAAGCACATCTTTGTGCAGAGAAAGTTGAGGAAGCAGAACAGCCCAGTGGAGGCTGAGGGGGAGACTGGTTCCTGTCCACCACAAACACAAGCAGCGGCCTGAGCCACACTCAGGGTGAGCGCCTATTGGCGAGGTTGTAATTCATTCCCCATGTGCAGTCCATGTGAGTTTTCATGCTGAAGAAAGACCTTTGAGGATCCCCTGGGGAGGGACTGAAAGAACGAAGATGCTTCTTTTCTTTACGACTAAAAGAGAGCGAGCACAGCACTTTAATGAGGAATCTTTCGCTAATCTACAAACAAACACATCAGTTAGAATTTGGTAGGTTGAAAGAGATAGAAAAATACAAAATAATGGGAACTGAGACAGGCTGGACATTTGGCTCCTTCATACGCAAGCTCGGGCTTCTAGGGCCACTCAGACCACCCAGTCCCCGGAACCCAGGCAGCTTGCAGCTTTCTGCTCCACCACCCCCAGGTCCCCATCCTTGTCTCCCTCATGGTCCAAGATGAGCTCTGGCCATCACCCCAGGGTTCCAGAAAGCAGAGAAAAGGAGGGATGGAGAGAGGAAGTAGCTTCTAGAACCTTCTGCTTACATCCCATTGGCCAGACTTAGGCACATAGCCATCCCCAGCCACCAAAGGGGGCTGAGAAATGTGCCCTTTATGCAGGAGATCATGTGCCAGCTAAATCTCCGGGCCCTTTTTAGAAGCTCTAAAGAGGACTAGAACAGATATGGAAATACACCACCAGCAGCCTTTGCCCAAAGCAGATCCAGTCCTTTGCTCAATTTCATCTTGCCCTTGGTACATGCAATCAAATCATTGCCTGGACCAGGGATTAGTGTATTCTTCAGGTTAGCTAATATTTATTTTTATAAATGGAAAATCATACCATATCGGGGTAGCCTGCACCAACCACTCAAACTTTTAAAGCAGTGGAACACTGTTGAAAATAAAACAATTATGCTAAATGCCTGAACACATACTTCCCTACTGAAATCAGGGGGCTGGTCTGGAGCACCACCCTTCAACTCCTCTCCCCTTAGCAGCAGGCCCTCCCTCCCTCTTGGGCTCTGGGAAGCAAAATGTGACCACCTCTGGCTTAAAGGCAATTGTCAAGAGTGTCTGCCCAGGGAAACTAGAGACAGTGAAAAGCACTTTTGGAATCACATTCTAATTGCTCTAATTAGCACTTCTGGCTTATTACTTTTCTGATCAAAAGGTTTTTTTGGCCCTATTTCTGCCAATTCCCATAGATTTCTGATCTTTTAAATTTGGATTTGTGGGGAGCCAAGACAACTTGCCACCTTAAGGTTTGAAAACCTGAAAGGAGACAAAACATGTAAGGAGCTTAGCATAGCACCTGGCCCTTTGTAAGCCTTCAATAAATATTAGTTACTATCATTGTTGCTATTTTATCAATACTTAACTCTGCTAGATAACAATGTAACACTAACCTTTTTTTTTTTTTTTAACAAAATGGCTTACTAGTTAAATTGTGCCCATGCTGTGGCAATCCCCACATTGCAACCAATAAAGCACAACATCCTTTTAAGTTAAATTCATCACTAAGGAACTTTTCTTGGTTCCTACCTTGTGCTATTCTGTTTAATATGGCATCAAAAGGGAGCAAAGTTCTCCCCTTTAACTCATGCCAATTCTCCTGAATCTTTTTCTGTGGTAAACTGAATTCCAGGGACATGGCTGCCATCAGCGCTATCTATCAAATCTATCAAATTTTATCTGTATAACCAATCTGAAACATCAGCTCCTTCCTTCTTAACTATTAGACAAGATTCCCAAATATGCTTCCTGTACATCCCTCTTCATATTTGTCATAAAACATGCACTTAACCTTATTCCCCACCCTTGAGATACTCTTGCTGCTGATAAAGATATAAATAAAATTGTTAAATGCTTGGCATATATCAGACACCCAATAAATTACAACTATCATCATTTTATTATAATTGTTGATAAGGTTATTTTAATATTTATTGAGTACTTAACTTGTGCCACTTTCAGCTAGGTGTTTCATACACATTTAATCCTCCCAATAGTCCAATAATATCAGCTGTATTTTATAAATAAGGAAACTGAAAGTCAATGACTAGGTCTGGGTTCTCTAGAAAAGAGAACCCGAGGCAAAGATTACTTCCTAACTCTTTATTGGGTGGGAGAGTAGAGTCCCAGGGAAGCACAAATGAAGGAAAAGGGAAGTGGGGTAGGAGGGAAATAGTTCTAAGGTGACGCATGACCAAGCCGGCCACAACATCTCGAGAAAACACATCTGGTTGTTCCATCCCAGAGGACTATTCTTGAGAGTCCATGTAGAACCTCCACATCTCAAACAGTCCATTGTAGGCAAGCAATTACTGGCTGGCCCATTCACATCTCCTGTCTGTTGGGGCTCAAAGTCTGCCCCATATGGTATTATGCCCATATTTCAGGCATGTTATCCAGCCTCTCTGTGAAGCCAGTGGGGAAGTCAGGGCCTCCATGGGTCCAACCAAGTTGGATCTGGATTCTGGAGCTCTGCAGTTTCCTCCATGTAAGACACAATGGAGACCCTGACAAAGCCCAGCCCTTGCTCCCAGGGGAGGGTGAGTCAACTTGTGGGATTTGAGAATCAGGAGATGGTGATGGTGGCTACAGCCTTATGACCTCAGGAAACACAGAGTGTGGACAGGGTCCCTGCCATGCAGAAGCGTAGCCAGGCACTGAGAGGGCATGTGTGCAGTGCCGCATAAACAGGGTCCAGGACCCTCAGAGAGTTGAAGTGACTTGCCCAAGGTTACACAGACTATACCTGGCAGAGTTAGCTTTCAATCCCAGGGCAGTGTGGCTTCAAAGCATTTCAGGTTCTCAATGACATCAGGCAGCCTTGCACCACTTAGAAGTTAAGCAAGCTGGGATGGAAGCTGTGGTCTTCTGAGCTGTCTGACTCAGGGCCATGGGCAGATAAATGTGTATGAAGTATCCATAGGTGATCAGAAGACAAGAATGCCCATATGCCTGTGTTGTTCTTTTCTGCAGCCTAAGAATAGACATGTCTGGCGGGCATGAGTCATCATGCTAGAGTGCTTCAGATGGCCTGCTGCAGCTGTGTAACCTACCCAGAGTAGCACCAAAACCACTGCTTTTACCAGCCACATGAGGGACTAGGATTCTGCCCCTCACCTTCATCTGCCAGATGCCACAGGCATCAGCAATGAGATTAAGTGGGCCCATTTTCTGGAAGGGTTAGGAGGAACTGCCATATATTTCAGTTTGGATAAATGCCCAGTGACAAGCTTAATAATCCAAGAAGTGAGACACGACAGCTATGCAAAGTAGAGACTTAGGTAGAGGCAGATGCTGACTCTTAGAGCAGGTGTGCCTTGCTTTAAGAAAGCCCATCATTTACCATGAGCTTCCATGTTCTTCTGGATTTGTCTTTCCTCCCCCATCTCGGAAGCATCCGCTCCTCTCCAGTGCTGTCCCTGCTCTCCATCCGGCCTCTCCTGTCTTCTCTTGGAGAGAAAGCCCCCTTTACTGTTCTAGCTGCTTTCACAGCTTCATTGTCTTCCTCCTAGCTTTGGGGTCTTCCACAAACATAGGATCCACGTTAGAGACATCACTTGCCCATTTCTCCTGAAGCTACATTCCATGTTTCTGTTTCTCAAGTTTCTCAAATGAGTATCTACTGGACCTTAGCCACACACTACTCCTTGACCATTTCCACTCGCTTTTCTCCCATCACTCTCCTAAAATGCTTTCTTCCAAAGTCACTACGGTAAATATCTATTGTCTTTGCCACTCCCATAGCACTTGTTCTTCATTCTTCTGGTAATCATTCCCTCTTCTCCTCCAGGAACCATTTCCTTTCCCACTCTCAACCTATTAGATTTGGTCAAGCTGCACATGTAACTCAAGGGTAAGGAAGGTGATCTTGCCTTAAGCCAGTGGTTGTTTTTAGGGAGACTTTTTTCTGGGCCTGCAGAGAGGGAGACACTTTCTCTTTGCTGTGGAATTCAAACCTGAGTGAACGAAGGTCTGTACTGCTAGCAGCTATTTGCCACCAGGAAGGAGAGCCTGGGTGAAAATCTTAGAGGAGGTGGAGCATGGGTGAAAAATTTAGGAAGGAGAGCTCAAGGCTGGAGTGAAGGAAAATCTGACCCTGGTAACATCATTTGAATCCCTGCATCACACCACACCTGATGGTACCTCTATACCCTGGCCCTTTCCATTGTTTAAGCCAGTTTGTTGTGATTTATGTTAAGTGCAGCAGAATGAATCCCAACTAATGCAGAAACTTAATATCACCATCAGTGACCTCCTAAGCACCCAAATCAACAGCCTCTTCAGTGTTTCACTTGGGAGTAAGAGTACTGCAGGTTTAAATCCCAGCTCCAGCGCTTGCTGTTCTTCTGCCCGTGCACAAGTGCCTCTACTCTGAGCCCTAGTGTTTTCATTTGTAAATGGCACTATTGTGGTAAGTGTATGTAGTAGGGTCCTGAAGAAATGGCAATAGTCCTTATGTTGCATTTAGCAGATGCTAGAGGCAGCAGCAGTGGGGTTCTCTCTCAACAGCACTGAATGCTGTTCACTGCCCCCCTTACCTCTTTCCTCACTTGCCTTCTCTGATTTGCACTGATTTAGTTTCTCTTCCTGCCTTTCTAATCACATATATTCTGGATCCTCTTTCTTCCCCCCCAAATGCCCAGAACCCAAAGTTCTGGCCTGGGTCCACCTCTCGTATTCTCCTTTGATGTTCTCCTCTAGGGTGCTCAGGTTTGTTTTTCCCACTGCATACTGGACATGGTCCTGGGATGTCCCGACACAACCCCAGGTTTGCCAAGCCCTAAACCTCACATGCTCTGTCTCTTCTCCAGAACCCTCAAATCCAAACTTGCTTCTCCTCTTGACTTTTAACACTTCTGCTAATGGCATCCCTTTTTGCCCAGTCCACAAGGCTTGAAGTCTTGAAGTCACTGCAACTTCCTCCTGTCCCTTGCTCTCAAACCAGTTTCCAAGCCCTGTCACTCGCAATTCTCTTTCTTTCAAATCATTCACTGCCCCAGCGCCTTTCCCTTCCCCTGGCTATCATTTTAATTCTCACCATGACCGGTTTCCAATAGCCTACTGAACAGTCTCTTAACAGGCCTTCCAGATCCCAGTAGCCTCTCCCTTGGATATATCCTACTTCTGAATGGACTGTTATCATGGAAAGGCTCTCCTCATGAAGCTCCTCTTCCCCAAACCTTCCGTGCTTGCCCATTGCCTTTTTAATAAACCGAATTCAACAAGCCTTAATTACAGCGCCTCCTCTGTGTCAGACATTCTGCTAGGCCATTGTAAAGTAGATAAAAGTAAAGGGATATACTCCTTGATCTCCAGGGCCTGACAATCCAGTAGTTTAGATTACTAGACAACAAAACCTGGCACCAAAAAAAAAAAAAAAAAAAAAAGAGGTGCTGAATAACTGTGAGCTTTTGTCATTCCTTCCTAATCCATCTTCCCAATTTTATTTGCTTTCTGTTCCTTGGGATTAAGCCAACTGGAACTACATGCTTTTCCATGTTATCTTACCTACTTGACTTTCCTGAAGCTGTTTCTTTCCCCCAAGTGACCTCCCCTCCATCTCTGCTTGGCCAAACTTTATCCTTTGGAATCTTTCTCAAATGATATCCTCCTATAAATCTTTTGCTGATTATCCTGGTCAGTGGTAATCTTTTCCTCCTCTGACCTCCCAAAGCACTTTATATAAACCTCCACCTGGTATTTTCCACTTAAAAAAAAGGACGGGGGGCGGATTTATGTAAATAACTTGCCTGCCCAATTAGACTGTAAACTCTTTAAGGGTACGGACTGTGTTTTATTTATCTTTGCATCCTCAACAACTACGAAAGTGTTTGTTTCTTGATAAGTGCTAAGTATGCATTTAGCTATTCAAAGCACCAGTATCATTTAGGACCAGCTTTTTTGTACTAAAGAATTTGTTACTTAACAAAAAGATATTTCCCACAGATTCTTTTCAAACAACTCTCCAGGTTCATCAGCCTGGAGGAGAACTGTGGATTGGGAGAAAACAAGTAAACAATTAAAAAGTGAAATTATTAGAAAGTACTGCCCACTAATGATTTTCTAGAAAGAAAAAAGAGCATTTCCTCAATGACTATGGGAGCTGTTAAGAAGATAGGCTTCTATTTTCAGAAATGGGATTAAGGCATCGTATTTACGTTACAGAACCTGAATTAGAATTTAGAGTTAATTCTCTGAATTAATTCAGAACCTGAGTTAATTTAGAAAAGCTAGCATCATGGGAAAACATTCAGCAGCATGCCCACTACACAGCACAAGTTATGCCTGCAGAGGGACACTGGACTCCTAGGATCTTCTGGAGAGCCTAAGGACTCCATCCAGGAGTTAGCCCAGGGCTCCTGGCTGCCAATAAGTGCTGGTGAGAGGCGAAGGGTGGGTCTAAGGGGCCAAGTTTGAGGCTGCTTGTGATGATGATGATGATGATGATGATGATAATGATGATGATGGGGGAGAGAGGTGACCATCGTCAACTCCATCAAAATCCCTGGGATCCTTGCTATGTGAGCACAGGATTCCTGCCTGACCCCGGGCGTGATGAGTGGATTGGGATGCAGACGGGGCAGCCATGGAGCTCTGAAGCTTACTGAGGGGAGCAGTCTTATTATAAAAGATACCATGGCTGTCCTGAGTCCCCAGGATGATGCCACTCAGGCTGCCCTGGGTTCTCCAGGGGTCCCCCACTCCCACCATCATCCTCCAACCCTGGTTTCAGCTTCACAAGTTTTCAGGGATGCTGAGGGATATCCAGTCATCAACTTTTGTCTTAGTCTTAGATGCTCAGTTTTTTTTAACAGCTGGAGGACTGTGCTTCTAACTCATAAGGCTTTGAGAGGATTCAGTGAATTAATGCATGTAAAACTCTCACAGGAGTGCCTGACCTAAAGAAAGCTCTCAGTGAATTCTAGCTAATGTTATGTGTGTACTTACTATTGATTGACTTGGCTGGGCCCCAGGTGCACTGTGCTGTGAAATTTCAAGAAGGACTGAACAGTCGTAGAAGGATCAAGGTTTGAGTCCAGACGCTGCTGCCACCTACTAGTTGTGTGACTGTGAGCAAGTTTCCTCATTTCTGTGAGCCTCATCTCTAAAATGAGTGTAATAATGCCTACCTTGATATGCTGATATGAAGATTAAATAAAACAATGCAAGCAGAAGTCCTAGCATGATACCTGGTATCTACCCAATGACAAAATGGTACCATTGATCACATTAAAATACTGATGATTGCTATTCGTGTTTCTGCAGAAGATACAAATGGGTAACGGATGAGATAATGTGCAAGGAATGTCGGAGAGGAGGCCAGTGAGGCTTCCTGGAAATGGGTGAGGGCAGGAGTGGGATAAAGCAGGGAGGCTCATGCTGGTTTATTTGGGGAAACTCCAGTGTTTTAAGAAGAAAGAGGATGAAGTTGCTTTTAATTACCTTAAAGGGCCTTGGGCAAAACGGGCTTTGGAGTTCGGGTGGGGAATTACTGCCACAGCGATCAGTCCTGACGCAGGCGTACATCTCTGACAACAAGGGGAGTTTGCAAGATAAATGGCTCCAGCCAAGCTAATTACAAGTGCTCTTTGATGGGAGAAGGAGGCAGATGTGAGCATTTTCAAAGACTCTGCCTCCATCTCGCCTGAAGTAGCCCCACTGTCTCCCACCCTCCAAGAGTGAGGAGGAAGAAAGTGGACTGGTGTGTGGGTGGGTGCTTTATCACTTTATCTCCGCACATACCCTGTCCATCCAGGGACCCCTGGGCCTAGTCCCTGGCTACTGGGGTGGCTCCCTATGGCTAGGGAAGGACAGGCTTTCATCGCCTCATTAAATTCTGAGCATGCGCCCCTGCTCTCTCATCTCGCAGGTGGGGAAATTAAGGCAGAGTTGGGCAGGAACTTGGCCAACGCCACACAGCAAGGTGTTAATGGAACTGCTAGCTTCTGTCCTTCCATCACTGAAGCTCTGCAGCTCGGAGGTTAAGACTAGTACTGAATTCTGGCTCAGCCACTTGCTAGTGGTGGGATCTAGGGATAAGTTAAATAAACTTGCTGAAGGTTGGTTTTCTGTTTGTAAGGTGGGGATTCCTTCCCTCTCACCCTCCTTCCCCCCCTCCTCTATCTCTCTCTCCCTTCCTCTCCCTCCATTTTCTTTTCTTTGTAGGGTGCCAACTCATCCCCTTTTTCCCAGGATTTTCCTGGTTTTAGCTCTGAAAAGCTCTGTGTCCTGGGAAAACCCTCAGTCCCCGGCAAACCTTGACTTTCGCTCACTGAGACTGCGTGATTCTGTTCTAGGTGCTAGGGATGCCAATGACTCAGAACAGCCGGATTCTATAAGAGGAAGACATCTGAACTGTGTGTCAAATCTAGGCTATTTCACATATAGCATCATTGTATTTGGGAGGTAGAGCTCAACACCCCTCCCCACCATTTTCAGATGTGGAAACTGAGGCCTTGCGATATTAACTAATCCTCCTAAAATCAAACTGAGTGTGAGAGGCAGAGCCAGTGTTCACTCCCTGGAGCTCCAGCACTGGCGCAGCCTCCATCCTACCACCTCGTGAATAGACCATGGGATTTAGACAGACTGAGGCCATGTGGAAAGCCTCCCTCCTCTTCCTAAGGAGCTGAAGAGCTCCTTAGAAGATTGTGTTTGCTTTCCCATCCCCAGCTGGCCAAGGATGCATGATCCTAACCACCAGGCCATGTGACAGGCAGCAGTGAAGGTGCCCCGTGGGCCCATGTACTCCAGCTCCAAGCACCTGGCACAGGGACTGCAGCTCTTCTTCACGATTCTACCTCCATCCTAGAGAACCTTGGGTAGAGCCGCCCTGAAGACCACAGCAGCTGGCCCTGCAAGCAGAGAGGTAATAGGGGGCAGCTCCTACAGGCTCCTTGGCTCTGGGGGTTTTTCATCCAGGAGGATCTATCAGCAAAGGATGGAAAATGGGAGATGGTCCAGCACTGGCCAGAGCTCTGTGCCAAGTGAGAAAATGGAACCCATTTCTCTCAGACCTTTGCGTCCCCTGTCGGTGACAGGCTGATGAACGAGGACTAAGCCTGAGAAATATTTCCAGTTTCTGAGGCTGACTGGCCTATCCATCTACCCAAACACATTTATACAAAACGTATGGACTAGTACTGCTGGAAGGAACTTTATTCATCATCCAGTCCCAGGGTCTCATCTTATAGATAAGGAAATTGAGGCCCAGCCTGGGGAAAATGACTTTTCAAGGTCATATAGTTTACCCATGGAAAAGACAAGACTAAGCCCCAGACTGCCGGGCTCCAAATGTGTGGCATTTCTACAAAAATGCACTACTCCTTCACAGGTCTGAACTCTAAAGTTACTTATGAGGAATAACTACTTCCCCTTTCCACCTTTTCCGTCTCTATAGAAAGAAGTTCAGGGGCAGGGAAGGGGCTCAGTCTATGGACCACTGGCTAGATCTGTTGAAAAGGGACATCTGGAAAGAGTTCTTGCTCCATGTGGTCCAAAAAGATCTAAAATGTTTTTGAGGCCACTGATGAGCATACAGTGTGAGGTGGGGTAGAAAGAGGGTAGGAGAAGGGGAAACGGAGAGACAAAAAGAAGGACCAAGGGAGGAGGCAAGGCGAGGCTGTCCTGAATCATCAGCCCAAGAAGGACGAAAGGGCTTTAGATTCCTCCTCCTTTACCACCTTCTCCCTCCCATACCCCACACCCACCTAGCTCCTATGTGCCAGTGAAGCCGGGGAAAGAGTGTAGGACTCACCGGCAGAGTGAGTTGGGTTGAGCCCCAGCTTTGCTCCTGACCCACTGTGTGATGGTGAGCTCATGGGTCTGATTCCCACGCCTGTCCCTCAATCTATAAAATACCTAAGTGACAGGTTCGTGCTTTGGGTTAGAGAGTATGTTTATAAATTGCGGATCACAGGGCCTGGCCTAGAAAATGCCTAATAAATAACA
This sequence comes from Dasypus novemcinctus, assembly GCF_030445035.2. NCBI lineage: Eukaryota > Metazoa > Chordata > Mammalia > Cingulata > Dasypodidae > Dasypus > Dasypus novemcinctus. The sequence goes on from NC_080693.1 coordinate 39,618,073, forward strand.
CTTTCCTTGGTTGCTGCTGGGAAACTTCTTTTTTTTGTATGATGTATTCTTTATTATTATTTTTAGGCATACTTTCCTAGGGAATCCATTTCAGTCTGTGTTATGCTTTTTTATTTATTTATTTTTCAAAGATATTTAGATTACATAAATGTTACATAAAATATCTAGGGGATTCCCATATGCCCCACTCCCACACTGCCCACATTTACCCCCATTAACACCCTTCATTATGTGGCACAGTCATTGCAATTGATGAACACATTTTGGAGATTGCCACCAAGCATGGATTTTAGTTTACATTGTAGTTTACACTCTCTCCCACACAATTCTGTAGGTTATGGCAAGACATATAACGACCTGTATCTGTTGCAATGTCATTCAAAACAATCTGCTGGGAAACTACTAATACCTGCCTCCTGCTCCGTTTCGAAGGGCATGAGACTGTGGCCTCCCCAGCTCCCCGTTCAGGCTTGCAGAGCTGCTGCACCCCACCTCTCTGATTCTCTCTGATTCTGCTGGCTCTAGTAGGAGCCTGCATCTGCTTCCCCATTGGTTCAGGCTGGTGTTTGGAACAGAGCAGTGTCGGCCTGGTGTAGTGGGACCTACATTGACAAAATCACGTCATTACAAAACCGAGAAATTGGAGGGTGGAGGAAATGCATTCATGCTACAAACGGATTCACCATACACTGCTTTAATTGGGAAGTGCTCCAGAGCACTCTGAGTAAAATTTTGACTTACCAAAATTCTGCTTCCCCATAGATGTCTAGGAACCGGTCTAGTATGAACAGGACAACTGTGGAGCCCTGTTACCCTTCCTTCCTTTCGCTTCTCCCTGCTTCTTTAAGGCTGCTTGCTTTGGCCCAGGCCGAGTCTGTGGAGAACAGCGAGGGGCACGAGAGCACCAACTGGACATCTGGGGTTGAACCACACTGCCTGCTATCTCAGGCTGTTCAATTTGTTGCCACCACTGCCTGGGACCAGCAAATACCCTGCCATTCTAAGTCACCCTCAACCAGAACCCAGGCCCTGTGGGGGGTGGCAGCAGCAAAGGGAGAGTGGCCCACTTTCTGCAATCCAGACACCACTCACCACCATCACTCCTCACTCACTGCTCTGTAGTCTCCACACCCATCAGGCAGGCAGCCTCGTGGTTTATTCTTCTCCATCCTCAGTAAGACAGAAGTACTTAGGGCCCGTGAGCCCGGGCCTAGGCTTGCCCTGCCTTCCCTGCCTTGTGCAGGACTCATAAATCAGGGCTGTCCAGAAACAGAGCATGGCACAGGGGCAGAGGAAAGGGCTTGTTGGGAGGGAGCAGACCTGGGTTCATGCCCACATGACCTCTGCCTGGATGCATTCCTGCCCAATAATTCGTTTCTCATCTGTAAAATGATGACTGGTCGTACCATCTGCAAACTTGCATGGAGAATTGCATGAGAAGGATGTAAAGCACCTAATGCATCGAGGCACTCCAAACATGATGCTTGAGTTGCCTCTCCTCCAAGGAAGGCAGATGGTTAAACATCACTGGACCATGACATTCAAACAATTATTGAGTCCCTTCTTCTGGTGCATGGAACAAAGAAGAACATCACAGAGACTTTCTGTCTGCTAAGATGGTGGAAACAGGATGGAGAATCTCAGGGGGAGCCCTTCTCTGCAGTCCAGCCCGACTGCTCCCCCTCACCTTAGATAGGCTGGGCTGAGCACTGTCAGCCTTGGGGCTGGTACAGCTCTGCTTCCCTGGCCCAGATTTGGCATCTGAGCTTCCTCCAAATTCAGGGAACTGGCTTAATGCCCAAGTCCTCCTAGGAAGGGGGCCCTGATTTCACCTGCCCTTGCCAATCATGTCTTGGAGCCCTCCCTGGCTTTGACCCTGTAACCCACTGACCATACCCCAGTCCCATTTCCCCAGGCTATCCCCAACCAGGCCTGAAGCTACATAGTTGGCTGACCTGGATTTCAGAAAACTACCCTGACCAGTGGAGGAGGCAAGCTCTACCTATATTTTAAATAACTTAGGAAGTCTCAAAATGTTTATGTGTCCCAAATGAGAAGTTCTTTAAACATAAAGGGCTTAAATTAAAATACATTATTATCCTATTATGGGGAGCAATAATTTTAAATATTGGTACATCTCTTTCAATAATGTTTTGGAAGTCCTATAGATGATAATCTAAGTCAATGGGATTCTCATTCTGAAACTTGTTCAGGTGATGGAGTACTTGAAATTATTTGTCCTCTTTGAAGAAACAAAAATACTGCCATTTAATTCAGTTGAGAGCTGCGAAAATATTAACATGCCACCACTATTCTTATACATTAAGCACTTTAGCTAAACGCTTTGTTCAATCCTCCCAAAAACTCTTAAGGAAGGATTATTTATTTATTTATTTATTGCCACTCAGCAAGTTGGGAAGTGGTAAAGTGAATCTAGAAGCCCAATCAATTCCACAGTTCCACAGACTTTCTTTCACAGCTCTTGCCTCCCACCCATTCCTAAGAATCAGAGAGAGTGTCATCAGTTAGATGTGACTGTTATGTTAAGCCATATCAAATTACAGCCATTAGAGCATGGACTGACTCACACACAAACAAGACATCAAATCCAGGCGTGAGATGTTTGATAATATTTGTCTGCTAATTTTGCTAATTGTGCATTCATTTGTCACCCACTAGTGAGTGACAGCAGGCAAACAGTAGGAGGCACCAAAGGTTTAAGAAAAACATATGGGAGAAAACGCATTTCTCTGTCTTAGCCTATTTTTCCCCCTTCCAACTGGAAAGCGTCACCATTTATTGCATTTCAGAGGTAGAACGAACAAGCCTGGCTCATGGAAACCTTGTTATTTTAGAGATGCCTATCTCAACCTGCCCACTGGCAATCCTAAGAACTGTGTTCTAACCTAACACCTTCCCATCAGCAACAGTGGTCCAGTACAGCAGGGATTCTCAGAAAGCTGTAGAGGCACTCCCATGGAGGTAGACACTTACTAGAATCTCAGTTGTACAGTTCTGATATGCTTGCCACCCTTTATGGAGAATCACGCTATTCTAAGGTGACCCATGCTTCTTCAATATATTACTCGGCTTTGCTTTATACAATGTGGCCCACCCACCTCTTTCCACTCCCACTGGTTGAACTGAGACAAAACCTGACTCAAATCAGCCAAACGATAGACTGCACAGAAAACAAGGGCTCTGAAACTCACGCCAAAGTGAGCTGAATGCCTCACTCACTCAGGCATTCAGATGCCTCTCTTAGAAGTGTGGAGCCAGGGCTCTGAGTGCTGGTACTGAGACGCTGGAAGAGCAAAGGGAAAAGCTGTCTGGTAGCTGACACCAGCTTATAGGACTTCTTTTGCGTGTTGTCAACCGGGTGGGTCTTTAGGTTCTTTCAGATTACCAGCCAGCCTGAAGGTGCAGTGTGGGAAAAGGATTGTGTTGATGAATTGTTCTTCACAAACTGGAAGGGACCTCTGGATGTGGCCCAGTCTCCATCAACTTCAGCTGCAATAGGCCAAACATATGGAGATGCAGGGACTATGAGTAAGTAGAGCGAATTAGTTGGTGCAAGTGAGAAAAGGGAGCAGATCCTCAGAGAGACAGGGATGCCACCAGAGGCACTGCCTTTCCCATTTCTGGCCCATTCTGTGAGGTCTAGCTGCACCAAGGTTTGTTCTTGGATTTCCATGAGCTTCCCCTTCCACTTTCTGTATATCTTGATCATAACCCAGCTACCCCCATGTTTTACTCAAGCCAGCTTGGGTGAACCTCGTTCCTTACAACCAAATAGCACTTCCTTAAACAAGAACACACAGGAGTAGTATTTGGGGTCCTCGGACCTAAAAGCCCCTCCCCACATCCCTACCAGATTATCAGAAACCACAGAAGCCCTCCTCTTACCATTCTGCTCCCCTCCTTATCTCCTTCCCATCCAGGGCTTGCTGCACTCCCACCCTCCCAGCAGCTCCTGACTGAGCTGTTTAGCTGTTTACAAGCCTTTATACATTTGCTCATCTGAGTTCACAGCCTCCTCCTTGACTGTGTCTCCCACTGTGATCCTTTCCCAGGCTCCTGCTGAGCAGGGGCTCATTTACATTTCACTCACCAATCTCATTTAGTTAATTTTTTACAGTTAATTCAATGTTCACCAAGTAACCCTGCCCTGTATTTGCATTCATCACCTTCCAGGCTCGGAAAGGTTTCAGAGTGGTGGCTTCCCCACCGAGATCCCCACTTAGGCAGAGGCAACAACACAGCTCAGCAGACTCCAAGCAAAAGATCCCGCTCCAGGGTCAGCCTGCAGCACACTCTGGAGGTGGCTCCAGGGGCCCAGCCGGGGAGTGCGGCTAGTGCCTTCTGCCCTGCAGCCTGGCCCAGGGAGGAGTAGGCCTGAACCTGACCTTCCCGCTCTCATAACAATTCACTGTGCATTCATTCACCTCTAGGTTTACTGCCTGCGGGGCAAAGCCTTCACTTCACCTTAGCCTAAAACAGCTTAAGCCTCAGGGGGTGCCACCTAGGGTCTATATTATTATAAGATTTGGGATGTTTAAAAAAAAAAAGCCTTCAGAAAATCAACATGGAAAAGGTATGGTTGCTGACGCATGCAGCCACAGAGGGACTTGGGTCATAAGAAGCTGAAGACCACGTGGGGACTCCTCCATCTCATGGAGCCAGGAACGTGCATGCTGGCAGCATGCTTCCAGTGCAGGCGATGGGGCCCTGCCACCAACCAACTTTTTGCTTTAGATCTGTTACTTTTCAGGTTGGTTAAGGAAAACTTGTAAAAGTAGAAGTTTGCAGTGCAAATGATACTAATAGATACCTGCAAGTCTATTAACTAACAGAAGTTGTGAGTTTGTCCATAACCCCAAATTCATCCTCAAAGCAGTAAAGATCAGATCCTATCACTTACAAGCTTTTCCTGAATTTGCTATATCTCACTGCTTATTGGAAAGGAATTGTCTGGCTTGGTTCCTTTAATGTTTCATTTGGGCCCTGTAGCAGTTTGATATGCTTATGAATTCCAAAACAGATATTGGATTATGTTTGTAATCTGATCTGTACCTGGGCATGATTGAGTTATGATTAGGGCATTGAGTCCCCAACCCTTTGGTGGGTGGGGACTTACAGATAAAAGGCATGGCAAAGAACAGAATTGAGGATTTCTGTTGTTAGAGTTAGATGCTGAAGACTTAAGCTGGAGCCCTGGGAAGTAAGCTCACAGAGGAGAGAGAAGCCAGCCCCAGAAAGAAAGGAACCTTGAGCCCAGAGAAAAGTAAGCCCCAGGAACATAGGAACCCAGGAAGCCTGAACCCTCACAGACATTGGCAGCCATCTTACTCCAAATAGACTTTGGTGCTTTATGGCCTAGCATCTGTAAGCTCCTACCCCAAACAAATACCCTTTATAAAAACCAACCAATTTCAGGTATTTTGCATCAGCACCCCTTTGGCTGACTAATACAGGTCCCAAGGGCCATGCATTAGAAGGGTGTCACTGTGTATGTTGAGCTTTCCAGAAATAGTTCCAGAAATCCGCCTATAGTTTGTTCCTGTTCCCTATCACCCCATTGTTTTACATCCCTGACTCTGTTTGCTTCAGAACTTCCCATCCAGTATCTCAGCAGGCTGAAACATTGCTCTCCCAGGTCTTGGGGGTAGGGGGTGGGGTAGGGACTGGGGTCGGAGTCCCTGACCTGCCAGTTCTGCCTGTGCGCAGGCCTCAGTTGTCAGCAGCAAAACCCAGTTTACTGCATACAAAAGTATCATTTCAGTAGACAACCAGCAAGATGGTGGCAGAGTAAGAAGTTCGTGCTACAGGGCAGTTAGTAATCACCCAGAGCGATCTAAAGTACCTGTTTGGGGGCTCCAGGAAACCAGAAAAGCATCCTGCAACATCCTTGAAGGAACGGAAGGAGGAGACTGCCCATCTGCAGGGAAGACTTATAAGTAGAGGCTCCACACCACAGAGGCTGGTGCCCATCTCCACTGGAGGCACAAGCCGCCTCGGGAGCTGTTCCACGGCTGGAATTGGAAGCTCTGCTTCCCAAAAACGGGGGGGGAAGAGACATTTGTGCACCAACTTCAGCTACTGATGAGTAAATTCAGTGAGCTAAAGTATAATCCTAAGAGTAGGTAGAGTTTGAACCTGTACAAGTCAGAAAGAGGTCAATAGCCACCAATTTAACTCCGCGCTTGCCATGAGGGGAAGTGGGAGGAACTGCAAATCACAGTGCTGGTAGGGACTGGCTTCTTTCTATCCAGATCAGATTGTAGGTCTAGCATCAGCCCCAGCCCCACATCCTGCAGGGAGGAAACCTCTCCTGGAAAATACAACCACGCTGCAAAGGCCGGTGATCCTCCTACTTAGGCAGCATGAGCTGCCTCACGAGCCAATCTTTGGTTGGAAGTGTAAGCTCCATTTCCCAAAAACAGGGAAGGAGGAGATGGTTGGCCACCAATTTCAGCTACTGATTAATAAACTCGGCTGGCTAAAGAATAACCCTAAGAACAGCTGAAGTCTGAATCTGTCCAAGTCAGAAAAAGGCCAGTAGCTGCCATTTTGACTCTGCTCCCAGCATGAGGGAAGCTGGGCCAACTGAAAATCACAGTGACGGTAGAAGAGTGGCTTCTTTCACCCAGATTGGCCTGCAGCCCTAGCCTAGGTTTCAGCCCCACCTCTAGCAGGGAGGAAGCTGGCAGGCCCTGCATCAGCCTCTCCCTGTAACTGCAGGTATATTCAACTGGCACAGACTGAATAATCGGAAGTCTACTGGGGCACTGTGATCATTTGGGACCTATATGGCATAGATTGCTGCTCACACCTGCAGCCCCATCCCCACCCCAGGCAGGGGAAAAAGGGTTGTGAAACTTCATCAGTCTCTCCTGACAACTAGAGTGTAGGCCTGCACGACTTGGATTATTACACACAGCTGTGGCTCTGTCCTTAACCCTGGCAAAGGAGAAAGTTGGGAGAAGCTTCATCAGTCACTGGGGCAATGAGGGCAGCTTGAGCCTCCACAGCTGACAGCACCAACTACATCCTTGACTCCTACTACGCAACCAGCAAGGGAGAAAGGGCAAGAAAGCCCTAAATTAAAGAGAGAAACTGCACCCAGAATAAATACTCTAGTAAGCCAGATGCCAAGACACGAACAAAAAATTACAATTCACACCAAGAAACAGAAAGATATGGCCCAGTTAAAGGAACAAGCCTCTAGATGACATAAAGAAGTTGGGACAACTAATCATAGATGTTCAAACAAATCTCCTGAATAAATTCAATGGGATGGCTAAAGAGATTATGGATAATAAGAAGACATTGGATGAACATAAAGAAAAATTTGAAAGCATACAAAGAAAAACAGCAGATCTTATGGGAATGGAAGGTGCAATCAATGAAATTAAAAATACACTGGAATCATGATAGCAGATTTGAGGAGGCAGACAAAAGAATTGGTAAGCTTGAAGAAATGGCCTCTGAAAGTGAACATAAAAAAGAACAGATGAAGAATGGAAAAAAAATTGAACAAGGTCTCAGGGAACTAAATGATAGCAAAAGGCATGCAAACATACATGTCATGGGTGTCCCAGAAGGAGACGAGAAGGGAAAAGGGAGGGAAGAAATATTTGAAGAAATAATGGTAGAAAATTTTCCACCTTATTGAAGAACATAGATATCCATGTCCAAGAAGGACAATGTACTCCCATCTGAATAAATCTGAATAGACCAATTCTGAGACATACTAATCAGAATACCAAATGCGAGACAAAGAGAGAATTCTGAGAGCAGCAAGAGAAAAGCAATGCATAACATATAAGGAATACCCAATAAGATTAAGTGCCAATTTCTCATCAGAAACCATGGAGGCAAGAAGACAGTGGAATGATATATTTAAGATACAGCAAGAGAAAACTTCCAGCCAAGAATTTTATACCTGGCAAGATTGTCTTTCAAAAATGAGGGTGAGTTTAGAATACTCACAGACAAACAAAAACTGAGAGAGTTTATAACCTAGATACCACCTTTGCAGGAAATACTAAAGGGAGTACTACAGACTGAAAAGAAAAGACAGTAGAGAGAGGCCTGAAAGAGTCTAGAAATGAAGATTATATCAACAAAAGTAACTGAAAGTGTCAAAAGAGTGGTGAAAATAAGATATGAGATAGAACCCAAATATTTAGGAATAAACTTAACCAATGATGTAAAGTGCTTGTAGGGAAACAGATGTGGCTCAATCAATCGGGCTCCCATCTACAATATAGGAGGTCCAGGTTTCGATGCCCAGGGCCTCCTGGTGAGGGCAAACTGGCCCATGTGGGAATGCTGCCCCATGCAGGAGTGCTGCCCTGCATGGGAATGCTGCCCAGCAGGGGAATGTCACCCTGCGCAGGAGTGCCAGCCAATGTGGAGAGCTGGTGCAGCAAGATGATGCAACAAGAGACACAGAGGAGAGAAAATAAGAAGACGTAGCAGAACAATGAGTTGAACTGGCACAAGAGAGTAATTGCCTCTCTTCCACTATGGAAGATCCCAGGATCAGTTCCCAGAGCTGCCTAATGAAAATACAAGCAGACACAGAAGAACACACAGTGAATGGACACAGAAAGCAGACAATGGGGGTATGGAGGGAGGGGGGGAGAAATAAATAAAATAAATCTTAAAAAATTAAATAAAGTGCTTGTATTCAGAAAACTGCAACTCATTGTTAAAAGAAATAAAGACCTAAATAATTGGAAGAACATTCCATGCTCATGGATTGGAAGACTAAACAACTTTAAGATGTCAATTCTGCTCAAATTGATATACAGATCCTGATAAAAATTCCACCAGGAGTTTTTAAATAAATGGAGAACACAATTATCAAATTTATTTGGCAGGGTAAGGAGTTCTGAATAGTCAGAAACATCCTAAAAAAGGAGAAGTGAAGTTGGAGGACTCTCACTTCCAGACTTTAAATAATATTACCTAGCTACAGTGGTAAAAACAGCATAGAACTGGCAAAAAGACAGCCACATAGACCAATGGAACCAAATTGATGATTCAGAAATAGACCCTCACATCTATGGTCAAGTGATTTTTGACTAGCCTGTCAAACCCACTCAGCTTGGACAGAGCAGTCCATTCAACAAATGGTGCTGAGCAACTGGATATCCATAGCCAAAGGAAGGAAAGAGGACCCCTATCTCACATCTTATACAAAAATTAACTCAAAATGGATCATAAACCTATATATAAAAGCAAGAACCATAAAGCTTTTAGAAGAAAATGGGGAAAATATCCTCAAAACCTGGTGGTAGGTGATGGATTCTTAAAGATAAGAGGAGGACTGAGATGGACTACTGAAGTTTAATGTATTTAGAAGTTTTAATTAACTTTACTGTAAAAGTGTGGAAATGTATAGAGTGGATGGTAACACATTATAGTGAGTAACAGCTGGTTTATAAATGGGAATGTGGCTGAAAAGTGTAACTTAGGGATGTGAGTGTCAATGGTCAGAAAGTTAGAGAATAATCTAGTGACTGAATAACACAGTAAACCCAGAGGTGGATGAAAATTGTGGCTGATGGACACAAGAATGTCCTTTGTGAACTAGAGCAGATGTACATCACTATTGCAGAGAGATGGGAATGTGGAGAAGCATGGGAAAAATACATCTGGAGTGACCTATGGACTGTGGTTCAAAGTAATAATGTAATATTCATGCATCTATGCCAAAGATGTACTGTATTGATAAAGAGGGAGTATGGAAAAAGTGTGCCAAATGTACATGATGGTCCATGGTTGGTGGTAATAGTCTGATGATATTACCTCATAATCTGTAAATAGTGTTCTATCACATTGTGGTGTATTGATAGAGGGGTGTTTGCTTTGTAAGGTCACAACTTTTACCATACACTTATTATTTACATATGTTCATGTGTAAATGATATAATAATAATAATAGGGTGGGTTGGGGAAAAATATTTCGGCTAGCAGTAATATTTTGAGAATACTCTTTAATCATTAGTTAAAAATGTTTCACAACAATGCAAGGTATTGGTGGTAGAATGAGGTATGAGAGCCCTGTATGATGTTATGTATGTTTATTTTGTAAGTTCACAACTATTACTATACACTTATTGTTTATGTATGTTTATGTATGAGTGACATACTTTAATAAATTTTTTTAAATTAGGAAAATAAAAAAGAAGAGTATCATTTTCCTTCCAGGCAGTGAGGAGAAATCCTGAGAAGCACTGAGTTCCTTCTCTCACTGCTCCATCTTACCCAAGCCTGACCCCTGGTTGACTGCTTTCATAGCTCCTGTTTTTGACTGACCTCTCCAGTGGTGCTTACCATCTCTTCCTCAGGACTGAATCACGGACGGCTGAGACAGCTCTAAGGGGCCCGCTTTAGCCCCAGCCTTCACCCTGCAAGCTGTCCTGGGGAGCTGACAGACTTAGAGGGCCTTGTTTTGTGTGTTGCCCTTAGGTACCTCTGAGCCACAGTCAGCCCAAAGTAGCAGTTTGGGAAAAGGAATGCCTTGGAATGCTAATGGATTGTTTTTCATTAACTGGAAGGGCCCTCTGTGGTGGGCCAGTCTCCATCAGCTTCAGAGGGGAAGGAGGTAGGGATGTGGGGTGAACCTACTCCAAATGCAGGGGGAACAACAGTTATGCAATAGTCTCAATATTTTCCCTTAAGAAAGTAATGTTAGTACTAATTCCTGTAGATCTTTTTAAAAAGCATTTTATTAAAGCTTAGAACTAATTAAACACAAGTCATGCTGGGCTTGTCAGGTTTGATTTAAATCTTCCCCATTTCCAAAAAAGGAGCCAAGCTGGGTGGGCAGGCTTCCCTGACACAGGCAGGGGTCAATTCCCAGGACACGCTGGGCAGTGATCTAGGTATGAGCTCTTCCAACCCCCACTCCCCAGGTCCCCCCTGCGAGCAGGTCTGTATCCCTCCAGGGGTGCAGGAGCTCCGTCTGAACTCACCACTCAAAACGGTAGCCAACTGCCACATTGAGCAGTGGAAGCATGGCTAATCTGAACAGAGATGTGTTGGTTAGTGTAAAATACATAAGAGATTTTAAAGATTTAGTATAATAAAAGTAAAATATCTTAATCTTTATATAGATTACATGTGAAAATAATACTATTTTGGATATACTGGGTTAAATAAAAGAGTACGAAAATTAGTTACACCTGTTTCATTCTACTTTTTAAATATGACTACAAGAATGTTAAAATTGCATGGAGAACCAGCAAGATGGTGGCGGAGTAAGGAGCTCCTAGAGCTCCTGGTACAGGGCAGTTAGCAAACACCCAGAGCTCTCTGGACCTAGCTGAAGTACCTGTTTGGGGGCTCCAGGAGGCCAGAAGAGCATCCTGCAAAGTCCTTGGGGGAGTGGAAGGAGGAGACTGCCCGTCTGCAGAGAAGACTCCTAAGTAGAGCGCTCCACGCCACAGAGGCCAGTGCCCATCCTCCACTGGGCACAAGCCGCCTTGGGAGCTGTTCTGCAGCTGGAATCGAAAGCTCCACTTCCCCAAAACAGGGGAGGAAGAGACGGTTGGGCACCAATTTCAGCTATGATGAGGAAATTCAGTGGGCTACAGTATGATCCTGAGAATAGCTAAGGTTTGAGACTGTCCAGGTCAGAAAGAGGCTGGGAGCCGCCATCTTAACTCTGCACCTGGCACAAGGGGAAGCAGGGTGGACTGAGAATCCCAGTGCTGGTGGGGAGTGGCTTCTTCCCATCCACATCATACTGCAGGTCTAGCCTAGGCCCCAGTGCCACCTCCAGCAGGGAGGAAGCTGCGGGGACGTGCGCCAGCCTCTCCGGGAAATTACCGGCCAAGGCATGGAGGCTGGTGATTATCCTACTCTGGTGGCACAAACCTCCCCAGGAGCTGCTCTGTGACAGGAATTGGAAGCTCCATTTCCCAGAAACAGGGGAGGAGGAGACGGTTGGCTGCCAATTTCAGCTACTGATTGGGAGACCTGGCTGGCTAAGAGATAACCCTGGGAAAAGCTGGGGTGAGAACCAGCCCAAATCAGAAAGAGGCCAGTAGCCACCATTCTGACTCCACCCCCAGCCTGAGAGGAAGCCAGGTTGACAGTTTCTTTCATGCAGATCAGCCTGTAGCCCTAGCATAGGCTTCATCCTTACCTCTGGCAGGGAGGAGGCTGAGGAGCCCTGCACTAGCCTATACAGGTAATTGCAGGGAACTTTCGATGGCATAGACTGAAAATCAAAAGTCTACCAGGGCAACTGCGGTCATCTTAGGACCCACATTGCATAGATTGCTGCCCATACCTGCAGCTCCATCCCTGCCCCAGGTAGGGGAGAAAGGGATGTGAAGTTTCATCAGTCTCTCTGAGCGACTACAGTCTAGGCCTGCATGTGGATTAATCCACATAGCTGTGACTCTGTCCCTACCCCTGGCAAAGGAGAAAGTTGTAAGAAGCTTTATTGGTCCCTGGTGCAATGAGGGCAGCTTGAGCCTCCACAGCTTACAGCACAATCTACACACTTGGCTCCTACTGCATAACCAGCAAGGGAGAAACGATAAGAAGCCCTAAACTAGAGAGAAAAACTGCACCCAGAAAAAATACTCTAGTAAGCCAGATGCCAAGACACGAACAAAAAATTACAATCCACACCAAGAAACAGGAAGCTATGGCCCAGTTAAAGGAACAAGATAAGCCTCCAGATGACATAAAGGAGTTGAGACAACTAATTGTAGATGTTCAAACAAATCTCCTGAATAAATTCAATGAGATGGCTAAAGAGATTAAGGATATTAAGAAAACATTGGATGAGCACAAAGAAGAATTTGAAAGCATACATCAAAAAATAGCAGATCTTATGAGAATGAAAGGTGCAATCGATGAAATTTAAAAAACATTGGAATCATATAATAGCAGAGTTGAGGAGGCAGAAGAAAGAATTGGTGAGCTTGAAGAAAAGGTCTCTGAAAGTGAACATACAAAAGAAGAGATGAAGAAAAGAATGGAAAAAATTGAACAAGGTCTCAGGGAACTAAATGACAGCAAAAGGCATGCAAACATATGTGTCATGGGTGTCCCAGAAGGAGAAGAGAAGGGAAAAGGGGCAGAAGGAATATTTAAAGAAATAACGGTAGAAAATTTCACAACCCTATTGAAGGACATAGATATCCCTATCCAAGAAGCACAACGTACTCCCATTTGAAAAAATCCAAATAGACCAACTCCAAGACACATACTCATCAAAATGTCAAAGGCCAAAGACAAAGAGAGAATTCTGAGAGCAGCAAGAAAAAAGCAATGCATAACATATAAGGGATATCCAATAAGATTAAGTGCTGATTTCTCACCAGAAACCATGGAGGCAAGAAGACAGTGGAATGATATGTTTAAGATACTGCAAGAGAAAAACTTCCAACCAAGAATCTTATATCCAGCAAGACTGTCTTTCAAAAATGAGGTTGAAATTAGACTATTCACAGATAAACAGAAACTGAGAGAATTTCTAAGCAAGAGACCAGATTTTCAGGAACTACTAAAGGATGTGCTAAAGCCTGAAAAGAAAAGACAGGAGAGAGGGGCCTGGAAGAGAGTCTAGAAATGAAGATTATATCAATAAAAGTAAGTGAAAGTGTTAAAAGAGTGGTGAAAATAAAATATGACAGATAAAACTCAAATAGTCAGGAATAAACTTAACTGATGATACAAAGCACTTGTATTCAGAAAACTGCAGCTCAATGTTAAACAAATCAAAAAAGGCCTCAATAACTGGAAGAACATTCCACACTCATGGATTGGAAGACTAAATATCATTAAGATGTCAATTCTACTCAAATTGATATACAGATTTAATGCGATACTGTCAAAAATTCCACCAGTATTAAAGAAAAAATCGAAAACATGATCATTAAATTTATTTGGAAAGGTAAGGAGTCCTGAATAGTCAGAAACATCATAAAAAGGAAACGTGAACCCTCATCTCCAGACTTTAAATCATAATACCTATCCATAGTGGTAAAAACAACATGGTACTAGCCTAAAGACAGACACAATAGACCAATGGAACCAAATTTATGGTTCAGAAACAGACCCTCACAGGTATGGTCAAGTGATTTTTGACTAGCCTGTCAAACTCACACGGCTCAGGCAGAGCAACCCATTCAATGAGTGGTGCTGAAAGAATTGGACATCCATAACTGAAAGAAGGAACGATGACCCCTATCTCACACCTTATCCAAAAACTAACTCAAAATCGATTAAAGAAACTAAAAATAAAAGCAAGAACATAAAAATTCTAGAAGAAATTATTGAAAAATATCTTCAAGACCTGGTGGTAGGTGGTGGATTCTTAAAGGAGGTAAGAGAAGGACTGAGTGGACTACTGATGTTTAATGTATGTAGAAGTTTTAATTAGCTTTACTATAAAATTGTGGAAATGTATAGAGGGGATGGTAAAACAAAGTAACAGCTAATTTATAAATGGGGATGTGACTGAAAATGGTAGTCTAATTATGTAAACGCCAATTGACAGAATGCTTGAGAATAATCTAGGACTTGGATAGCACAGTAAACCAAGAGGTGGGTGAGAATTGTGGTTGATGGTACAGATGCAAGAGTGTCCTTTGTTAGCTAGAACAAACATATATCACTACTGCAGGGTGTGGGAATGTGGAGAAGCATGGGAAAAATACAGCTGGAGTGACCTATGGAATGTGATTAGCAGTAATATAATAATATTCTTGCATCTATGCAAAAGACATACTGTGTTGATACTGAGGCAGTAAGGAAAATGTGAGCCAAATGTACACTATGGACATGGCAATAATCAGATGATATTATTTCATCTGTAGCAAATGACGTGGTGTATTGATGGAAGGGTGTTGTTTGGGAATTCTGCACATGTGCATGATAGTTTTATAAGTTTACAACTTCTGTCAAAAAAAAAGTATATTTAAAAAATAATAATTTTTTATTATTGGGTTGGGGAAAAACACACCAAATGTAAGATAAGAACTATGATTAGTAGTAAGATTTTGACAGTGTTCTTTCATAGTTTGTAACAAACATCTCATGACAATGCAAGGTGTTGGTGGAAGGTTGATGTATGGGACTCCTGTATGATGTTATGCATGTTTGCTTTGTAAGTTCACAACTTTTACTGTACACTTAATTATTTATGTATGTTCATATATAAATAATATAAAGATAATAATCAGATTGGTTAGGGGAAAAATACTTTGTTTAGTAGTAATATTTTGACAATGCTCTTTAATCATTAGTTAAAAAGGTTTAAAAACAATGCAAGTTACTGGTAGAGTGAGATGTTATATATGTTTGTTTGATGTTATACATGTTTGTTTTGTAAGTTCACAACTATTATACATTTATTGTTTATGTATGTTTATTATGAGTGATATATTTCAATAAACTAAAAAAAATTGCATTTGTGGCTTGTGTCGTATTCCTATTGGACAATGCTTTCTAGAGACTTTTTAGATTGGAGAGATCCTCAGGGGCTCTGGGTGAATAGAGAGAGATCAGCCAGGCTTCCGGTCCTGCCATTTCCTTGACCTGGACTCCGGCTTCTCCTGACTTCCACTTCAAGGCCCCTGAGACCGCATGCAGCCAGCCCGTGTCTATGTCCACCTCCTCTCACTGCTCTGGCTCCTTGGCCTTCTTGCTTTCTTCAGCAGTGCCAGCCCTGCCCTCATGGCACGGCCTGTGCAGTTTCCTCTGCCCAGAACGTTCTCACCCAGGCTTTTACACAGCTCCGCCTCCCACTGTATTCAAGTGTCTGCTGGACCATGGCCTTCTCAAAGAGGCCACTCCCTGATTTACTGCCCCAGCCTCAATTAGAATTCCCCCATTAGCCCTTTCCCCTGTTTCAGTATTCTTCAAAGCTTATATTGCCAGCTGACATCAGATTCCATATTTATTTTCTGTCTACTCCAGGCAGGGGCCTCTCTCTCTTTTGATAATGTCCATCTCCCCAGTGCTCAGAACAGCATCTGGTACATACCAAGCAGCCAGCAGATGTTTGCCCAATGAACACACAACCACCACTCTGCAAGGTAGCTGGCCATTTTTCAGATGACTAAATGGGGGCCTGAAGAGAGGTTAGTACAGGACAGGGCAGGGATTCAAACTTGGTTCCTTTGATTATACTGAACTGTGAAGGAAAATGACTCAATGACCTGGAAAGTCTTCTCCTTCAGGACTTCACATGCTGGGAATCTGCCCCAGCAGAGGAGGTGAGGACCTACTTAGCAAAGGAAGAAAACAGTGCAAAGAGAGCAAGGTCACTCTGACTTGTTCTGGACATCTCCCATGGGAAACAAATGTCCAGGTTAAAAGGGAAAAAGGGGTTTGAGGCCCTACCTGCCAGCCCAAATAGTCTTTGTCTTCACAGACACCTTTGAGAAGGTATTTGGGGCAACCTACATAGACTGTCAGTAATAAAGGGCCTTCCAGGTGCCTTAGAGCTGCAAGAGCCCCCCTCTCCATCCCCTCTGGAACACCCCCATTCTGCTTGGCACATCCGGAGATCAAAACTCCTCACTCCCAAGACCGCTGAGCTGTTAGATTTTCTGTTAGTTTTAATCAATAAAAAGCACGTGATTCTTTTGGGTCACTGGCTACTCGTAGTTGAGTTTTTCAGGTACTTGTCCTAGTCTCGGCTCTGTGGAGTCATGTGGAACAGGGCAAATTCCTAGGCCCAGATCAGCGCTTCCGAGATAAGAGGTCACAGTGGTTTGAGAGGTGGACCCCTGGGAAGCACACTGGGCAGGCCTGCCCTTTGACCTGCCGGGAGGCCCAGGGCCTTGCCTCTGCTCTTGCTCCACAGTCACTCCCTGGGGGGCTGGTTCTCCTAGACCACAGCCTCCGCCTTGCTCACCCAGAATAACCCTGGTTCACCATGGCCAGCCTAATTTCTTTTCTGACTTCCAAACCCAAATTTGTGTTTTCTCACTACTTTACCAACGTGTCTTCAAGTGTCTGTGTGTGCTAGGCACTGTGCGGCTCCCTAGGATAAAAAGATGAAGACACAGGCCCTGCCCTCATGGGATCACAGTCTAGAGCAAAGGCTGACTCATACACAGGGCATTGCGTACAGAGGGACCCAGACTGTGACGGAGGAGAGTGCTGAGGCCACAGGGACAGGGGAGGCACCTGCTGTTTTGTGGGATGCAGGGAGGCTTCCCTGGAAGGAGAGGTGTCACCACTGCCATTTTTCAGTTACCTGCTGGGAAGCTCAGTCTGTAAGTCCCACAGATAGATTCAGTGGGACCCACTCATCCTCCTAAGCAAGGGCATTCAAAATCATCGTTGCGGATTGAATTGTGCCCTCAGAAGACAGGTTCAAGTCTTAATCCCCAGTCCCATGAATGTGACATTATTTATAAATAGGATCTTTTTTTTTTTTTTTTATATGGTTGCATCTTGTCTTTTTATTTTTGGTGTGTTGCTTTGCCGTGTGCACCGTGTCGAGACCTGTGCCTCTCTGCACAGGTCTGGGATGTCTTTTTTTCTTTTCCTTTTAACCAGGAGGTCCCAGGGACCACATCTAGGTCCTCCATATGGTAAACAGGAGCTCAATTGCTTGAGCCACAGCTGCTTCCCTAAGTAAGGTCTTTAAAGATGTCATTATATAACATGAGACCAGACTGGATTAGGATGGACTCAATCCGATATGACACAATCCAATAGGACTTGAAAGGAGAGGAAATTCGGACACAGAGACAGACAGAGAGAGAAAAGGCCAAGGGATGGAGCAGAGATTGATACCTGCTGCCACAAGCCAGGGGATGCCGTGAATTGTCAGCCACCCAGCAGAAGCCAGGGGAGAGGCATGGAATGGACTCTCCCTTTAAGAGGAGGCATGAAAGGAGTATCTCCAACTGCAAACAAAACAATTCCTTTCCTCTGCCCCATAATATCTATTTCCTTTCTCAGCCTGAAGCAGTCAGAGTGGACATTGTCCCAAATCCCTCAAGACTGAGGAATGAACAAAAATAAGGGGGGAGTGTAATCCCTGCTGTAAGCAGATTTATTGTTATCATAGTTATTATCTTGTCTTAACTGTTAACATCTATATAAAATAAAATTTTAATTATATAAAAAAAGAGGAAGGACGGCCCTGCTGACCCCTTGATTTTGAACTTCTAGCTTCCAGAACCATCCCAGAAAAAATTTCTGTTGTTTAAGCCAACTAGTCTGTGGTGCACGTGGGAGGGACGGTGGGGCTGTAACTGAGTTACCCCGTTAAAGCGCAAGTCAGGGGAGTAGGGCCCTAGAGGTCAGTGGAAGGGCTTACAGAACACGGTCTCAGGGCCGGCTGAATGTCCACGAAGAATCTCAGCTAAAGAGAGAAGACAGAGGGAGGCCGAGCCCACCCTTATCCTCTGCTGGGCCTCTTCTCCCCTGCCCCTTTTAACCTTCCATCCTGGGCTGCACTCAGTCTTGGGATGGATTCTACGACAAGGGAGTAAGATTTGCTGAACTCCGCTGCCACTTCTGGGTCAATCACCAGCATTGCATAAAGCTGTGAGAAGAAAACACTTATTGTCACGCCCCCCTGAGTCTTTGTTTCCTCATTTGTACGATGGGCTGGCAATGGCTGAGGTTACTATGTACACAGTGCACATGAAGTACCTGGCCAAGGAGCTGCGCACAGCAGGTGCTCAACTAGTTCCCAGCACCCCCTCTACCGCATCTGAATGGGAAACCCTAGAGGCCTCCTGTCTGACCCTCTCCAGGCGGCCGTGGAGGGGAGCCTGGGACCTTGATCTCCTTGGCCAGGCCTCAGCCTGACTGAGGGACCACCCCTGATGTGGGCAGACTTTTCTTTTCACCCAGCATGTACTATATGCTTTCATCTATTCTTTCATCTTTTATCTTTCGGAATGCACTACATGCTCATTACAGATAATTTGGAGCATACTGAAAAAAAAGAGGAAAAAGAAGTCACCCATGATTATATAGTGCAACTGTAATGCTAACATCTCAGGGCATTTCCTTGCTCTCCTTCCACTCTGCAGAGTGCTTTGTAAGTCTGTGAGGTCATCCTCTACACGCAATCTTGGGTCCTGTTTTTCTTCTACTTAGGATTATAACAAACTTCCCCTCTGGGTGTAAACATTATTTCAATGGCTACACTATGACTTACCTAACCAGTCCCCATCCCCATTTTTGTACAAGCATAATGTTTCCAAACGTCTCCTTCTAAATCACAGGACAGTGAATATTAAATTCGTGAAGGTGTGGGGTTTTAGTTTTTGTTCTCTAGTTTTTACTGCTTTTAATATTTTTTTTGTTAGCGCAGACTACCCTAAGTGAGCTTTTTTGACACAAAGCAGTTGATAACGTTTAGGGTTGGCAAGTGTCCCTCCCTTTTTGTGCTTTTCTCCACTTCATGTGATTTGGGGTTTTTCAGAGTCATGGACCAGGAGGAAAAGAGCATCCTCGGGAACAGGATCCAGGCTTGGCCCAGATCTCAGCAGGATGGGAGTAGTCTTAGGTTTATTTTCTCCATGTCTGGCCTAGTTTGAATAGAACCCCCCAGGGCATACGGGTTTCCCCAGAGTTACCTGAACCTTAAATATCTGCCTGGGGCTTCCTGCACTGAGTTCTATAAATATTTTTCCAAGGTTTGCCTGAAAAGCCCTGGAGCTGCAGGGGCTGGAGCCCAGGAAGGGCGAGGCTGCCATCTGGAAACCTCTGACATCTGGGCTCTGCCTGGGTCTCCTCCAGCTCACCCCGCCCCCGCCCCACCTCTAGGGCCTGGCACTCTGCATTTACCTGGTGCGGGCCCTGAGCCCCACCCAGTTCCTACTGGAAACAGTGTCTTGCTCCCTGTGTTCCCGGCCATAACTGAGATTTATAAAGCGCTCCCTTGGCCTTAATGCTGTAATAAACTTCCCCGGGTGCTGGCCTCACAATTCCCTCAGGGGCCAAGTGCTGCTGCTGAACCCATTTTGCTGCTGGAGAGTCTGGGAGTCATCTGCCCAGGGCCATACAATCAGCAAATTACTCAAGCTCTTCTTTTTTAGATGAGTGAATTGATGCTCAGAGAGACAAAGAGCCTATTTAAATAGGTCCTCACTATGTCAGTTGAGAAAGCCTGGACTAGACCTGACTCCTTTAATTCTCAGGTGCCACTCACTGAAAAAGCAAACAGAGTGTGAATGAGCCAAGGAAAGTCACATTGCAGTGTGTGGATTCTTCTGGATCCTAGAGATGAAACGGCGCTGGCTCAGAGTTCCTAGAGTTGAATGGATTCCTCAATGCTGGTAAGACCCACTGGCCACACCGGGGCTGGGATGAGTAGGGGGCTCCTGGCAAGAGTGCCATCCTTCCCACAGCACAGCAGGGGTGTGGCCAGCAGTGCTGCCCTCAGTGGGTCTCAGTCCTCTGTATGGTAGCATCCCTTCAAAGATGGGTCGTGCAGGGGACATCTAGGAGTGGCCGGTCACTGCCAGTCGCCATCGAGAAGACTGAGGCATCTCATCTGTCCCAAAGAAGGACCGGTGTCAATCACTTAATCAAGGTGACGCCTAAGGCTCTGATGTAAGTAACGCCAAGGATGGAAGGGAGATGAGAAGGAAAGGGAAGGGTTGACTCTCTGCAAATAAACATTTTCTCACTAATTGCTCACCTTGATCCTGGGACAGAGACACAGTTGTCCGTCAAGGTCATGTGGGCAGCAAAGGACGCTGCCTGGACAGTGGGCCTGTCCCCAAGGACCACAATGTTTCTCTCCACTGCCTGTTTCTTTCTATTAGTAAGCTGGTGCTCTAGTTTGCTGTCAGTGAAGGGGCTTCAGACAGGCTTCCGCCAGGACCTCCGTGGTGATCTTTACCACATTTTGACCTCCTGCCAGTGTGTGCCATCACTTGGCTGCATCTCTGCCATCTAGTGTCTCTTCTCATTGAGCAAGGCCCGGGTCTCAGGAGTGGGCAACTCAAAGGCAAGGTCCAAAGAGAGAGCATGGATTAATTGTGGGCAGGGTCTCCAACAGAAGGGCCTGGTCACCTTGC
This sequence comes from Dasypus novemcinctus, assembly GCF_030445035.2. Lineage (NCBI taxonomy): Eukaryota > Metazoa > Chordata > Mammalia > Cingulata > Dasypodidae > Dasypus > Dasypus novemcinctus. The sequence continues at coordinate 39,639,111 of NC_080693.1, forward strand.
GGAGATAAAATTCTGGGCCTGCTATCTCCCCAATTTGGTGGCCACCTTGGATGCAGCCAGCCTCTTCCCTCCTAACATGAACTTGTTGCCAGTGCTATGCCAGGCACTCTATAGGGATGAGCAAGGCACAGTCCCCATGCTTCCTTCATCTTCTCTTTCTTCCTCCCTCCTTCCTTCCAACGAATATCAAGTGAACACAGCAATGCACTGCCATCAATGCTGGGGATAAAACGGTGAGCAAAAGCACAGAAATACAGCCCCTGCCCTCATAGGACTTAGAGTCTAGTGGGGGAGATAGTTGTCACATACAATACACACATCACTGCAAATTGTGACAGGTACAAGGGAGGCAAAATTACAGGGTATTTTAAAGAAATACAGTGAGGGGCCTGATGAGTGAAGGAAGCTTGAGGTTTGCTCTGAGATGTAAGCGATGCAGGGGTCAGGCAGGGGTGTACTGCACGGCACCTCTCTTTATAAGAACTGAAGGAAAGCCAGGGTGTGCTGAGTCCACAGGAAGCACACAGAGGTGCAAAGTGGCAGAGGGGGTCCTTCTCACTCTGACAGAGGGACTCGGCCCCTCCACGGGCTGCCCTCCATCCTAGAAGGTCTCAGAGCCTTTGGAAGTCACCTGAGGATGGAGACCTCATTCCTCAGAAATGGAACCCAAAGCACAGAGGAGTTCAGGTCTTGCCAGTCGGGGAGCCAGGGCAAGAGCCCAGGTCTCTGCCTCCCATCTCCTTTCCTTCCTGCTTCTTACTCTGTCATGTGAGTGTGTGGGAGGCAGGAATTGGATGGGGACACAAAGGCACAAAGTGGCAGGTTGTCACTCAATGGCAATCACTATGGAAACAAGTGGCAGAGACAGATTGGGGCCCCGAAGTCAGGGGTCAAGCTTTTCGATTCCTGACTTCAAGTTTTGCCAGAGGAAGACGGCATGTACTTCTAAGATGGAATTCAAGTTTGACAGCTCTGAAGGCAGGGCCCATCCTTTGCTTCACCGGCAGAGCGATGGATGCCAGCTGCCATCCCCCATGCCCCGCATCGCAGGCCTGACTTCACACCACCCCGGGGTCTTCACCCTTGCTGCTTCCAGACCCAGGATTCTTCCCTAGAATAATTGGACATAGCCATGCCAGAGCATTTCTTTTTCCCAAAGTCGCAGGATTTTAACTTGGAAAGAGGTCTAGAAGGTATAAGGACCAACATTTTGATTGTCCAAAAAAATCCCATTTAATTCTCTTAACAACTGTGAGGTAGATATTATCAACTCTCATACTACAGATGAGAAAACAGAGGCCCATAAAGGAGAATGAATAAAGGCCACACAATAAGGAAAGGACAGAACAAGCCCTGAAGCCAGAAGTTCTGAATTCCAGACTGGCTTTTTATTCCTTTATCACCCAGGGTAGTGAAAATAAAAAGTATTAGTCTGCCCCTCATTGCCTCAGGGGATCAAAAAGCCCAGGGAAGAATTTTGGCTTTGCAATGTAAAAATCACAGAACGAGGACAGAGACCACCACTTCCCCACCTGTCCTCATCTCTCCCCTTCATCTCTGAAAACCCCACACCCCACATTTCAGGAGAGAAACATGATGGGAGAGAAGAGGGAGAAATTAACAGAGAATCTGAGTGGGCTACATTTGCACAGCACTCTATAGTTTGAAACATGTTTTACCATCCTTACTGCATTTCCTCCTTAAATCAATCCTGCACAGTGGAAGAACATGAATACGTACCACTGCCCAGAATTATAAATGAGGGTACAGACTCCGAGAGGTTTAAGCGGCTTGGATTCGAATCGAAACCTGCTGACATCAAAGCCCGTGATTTTCTATTTACATTGCCTTTCTTTTATTTATGCATGGCTAAAGAGACAGGAGAAGGAAGCCATCATTTGTTGAATGATAACATTAAAAAGATAATGGAGAAAATAATCGTAGGTATTCTCACTCACTGAGCACCCCTCCCGTACATCAGGCCCTGTGCTAAGCATGGTGCACACACTATCTTACTTAATCCACACACCAGCGTTGTGAGGTGGGTTTTGTTATTCCATTTTCTGGGAAGGAAACGGAGGTTCAGTTAGTCCTTCTGATTCACCCTCATAGTGCCTTTTTCCCTTGTAATGTAGTTATTTTTACATGTAAGGTGTTCAATTTCTTAGCATTTTATTTGTAGAGACTGCAGAAGGTGGGTACTAGAGACTGTAGAAGGTGGGTACTAGACAGGACTTTTTTTTTTTAAATTATTTATTTATTTTGAAAAATTACATTAAAAAAATATGAGGTCCCATTCAACCCCACCGCCCCCACCCCCCACTCCCCCCACAGCAACACTCTCTCCCATCATCGTGACACATCCATTACACCTGGTAAGTACATCTCTGAGCATCACTGCACCCCATAGTCAATGGTCCACATAATAGCCCACACTCTCCCACGTTCCATCCAGTGGGCCCTGGGGGGATTTACAATGTCCCGTAATTGTCCGTGAAGCACCACCCAGGACAACTCCACCTAGACAGGACTTGTGTTACCTTCTGACAACGTGGACTCTCAATGGAATTCTTTTTTTTTTTTTAAAGATTTATTTTATTTATTTATTTCTCTCCTCTTCCCCCGCCCCCGGTTGTCTGTTCTCTGTGTCTATTTGCTGTGTCTTCTTTGTCCTCTTCTGTTGTTGTCAGCAGCACCGGGAATCTGTGGTTCTTTTTTTTTTTGCGTCATCTTGTTGTGTCAGCTCTCTGTGCGTGCAGCGGGGACACCCCTGCGTGGCATGGCACTCCTTGCGCGCATCAGCACTGCGCATGGGCCAGCTCCACATGGGTCAAGGAGGCCTGGGGTTTGAACTGCGGGCCTCCCATGTGGTAGGCAGACGCTCTAACCACTGGGCCAAGTCCGCTTCCCTCAATGAGATCTTATCTTAAGGGTTTAAGATCACTGATCTAGTATGGATCCAGTCTGAAACCTGTAGAAAGTCTTGCTGATGGTTTCACTTTTTCAGTGGCAATTTATTGGCCCCATTCCACTGAGTGCCTAAGTTTAAGATAAAATAAGTCAATATATAATATTGTTTATAATAATAATATAATAATTAAAATGATTTTTTCTTGCATTTTCCATTGGGAGGGTGGTTATATACGGTTCATCTGTCTGCAGGTGTGGCCCTTTGGGGTCCAAGCTTTACGGTGAGAGCAGCTCCTATCAGATGCCCAGTCCTGGGCCCAGGGTAGTGATGGTGACATCAAACATCAGAGAAGGACAACAGTGCCAGCTAACCAAGAACTTTCATAACCACACTCATTAGATGGCAGCCATCCTTTCTGCTCCCCTCACTCTTCTCTCAGTCTTTTGAAGCTGAACCTTGGAGTTTCCCAATGTAACAGAACAACTGTATTGTCAAGGACTGCTGAGGATACACTTGACCTCGCTCACGAGGGCTGACCAGCTTCCTACTCTTTTAGGTCTGATCTTGTATGGTCACTACTGCTTGATATGGGGTAACTAAGTAGAAGTCAGAGCATAGAATCTGCAGGCAGAACTTGGCTTTCAAGCTCCCTTGTGCCACTTTTCAGCTGGGAGGTCTTGCTCGAATGCCTGTGACCTTTCAGAACCTCTGTTTTCCCATCTCTAAAAAGAGCATGATGTCTTTGCCAGAGTTGCCAAAAACAGGAAATGAGTAACGTAGTCACAACTTCAAAGTACAGACATCAGGGGTTTCTGTTGCTTTTCTGTGATCTCAGGCATGGTAGCTCCCTGGCATGGGCAGCTCTGGAGTGGAGAGGATAGAGCTGACCCAGGAAGGCTGTTAACTCAGGGCAGAAGGAAGCACTATTGAGGCATAATTATTTTGGGAGAAGACAAGTTTAGATTCAGGAAAACAGTGTTAGATGCTCAAGGCAACAGGAAAGGAAATGAGAAGAGGGGAATGGGCAGCAAAGCTGCTAACGTGGGAGACCCACATCAGCAGGGTGAGGTGCCACACCCAGGTGAGGAGGGCAGCTCAGGGCTGAGACTGCCAAGGCTGCCTGTGCCCAGCTCCCAGAGTGGGTGGGAGGGGAGCCAGGGCACCTTAATGCAGCCCATGAAGCTTCTTTTTTTATGTAATTTTATTTCAAATTCAAAGAAATGAAAGAACAGAAAAAGGTAGCTCAACAAGTAATAGAAATATTACTCCTAAAAGGTTCTTTTTCAGGCACTTTTATCTCAGCTAATTCCAACTGCCACCTCGTTGTTCCTCTAGTGTTCAGAAAGATACACAGATGAACACAGATTGGTTAAATGGCATAGTCAAGGTCTCATTAACGAAAAAAAATGAAGAGAAAAAAATGCTTAATTGTATTCATATCTCACAAAACCAAATCCAATATTGTTTTTTTTTTAACCTTTAGAATTAATAGTACCAAGTTTGCTTTTGCTATAAAAACACTACCATGTGAAGCTTCTTTAGGTCTGTCTTTGTCTCCCTTAAAGTTTAGCAAGAGGAAGCTCCCTGATCTGATGCAGCTCCCTGCAAACAATGAATTGATCAGCCCTCTAGCGCAGGGATTCCTAGCCAGGGGTCCACGGGCCGGGGTCCGTGGAATGATTTCAGGAGGTCCATGAGTTTGAATTGACAATTCAAAAAAACATTATTCTCATGGGGACCTGTTGGTGCGAGTGTGATATGTTCATTAACACACAGTCTAGTGTGGACTTAGTATGATTTTTATTTTGATTAGCATGTTCTGAGTGCAGTGGATAACTGTCTGCAATAAGGTTGGTGAGGAGAGTGGAGATGGTTTTACGACACCGTGGGAAAACTCAAATTTCTAAATGTTTGCCAAAAATGACCATTTGAAGAGATGTTGAACCATGGTAGGTTATCAGGTATTGAAATTATGGGAAAGTTATAAAATGTAATTTTGAGTCATCCTAAAATTTAATTTGAAGACATGCCGATGTTGAATGTCATAAAACTATCTGCCGCTACATTCCGAGAAGGGTCCGTGGTTTTCACCTGACTGGCAAAGAGGTCCGTGGAACACAAACGGTTAAGAGCCCCTGTCCTAGCCATTTGCCTGCTCACAGTCCTCGCCTGAGCAGCAAGCAGAGCAGAGCAGCACCAGAGCAGACGCCAAGATGTGGAATTCATGCCCTATGGGCTGCACGTCTCAGGGTGGACAAGACAGTGAGATTCATGCATAAAAATAATTAGTTTCGGACAGGGAAATCCCATTTGTGGTGCTTGGGAGGTATTCCCAGCAGCAAAGAGGAAAGGCCGGGATCATCAGACCTTAGCATATGACATATCACTGGGCATGAGAATCATTAGCTGTGATAAAGGTGCTACACACCTTTTAAGTGGCGAGTGGAAGGAAGGCACCGGAGCCTATCTCTCAGTGTCAGCGTGTCACAGGCGGGGTTTGCTCCAGTACAAGCTCATGCACACAGACCTGCGTGATCAAATTGTATTAGGGTTCTCCAGAGAAACAAACCTATATATATATATATATATATATATATATATATATAAAGAAATTTATTATACGAATTGGTTCATTGACTGTGGGGATTGGCAAGCCTGAACTCTACTGGGCAGACTGCAAGCTGGGAACGTCAAGTAACAAAGAATTCCCCAGGAGAAGCTGGCTGGCCTGAGGAGAGAGAGAAATTCTTTCTGACTGCTGAAATCATCAGTTCTCCCTTTAAGGCCTCCAACTGATTAGATGAGGAAATTCCTCTCATTACTGAAGGCAATCTTCTTTGTTGGTTGTGGATGTTATCAGCCATGGATGCAATAAACTGAATCATATTTAAGTCCATAAAATACCCTTGCAGTAATAATCAGGTCAGGGCTTGCTTGACCAAACAACTGGACACCATAGCCTAGCCAAGTTGACCCACGAACTTAACCCTCACACAAATGGAATCTTTTATTTAGAGATGGAGGACTGGCAGTGATGCTGTCTCCCTGCCTTCTGAGAATCCTTCCCGTGTTGCCTCACCATGGATGTGAGCGGACGGGACAGGGGACACCAGGGCTGAAGTAAGTCTTTAGCCATCAGAAACTCAAGGTACTCTTTGCCATAGCACAATCGCCATCATTTCTTTGAATGAAAGGAGGTGGAAAACTATTTAGCTTGGCCTTGCACCAAACCTCTTCTAAACATATAAAGATCTATTGCAAGGGTGGTCATCAAAACTCATTCATTTGCTCATTCATTGAGCAGTTAATGAGTTTCTACTATGTGCCAGGTACAGTGCTCAGTGCCAGTTATATAGAAATGAGCAAGACATATATGCTGCCCTCTAGGAGCTCACCACATAGTGGGGCTCATCCTACCTGGTGGGGAGTGACAAGGAGAGATGGAGAAAGGCTCTCTACCCAGGGAATTTAAACTGAGAGTCAAAATGAAGACAAGGCACTCTAGAGGCAGGCAGTTCCATGTGGGGCCACTGGGAAGGCTGAGCCAGGGGCAGGTCACACCCGGGGGGAACAGATGGGCCTACCTACCAGAGAAGGCGGCAGAGAGAGGACCAGGTACCCAGACATGAGAGAAGATGGGAGAGAGCCCAGAAGGAGGGCACTGAGTGTGGCAGTCTGGGGGAAGAGAGAAGGCACGGCGCCGTCTCCATACTCGTCATCGTGCTCACGTCCTGCCGCCCCGACAGGCCCTGCGGGCCCTGAGATCACAGTCCCAAGTCCTGACTTCCACTGAGAGCTGGAGAACCAGAGGTTCCAGAAAACTGATGGAACATGAAATATGGGAGGATGCGAATCCACTGTGTAGATTGTAAAGCAATTCACAGTTTTATCTGCCCTACAGTGGTCAAGATGGAAATTAAAACCAAAGGAAGTCTATTAGCAGTATCTCCTGGAAAGACCTAGCACTGCTACCTCAGAGCGTGCCTCCCTCTCAGTGAGAGTAGAAGCCCAGGTAGATTCGCTAGGAAAAGGGGCTCTATTCCATGGGTCTTCTATTCTGCTTACTGTTCTGAGTGGGGCCTCTACTCACAAACATCAACAGTGAACTGAATTACAATGAATTAAATGCCCTAATGAGGCTTTTGTATCAAGTGCTGTGGAAACATGGAAGAACTGATGAGGGTAAAAGAAGTGTGGATATTTGAGCTGGGCTCTGAAGGATGAATAGGAGTCCATCAAACATTGTAACAGAGATGGGCAGGTCAGGGAGAGGGACATCCATATGCAAAAGTCACAAAGAAGGAAGATGTACGCTAAGTCTTAGGGGTGTTTGTAGTCTAATTGACTGGGGGCCATTGAGGGTTGTAGTAAGAGATGAGTTTTGAAACTATTTGGAGGGCGTTACACATAAAGATAACTTGCCAAGTAAGATTTTGTTTTCTAGTCAAAGAGAACCATGAAGAGGCCAATGTTTTCCTTTTTGGTTTGGAAGTGTTTCTTTTAAGTCACGTGCTATGTGTTTTTACCACTTTTGAATATTTTTTGTTTCCCATTGCTTTAAATACACATCAAGGTTAGAGCTGAGAGTTACTGGGCCTGCCACATGCTGGGAATTTTATTTTATTTATTTATTTATTTTCTGCTCATTGTTTTATTTCCATCTGCTTCATTATCTAACATTGCTGACCATTTTGTTCCATTACTCCTTGCTTGCATGGGCCGTTATTGGATTTTTTCCCCAACTCTAGACCATATTTTATTCCTCCATCCTGTGGATCCAGGGATGGCGATGCCCACTCCACCTCTCAATTGAGAGGGGGCTTAGATCCCACATGGCTGACGGATGGGATTCTCCTGCTTGCAATTGTAGACTCTCTTGGTTCCTTGGTGTGGTGGTTGACCATCCTCACCTCCTTGTTAGCTGACCTGGGTACGGTGCAGCACCTCTACTGAGGGGGAATTTTAGATGGTTTATCCCATATCATCTTCTTGGCCATAAGAAGTAATACTATCATTATGTCCATCTTGAAGAATAGAAAACAAAGAGTTGAGGGAACTTGTCCCAATCTCGCAACCTGTTCATGAGAGAATCAGGATTTGAATCTGAGTCCCTCTGACTCCAAAATTCATGCCACTTCCACAGCAACCACACTGTGTGTGGGGGAAGGAGAGCCCTGAGGCCAGGGCGCTGCAGGGGTAGGGGGCATGCCTGTGTGGGAGGACGGGCAGAGCCCGAGAGCTTTTGAGCTGCTCTCCTCCTCTGCCAGCTCCAGGCCCCTGACTTCAGTCTGCAAAGACGGCTCACCCCGGGGGGACATCCGGTACTCGGAAGCTCCACTCAGAACCACAGCGCTGCAGAGCCAGGCGTGGAGTGGGGAACGAGGCTTCGCACAGTCTCCAACTGTGGCTGCTGCCTTTGGAGGTGGCAGGTGGCCCAGCCTCCTGTGGAACTGGCCAGAGATCACACAATTGTGGACTCGGAGAGTTGAGAGAGACCTTAAAGGTCCCCTTTCTGCAGATGGAAGGCTCCTGCTCTGTAATCCCCACTCCCGCCGGGATCACAGGCCCACACCTCTAAGGCCACCCGGCCTCTCTCCGCAAGGGGCCAAGGCCTCTGACACTCGGTCTGTGCTGCGCAGACTGGCACGAGGGCTCACCAGGGCTTCAGAAAACCCAAAGTTTTCTGAAAATTCTGTGCACCTTGGGTGAGCAGCTTAACCTCTTGGATCCTCAGCCTGGGCATCTGTAAAGATGGACTGGTTTTTGGTAGTGGATGGTGGTGACGGTAGCACAACACTGTGACCATAACAGCACTGAAAGATATATCTGAATGGGGTTGGGGGTAATGTTAGGTTGTATTTTTGGTAATAGAGTTTTTTAAAAAAAATCCATGGAACTGCACTACACAATGAACTCTAAGTTAAACCATGCACTATAGTTAACAGTACAATTATTAAAAAGTGCTTTCATTGTTATACTGTAACAAATGTACCACATCAATGCAAAGTGTTGGGGTTTGGGTAGTATATGGAATGGGAATCTTGTCTTTTCTTCTTGATCGTTCTGTAAACCAACTTCTCTAATTTAAAAAAAGAAAAAAGAGGGATAGGCGATCCCTAATTCAACCAGTGACTGGAAGTATTAGATAAAGCAGTGGAATCAAGATAGTACAAATTGTTAAATTTTAAAATCCATTCTTAGCTCAGGGGCTGTTTGCAAACAGGCAGCAGACCAGATTTAGCCCATGGCCTGTAGTTTGAGGACCCTGATTCATACGTGAATTTTGCCAGCCCTGATGGACTGGTTGCTCCTCTGTGGACCTCTGTCCTTGCAGATGTCATACCGCACTGTGGCTCTTTGCTGACCATTACCCAGGAGTTCCTCCAGGGGAAGATCAGAGCTTGTCCATCTCATATCTGCAGAGCCTGGCACTGTGCTAGCACAGGGGACACAGAGACGATGCTTCCACAAGGAATGATTGTGCTTTCTAAAATTTCTCAACAGTGTTTTTACAAATTAAAGATACTACACACTCTTCCTGTGCTGCTTCAGATGCCTAGTATTTCTTATTCTACTCCAAAGAATGAAATGGAATAATGACGACAATTTTTAAAATATGCATTACGTCAAATTTCATAAAACACGTACCATCTCTTCCCTGGGCCCTGTGAGCCTAATCCCCAGTCTAATATGACATATATGCAAAGTCCATGGCATAGCTGAACCCCAAATTCCTCCTCTACAATGTGGGGTCATATTTGGTTTCTGTGCATATTGGAGCAAAAGGTCATTAGCATGGTGCCCGGTGCACACAGGCAAGGCTCAGTGAGAACTAGTTTATTTTAGTACCCTCCAAGTTAGGAATGACTAATCCCATTTTCCAGTGAGAAGCGGAGGCTCGGAAAGGCAAGGTATGTGCCCCAGATCAGAGCCCCTCGGCCTTTGATCCCAGTGTGGCTCTGCCAGCTCCATGCCCAGGCTCACAGCATGTGTCAATGACTGCACCCAGGGGCAGGCCCCGTCTGACCTGGTGGCCGGGGCCCACGTCCCTGCGCTACTCCTCCAAGTAGCCTGGATCTGGGAGCAGCGCCCAGAGGCTGCAGCAGAGAGCCCTGAGAGACTGAAACCCAGCCAGGAGCCGGGACCCCAGGGAGCACGTTTGGGAGACCTGAGGGCCTCTTGCACAGCCAGGTGCTCTCGCGCATAGTACAGGCCTTCCTGGGAACTGCAGGTCTCCTCTTGGCCAAGTGGCTCTGGTGTGACCGCCAGGCAGGGCTCCCTGCTCTCCGTGCCGAGGTGGAGGCTGCTGGATGCTCAGTCCATGCTCCAGTGAAATCCACCTGCAGGAGGGCCAACCTTCCTCCCCCCCACACCGAAAGAAGCCAAACCAGAATGAAATCAGACTCTATAATACATGCAGAACATGTTCTCCCAGCCAATATTGAGACAAAGTCTATTCTGCTGCCTGTCGCTGGAAAAGTAATAAAGTAATAGTGAAGGGAGTTATCAAAAGCCAAAGAGTGGATCCCACTCCTGAATACTAAAGGAAGGTGGGGTCGGGGGCTGGGCGACGAGGGCCAGCAGACCTGGAGCCCCAGCCCCAAGGCCCTCAGACCTCACCTCAACCACAGCGTCCACCCCCGCTGTTTGGCCGTGTGGCTGGAGCCCAGAGGCCGGGAGAATGGCCAGAGGCCACACGGAAGGTGAGGGGCACAGCCCACACGTCTCCGGCGCCCTCTCGGGGCCTGGAGCTTCCTGGGGTCTCTGGCAAGGGCTAAAGGAGGCTTGGCATAAGCCCCATCCCTGCCGCCTTCCTTCACGTTCCCGTGGGGAAGCAGGAAGTGCTTCCCCTGGCTCCCTAACTGCCTGGCAATGACAAGTCCCATTATAAAAGTGTCAGTTAACAAACTGATCTTTCAGGGTATGATTTAGTCTCCCATTTGTCCAGGTCTGATCAATTCATTGGGAGGCAACAAGTGTAGAGTCAAAAAAACTTGATTCCGAATCCCGGCTCTGTCCCTTATTAGTCAAGTGACATAGGTTCCTTCACCTCACAGAACATCAGTTATCTCAGTTATAAAACGGAGACGGGAGGTGGTACTAGCACCCGCCTGGCAAGATCCTTAATACAATAATAATACCAGATAGCGTGAGTACATCCTGAGAATCGGGCACCATCACAAGTGATTTACATGCCACATCCTTTCATCTTCACGGTAACGTTAGGTAGGTCCTGTTATTATTTGCAGATGAGGAAACTGAAGCTCAGCGAGGATAAGTTCTTTGTCTAAGATCACAGAGCAAGTGAGGTGAAGCTGACATGCCAAATCAGGTCTCTCTAACCCCACAGTCACTGCTGACCTGGAACCCATGCCTTCCTGTGCTGCATATTGTTTTGGCCCCAACTCCTCTTACCACGACAAGTCTCCCTCTCCAGCGTAAGGGAGAAAGCAGCAGACCCTGCGAGTGCCTTTCCTGCAGCTCTTCCCCTTTCCTCTCTTGCCAACAGAACCTCTATTTTATTCAATGTCTCCCTCGAGATGTTGCAGGGAAGGCGAAGGCTGGTGACGTGGGTATGAGCGATTGAGGAATTTCATCAAACTACAAGCTTTGTGCGAGTATTTATAACTCAGTAAAAAGTTTATAAAAAGGAAGACGTAAGAATAACAATGCCTTTAGATTCCTTTCACATGGCAGTGGGGGAAAAGGGAGAAGAAGTAAACTTGACCAACTGTTAACAATTAGTGAATTTAAGTGAAAGGAATACAGGTGTCTTGAAATTTATCAGTTAAAAAGATGCAAGGGAAATAGATGCAAGGAAAAGATATATCCCTCCCTGCCTCAGGGTGATGATGTGAGGATGTGATATCTGAAACTGTGGCAGCCTTCTTGTATCCATGGAAGGAGATAGGGGAGTAAAAAGATGGACAGCACCTGGGTCTTTGATGATATCATTGCATTACTGAATTAACTTGTCCAAAAAAAAAAGTGAGAAACTGTAATTACTCCCTTATAAGCCATTATTTATATACATATATATTTATATATATGTGTATATGTATTATTGATTTTTTTTTAGGAACCAGAGCCGGGAACTGAACCCAGGACCTTGCGTGAGGGAAGCCAGCGCTCAACCACTGAGCCACATCAGCTCCCCTGAGTCAGTTTTTCCATTTTCTTGTTGTTTGTTTTTTATTTGTTTGTTTTTAGGAGGCACTGGGGACCTCCCATGTGGGAAACAGGCTCAACTGCTTGAGCCACATCTGCTTCTTATACATATTTTTTAAAAGATTTATTTTATTTATTTATATCTCCCCACCTCCTCTTTGTTTGCACTTGCTATGTCTCTTAGTCTTCCTTGTTTCTTTAGGAGGCACTGTGAACTGAACCTGGGACCTCTGATATGGGAAGGAGGCACTTAATCAATTAAGCCACCTCCATTCTCTGCTTTTTTTCTTCTTGTGTTTTCTTGTTACATCAACTTGTTGCATCAGCTTGCCATTCCTGCCCGTGGTGCCAGCTTGCTGTCTTGCTTGTCCTCTTTAGGAGGCACCAGGAACCTCTGCTCCCTGCTTTGTTGTATCTCTCATTATTTTTTTCTTCTTGTGTCTCATGTTCCCTCAGCTTGCCACACCTGTCTGTTGTGCCAGCCTACTGTCTTCAATAGGAGGAACCGGGAACCAAACCAGGGCCCTCCCATGTGATAGGCAAGAGCTCAATCACTTGAGCCACATCCACTTCCCATATATTTTTTAATTTATAGGGAAGTTGTGGGTTTACAAAACAATCATGCATAAAATACATGATTCCCATATACCCCCCATTATGAAAATCTTGCATTGGTTTGGTATATTTACTGCAATTTATAATCCATAGTTTAACTTTGGGTTACTGTTTGTGTTGTGTAGTTTACTGTTTGTGTTGTGTAGTCCTATAATACATATACAACCTAAAATTTCCCCTTTTAACCACATTCAGGGTGTTGTGCTACCATCACTACCATCCTCTTTGGCTATTGTGAATAATGCTGCTAGGAACATCAGTGTGCAAATATCTGTCCCTGCTTTCAGTTCTTTACGCTATTTAGCTAGAAGTGGGATTGCCAAGTAATATGATAGTATCATACTTAACTTTCTGAAGAATTGCCAACTGTCTTCCAAAGCAGCTGCACCATTTCACATTCCCACGAGCAATAAATGACTGTTCCGACTTCTTGATAGCCTCTTCAACACCTGTAATTTTCTATTTCTTTCATAGTTGTCATTTGAATGAGTGTAAAATGGACCTCATTGTGGTTTAGATTTGCATATCTCTAATAGCTAATGATGTTGAGCATCTTTTCATGTGCTTTTTGTCCATTTGCATATCTTCTTTGGAGAAATGCCTATTCAAGTCCTTTGCCCATTTTTAAATTGGCTTGTTTGTCTTTTTGTTGTTGAGTTGAAGGATTTACTATTCTGGATATTAAACCCTTATTGGATATGTAGTTTCTAAATATTTAATCCCATTGGTATAGGTTATCATTTTACTTTCACAATAAAGTCCTTTGAAACACAAAATTTGTTTTGTTTTGTTTTTGATGAGGTCTCATTTTTCTATTTTTCCTTCTGTTGCTTGTGCTTTGAGTATAAAGTCTTAGAAACCATTGCCTAACACAAGGCCCTGGAGGTGCTTCCCTACATTATTTTCTAAGTGTTTAATAGTTCTGTCACTTAGGTTTAGCTCTTTGATCCATTTTGAGTAGAGTTTCATATATAGTGTGAGGTAGGGGTCCACCTTCATTTGTTTGCAAATGGAGATCTAGTTTTCCCAGAACCATTTGTTGACATGACAACAAATTGATTAGTCTTTGCTCCCTTGTCAAAAATCAGTTGGCCATAAATGTGAGGGTCAATTTCTGACCTCTCAATTCAATTTCATTGGTTTATATGTCTGTCCTTATGCCATTACCATGCTATTTTGATTACTTTTGCTTTGTAATAAGTTTTAAGATTGGGAAATGTGAGTCCTCTAACTTCATTCTCTTTGTTAAGATGACTTTGGCTATTAGGGGCCCTTTACAATTCCAGATAAACTTGATGAATATAAGCCATTATAATTTGAGCTTGCTATTATTGATAAAATTCTATTCTGTCTTGGGTACATGCTAATCATAAATGTATGAATATGTTCATAATGGGGGAAGCATTAAAGCATCCTGACTATATAGGAATAAGGATAGAATTAAACAAATTATGACCATCTGTAGAATAGACTATTACATAGCCATCATAAAAATATGTCAGAAAATTATAGTTTGGCTTAGAAAAATGCTCTGAATCTAATATTGATATTTGAAATATGCAAAAATGTAAATAAAATAATTGGAAGAAAATGTATCCAAATATTAAATAGTTAGCTAATTTAGGGAATTTTACTAAATGCTTGAATATTTTCTGCAATTAAAATGACTTATTAATACTCTTTTTATAATAAAAATTTAAACAGTAGGTTTCTACAATATATTTTATATTAAAATATTGGAAATAAAACTATATATTTGTATGAGATCACCTATATAAAATGCATCCAAAATTGGAAGAAAATATCACCTAAGTCATTACCACTGAGTGGTGAGATTATGTGTGACTTCTTCCTACCATGTTACACTTATATAAATACTTCATAAATTTTCTGCAATAAGCACATGTTGTTCTATAATTTGAAATAAAAACTATAATTCTTAAAAATGCCAGTCTATAACTTTTAAGTCCAATACCACTACATTCAGACTCTATATCCTTCACTTCAATCACTTCAATAGATTTTCTTTGAGTGCTTAACATGTACCCAAGACAGTATAATAATCATAATTATCATAATTATAACCACCCTCTGTTAGACACTGTGATCATAGCTTTATATACATTCTCTGTAATCCTTTCAACAGCCCCATAAATAACTGAGAGAGCTGAATCAAATCTACCTAAAGCCACAGCTTATAGGGCTAGAGTCAGGATTCAAATATTAGTCTACTTTGGCTGCTTACCCTCCTACGTGAGTAGTAAAAGAAACACATATCAATGCAATATATGAACCTTGTTTAAAAAAAAATCCCAAAGAATCTCAAGGAAGGAAGAAAGACTACCAGGCTGTTAAGACCAGGCATTCCAAAAGGACAGTGGCAATGTGCTGGGCCTTCAGGTGGGGATGGAGTGAGCAGTAGATGGTCTGGACCAGGGATGTTGTTGTCCATTCCTGGGTACTGCAATGTAGCACAGGTTGCCTGGAGTAAAAGAGTGGGTTGCGGGAGCAGGCAAAAATGGAATGTGTAGGGTAAGCATCACATCATTTGAATGCCAAGCTTTTAAGTTTAAATTTTAAATTGGAGAACCACTGACCTTTCTTCTTCAGTCTACATGGGATGAGGATGGGTTTAGGGGAATTGTGCTTTGATAAGAGTATTTAGGCAGGATCCTGAGGGTGAAATAGGTGAAAAGAACCCAAGAGATAGGGGTGGGGGCATTTCTTAAGGTTTGAAGCAGTTTGATATGGTTCATGAATTTCAAAATAGATATTGGATAATGTTTGTAAACGAGTCTATAAATGGGCATGATTAGGGTTTTGATTGGGCCACATCAGTAGGGTGTTGAATCCCCACCCACCAAGACATGGCAAAGGACAGAGTGGCAGTTTTTGATACTGGACTTTTGACCTGGAACCCAAGAAGTGAACACAGAGGAGAAGAACACAGAGGAATAGAGATGGCCCCTTAGACAAGACAGAAGCCTCAGGGAGAGAGACAGAGCCAGTCGCCTGATAGTCTACAGCTGGCCTTGTGGAGAAAACAGAGGAGCTGAACCTGGAGAGAAATGAACCCCAGAAAGAGAGGAACCCAGGAAGCATGAACCATGGTAGACGTTGGCAGCCATCTTGCTCTAACACGTGGCAAAAGACTTTGGTGAGGGAAGTAACTTATGCTTTATGGCCTGGTAACTGTAAGCTTCTACCCCAAATAAACACCCTTTATAAAAACTAACCAATTTCTGGTATTTTGCATCAGCACCCCTTTTGGCTGACTAATATAGAATTTGGTACTGGAGCGTGGGGTAGTGCTTTAGCAATTACCAAAATGCTGGAACAGTTTAATAAATGGGTAAAGAGTATTTTTTTTTTTTTTTGAGAAACTGTGAGATGCTTGATTGAAAAGGCCAAGATTGCTTTGCAGAGACTGTTGGTAGGGATATGGACACTAAAGAGACTTTTTATGACTCCTTAGAAGTAAATGATGGACTATTATTGGAAACTGGAGGAAACATGATACATGTTTTAAAGTTGCAGAGAACTTAGCAAGATTAACTCCTGGTGTTTTAGGGAAGGCAGAATTTGAAAATGGTGAGCCTGGGCTGAAGAACTTTCCAAAGTAAACTCAGAGACTGTGGCTTGGCTTCTCCTTGTAGCGTATAGCAAAATGCTAGATGAGAGAGATAAGCTGAGAACTGAACTTTTGGGCACCAGGAAAACAGAAACTGATTCTGGAAATTCCAAGCCTCTGGAAATCAAGCTCCTAGAAAATAGTGCCCCATTTGAGGACTTAACTGAATTTGGAATTTGTAAATCAGGATTGAAGATGCAGTTATCTAGGAAAGACTTGTGGAAAGTCTTACTGTCTAATGGCTTGGACCCCTGCTTCTTGTACGCTAAACCAACAAGTTTTTTGAGAGAGCTGTATGAACAGAACCACTGTCAACTTGGAGTAAAAGGGACATGGAAAGGAGAGATTGAAGGAGAAACAGTTTTGAGAAGAAAACCATGAAAGCTGAGATCTGGAATTAAGACATCATCTTGGGCCAAGAGAGGAACCCCACCCATATGTACAGAGAGGGTGAATTTGCCCCCTCAGTTATAGAGGGTAGATAGTCCCACCTGATGTTCAGGGAGAGTTTTCTCACCCCAGGGTACAGAGAGGGTGGAGCACTTTCCTCAAGGATTAGGGAAATTGAGGGTGATGCCCCATAGGTCTGAGAGGAGTGGGCCTGTCCCCCATGGATTCAGGAAGACCAGGTGGTCAACTCATTGCTCTGAGAGGGTTGAGCCTGGATGCCAAAGGTTAGGGGGAATATTGTCTTCATCTCACTGTACTAGGGGGGCTAAGACTCTAACCCAAAGATTGGGTAAAGTGTGGCCATCTCCCCAGTGCTCTTGGTGAAGTCTGGAGCCTGGTCACCACCCTGATGCTTGATGAGGGTAGAACCAAGAAAATGGCCATTGGGAAAGCCTATGGAAAGGGTGGGTCTCCATGTGGCCCCAAGGAGAAGAAACCATCCTTTTAAAAATAACTCAGACTTTGAAATATAATGAAGTATATCCTGCAGGTTTTCAGAACTGTAGAGGACCCTTGACTCACATTTCCCTCCCAGTTTCTCCTTATTGTAATGAAAATGTTTATCCTTTGTCTGTCCATTTGTGTCTTGAGAGCAGATAAACTGTTTTGTAAGTTTTAGAGGTCTGTAGCAGATGGGACTTCTCCCCAAGTCAAACTATATTTCTTTAAACTGACTGCGATGTGATTCTATACTTAGCATTGCTACTGATTTAAGGTTTTTTTGAATGTTGTAATGTCTTTTTGGAATTCAGAAGGTAGAGTGTAGCAGTTTGATAAGGTTCATGAATTCCAAAAATAGATATTGGATCATGTTTGTAAACTGGTCTGTACCTGGGCATGATTACATTATGATTAGGGTTTTGATTGGGCCAAATCAGTAGGGTGTTGAGACCCTGCCATTGGTGGGTGGGGACTCACAGATAAAAACAATGGTAAAGGACAGAGTGGGAGTTTTTGATGCTGGAGTTTTGAGCTGGAGCATGAGAAGTGATCACACAGGAGAAGTGCACTGAGGAACAGAGATGGCTCCTTAGACATGGCAGAAGCCCCTGGGAGAGACAGAACTGTTTGCCTGATAGTCTACAGCTGGCCATGTGTAGAGAGGAAAAGCCCAGAAAGCCTCATAGTTTATAGCTGACCTTGTGGAGAAAACAGAAGCACAGAGCCCAGAGAGAAATGAACCCCAAGAAGAGAGGAACCCAGGAAGCCTGAACCCTGGCAGACTTAGGCAGCCATCTTGCACCAACACATGGCAAAAGATTTTGGTGAAGGAAGTAACTTATGCTTTATGTCCTAGTGACTGTAAGCTCCTACCCCAAATAAATACCCTTATAAAAACCAACCGATTTCTGGTATTTTGCATCAGCATCCATTTTGGCTGACTAATACAAGGCTCTATAATTTGGGAGACACTGGGCTAAGCCGATCCACATATATTGCCCCTTTTGAGGAAACTGAGACACTGGGGGTTAAGTGAATTTCCCAAAGTCACATGACTAGGGAGGGGCTGAGACAGGTGTCAACCCCAGTCTATGGATTACACTGCATGCCCTGCCTCTTACAGGTGGGACAGTCGGCTTGGAGGCCAGTGAAAGACAGTGTAGGCCCTGAGATGGGACAGGGGAGGAGCTTCTGCCCTGCAGTGGAATGCCTGATGTCTGCAGGCATGGAACATCCATGCCCCAGTCTCGCATGCGCAGGACCCATCTGGAGGTGTGTCACACATGATCCTGTAGATTTGGGACCCTCCCCAATTTTGCCCTCTGCACCATGGCAACCTCAATGCCTAAAACTTGGAGCAAGCACTCAATTTCACCCAGGGGCTTACCTGGAAGCAGTGAGCAGAGCTCCAAGGAGCAAAAACGTCTCTGTTAAAGCAAAACATCATTAAGATGAGAAGAGGCAACGTCTCTAACGCCCACATAGTGCCAGTGGAACTATAAAATGTGCCTCAAAATTAGACGTGGGAAAGAGCTTCACCAGCTCAGCCTGTTCATCCCCAAGGACAAGGGCAGCCTGATTCCCTCTGACTTCTCCACCCCCGGCTCTGCCACGAAGCTGCTACTGTTTTGTCTGAGTCTATTTCAGATGTCTTATGCAACAGAAACTCCTCTCTGAGAAGAGACGATTTGCTCTCGCTCATACAACCTTCCCATTGTCAGGGAAGTTTCCTGACATGTAGCCTAGTTTGTGCCTTCCTAACTTATAAGAACCCTGAAGGCTCCAAGGGAATATGTGCTTTAAGAAAATGTTCAAAGCCCTAAATCGACTGAGACTTTCTTCCGCAGGGAAGTATTTATGAGCACTTACTACCTTGCATTTGAAAGGCAGGGCACAAATTGCCAAGTCCTTCCTCACCCTTCATTGCACTGATTTTCTTCCTCACATCAAAGGTAGGGAGACCAGGGTTATTTTCCCCATTTTATAGATGAAGAAATAGAGGTTCAAACCCTGACTCTCAGCAGAGTTGCAGCCAATACATACTCTCCACTTCATCGGACTCACCCAGGACAATTAACAAAATGATGATGATGGACAATGCCCATCCCCCCCAAAAAAACAGGGTATCTACAGCTGCAAGCAAGAGAGTTCCATCCATCTGCCCCATGGGATAGAAGCCTTCCCTCAGTCTGAGGCAGAGCTGTCATCACCACTTCAAGATTGAGGAATGAACAAACATAAGGAGGAATGCAATCTTGGGCCAAAGCAAACATTATTATTGTAGTAAGGTAAGAATTTGCAATATTGTTATAAAGATAGTGGTTACCAGAGGTTCTGAGGGGAGGAGAAGGGAGAACAGGTAGAACAGAGGGCATTTTTAAGGCATTGGACTTGCTCTGCATGATACTGCAGTGGCAGATACAGGCCATTACACGTTTTGTCAAAACCTATAAAACTGTATAGTGCAAAGTGTAAACTATCTATGGTACTTGGTTGGTAGCAATGTTTCAATATTTATTCATCAATTATAATAAACATACCACACTAATGTTAGAGGGAAAATGTGTGTGTGTGTGTGTGGGGGTGGTGTATATGGGAATCCTCTATATTTTTGATGTACTTTTCCTGCAATCTAAAACTTCTTTAAAAATAAAGTTTATTATATGAGTAAACAGAACAAAAAAAGAAATGGAGGCCCAAAGATACTGGTGACTTGCCCTAAGTCACATATGAATTAGACCAAGGCCCACTGATTCCAAATCTAGCGTCTTCCCCGAGTCCCTCCCTGGCAGCCTTGCTCTAGGCACTGTGGAGAACATGGTCAGTGAGAAGACACAGATCTCCAGGTGCCACTTACTAAATTACTGTCAGTAAGTTTCGAACCCACCCTTCTCCATACTTTGTCTTGCTGGGGCTGGGACAATGCAAATCCTAGTTCTGATGACTCCAGGTTAGGTTCTCCCCATAGGGGTGCTAGGTGACAAGGCTGGAGGAAAGGAGACTTCCTGTTTGTTTCCTGATCCTGTTTACTTCTTGCTCTGCAATCATCGCCCAGCAACCCCTATTTATCCTGGCAGAGCTGATTCCTTTCCTCAGGCAGCAGCCACATGCAGTGTGTTTTTTCCAATACCAGCAGAACCACCTGCATGCAACCCTCAAAGCTACCAGCCTCAGTTGGCAGGTATTCCCTTCTCAACCCTCTGGTCCAGCCTCTGGGGGTCCCTCCGCTGAGCTTAAGAATGACAGCACTAGCCAGGCGGCACTTGCTCCTTGGAGGTCTGACTTCCAGCTCCACTGCGCCACTCTTTCAAGATTCTCCATTTTAATAATCCCAGTTGCTTTCCTTTCTTCTTTCGGCCCAGGAAGAAAGCAGTGCTGTTTCCCAGCGTGGCTATCTCCATAGTCCCTTAGTGCTGTCTTTCACCCTTTCAGGCACCTGGTTAGCAAACTTATACCTAAAGTTTTGGTATGAGATCTCTCTGTTAAAAAGAACTGATGTAGTTCCTATCTCCTGAGTGGCCACTGACCGATAGGCTATAGTTGAGGGTATATCACTAGATGGTAATGAGTAATGGACCCATGACTCAAGGTGAAAACAGATCATAGTGTGCCCAGCACATGATAAGGCTTCAAGAAACAGCTGTTGAATAATAATAACAGATGAATGAAGGAAGGAGATAGTGTTGAAGGAATGCTTGGGCAGTGACCAAAGGTGGGAGTCAAAACAGGAAATGTCATTTAAAAAATTTTTTTCAATTATCTTTTTTTTAAAGGTACATAGATCACACAAAATGTTACATTAAAAAATATAAGGGAAGTGGACTTGGCCCAATGGATAGGGCATCTGCCTACCACATGGGAGGTCCGCGGTTCAAACCCCGGGCCTCCTTGACCCGTGTGGAGCTGGCCCATGCGCGGTGCTGTTGCGCACAAGGAGTGCTGTGCCATGCAAGGGTGTCCCTGCGTAGGGGAGCCCCATGCACAAGGAGTGCACCCCATAAGGAGAGCCGCCCAGCGTGAAAGAATTCAGCCTGCCCAGGAATGGTGCCGCACACATGGGAGCTGACACAAGGTGATGCAACAAAAAGAAACACAGAATCCTGGTGCTGCTGATAAGGATAGAAGCGGTCACAGAAGAACACACAGTGAATGGACACAGACAGCAGACAACTGGAGGGGTGGGGTAGAAAGGGAGAGGAAAAAATATATATATATATATATAAGAGGCTCCCATATACCCCCACTCCCCACCCCACCCCATTCCTCCCACATCAACAACCTCTTTCATTATTGTGGCACATTCATTGCATTTGGGGAATACATTTTGGAGCCCTGCTACACTGCATGGATTATAGTTTACATTGAAGTTTACACTCTCTCCCAGTCTATTCAGTGGGTTATGGCAGGATATATAATGTCCTGCATCTGTCCCTGCAATATCATTCAGGACAACTCCAAATCCAGAATATGCCCCCATATCACACCTCTTCTTTCCTCTCCCTGCCCTCAGCAACTCCCATGGCCACTGTCTCCACATCAATGATATAATTTCTTCCATTGCTAGAGTCACAATAATTCTATAGTAGAATACCAGTAAGTCCACTCTAATCCATATTTTATTCCTCCATCCTGAGGACCCTGGGATGGTGACGTCCACTCCACCTCTAAATCGAGAGGGAGCTTAGATGGAAAGGTCATTTTAGGAGAGAGCTCATGAAGAAGTGTTTCCATACAGCTGGAGGAAGAAGAAACAAAACTGAGAGTGGGTAGCCTCTTAGCATCTGACCTTGGAAAGAATGTCACAATTCTAGGCTGGGTGGTGTCACAATTCTTAGTCCTTTCACTAGTCAGAATTGTCAGAGATTCTCATGTATTGGCATTGTCGCAGACTTTGACTTCCTCCCAGGCAATTAAGCCTGCCCATCCCTGTCCTGACAGCAGACATCTGACCCTTCTACAGCTTCTGAGTGGAGGTGCCACAGGATAGTCACCTGCCTCTACAAGTTAGGAGGCTTCCTAAAGGAAGCTGTGACTAACCCCTGCTTCTGTGGCCAACTTGCCATGGGACTGGCAGCTGATATTCTGACTGCTTACCTGGGTCTAACAACAAAAATAGTGGGGATTTATTGTCTTCTCTCTTTGCAAATCCCAAAGAGAAAGCATGAGCATATGCAAAAGGATGTGGTAACATCCTGAAGCTAGTTTGGGGGTCTGGAATGATCTCTAGGGACTCCAGCTATCATCACCTAATCTCTACCAAGCCCCACTCACATCCACCCATTCTTACACACCCAAAGCTCCCAATTAGACTCTATCCTGGATGCTAAACCCATCTTCTTTAACCCAGATTCATTTCTGGCCAGGCAACCTTCAACACAGGCTTACAGGAAAATACAAACAAGACATACAAGATGTCTTCAGGGGGTCCGTGCAATCTCCCCTGGCTGGAGTTGATATGTCTGTTAAGATTTGCATGAACCCATTTCACTGTGGCGGATGCCTGCTGTTCCTGCTTATCGAGCACCATCCCTCTGGTAACAAAACACAATGTTTCCTTTGGAGGAACCTCCACTCTTCTATTCTTGATCTATGGCTTCTGCCTGGGCTGACTGCACTGCCCAGAAAGATATGCGTGTGACCCAGCCTGGTCCATCAGCATATTTCACCTGAGTGACACCAGCCACTCACTCAGGAATGAGCATCTGACACACTGAGTCAATCCTAGGACTCAATGAACTTATCAGGGAGCGTTCTTCTCTTTCTGCTGTGGGAACTACAGTGGTTGGTCTTCAGCTATTGGCAGCCATCTCTGCCACCTCATGAGGAGAGCCTGAGAATGAAGCTAAGACAGAAGAAATTGAAGCAGAGAGATGGACAGGGCCATTTGAACCCCTAGATCCAGCCCTGCCTGAATGTTTCAATCCTTGAACCAACACATTTCCTTTTTTTCTCAAATCATTTTGAGTTGGGTTTCTGTCACTCGAGACGGAAAGAAGCCTAACTAATACACACACTTAAGTGCATGAGTCGCATACCTAAATGCTTGACTGTGGATGTGTTATACTGGATCATTAGACCTATCAAGAGACATAACCTCTGCTAAAACCTACAAAGACTTCCTCTTGTCCTCAGAAAGAACTCCAGCTCCTTGGCCGCAGTTTCAGAGCCTTCAGTCACCAGACCCTTGCTGATCTCTCTGGCCCCAACCCACAGCACATTTACAGCCTATCCCTATATTCTGGCCACACTGGAGGTTGAATTTGTGCCATTGTCTCCTGCCTCAGGCTTCTATACATGTTGTTCTCTCTTCTGTGAACATGCTTCACCTGCCGAAGTCTATTTAACCTTCAAATATCATCTTAAACTCACTTCTTCAGGGAGGCATCCCTGACCCTGGCAACGCTGGTTCCCCACTGCTAGGGACGCCCACGGGAGCTGCTCCTTACACCACTCAGCACAGCGGGGGCATTTGTTGAATGCCTGTCCTCCCTAAAATGTAAGCCTGAAAGAACCAGATTCATGGTGCTCTAATTCTGCTCACCAGGGCCGGAGCATATGCCCAATAAATAACTATTTGTTGGATGCATGGATACAATAAATAATGCAGGCAGTCCTGAGGAGGTGCAACTGGAGCATCAAGAAACTTAGATGAAGAGAGTTGCTAGGTCAGCAACCAGATCATGAGGTGATCAAATCCCACACCAAGGGGCTCACCCTGGTAAGAGAAAGGAGAGGGGGAGGGAAAGGATGGGAAAGACTGTGTGAAAAGTGGGAATGGAAGAACCAGAAGAACTTAATCAGCTTTGATGACAGCTGGAGAAAGAACCAGTAAAGAGACACCCAGGTCTGTGAGCCAGGATAGGGAGGGGAGTATGCTGCCACGGGCAAGGGGTAGGGGTCTTGCCAAGTGGGGCACTGCTGTGCTGCTGTGAGGAGGACACACCGTAGGACCCAGCGAAAACCACAGGGAGGCCGAAGTCAGTGGCAGAGGTTAGACTGGAGCGGGAAGCTCCTCCTGTGCTTTGTTCCTGGGGAAGAGGAGAGCATGATGGGAAATCCCTTCCTCTGGTACCACCTGGCTGAAACCGAGCTGCCTAGTAATGGGGGCTCCGCATACAAGGTGCCCACATTGTCCTCTCAGAGGCAGCCAACGGGGTGTTTACTATTTGGATTTCCTTTCTAGAGCAGGCTTGCTGTTCTGGGCTGGTCAGTGGGTGGTTCATGTAATTGCCTTCTCGGGTGATGACTGCTCAGACCAGAAAGAATTTCAACAAGCTGGCCCTCTTTGTCTTGCTAGTTGGTGTAAGGGACATATCTGGAGGGTAGCCTGTAGCTGCCTCTTCAGGCGGGGTGGTATCATGAATCCTCAGAGCCTCTAGCCTCTCTCCAAGTCTGCTTTCCAATCTCCACATCTGGGACAGGTCACAACCAGCCAGGGAAAAGCCAACCCAGGAGAGAGTCCAGTTCTGTGGACATATCAAATACCTACCGAGATCCCACTGTTTGCTAGTGAAAGAGATTGAGGAGCCCACCGTCAAATGATGGGGTAGGCACAGAAACAGAACCTGGCAAGAATGGTAATAAGCATGGGGTGCTATGAGGAGGAGCTCTGGGGAAGGGCTTTGAACCTAGCAGAGGTGGGATTGCTATCAGGAAGGCCTTGGGGGAGATGACATCTGAGTGGAGACTTGAAGGAGGACAGTGCCTGGTACACAGTGGATACTCAAATGCCAACCAATGCACGAGCAAATGGAAAAACGGATGGATGCATGAAGCCAGATTTGACCATGAGGGAGGACGTTCCAGGGAGAGGAAACGGCGGGCTCATTCTGTCTGTCCTACAGAGCCACAGTGGATTCTGTAGCTTTTCTAACGCCTTGTAAACAGCACAGCATTTTGCAGGCTGTATTTACGATGTGGGATATCTTCTTCTCTGTTATCATTTTGGGTCAAGAATGAAGTGCTCATGTCGGCTTGTAGTGGGGGCTACTGAGGGTCAGCTTGTACCAAAGCACAGATGCCTCCCCCTTAAGTGAACAGGATGGTCTTTAAATATGTAAGAGATTCTCCGCGGCACTGCTAGCACTGTATGGCTTTCTTCAAAGGGTATGAAAAATGTGTTTAATATTCATGCTCCATTACAAAAGAGACACGGGTGGGGGTCAAAAAGGAGGGAACAATTTTTGGTAAAAAATGACCAGCATTATGTCTCCCAGTCAAAATTAATATATTCGTTGCAGTAGACCCCAAGCCACCTCCTACAGGAAGCCTTCCTCAACTACAAATTACCCATCCTCCTCTCTCAATCTCATGTGGGGGGTCAGCTATTGCACTGTTCCCTGACTGCACACCTGGCACTGTGCTCCTGAGTCTGCAAGTCCCCTCTGTCTTACCCAGTTCCCTGCAACATATGAGATGAGGCTCAGTTTTACAGAGAAGAATCCCGAGGCCTAGAAAGGGGTTCATCAGCCCCTGGCCCAGGGTTGCCTAACTAGTGACTGCTGGGGCCAGGCTTCCAGCCTGGATTGATGCCAAATCTCCGCTCTCCTCCCTGCTTTTACTGGCCTTCCTCCATGCCTCGCTGCCTCCCTATCTCATTTCTGGGCCAGTGCTCTCTACATTGCACTGTTTTCTGGGTGCCCTGAGATGCCTATTGTCTTGTTTCCTGAAGAGTAGGTTGAGTGCCTTAAAGAACAAAGATCAGAGCATTCACATTTTCAAATCTGTGCCCCCAACGCCGGGCACAGAGTAAGTGCTGAAAATCTACGGTGCAGACAGGAAAAATGTGAGCATGGAAAGGAAGCACCTGTTCTGTGTCTTCACTATGCAGATGAGAAAACTAATCCAGAAAAAGGAATTAATTTAAAAGCATTGAATTGAATGGAAGCAGACAAGCCCCTGGCATTATGCTTAACATATAATAGGTGCTAAGTTTTTTACTGCATATATTATGTATTATATAAGTAATATATATATGATTATATAATGCATATCATATGCTATAGATTATCTATAATCTAATCTAATCTAGAGAATGTTTATTCAATATAGTAAACTGTATTTTATTTAATATGTATTATCATCATCATCATTTTGTCAGTGTGCATGAGAACATTAAATTCAGCATATCTTTTTAGGGGGTAGTTCTGAGGATGTTCACAAACATGGTTCTCTGGATCATGAAGCCAATCAGAAGGGCCACAGGTGACCAACTTTCAGGCTATCAGAGAAAGTAAAAAAGACATCATTCTATTTGGGAAGTATTTTACAGTTGACAAGTTTCCGAAAGCAAAGATCACTGAATTTGGCATCAAGAAATCTGGAGATGAGACCCTTTCCACCACACAATAACTGGATGACCTTGACTAAATCAGTTGTTTCCTTTGGGCTTCAGTCTTCTTCCTTGAAAAATGCAGCAGTGAAATGAATTCAGAAGAGAAAATCATACAGCATGTGAGCCGCACCTCCCCAGAGTTGTGCCTGTGGCAGCCCTTACTAATCGATCACTGCACTCTGTTAGCTGTGCCCAGTTGAGCCCTTGAAACACTCTCCTTGGCAGCTGCTATTGACTAGACTGAACGGATTAGATGGAACCAACCTGCCACCTTGGAGTAGATGTGTCTACAACCCACTTCAGCTCTGACCTCCCGACTCCACAAGTCTACATCACTTGATTCAGCAACCTGGCCAGGTTGGCGGAGCAGGCACTGCCCCTCCTCCTGTTCCACAGGTTAGCATGTGAGGCTCAGACAAGCTCAGGTTTACACGTTGGTAAGTGGTGGACACTGGAACTCCCTGAATTGGCCTGGAAAGACCACTCAATAGTTCAACATAGTCCCCAATTACCAAGGATTTCAGGTCCCGCAGAGTCCGGGACCAGGGTCAGATGAGGTGAGCGCACGTAGGGTCCCATCCCACCTTGCACACACCAAGATGGCCAGGGAGGAACCTCTCTTCTGGACAGGTAGGCCCACACTGCAAAACCAGGAAGAAGATGGTGTTTCTAATTCCTTCTATTTCCATCTTCAACTCTTTAGGAGTCCAGCTCCTCTTGACTGTGTTTCTCAACTACAACCCTTCTCCTGCCACACACACATAGCCCTCAGATTGTTTCCAGAATCCTCTTCACTCATTTGAAAGGGGGATAATGACTTAAGATGAGACCTGATCCCATTCAAATTCACCACCTAGGATGGTGGGAAGAGGACTGAAGCTGGAACCAGAACACAGGGCTTCTTATCCTGCTGCCATCAGGGAGGGAGCGGGTGCTATCCTTCTCTCGGCCTCAGTTTCCCTTCCAGTTTGACCTCTTATGACCAACTGCTTATGATTTCCAAGAGAGAAGCTTTGACTCCTTGGCTAAAGGGATAAGTGTTGATGGATCTCATCCCCACACTGGTGTTTAAATGAATACTGAGGGAACAGGGGGTTTTAGAATTCTCTGAATCCACTTGCCCTCCTCCACTTAAAATACATGCAAAAGGAACTAAAAAGTGGGAAAATGGAAAAAAAAGAGAAAAGCCTTTTATTGAGTGCCTACCATGTGTCAGAGACTGTGTCAAATACTCCCCATGTGCTACCACACACAGTCTTCTGAGCAATCATCTGGGGAAAGAGATAACATAGTTTATAAATAATAGAGTCAAGGTTCAGAGAGGCTCAGTAGCTTGTCTCAGATCACATAGCTATAAATGACAGAGCTGCAATTCTCACCAAATGCTTCTGACTCTAAAGCTCACGCCCTTTACACTCCCTTGCAGATAAATGAGACCATCCCTGCCTCAAGCAGCTCCCAGCCTATCAGGGAACTAAGTTGGCCACCCAAATAACTGTGATGCATGACCATGCACAAGAGAAGCCGAGCAATCCAAGAGGCATAGACCAGGGCAGACTTCATGGAGGAAGCGGCATCTTTTCAGAATAGTCAGGGCTCCCATACAATAAAAACAATGATAGCAGCAAATGATAATAAACATTTGCCTGTGTTAATTCACTGACCTATGAGACTGGCGCTATTCTTATTCCCATTTTAAAGAGGAAGGAACCATGGCACAGAGAAGCAAAGTAACATGTCCAAGGTCAAAGAGCTTGGAAGTGACAGAACCTGGATTCAATGTGGGGTGGGTTGGCTCCAGAGCTTACACTCTTAACTACCTCATCCACTGCTCTGCAGCATTTCCTCTGCAGTCGCCCGCAAGGCGGGAGTGGCAGGAGCCATTTAGAAGTCTCCAGGCCAGCTTCCTGTTAATGGGGAGTGTTGGAGCCCAAAGGAGGTGGGTAGTTTGAGGAAAGCGCAGCTCCCTCCTCACAGCTGAGGCCACTCCTTGCTGTCCACCCCTCTTCCTCCTAGTGCTGGTGAGAATCCCAGTCTGTCAAACCCACCATGCAAGCTTTGCACAGATGAGAAGAGCCCAAGCCCCTACGAGCAGTCCATTTTACAAGGTGCGTTGGTGACGTGGTGAAAGCAAGTTATGTACAAGGAACAATTCCATAGAATAAGGTGTTCTCCGGTCTCCATCTGTGTGCAGATAGTATTGTTAGCAGGTAAATAGATTGGAGCCAAGCTTTATGAGAGTGAGTTCTTGAGGTTGTTTGTCCTCTCTGCCCTGCTTTGGCTAAGTAATGAGGAGAGTATTGGGCTTTGGGTTAGAATTCCACTGTGCTACTGTGTAGCTGTGTGGCCTTGGGTAAATACCTAACCTCTCTGAGCATCCCAACCATAAAATGGGAATATCAATATTCCAAAAAAAAAATCCTGCAAGGAATAAAGGAGATACTGTATGTAAAATACTCACATAGTGCCAACAACCACACTGAAAACAAATGTTATCTGAATCGCCAAAAAATCTGCAGTGCAATAGCCTGCAATTCACTAAAAAGATCCAGAAAATGGGAGTTAAAAAGGAAAGGGGGCTAACCTGTGCTGCTTATTAACTACATACCTGATTCTATAAGAAACAGTTTACACACATTTTCTCATTTTATCCTTTCCTTGACACTGTGAATTAGATGATATTGTACCCATTTTACAGATGAAGAACCTAAGGTTCAGAGAGGCTCACCATCTTCTCCCTCAGGAATGGTACTTTCTTGACAACTGCCTCTTCTCTGATGGGTTCAGAGCTCTCGGTCTCACCCGCTAATTTTGTACAGAGTGGATTTCCGGTTCTATTTTATTTTTAGCTCCTGCAATCTGGAAATTCACTCTGCAAGGATAATTTCATCTATTCTGGTACACCAGCCATTTCCATACCCATCTCCCAGGAGCGCCCCTCCCAAATCTTTATCTCTGCCCTAATCTGAGTTCCTAATCAGCCCAATCAAGCTCCAAAGGCTTGCTTTACATCCACACACAGTGTCTTCACTGACCTCTCAGATTTCATGTAGCCAAAGGAGCTCGTGCCACGCCCAAATTTCCTTCTCCTGGTTCCCTACTTTTGTGACTAACACCTCCTCTGATGTTCCAGGAGGGGTGTCTTGAGTGTCTCTATTTCCTCTCTCTCCCTGGACACTCATATTCCAGCAGCTCTCCCTCTTCAACCCCCATTCCATTCCCAATACAGTTTTGTGATTATTTAACAGAACTCAAACAATTTTGCAGATGGCTCAACAGTCTTCAGTAACTGCCCATTGTTACCTTATAAAGCCCCAACTCTGTAGCTTGCCATTCAAAGCGCTATAAAATGCGGTCTCCATCTATTTATTTCTCCCTACAATTTGTGTAGCAGCAAAATGTAACTCACTGTTCTCAGAATATAGCTCATGCTTAATTAGTAGTAGTAATAACGTTTCCAGTGTCATAAACATTTTACATCCATTATCTCATTAACTCCTCACCACAGCCCCATGAAGCTGACAGGGCAGGCATGCAGCCAGCTCTCGCAGAAGGGTCCCATGGCTGGTTTAATGCTCTGCTGTCAGTATTTTGAAAGTCTCAATAATTTTTGAGCAAGAGCTCTCACAATTTCAATTTGCATTGGGTCCTTCAAATTATGTAGCCAGTCCTGGAAATAGACAGCGTTATTGTCCCCATTTTACAGATGTGAAAACCGAAGGCATCTAGCTAACAGCCCAGGATCTCTTGCCAGTAGCCATATTTTACTGAGTACCTATTGTGTGGCAGATGTATAGTAAATGCTTAATATATGCCATCCTCTTGAGCCCGTCCCTTCATCCTCACAGCACAAGTGACATTTCCATCTTTGAGGTTAAATGACATTCCCTGCTGTAAGTGGCAGAGCCAGGACCCAGCTCCAGGTCTGCCTGACTTCAAGCCCTTCCTGCCACATCATTCAGAATAAAAACAAATGCTCTACCATGCCAGAGCCGGTCCTGGCATCTGGGGAGCTGAGAGCAGGGGCAGACTCTCCACAGAGATCTCTAAAAATACAGCCCCAAATGCAGCTGTGTTCCGAGACCCGCAGCCACCTTCTTCCTCCTAAGAGCTGCTCCCATCTCCGAAAGCAGCCTCTCACCACAGGCTGTGGCTGCTGCTTCCCTCCACTGCAAGGGAGAAACAGAACAGATTGCTGGAGCAATTAAACCGTCACACGGAAAGCCCGGAGAGATTGAGGAGGGGGAAGAAGTAGAGTTTTTTAATGGCCTGCCTCTATATTTAGCCTGAAATACCTCAATCTCTAACCTTCTAGGAGGCATGTCGAGGTGAGAGAGGAGTTGGAGGCTGCAGTGCCACTGGGCTTCTGTGCCAGGAAGCGCCCGTCTGCCAGCGTGCAGCCCCACGAGCCCCGCGCCTTACCGGGGCTCGCCATATGGCAGCACAGGAAACCCCAATCATAAAACAAGCAGTGAAAACCACAGGACACCCTGTCTAGGTGAAATTTGGCAGGACAATTCAGCAGGAATGTTAAATCCACAACAGGGGCCTGGCCTCCCCACAGGGCTCCAGTTCCATTCAGGTATTAGGGCAGGTGTGTAGGGGATGAGGTACCATCAGCCTTGAGTTTCAGCCAGGATATGGCTCTCACTGTTTCCTGGAGTCACAGCTCACCTGTCAGGCCGTGCGTGGGGGTGGGGAGCACACAGCTTCCCACACCTGGCTGCACTTCTCAAACTCATGGGTTGCTTTAAGAAATGTAGATGCCAGGAAGTGGCTGTGGCTCAATCAGTTGGGCTCCCATCTATCATATGGGAGGCCCTGGGTTCACGTCCCATGGATGCAACAGAAAAGTGAGACAAATGAAAACAAAGAAGAGCACACAGCAAATGGACACAGAGAGCAGACAACAAGCAAGCCGCAAGGGTGGGGATAAATTAAAAAAAAGTAGATGCCAGGGCACCATTGCCAGAGATATTGACTCATTCCAGAGGGGGTGCTCAGGCACCTGTAGTTTAATAAAGCTGTTGAGGTAATTCTGAGCACTGCCAGTTGAGGAACAACTGGTAGATATAGGTGGCATAAAATGCATTTGGGAGTTTGGGCGCTTTACATTTGAATTTTGTTCCTTTACTTTCAGAGGGACTTTGAACAAGGATATCTTGGGGCTTCAATCTCCCCATCAACAAATGTATATGAAATCCTAAATTTCTGGCACATAGTCAATGTTCAATAAATGCTGTGGACTGGCTGAATGGATGAATGAAGATGTAAGTGAATGAGTAAATATGTAAATAAGTGACAGTGTTCGTTCTTGCAGGTACATGGACAGTCAGGGCTCATCTTAGTCTGGGCTGTCCCAGGAGGTAGCCACAAGGAATGAAAGTCACATATTTGTGAAGTGGTCCCAAGAAGCAGCAGCAGAGGGTGGCAGAGTGAGAGAGGGAAGGGAAGAAGCAGCAGGGTATGTTAATGAGCCAAAGCCACTGTGACAATTGTGGCTCAGCCCCTGGAACCTCTGAGAAACAGAGTAGTGTGGGCCTCGGAGATGTCCGCATGCGAGGGGCAGGAAGCTGGGGTGTTTACCCTCCAAGTCTGGCCATCAGTGCCTGGGGGCTGCCTCGGGGGGGGGGGTTTGAACCGCCAGGCACTTCTGCCCTGCCCTGCCTGTGGGCTCAGCGAAAGCCCTCAGGAGGGGCTGGAGAGCGGCAGATGCTTGCTGTAGGACACCATCGGTGGCTCTGGAAGGGCAAGGGCCAAGGGGCATGGATGGAACATCCCCGCACCTGCCCCACCGAGGTGCCCTCTTTCTAGGCCGGGCTTGGGAGGGAAGGAGGAGGGGAGAGAGAGAACCGCTTTGTCCGCGGGCCCATGCTCCCTCACACGTGCAGCTGGCAGCACCGCTAGGGTCCAGCAATGTGAAGTCTGGCTTTCCTCCGCTTGCCTGTTTCCTAAGAGGGTCTGAGACTAGACCAGCTTTCTCACCCTCGGCACTGTGGGCATTTGGGGCTGACTAATCCTTTGTTGTGGGGGGCTGTCTGCATTGTTGGGTGTTCCGCCACCTCCCTAGCCTCCCCCCACTAGATGCTGGCAGATCCCCACTGTGACGTTGACAAAGGTCACCCCCCATTGAGAACCACTTTCCTTTTCCCCAAGCCCTGGCAGCAACCCATTATTATGGTCTCATCATGACCAGGCCCCGGCTCTGCTCAGTCGCTGCTCAGAAGGAGCCTTGTCTGGAAGACATCCCAGCCCCAAGCGGAGCAGGCCTGGCTGCGAGGACGCTGCCCGCCCTACTGTGCAAGCCCTGGGCTCCATGCGGGCAAAATCAAACAGCAGGCCTGCATCGCAGCTGTGACCGTGTGTGCATGTGTGTGAGTGTGTGCGTGGTGGCGCCTGCTCAAGCCATCCCCCACGGCAACCCGGGTTCCAGAAGACCAACCCAGGGAGACTTAGCGCTAACCCCAAAACCGTCATCATTGAGGGTTTTACGTGCTCAGCATCATTGTGCAATTCTCCTGAAGGTGTAGAGTGAGCAAACCCAGAGCCAGCCAGGAAAGTTTAGGGGACTGACTCCAAACTGCTCCCTCTTCCCGTTAGACCAGGTGGCATCCTGGTTTAAGAGGATAATCTGAGGTCCCTTCTCCCAACAGGACAGGGCGATGCTCAGAACAAACCCAGGGCTCCTGAGTCATCTATGCTGACAGCAGACTTGCTGCCCTTCTGTCCTCCAAAGGGGGCAGCTAGCCTCTCCCTGGCTCGCCCACTCTCCTTCAAGTCCTGAGGAGCCAAGCTTGGGGATGTAGGGCTCTGTTTCTCCCCTGGTCTTTCCCTTCCACCTCCAAGTCTTTGTGCTTCCCTCCGGGATGCCTGTGCAATGCACAGGCCACTCAGAGGGTACACAGAGGCATCCTGTCCTCGGGCAGAAATGATTCTCAGCCAAACAGTAGCCAGCTGAGCACAGAATCCAAAGACGGGCAGTGGGGATCCAAGCTGGCTGTGCTCTCCACCACTGGCTTTGGTTTTCTGGATTGTCAGTGCTGTAGCCTACCTGGTAAAAACAAGATAAAGCACCAGGCCAGGTCAGAGAAGCCTTTGTCCCCAGGCCTGCCCCCTGCTATGATCTTCAAGAGGCATAAGCAGGATTTTTTGCAAGTGGGAAAGAGCTTTAGCAAGGCCAAAGGCTGCAGTGAGTTCATTTCACACATACATGCACACATGTACACACCTGTACACACACACAGGCTCCTGAACTTGACAGGTTTGTGAACCCCTGTCCTTGCCCTGCCATTCCACATGTTGATTTCAGCAGGATGCAAATGAAGTGAGAGGGAAACACTTCCCATCAACATGCACGCACACACACATACACACACCATGGACGACCCCCTCCTTGCCACAGTAGGGGCTAAGTGGAACTGATCAGCACTCCTTTCCCTATCGACTCTATGCCCCACTCCCAATGTGACACTGTGCCTTTATAATTAAAATTCCCCTGGGGCATAAGAGAGATGAGGAGGAAGCACTGGGCCATTTTGGGTGGAATTAACTCCCTAGAAATATAAGATCATGTTGGGACATGCCTATATAGTTGTGAAGTGTCCACAAGTACAGAGAACTGGAAATTTTTCTTATCTATAAATCTACCTATCTCATCTGTATCTACAAAAAAATTATAATCCAAAGAGGTCCGGGGACTTTGACAGCTCTACTCAGAGCTGGGGCTCATGCTTGGGTCCTCACACCCAGAGCTTCTCATGGATTTAGAATTATCTGTATCCATCAGTTGACTGAGAGAAGGGGAGAACTGAAAACCCTGGCTTGTCTTCATCTATACGGTGTTGTGATCCTGCTGACATTGGTTCCTGAGACTAGGAAATACAGCAGAGCCAACGTAACTACCAGGCTCACAGCACTGACAGTGACCTTCAGCTCGGGAGATCCTCACAGCTGCATAGCAGGTGATGATATTGCTGAGGAACCTGAGGCTCAAAACAGCTGAGATTGTGTGGACAACTATACACGTCAATCTATAAATGGTAGACTTACAAGTGTTAAGCAAATACTATCATCATTGTCACGAACATTATACACCTTATTTACCAATCCTATTATAAGGTGTCTTAAGAGTTTATCCACGGCTGAATCCCCCAAAGGTCCCAGCAAAGAACTTGGCATAGTAAGTGATCAAGATATATTTGATGATTGATGTGTTTGCTTCATATTTGATGGAAACCCAGGAGGGAGCAAGAAAAAATACTTATATCCAGTACTTCTCTGGGCCCTAAATTCTAGAAGGGTAATTTCTCATTCTTTCAAAACAAAGCAAAATTGATATTAACTGTTCAGAGCCCTGGTGATCTCCAGGCTCCAAACAATGGCCTCCAGAGTCCTTTCATGGGACTGGTCTAGTCTCCAGGCCACACAATGATTTGAGGAACACCAAAACGCACTCCCTTTCTGAAAAGCCTCCTCTCTTGACAGATATGTGTGCCCTCTACTGAGGCAGTGAAAGTTCAGGCTGAGGCAGTGAAAGTTCAGTTAAATGTACATGACCACCTGTGGTGGTTGGAAGCTGTCTATACCCCAGAAAAGCGTGTTCTTAAATCTAATTCATTCCTGTGGGGTGGACCCAGGGTAAGGACCTTTCCATGAGGCTGCTTCAGGTAAGGTGACCCACCTCATGCAGGACGGGCCTTAATCCTAATACTGGAGTCCTTTATAAACAGAATGAAAGCGAGAGAGAGAGGGCATGAGAGAAGACGAAGTCAACGAAACCCAGGAGAGAAGGGCGAGACCAGCAGACCCATTTCATGGTATCTGCTGGAGCAGTCTGGGAACTAAACCACCACACAGTACAAAATTAGTTCCTACCACCCAGCTGACCGTGAAGATCACCCAGAACCGGCCAGTTTTGATAACGTGTAAGAGGGTTAGCACTAAGCATGAGGAGTCATAGCACCTGCTTGGGTTTGGGTTGCCCAGTAATCACTAAAGGGCTCTAGTCCACCAGGGCCAACACAAAGGGGAATGCGGGATGAACTCTGACCACTCTTTGAGTCACAATTCCCATCTGCACAAATTAGGAGTTGAGACTAAAGGAGGTTTGAGCCAACAGAACTGACCCAGGTCAAATGTCCAGCATCAGAGCTATGCCTGGGGCCAGCCCCGAATGTGGCTCACCCAAAGAGAGAGGGAGATGCTCAGACTCTGCCCTCCTCTCTCCGGCTTCGCTAGTGGGATTTCTGGACCAGGAGCTGGAACAGAGACCTTCTCAGCAGAGACTGGGCTAGAACACACATGCCTCAGCCCCAAGTTGAAGGCCAAGTCCAGGAAGTTAACAAAAGAGGACCAGGGGTTGTTAAATCCAAGGGGTCAGAGCAGACACTAGAGTCAGGAATCCGCCACCCAGGCAGAAGAGGCAAGCACAAGTCGGTTAAGATATCAGTGCAGGGGCTGCAGTGCCAGGTTTTCTCTTCCTGAGCAGGTAGGGGCAAGCTACTCTGGGTGGGAGGTGTGGGAGGGAGGGGTTGCATAGAAAGGGTGGCAGCTGTGCTGAAAGAGCCCTGGCAGAATGGCCAAGCAATGGTACTCACAGTTCTCCCAGTAGCAGCAGGCCCAAATGGGCCATCGGGCTTTTTTCTGTGCTGCTCAGCAGGGCAGAAATGCAAATTCCAGAGTGGAGACTGGGCAGGCGGGAGTGCTCTAATTTTCAATTACTGTGTTCACACCAAATGGAGCTCTGCAGCCCTCCTTCTACTCCGGGGTGTATTTGACTTTGAATCACGCGACCTCCTGAGCATATAGACAGAGAGCAGTGGCTTGGTTCCCCTCACTCATCTGGCCGGGCTGCCATGGGGTGTGAGCAGCAGTCGAGCGTTTATGCACAGGCTTATTAAAGCAAATAGGATCTGGCCTAGATTGCAAAGAGGCCATCCTTGGGATGAGTATATTTACTGTGATTCTTGGGCATTTCCTGCCGAGTGCCTGCCACTAAAATAGGACCCATTTGGCTACAATGGGCCTCAGGGCCTGATACCTTGCTTGCTCCTTCCCTGACCCAGAAGAGTCCCAAATACCTGCTCAAGACAAGGGACGTTCTCCAGGCATCTCTTTTCCAGGAAGCTGACTTGAACTGAGTGCCCCTAAAACAAAATAGTCGGTAGACGGACGCCCTAACCACTGGGCCAAGTCCACAGTTCAAACCCCGGGCCTCCTTGACCCGTGTGGCGCTGGCCCATGCACAGTGCTGATGCGTGCAAGGAGTGTCCTGCCACACAGGGGTGCGCCCCGCGTAGGGGAGCCCCACATGCAAGGAGTGTGCCCCGAAAGGAGAGCCACCCAGTGTGAAAGAAAGTGCAGCCTGCCCAGGAATGGTGCGCACATATAGAGAGCTGACACAGTAAGATGACGCAACAAGAACAAACAGATTCCCGTGTCGCTGACAACAACAGAAGCGGACAAAGAAAAAGATGCAGCAAACAGACACAGGACAGACAACTGGGGTGTGGGGGGGGATGAAGGGGAGAGAAATAAATAAATAAATCCTTTAAAAAAAATCAAAAAACCAAAAAACAAAATAGTGGGGGCCCATCTGCCCATAGCACACTGCCCTAAAGAGACTGCCCGTGAACTGCACCTTCCTCCATCCCCAGGGGTTCCTGGCTCCTCTCTTGCCTGAGCTGCCTTCTGCCTGCCCTCCTAGCCTGCTTTCCTCTTCTCCATACCACTTTAATGCTTTTGTTGTACTGTTCCATTTACTTATTTAGTTTGTGCATCGCCCATCTACCTCCCCTGGAACATAAGCTCTGTGAGGGCAGCTCTTTGTGTCTGTTTTGTTCATTCCTGTAGTCTTAGCACTCAGAACAGGGCCTGGCATGTGGTAGGTGCTCAAAAATACTTATGGATGAATGTGTGAATGAATTAATGCTCGGTGAACTGATGTTGGGTTCACTTGCTAACCCTGTTACTGTCTGATGTTCTCCCAGTGGATCCTGGGTCTCTTGTGCCCCTTTCCTGGCTGGGAAGCCCTTCACAATGCTGAATGAGGGCAGGGCTCACAGCCCATATGCAGGGTGGGGCCCCCTGAGGGGTCATCCCCTGTCCAGTCCTCTTCCAGGGCAGCCTAGTGCCTCATTTTGCCATCCTCTCATCCCTCCTTTCAGCCCCTTCTCCTGGACCAGCCTTTGGGATCTGAACCACTTTCATCAAGGAGCCTCAAAGTCACAATCTCTATTTACTAAAAAAGTCAAAGCCAAAGGAGAGAAGAGAAAAGAAAAACTGCAAACACTGGGCTAGGATCTGGAAATCATTTTGATATGTCAAGTTTTTCAATTTATTAACTCATGCCCCCATGGAATCAAGGTCATAAATAGTAAAGCATTCCAGGCATGTCCACGAAAGTCTATCTGACCCAACTGGAGATTCTGATCTCATCTCTCTGCCCTGGTCTCATCAATAATTTCCTATCCCATATGCCCTCTCTGCTTGGCTCTGGCCCTCCATCATTGCCCTAGGGAAGCTTGTGTTTGCCTCTCTGCTCCTCTCTGAGGCTTCCCTGTGGGTCTTCTTTCCCAGCTCATTGAAAGAAGACCACCCTTAGGGTCCTGCTCCCAATCCTCTGGGCTTCCCACTCATCCTCAGGGACTCTGCTCCATGTTCACCAAGCTGCAATTTCCCAAAACTCACCTCTACTGCCCCACGTCTCTAACTGCCTGATGTCCACCTCTTCTTGAATGCTCCTTGGCCCTGTGCTAATCTTCACTCTACCCCTTTAATTCTCTGAAGCCCAAGCTGGATGGTCCCTCTTGGATGACCTATAAAATGGGGTATTAATCATGTTCTAAATAATGTTGAGTTAAGGTAATGGATGCAAATGGTATGACTGTTACTTGGTCTAATTCTGTCTTGGACACCTGCTTGTGAAATGCCTGCGCTTTATTTCCACAGTCTCGTGTGGGTCCAGCTGTGCGTTCATAATCACACCTACATGTCCCCATCCCCCAAACGACCCTCCCAGTCCTGGGCCCCTGTCCCAGCTCTTGGCTTTCTTCCTAACCCCTGCTTTTCTCTTAACTTTGTTCCCCATATTCTTTTCTTACTGGAGACAGGAGGATGTGAAGAACCCAGGGTGGGGTCCATGCAGGAAGGCAGGGGAGGGGGAGGAAGGTGAGTGTCGAGACATGTGCCTGGTGATGGCCATGTGTGATCTCATCCAATCTGCATTACCTTCAGTGCTCAGTGCACAGGTGAGCCAGCAGAGGCTCAGGGCCTTCGGTGACATGCCCAAGGTCACTCTGAGTCAGAGGCTGCTTTGCTTTCACTCTACCATGGCCTCGGGAGGAAGGCAACTGGGAGAGAGTCTGGAAGTCCCCATGATATACCTCCTTTTGCTATATCCCCAGGATATACCTGAGATTAAGTGGTCCTGGGAGTGGCAGGGGGTAGGGACAGAAAGGTGGCTCTGCCAAAGGAAAGAAGGAGAGAGGAAGGTGTCTCTGCTCAGTCATGCTAATTTTGACATTTTCCTGTGCGCCTGCTTGTCATCAACTTATAATTTAACCTCATTGTGGCGATGCCTCTGGAATGTCAACAAGGCTGGCTGGAATTTGATCACAGCCCAGCAGCTGGCCCCTGGTATTTCTGATACAATGATGTGCAGCTGGCCCCACTGTCTTTATCCCTCATCTAGCAAACAGCGGCACTGGGCAACTTAATCCAGAGATTCCACACACTGAGAGGAGGGCTCGTCAATTCTGCCAGGGGCATTTCCTATGGACTGCTCTGCCTGAGCCAATTAACCCAGAGTAATTGCTGAAAAGCATCAGATATTGATGATGGATACAGGGGGCTGACCCCAAGAGTGGCTGGAGGGAAAGTGGTGAATAATGAAACTTCTTCATGTCTGCACAGCATTTGCTGCTTTCAAAGCAACACTGCACACATCTCTGCATGCATCAGCGCCATGGGCTGGTGAAGCAGCCTGGGGAATGGGGTGGTGTTCCTATTTTGCAAAAGTAAAAACTAAAAGCTCAGGGAAGGAAATGATTTAAAGTTCATCAGAACAGATAAACCTAAAAAACAGGCACAAACTCCATATCTAGATTTTGCATTTGTTTATTTAGTCATCTAACAAATATTTATTGAACAACTGTGAGCCAGACATTCTGTCTGGCTGGAGGACATGGTTTCTCTATTCCTTGTATTGGTGCATTTGTCAGGAGGATCTTCCCCTTTGGAATCCACACCACGGCGACATCTTTTCTCAATTCTCCTGTATCACTTTACTCCCCTTTCTTCTCTGGCCCCATTAAAATTTGTGCTCATGCGTCGTATCTGAGGGTGCGGACGTTTCCTTGTCAGTCTTCACCCAACAGAATCCTCAGGACACTGACCCTCCAGAGGGAAAGGGAAGCCCTATCCGGTCCAGGGCTCTGCCCTGTGTGAGCAGAGTGATTCGGGGTCAGCGGGCCCAAGCAGCGTAGTGTCAGCATCTGCCTGCCTGGCCCATGGGGTCACTTGGCCTGGCCAGCCCTGATCAGTGTGGCCTGGAAGTCTTGGGTCACTTCCCGGTGCTATCTGTGAGCCTGGGGGACTCAGGGTCTTGGCATGCTGCATCCTGGCACCAGCTCCCGAGGCACTGATGGGGGAGTGGGTGGGTGCAAGAGTGAGTTGATGACTGAGACCACACTGGGCCCAGCTCTTTGCAGGTGCGATGGTGAGCTGCCCACCTCAGCCAGGGCCTGGCGAGCGTCTCTGCTGGATGTGTCTGCCCCATTCTGCTCGGGCTCGTGTGACTGGATTCCAAGCTTCTCAGGAAGGAGTTCTCCACTGGGGTTGGGGATTCTGCTGGCTGACTGGAAAGGAGGGTGGACAGAACTCAAGGAGAACTTGCTGGAATCTAGTCTGACCTGGAAGCTTCTCTCCACCCCATTTTTGACCAATAAGTTTCAGAAAATGTAGCTTCTTTATTAAAACTGCAAGTACTGAAGAAAGGTAATGAGACTTCAAAAGTGGTGAGAGAGGCATGAAGGCCCAGAGGCAGAGATGGAAGAGTGGGTTAGCTACGAGATGCAAGACAGACACATGGGCACAGACACTTGGAGACAGAGGGACAAAGGAGCCCACACACATAGCCAGCTGAATACCCACAGTGCCATAAAGGCAGAGAGCTGGGAAATCAGGGCCAGGCAGCCACTCCGAGCAGATGACCCGGAGCTTCTCGCACCCAAGAGGCCGAGGCGTGCAGGGCCGCCAAGGGGACCAGATGGCCGTGCTGGGCCAGTCCTGCCCCGTACGGCTGTGCAGCCAGGACAAACTGCCCTCTGTCTCGACCTCAGTTCCTCGGCTGCAAGATGAGGACGACGCTAGCCTCCAGCTCACAGGGTTATTGTGATGATTAAGCTAGAACCGTGCCTGGCACATAGTCCACGCTCATGGCAGGCTAAAGGGACAGCAAGGGTAGGGTGGGGGGACATGGGGTGAGCCCTAGTCTGTGGTTCACCTCCTCTGACAGGCCCTGTGCCAAATACCTATGGTTGCGGCATGCGAGGAGAGGAAAGGGCAGGCTGGAGGGTGCCTGGCCCCCTGTGCTGGGCTGGCTCCTTTTGGAGAGAGAGGATGTGTGGATGTGACAAGAGGGCCCCGAGATTTGGATGGGAAAGAGCGACAAAGCCCCGAAGCGCACCGGTGAGTCCTGACGAGGTGGGGGGGCAACCCGCGTGTGGACTCTCACGCTCCCCCCAAGAGCAGTGCTTCTAAACACGTGGCTCAGGTCACAGCAAAGCAGGAGGAACGCCAAGGGGAGTGTGAAAGGAGCGGCTTTTCCGCACAGGGCTGGAGGCGAGGTTCAGAGGGAGAAGGGCAAGTGCGCTTGTTTCATCTTGGCGACAGTTTCAAGCTGAGCGGGTTTGTTGCCTGTGCATCCCAGCTGGGACCTGGCCTGGTCTCCCCCAGCAGCTGCTCCCCTGGGCCCGTGACCCACAACTAGGAGAGAAGGCAGGCAGGTGAGGGATCCCCTGTGGAATGAGCCTTCCTAGGAACGGGGAGCGGCCACGCACACTGCCTCCGGCCCGCCTCCTTCCTCCCCTCTGCGCCGGCCCGAGGCAGCCCCACTCTGGGTCTAGGGGCTCCCCACACAGCTCGCAGGAGCTCGTGGCCTCCCGGGGCGGCCAAGGCTGCACCCACCAAGCTCCGCCAAGCCCAGGAGCGGCCTTCCCTGCTCCTGCCTTCCCTTCATGGACAGCGTCCTGGACAGAAGTCCAGGAGAGTCAGCAACAACTAGGATCTGAGCTGAGGCCGCCCCTCCTCAGGCACCAGAGCAGGGTGAGTCACCTTCTGTACAGCGCGTGGGGAAGCTCAGGGGTGCCAGGTGCCCTTCCCAAGGTTATGGGACTTGTAAATGGCCAGACCTCGGCTTCTAAGCCATGTGTCCAAACCGCTTGTTCTATCCCTACACTGAGGTCTCCCTCCTTTGCTCACACACCCTCGGTGACCGGGAACTCAGTTTCTCATGTAGGGGCTTCCACAGAAAGAGGCGCTGGCGACCAGTGAGCAAAGAGGCTCTCCCTGTGGGCTCAGCCTCCTCCCACTTTTGACCACCCGCGGGCAGCAGCTTCAAGTGCCGGGGCCACTTAGTATTCCTGGGACCCTGAGCTGCGCTTTGCCAGGGATGAGTCTTGCAGATTCTCAGACAACAGCATCCAGGGGTGGGGGCTTGAAGCCAAGTCAGACAATACGAAAATAATAAGAACACAAAAAATGAAGACATGAAACCCAAGGACACTGGGACAAACATTAGAGGTTAAATCCGCAAACCCAGAGGCAGATAACTGCCGGGAGGGGGACGGAAGGACCCACCTCCACTGACAGCCATCTATTTGCTGGACGTCAGAGCCCCAGGATAGAGGGAGCGCAAGCAAGACTCGGAGCGAGCGGGGGAGGCAGGAAGAGAAGTCAGCCCAGGCCTGGCCTTCCTACAGCTTCGTCAAGGTCACCTTTTACAAAGTCAGAAGTTTCCAAGGACAGAGTCAAACATCGAGAAGCGAGTGACAGTAGGTCCAAAGGAAAAGGCAGACCAGATAAGAATGGAAGAATGGGCTATAAAAATACGGAGAGACGGGGATGGCAGGTAGAGGAGATGAAGGCTCTTAGGAATGGGGGGAGCTTTCCTGAGGATTTGGGTAAGCTGAGGCAGCAGGTCATGATGGACCCTGTGTGAAGAGCCGTGGGGTGCCCCCCTGGGAAGGAAGGCTTTACTGCCTTTGTGGCAGGAGTACTGGCTGCAGAAAAGCCCTCGGCGGCCAGCTCCCCGCAGAGCTTGCCTCTGCTGCCAGGAGCTAGTCGCCGCACCCGGGGAGCGGCCATAGGACGGTGTTACCTCGGAACCCCGAACCCCAATCTGGGGCAACTCTGAAGGCGCACTCCTTACCTGGAGCTCCCCACATGGTTGGCTAAGGTGTGCGTGAAGAGTACAGTGTAAGTCAACTTCTCCCTCTCTTGCCTGCCCTCGGTTTACAAAGCATGTTTACACTGGGATCTCCCTCGTTCTTCACAATTGCTCGGAGAAGTGGGTGTTACTGTTCCCACTCAACGGATGAGAACACCGAGGCCCAGAGACGTTAAATGACTGAAGATAAAAACAGCAAGAAATTGGTGCTGTTGTACTCCATAAGGGATGCTCTTTCTTTTCCTGCCCAGAGGAAGGAAGGAGGAGGGGGAGGAGGAACAGCTAACCCTTAGCACTTACCCTGGGTCAGGCACCAGGCTCAGCATTTTACATGCCTTGTCTCATTTAATCCTCCCAGCTCTATGATGTCTATATTCTCTTTATCATCATGTTATAGATAAGGAATTTGAGGCTCAGAGAGGTGCAACATGTTGTCCAAGGTCGCACAGCCAGTAAGTGGCAGAACCTCAACACAAGCCCAGTCTGATTCCAAGCCTGGACATATTAATCACAACCATTAGAGAGGGCTGGGACCAACCAAACTGGGAAGGGACCCCAAGATACAAGTGTGGGCTTTAATATCGGGGAGTCCAGGGCAGGCAGTCAAGGCCCTAGGTGCCTGAGTAAATGGGAAGCTGGGACAGATCGGCATCCTGGTTGTCCGGGGAGAAGATCTGGCCTGCCTGAGGGCTGACCCAGTTCAGGCCTGGAGCCATCACTTAGAAATTGCACCAAGCCAATCCCTAGCCGTAATTACCACCACGCTTGCAGCACTGGGCTGAGAGCTGGAAATAGCTCTGTATTTATTTACCCTGCAATTACATGCTACATTAAATGCTTCGCGAGAACATGGCGATCACCCTGCAATTAACTGGTCCCTGCTTCCTGGGCAGGAGAAGGCTGGAGACAGCTACTGGGTAAAATCAAGCGCTGCCTGGTTTCTTAATGGGCCTGGGTCACCTTGTAACGTGTGCCACTGAGCCTGGCTGGAGGCTGTGCCTCCTGGGCTCCTGGAGGAGAGGGGTTCACATCCCGATCAGACCTGAACCAGACTTCGCTGTGGATTCAGCGAGGGGACTGGTATACTAGACCCTCCCTGAGCTGGGTGCTGCCCAGCCTGTCTCCCCCAGGTACTCCCAAGGCACCTAACGATCCCTCTGCAGTCAGGTTTTTGGGGCTCCTGTGCCATCACTCCACCAGACTTTGCATGAGCCATTTCTTGTCTTCTTTACCTGGTAGAATCCTGTTTACCTTTCAGGATTCAGCTCAAATATCGCCTCCTCTGGGAAGTATTCTTTGAAAGGAGAATGAGTACAGTGAAAATCAGAAAGACCTGGAATCAAATGCCAATTTCCTTACTTAATAGCTGTGTGTTTTAGGCAAGTTACTTGACCTCTCTGGAGCCCCTTGTGTGTATGTGTGTGTATGTGTGTATGATTTTACAGACAGATGTATAGAACTCCCTGATATCATATGCATGTGCAATATGTGTATGTATGACCAGGAATTCAATGTCTTATAGTTAAGGTCGGT
The DNA here is from genome assembly GCF_030445035.2 of Dasypus novemcinctus. Lineage (NCBI taxonomy): Eukaryota > Metazoa > Chordata > Mammalia > Cingulata > Dasypodidae > Dasypus > Dasypus novemcinctus. The sequence continues at coordinate 39,683,641 of NC_080693.1, forward strand.
TTTTAGCAGGGTGTAAACGGCAGGGTGCCTGGCACATAGTAGGTGTACACTAAATCTTCGTTGAATCAGTGAATCAATGAGTAATCAGCCCATCAATCAAAAGAAGTCAATCAGGAGCTGTGAATGCGTGTGTACCCACGTTTATCTTTGCGGCTCCCCACTTAACTTCCTACACATAAACACATATACATGTTATTCAAAAACATAATATGCAAACATGATGGTAATTGGTCTCTAGTTGCCTGGAGATTCCAGAGAACTAGTTTCCTAGGCTGTGTGGATAGATTAAGAATGCCAGCAAAAGGCATTAAGAAAAGAGTTAATTATATATTTACTACCTCTGTCATTTTCTCCTAATTATGTCTTGGCAAGCAGAGTCTCCTGGATGAGTCTTAAAACTCAGTGTCTTTAAAGAAATAATAATAAATCAATGTGAAATGGAATGTTCCCAACAGCCTAGAATGCCCAGGAAAGTTTCCCATCAGTGAGTGCCCCAGTGAGCTATTCTGGCACCAATTCTGACTGTGCTTGGGCTTTAGAGATGAGCTATAGGACTAGGAAAGCAGCAGGAGAGGGCATCAGAGTCTGGGTCCTTCCACTAAGGCCTCCTCTGAGGCTCAGGAGGGCGCTGGTGTTCCTGGGGCTGTCACCTGTTGTCAGTCTCCCATGAGGCAGCAGAAGGGGGAGCTGGGTGTGCAAATTAATGAACCACCCTGGTGGCATTTGCTTGGTTTCCAGATTGAGAAGATGGGGGGCATTTCCAGAGCATACTCTGTCAATGGTTCTCAGTTGGGGGTGACTTTGCCAGATTTGCAAGATCTGGAGACACTGCTGGTTGCCACAGCTTGGAGCTGGTGCTGCTGGCATCTAGTAGTGGAGGTCAGGGATGCTGCTAAATGGTACAGTGCCCACGGCAGCCCCACAACAATGAATGATCCAGCCCAAAATATCAATAGTGACAAGGCTGGGAAATCCTGCTCGATTGGATGGCAGGCACGGGGCTGGGCGTTTTTGCCTACTGTCTGTTATTGATGACTGCTACTTGGTTTTCAGGTTGCTTTATTTATTTATTTTTTTTAATTTAATTTTTTCTATGCAATATTTTTTAATTAAAGTTAATAGATCACAAGGAATGTTATATTAAAAAACATAAAAAAACAAAAAACACAAGAGGTGCCCATAAAACCCACTCCCCACCCTCCACCACATCATTTTTGTAAATTGTATTTTTTGAAGATATATACATCACACAAAAAAAGTTACACTAAAATATACAAGAGGTTCCTGTATAACCCCCACCCCCCCACCCCACACCTCCCATACCAACAACCTTCCTCATCATTGTGGCACACTCATTGCACTCGATGAACACATTTTGGGACACTGCTGCACTACACAGATAATAGGTTACCCTATAGTTCACATTCTCCCCTGGTACATTCAGTGGGTTATGTCAGGATATATAAAGTCCAGCATCTGATCCTGCAATATCATTTAGGACAACTCAAAATCCCAAGAATGCCCCCATATCACACCTCTTCTACCCTCTCCCTGCCCTCAACAACTGCTGTGGCCACTTTCTCCACCTCAATGCTAAAATTTCTTCTATTACTCATCACAATAGTTTTATAGCAGAATATCAGTAAGTCCACTCTAGTCCATATTTTATTCCTTCATTTTATTCCTTCATTCCTTCATTTATGGGATGGTGAAGTCACCTCCATCTCTAGATCAAGAGGGGGCTTAGATTCCACATAGATGATGATGCAATTCCTTTGCTTACAGTTGTAGGCACTCTTGATTCCCTGGTGTGGTGGTTGACCATCTTCACCTCCCTGTTAGCTGACTTGGGTAAGACCAACGAACCAGAGAGTAGGAGTCGCCACTCTGCTGAGGCTCAGGGCCCAGCTGGCACATGGGCAGTCCAGAAATTCAAGTCTCCTGAGTATGCACCATCTCAGGTCGCTTTAGATTCTTTCTGATTTTGGTTTCTAATGACAAGGAACACCCAGGTATACATACGTTGAGAACAAATGCACAGGGTCCTTCGTTGGGACCCCACCCTTCCTTGACCACAATCACATCCAACCTGTCAGTTGGCCCTCCCCAGAGGAGGGGGGTAGACCCCACCTGGGGCATCTCTCAGGGAGGAGACAGCATCTCTTAGTGGTCCCTGAGGGCACAGTGGGTCTGGGAAGCTTGCTGCTGCTCTCTCCAGCCGGCCTAAGCAGGACGCCCAGGGGTCCCCTTCCAATGAGACCACCTGGGAATCATCATGCTCTTATCAGGTCACTACATGTGCCCAACAGTTTCACTCTCCCTTTATTCCAAGCAGTGGTACATACCTATACAACCCAAGCAATTTTCAACACCTGTAGACCTACTAGCTTCTATAATTTGAGTCGCTTATCTGGAATCCAAAGGTCCATGGCACATAAAAGACCCAAGGGAGATTTTCCCAGGATTTTCTCACACAACCACCCTTCAAGGCAGATATCTGTACATCCCCTTCACAGACTACGGAACTAAATGACCCATTTTAAGTAACACAACTATAAATATAAATATAAATATAAATATAAATATAAATATAAATAATGAAGGTGGAAACACAGGTCCATGTGAACCCAAGTCCATGTTATTGCCACAACAGCCCACTGTTGAAAGGAGAGACAGAGAAAATAGAATGGATGTTTTGAGCACAAGGATGGGGAAATAGCACAAGACACTGGTCACCTCTCTAACCCCTACTTTCTCCAGTTCACAAGCACCATTTCTGACCCTTAACATCTGGATGTCTTCTGACAGGGCACCAGGAATTCTGGACTCTGAAAGAAGAGACATTCTAAAAGGCAGAAAGTAAAAGTCGTTTGGGGCCTGGCAATAAGAAGCATGACTAAAGATGCGAGTCATAGGCATACGGAGCTCATTAGTCCAAGAGGACGCCCAGGCTTCTCCTGAATGGGTGTCAGGAGAGTTTTAATAAAGGCCTGGGGCCATGCTGAGTTATTAAAGGCGTGCACATGTACAGAAGTGAGGAGGAGAAGGACATTCCAGCCCAGCCAGCTCCAGAAACACCTGCGTGTCCCACAGTGCAGGCGTGGAGCCGCGGACACTTGGGGAGCCATCTACCAAAGTCCTGGGCACTTTGTTTCCAATTACGCACCACCGCCGCCACCGCTACCACCAGCACACATGAGCTGCTTTCCTGTAATCCAGCATTTCTTATCACGTGTCTCCTAGAGTGAACCCCACAACCTTAAGCTCATAGGTGTCATCCAGAGGCCGGGGGGCCTGAGAGTCTGCATTTTGAACAAGCTCCTGATGCTGCTGATGCCGCTGGGCCACAGGCCACACTCTGAACTGAAAGGTTTTAGGATACTGACCTACCAGGAGGTCATCAGCTCCATGAGGAAAAATGAAAGATTCCGGAAGTGAAATAGTTTAGGAAATGCTACATCTAGTTAGCAAGTATCTCCAAGGGAAGAGGGTCAGGCAAAATATGAATCTTATTATCAATTATTATTGAAAGACATTGCAGGAAACAAAAGTTGTTCCCTGGACAAATACTTTTGGGGAAGGCTGGGTTAAATGAGATGAGTCTCTTTCCTGCAGGCCTTCTCAGCACCTTTTCACTTCATAAATTAGACCATGTCACTCCTCTCTTTGAAGCTGCCGTGACACTTCGTGTCTCTCTGAGCAAAAGCCCTTTCAGTGACCGGCAAGGCTCCCAAGCCCTCTCTCTACCGTCTCCCTGGCCTTGTCCTCTCCAGGAGCAGTCACCTTCTCTGGGATCACCTGACTCTTTGCCCTGGGTCTTCCTCTACCTGAACCGTCATGCCCTGCAGTCAGCCAGCTGCCTCTCTTGCCTCCCCTTTTGTTCAAACATCATCTCTAGATAAGGCTGCCCTGACCACCCTCTGTAATATCCCAGTCTGCCCCTCCTGTCCCAGGCACTGCGATACCCCTTAGCCTGCCTGATCTTTTCTTTTCACCTTCAAACACACCACACAGCCTCATAATTTATTAGGGTTATGGCTTATTGTTTGTCTTCCCCACAGGAATGTAAGCTCCAGCAGGGCAGGAGTCTTTTGTCTGCTTTTACTTCCCATCCGTGTATTACAAGTGCCTAGAACAGAGCCTGGTATACAGCAGGTACTCTAAATTTTTGTTGAATCAGCAATTGAATAATTGTCCAGTGCGACGTCCTTAGTGGGGTGTAATATAGTGGGCATAGGTTTCTAACCATAGGACCTATTTGTTTCTTATCCTAATGAGCATCTCAGCATGACCACAAGTCCTAAATGCACATTTTCTGGGAAATGTTGCTGTAATAACTCACCGAGGAGCCAGCCTGCATCCATTTTCCTAAATCCTTCTGGGCCAATCCATATTCATTTCCTGACAGGTCTCAGAGTGACAAGTTCCATAAGTTTATTACCTACAGTATAAATTTATCTTTAAATCTGCAGGAGCAATGTCAGGGGAGGCAGGTTCACTGCTCACTCTCCTCCAAAGTGCCCTCCCGAGCCGCCAATGGAGAAGAGGCGCCACGTTCACACCAGGCCTTTTAAGCAATTGGTATTCTGCAAATACATATTTAACCCTCAAAGTAATCCTGAGGTGAGTCTGCTCTCCCATCACACAAATAAGACTCCAAGTCTCAGAGAGATTAAGGAGCTGCAACTGGGATTCAATCAAGGTCTCCCATATTTTAAAGCTGATATACTCTCCACAACACCAATGGGGTAAACCACACAAAGCAGCATTTGGCAAGGATGGCAGCTGTGTATCTGTCCAGACTGCCTTCCTTATTAGCAACAGTAACAGCAGCATTAGTACTAATAATAAATAATAGCTAATGCTTATTGAAATTTTGCTGCATGCCAATCATTATTCTAAACTCTTTACATGTACTAATAAAGTGTTTTAATTCCTATAACCCTCTGGTCCTCACTTTATGGATGAGGAAACTGAGGCAATAGAGAAGTTAAAGAATCTGAGGCCACAGAGAAGTTATAGAATGGATTAACTTGCCCAAGAGCACACAGCTACGGAGCAGCCAAGCCATTTGTGGCAGAATCAGGGAAAAACAAGAATCAGGCAGCCCTGACCCACCCACTGTCCAGGAGCACCTGCTCTTGCTCTGGGGCTCTGAATCCACTTCCAGCTCACCCCTCTCCCTCCCTCTCTGACCCTCCATGGCTTCTCATCTCAGCTCTCTAATACACCTCTTTCCCTCTGGCATGAGGGCCCTTCCATGGATGGGAGTGCCACTTGGAATCCTCTGCTCTGCCCAGGACGCCTTCTCCCACGGCCTCCCCAGGTGATCCCTGCTGGAGAGCTAGCTCCCACCTGGCACCAAGAACAGCCTTAAAGGCCATCATGTTGATGGGAGCACAGGCACAAAGCAGTGGAGGAGGAAGTTTTACAAATCGCTTCCTCTGCTAGAAAAATGAAAGAGCTGGAAAAAGAGATTGGAATTAACTAGATGGTAACTCCAGAACCAGAAAGGACATTTAGAACAACTACAGGAGTGCCAGAGGAAGCGAGAGGCTGCTGAGACCTCAGCTTTTATAAGTGAAAGCACGAACCAACGTCCAGCCCCCGTTGCTCATTTCCATGGCAGTGGCAGAGGAAACAGCTGCAGCTGCGGCAATGTGGCCTGGATTCTGGGAGCAGCCAGCTAGGGACAGGGCTGGCAGAGGAGGCCTCCTCCTCTAAAAGTTGGGGTTGAGGGTCTAGGTCCATCTTGGGGGGAATCCCTGAGGGACCAATGAGGAAGCTGGCCTCAGTTTCAGCCCTTTGGGCAGCAGTGCTTCTAGCCTCCCGTCAGCATCCACCTGGAGGTAAAAAGCTATTGTTTTGTTTTGTCCAGTTTTTTAACTTGTGGATCTGACAGATCTGAGGGCACATTATTGACGCTGGCCTTGGCTTCAGCCCTCTTTGCGGCAATGGCTTTTGGTCTCACACCAGCATCTACTAGGACTTAAAGACCAAGGGCCCTTTTTCACGGTTGGGTTTCTCTTCCCCTTTGTTGTGTTGTTTAGTCTGGCAGATCCTGAGGGCCCGGCACAGATGCTAGTCTTGGTTTCTCTCAGGAGCAGCATCTTCTGGTCTTTCACCAGCATCTATAGAACACAAGGAACCAGTGAACCTCCCCCTCCCTCCCTCCCTCCCTTCCTTTCTTCTTTGTTTCTTATTTTTTGTTGGTTTTTTCTTTCTTTCTGTTTTATATTTTTGGATCTGTTGGATCTCTGAGAGATGAGCAGGGATCCTGTACCAGTTTGTGGCCTCAAATGCAGCAGCTTCTGGCTTCCCACCAACATACAACAGGAGAATGGGAGAGGCAGCACACTTCAGTATTTTAATTCCTTGTTACGTGTGTTTGGGGGGAGGGGAGTCTGTTAGAATTCTTTTCTTTTCTTTTCTTTTTCCTCTCTCTCTGTCCTTCCTTTTCTTCTTCTTCTTCATCTTAGTCTGGCAGACTGAAACGTGGGAGAACTAGATTTCCAGAGTGACCACAATATAATACTCAGAATGTCCAGTTTTCAACAAAAAAATTACAAAATATACAAGAAGACAAGAAAGTACAGCCCAGTCCCAGAATATTTGATGGAAAATATTCTGGAAGAAAGCCAGTTTCTGGAATTACTAAACCAAGATCTTAGAAGAACTCTCATAAATAGGATCAGTGTACTAAAGAAAAACATGGAAAAAGAACTAAAGGAAAGCAAGAAAACAATATATGAACAAAAAGAGAATTTCAATAATGAAATAGAAATTATTAACAAGAGCCAAATGGACATTCTGGACCTCCAAAGTACAAGAACTGATCTGAGAAGGGAAGCAGACTTGGCCCAGTGATTAGGGCATCCATCTACCATATGGGAGTTCTACAGTTCAAACCCCGGGCCTCCTTGACCTGTGTGGAGCAGGCCCACGAGCAGTGCTGATGTGCGTAAGGAATGCCGTGCCACACAGGGGTGTCCCCACATAGGGGAGCCCCATGTGCAAGGAGTGCGCCCCATAAGGAGAGTCGCCCAGCGCGAAATAAAGTGCAGCCTGCCCAGGAATGGTGCCACACACACGGAGAGCTGACACAACAAGATGACACAACAAAAAGAAACACAGATTCCTGGTGACATTGATAAGGATAGAAGTGGTCACAGAAGAACACGAACACACAGCAAATGGACACAGAAACCAGACAACAGGGGGGTTGCAGCGGGGGGGGGGAGCGGAGAGAGAGAGAGAGAAAAAACTGATCTGAAAAATTCATTGGAGGGGTTCAAGAGCAAATTGGAGAAGAGAGACAAAAGGATCAGCAAACTCAAAGATGAAAAAATGGAAATTGTATAGGTTGAGGAGTAGAAAGAATATATACATGTATATATTTTTGTAAAATATATATATACACAAATGAAGAGAGCCTGAAGAACCTGGAAGGCACCATCAAGTGTACCAATATACACATCGTAGGAGTCCCAGGAAGAGAAAAGGGCCAGAAAAAAATATTTGAAGAAACAATGACAGAAAATTTCCCAAATCCAATGAAAGATATGAATATATGAATCCAAGATGTTCAACAAACACCAGTCAGGATGAATGCAAACAGATCTACACAGAGACATTACGGTCAAATTGTCCACTGCCAAGGACAAAGACAGAACCTTAAAATCAGCAAGAGAGAAGCAATGTGCCTCATATAAGGGATCCCTCCATAAGATTAACATCCAATTACTCAGTAGAAACTATGGGGCCAGAAGGCAGTAGGAGGACATATTTAGGGTGCTAAAAGAAAAAAAAACTGTTACCCAAGAATGATATAACTAGCAAAGGTTTTACTCAACAATGAGGGAGAAATTAAGACATTTCTGGACAAACAAAAACTGAGGGAGTTCATTACCTGCCTTGCAGGAAATGTTAAAGAGAGTCCTCCATGTTGGAAGAAAATGACACTAGACAGTATCTAAATGCTGGATGAAGAAGTAAAGATCTCTGGTGTACGTAACAATAAAAGTGCAAATATATTTGCCAGTATTATTTCCTTTTTCATTTGTAATGCTGTTTTTTACTTCTTGAAAGGCTAAATTTCAAATACGTAAAACACAAGCATAAATCTTCATTACTGGTTACACAAAGCATAAAGATGTAATTTGTGACATGTACAACATAAAAGGGAAGGATGTGGGATATAGGTACTGTATATGTGTTGGCTATTTAAGTCAAGATGGAATAAACATAAACTAAATTGTTACAGATTTAGTATGCTATATGTAATCTCCATGGTAACCATAAAGAAAATATCCAAGAAATCTACACAAAAGGAAAGGATAAGTGATGCAAAATGGTTCATTATAAAAGATAATCTAGGGAAGTAGCTGCGGCTCAATCATTTGGGCTCCCGTCTACCATATGGGAGGCCCTGGGTTCATGTCCCGGGGTCTCCTTGTGAAGGCAGGCTCGCCTGCATGATGTGGAGCACTCCCCGGCCTGCAAGCGCCGCCCGGCCTGCAGACACCACGGAGCGCCACCCAGCCTACAAGCGCCACGGACTGCCAACTCAGCAAGGTGATGCAGCAAAAAAAAGGGAGACAAGCAAAAAAACCACAGAAGAGCATGCAGTGAATGGACACAGAGAGAGGACAGCAAGTAAGCTGCAAGGGGGAGGGGAAATAAAAAATAAATACAGACACAGAAGAACACAGAGCGAATGGACACAGAGAGCAGACAACATGCAAAAAGCCACAAGGGGGGAGGGATTTAAAAAAAAGATAATCTAAACAAAAAGGAAGGCAGTAATAGAGGACAGGAGAGACAAAAAAGTATAAGACTTACAAAAACTTTAGAAAAATAGGAGAAGTAAATCAGTCAATTTAACAAGAAGAATTAACAACTATAATCATATATGCACCTAACAGCAAAGTACGAAAATAAATAAAGCAAACATTGACAAAATTGAAGAGAGAAACAGATGGTTCTACAATAATAGTTGAAGGTTTCAATGCATCACTTTCAACACTGAATAGAGCATCTAAACAGAAGATTATAATGAAATAGAAGACCTGAACCAAGACTTTAACCAACTAGGTCTAACAGATATATATGGAACATATCACCCAACAACAACAGCAGAATACACTTTCTTTTCTAGTGCACATAGATCATTCTCTAGGATAGAACATATGTTAGGACACAAGGAAAGTCTAAATCAATTTTTAAATATTGAAATCATAAAAAGTAACCTCTCCCCAGAGTTCACCTGTTCCTTCTGTCAACAAAAGGTATGCCATAATGTAAACTATAGATCATGGTTAGTAGCAATGTTTCAATATGCGTTTATCAATTGTAACAAATGTATCACACTAATGAAAGATGTTGTTAATGGGGACAGTGTGGGAGGGGAAGGAGATGGGGTATATGAGAATTACATATATTTTCAATGTAACATTTATGTAATCTAAAGCTTCTTTAAAAATAAAGGGGAAAGAAAAGGTAATCTCTCTGATCACAATAGAATGATGTTAGAGATCAAAAACAGAAGAAAAACTGGTAAACTTACAAATATGTATAAATTAAACAGCACATTCTTAAATAAACCATGGGTTAAAAGAGGAATTATACGAGAAATTATAAAATACTTAAAGACAAATGAAATCAAAGATACAACATATCAAAACTTATGGCATGCAGTGAAGGCAGTGCTCAGAGGGAAATTGATAGCTTATGAATGCCTATATTTTAAAAGTACAAGGATTTCAAATAATAAACTAACTTTACATCTTAAGAAACTAACAAAACAAGAGCAAAGTAAACCCAAAGTTGGCAGAAGAAAGAAAATAATTAAAATTAGAGCAAAAATAAATGAACTAGAGAATAGAAAAAAAAATCGAGAGAATAAACAAACGGGAAATTTGATTCTTAGGAAAAAAATCAATAAACTGACAAACTTTCAGCTAGACTGACAAATAAAAAAAGAGAAAAGATGCAAATAACTAAAATCAGAAAGGAAAATGGTGATTCAACTACTGACCTTACAGAAATAAAAAGGATTAAAAGAGAATATATTGAACAAATGTATGCTAATGAACTAGATAATCCAGAAGAAATGGAAAAATTCCTAGTAATACATCAATTACCCAAGTTGTCTCAAGAAGAAATAGAAGGCATAAACAACCCTATAACAAGTACAGAGATTGAATCAATAATCAAAAACCTTCCATTAAAGAAAAGTCCAGGAATAGAACATTTCACTAGGGAATTCAGACAAACATTTAAAGAAGAATTAATATAAATCATTCTCAAACTCTTCTGAAGAACTCAAGAGGAGAGAATGCTTCCTAACTCATTTTATGAAGCCAACGTTACTCTGATACCAAAGCTGTTAAAAATAAAACAAGAAAAGAAAATCACAGACCAAGCTCCTTATGAATATAGATGCAAAATCCTTAACAAAACAATAGCAAGCCAAATTCAAAGGCATATGAAAAAGACTATATATTAATCCATGACCAAGTGGTTGTCATCCCAGGAATGTAAGAGGGTTCAAGATATGAAAATCAATATAACATATTACATAAATAGAACGAAGGAAAAAAAGGACATGATTATCTCAATAGACACAAAAAAGGCGTTTGACAAAACCCAGCACCTTTTCTTTTTTTTAAGTTGCCTATTCTTTCTCTATTTTTTACACAAATCAATTTTATTGATACATAACAAAAATGCATAATCTATCCAAAGTGTACAATCAATGGCATTAGGTACAATCACATGGCTGTGCATTCATCACATAGCTGGAATTCATCTTCATTATCCCAGCAACAATAACAACAATACTAAAAGACAAAAGCCAACCAAACAAACAAAACTCATCACATCTCAATCTCTCTGTGCTTCTCCTGCCACACACAGCTGCTATTCTGTTTCCTTCTTTCTAGTTTACTTGTATTTATATTTTGTAAAAAGTCTTACATATGCAATATCACCCAAATCCGTATTTTCCATGAGGTTTCACTATATTATATAGTCCCATGTTACATTTTTTTAGCTTTCCTTTAGTAATCTAACTGTCCTCAGGCATTCCCTTGCAACCACTGTAATACACATATGATAACTCTGCTAGTCACAAACAGCATGATGTGCTCTCAAACTTTCTATTCATTTCCAAGGATTTACAAACAATCATTTAAACAATTCTGCACAGGTTAATCATCAGCTTTCCGTTCTCAACACTCATTCTATTTTCTGGTAACCTATATTCTAATTATTAATCCCATGAGTTTACATAATATAGTTAGTTCATAATAGTGCAATATAGTATTTGTCCCTTTTGTGTCTGGCTTGCTTCATTCAGCATAATGTCCTCCATTATAACGTCATCCATGTTGTCGTATGGTTCATGACATCATTTTTTCTTACCACTGCATAATATTCCATTGTGTGTATGCACAATTGTTCACCCATTCATTAATTGATGGACGCCTGGCTTGTTTCCAACTTTTAGCTATTGTGAATAATGCTGCTATGAACATCAGTGTGCAGACGTCTATTCATGTCACTGCTCTTAGTTCTTCTGGGTATATACCTATTAATAGTATTTCTCAGTCACAGGCAAGGCTATATTCAACTTCCTTAGGAACTGCCAGACAATCCTCAACAGTGGCTGAACCATTTCACATCCCCACCAAGAGTGAATGAACATTCCTATCTTTCTACTTCCTCTCCAACATTTACAATTTTCCAACTTTTTAATAGCGGCTAATCAGGTGTGAAATGAGATCTCACTGTAGTTTTTATTTGCATTTCCCTAATCACTAGTAACATTGAACATTTTCCATGTGTTTCTTTGCCATTTGTATTTCTTCCTTGGACAACTCTCTTTTCAAGCATTTTGCCCATTTTTTAATTGGGTAGTTTGTCTTTTTATTGTTAAATTGTATGATCTCTTTATGTATCATGTAAATTAAACCCTTATCAGATATGTAATTACCAAATATTTTCTCCCATTGAGTCACTTGCCTTTTCACCCTTTTGACAAAGTCCTCTGGGAGGTGCAAAAGTGTTAAATTTTGAGGAGGTCTCATTTATCTCATTTTTCTTCTGTTGCTCGTGCTTTGGGTGTAAGGTTTAAGAAGCTACCACATACCATAAGATCTTGAAGATGTTTTCCTACATTTTCTTCTACAAATTTATGGTTGTTGCTTTTATATTTAGGTCCCTGATCCATTTTGAGTTAATCTTTGCATAAGGTGTGAGATAGGGGTCCTCTTTCTTTTGGATATGTATATCCAGTTCTCCCTACACCACTTTTTGAATAGACTGTTCTGGCCCAGCTGGGTGGACTTAACAAACTTGTCAAAAATCACTTGTTTGTAGATGTGTCTATTTCTTGAGTTCTCGATTTGGTTCCATTGGTCAATCTGTTTTTATTACAATACCATGCTGTTTTTATCCCTGTAGCTATGTAAAATGCTTTAAAGTCAGGAAGTGAGAGTCATCCAAGTTCATTCATCTTTTCAAAGACATTTTAGGCAATTCGGCCTCCTTACCCTTCCAAATAAATTTGATTATTGGCTTTCTAGTTTCTGCAAAAAAAAAAAAAAGGCTATTGGGATTTTTATTGGGATTAAGTTGAATCTGTAAGTCAGTTTGTCAGTTTGGGTAGAACTGACATCGTAACAATATTTAGTCTTTCACTGGTAATGTGCCCCCTCTCATTTCTGATTTCGGAACATGGAATGTCCTATTTATTTAAGCTTTCTTCAGTTTGTTTTAACAATGTTTCATAGTTTTCTGAATACAAATCCTTAATGTCCTTGGTTAAGTTTATTCTAAACACCTGATTGTTTTAATCGCTATTATAAATGGATTTTTTTTTCTGATTTCCTCCTCAGATTGCACATCAGTAGTGCATAGAAATACTATTGCATATTAAACTTGTATCCTGCTACTTTGCTGAACTCATCCATTAATTCTAGTAGCTTTGTTGTGGATTTTTCAGTATTTTCTAAATATAGAATCATATCATCAGTGAATAGTGAAAGTTTTACTTCTTCCTTTCATATTCAGGTGCTTTTATTTCTTTATCTAGCCTCATTGCTCTAGCTAGAACCTCAGAGCACAATATTGAATGACTATGGTGGCAGTGGGCATCCTTGTCTTGTTCCTGATCTCAGCAGGAAAACTTTCAGTCTTTCACTATTGAGTACAATGCTAGCTGTAGGTTTTACATACATCACTTTATCATAATGAGAAAGCTTCCTTCTAGTGCTATCTTTTGGAGTGTTTTTATCAAAAAAGGGTGCTATATTTTGTCAAATGCCTCTTCTGCATCAATCAAGAGGATCAAGTGTTTTTTCCTTCAATTTATCAATGTAGTTTATTACATTAGTTGATTTTCTTGTGTTGAATGATCCTTGCATACCAGGGATAAAAACCACTTGATCATGATATATAGCTTTTGGATTTGGTTTTCAAGTATTATTATATATTGAGGATTTTTACTTCTTTATTCATTAGGGATATTGGTCTGTAATTTTCCTTTCTTGTAGTATTTTTATCATTTTGGTTTTAGTAAGATTTGGCTTCATAGAATGAATTTGGTGGCATTCTTTCCTGTTCATTTTTTTCCAAAAGCTTGAACATGATTGATATTAGATTGTCTTTGAATGATTGGTAGAATTCACCTGTGAAGACATCTGGCTCGGGACTTTTCATCTTTGGAAGGTTTTTGATAACTGTTTCAATCTCTTCACTTGTAATTGGTTTGTTGAAGTCTTCAATTTCTCCCAGGGTCAGTGTAGGTGGTTCGTGTGTTTCTAGGTATTTGTCCATCTCTTCTACATTGTCTAGTTTTTTGGCATATAATTGTTCATAATATCTTCTTATGATTTCTCTTATTTCTGCAGGGTAAGTGGTAATGTCACCCCTTTCATTTCTGATTTTATTCATTTGTGTCTTCTCTTTTTTTTTCTTTGTCAGTCTAGCTAAGTGTTTGTCAATTGTGTTCATCTTCTCAAAGAACCATCTGCTCCATTCTTTTCTGTTGTTGTTCTTGATTTCATTTCTACTCTACTCTTTACTATTTCTTTACTTTGGCTTGTTTTGGGTTTCGTTTGCTGTTCTTTTTCTAGTACCTTCAGGTATGCAGTTAGATCTTTGACTTTAGCTCTTTTTTCTTTTTCACTATCAGCATTAAGGGCTATAAATTTCCTTCTCAACACTGCCTTTGCAGTGTCCCATAGGTTTTGATGTGTTATGTTCTGATTTTCATTCATCTCGGGATATTTACTGAATTTTCTTGCAATTTCTTCTTTTACCCACTGATTATATAAGAGTATGTTGTTTAATCTCCATATATTTACGAATTTTCCCTTTTTCCATCCAATATTGCTTTCCAACTTCATTCTGTTATTATCAGAGAAAGTGTTTTGTATAATTTCAATCTTTTTAAATTTATTGAGACTTGTCTTGTCACCCGACATATGGGTATCCTGGAGAAGGATCCATGAGCACTTGAAAAGAATGTATATCCTGCTGTTTTGGGGTGCAATGCTCTATAGTTCAATTATCATATTATTCAAGCTATTTCTTTATTTATCCTCTATCCAGATGTTCAACCCAATACTGCGAGTGGTATATTGAAGTCTCCAACTATTATTGTAGAAACATCTATTTTTTCCTTCAGCTTTGGCAGTGTGTTCCCCATGTACCTTTGGGCATGGAGGTTAGGTATATAAATATTTAGTATAGTTATTTCTTTTTGGAGAATTGCCCCTTTTATTATTAATAATATATAATGACTTTCTTCATTCTTTATAACAGTTTTGCACTTAAATCTATTTTGTCCAATACCAGTATTGCTACTCCAGCTCTTTTCTGGTTACTATTTGCATGGAATATCTTTTTCCAACCCTTCACTTTTTTTTTTTTTTAATGTACCAGGGGCTGGGGGGTGAACCCGGGACCTCATATGTGAGAAGCCAGTGCTCAACCACTGAGCCACATTGGCTTCCCTGAGTTGCAGTTTTTTGTTTTTGTTTTTGTTTTGCTTGTTTATTTTTGTTTTTTTTTCAGGAGGCAGCAGTAAGTGAACCCAGGACCAACCATGTGGGAAGCAGGGACTCAACTGTTTGACCCACATCTGCTCCCACCAACCTTTCACTTTTAACTTGGTTATGTCCTCACATTTGAGGTGAGTCTCTTGTAGACAACACATAGATGGCTCATATGTTTTTAATCCATTCTATCAGTCTATGTCTTTTGATTGGGGAGTTAAAGTCATCAACATTTGATGTTATTACTATAAAGGCATTACTTCGTCCATTTGTCCTTTAGCTTTCTGTTGTCATATCATACTATTGTCTGAATTTTTACACTTTAATTTACCCTTCCTAATAATCTTCATTTCTATACTCTTCTTCAAGTCTCTTGCCCTTGCTTTTTTCTTTTAGACTACAGCAAAGCCTTTAGTATCTTTTGTAATTCTGGTCTTTTGGTAATATAGTCTCAGTTTTTGTTTGTGAAGACTTTGAACTCACCATCATTTTTGAAGGACAGCTTTGCCAGATACAGAATTCTTGGCTGGAGGTTTTTCTCTTTCAATACCTTAAATACATCATACCAGTTTCTTCTCTCCTCCATGGTTTCTGATGAGAGGTCGGCACTTAATCTTACCAAAGTTCCCTTGTATGTGATGGTTTGCTTTTCTCTTGCTGCTTTCAGGATCCTCTATCTCTGATATTTGTCATTCTGAATAGTAGCTGTCTGGGGGTAGGTCTATTCAGATTAATTCTGTTTGGGGCCCATTTTCCTTCGTGGATATTGATATTTATGTCCTTCATAAGGGTAGGGAAGTTTTCAGTCATTATATCCTCAAATATTCTTTCTGCCTCTTTTCTATTCTCTTCTTCTAGGACACTGATAATGTGTATATTTGTGCACTTCTCATTGTTATTCAATTCCCAAAGATCCTGTTCCATTTTTAACATTCTCTTCTCTTTCTGTTCTCCTGTCTTTTCCAGTTCAGATGTTCTATCTTAGAAATCATTAATTCTGCCTTTGAGAATTTCAAAACTGCTCTTATGTGCCTCTAATATATTTTTTATTTCATCCAGCATGTCTTTTATTCCCATAAGATCTGTTATTTCCTTTTCAAGCTTTCCAATTGTTCTTTATGCTCATCTAGTGTCTTCTTTTTTTTTAAGATTTATTTATTTATTTTATTTCTCTCCCCTTTCTCCCCCACCCCAGTTGTCTGTTCTCTGTGTCTATCCGCTGCGTGTTCTTCTTTGTCCACTTCTGTTGTCATCAGCAGTGGGAATCTGTGTTTCTTTTTGTTGCGTCATCTTATTGTGTCAGCTCTCCATGTGTGTGGCACCATTCCTGGGCAGATTGCACTTTCTTTCACGCTAGATGGCTCTCCTTATGGGGCACACTCCTTGTGCGTGGGGCTCCCCTATGCGGGGACACCCCTGTGTGGCAGGGCACTCCTTGCATGCATCAGCACTGCGCATGGGCCAGCTCCACACAGGTCAAGGAGGCCCAGGGTTTGAATCGCGGACCTCCCATGTGGTAGATGGACACCCTAACCACTGGGCCAAGTCTGCTTCCGAGTGTCTTCTTAATATCCATTAGCTCTTTAGTCCTATTTTCTTCTATTTCTTTAAACTGATTTAGGAGAGTTGTATGATTATCATTGATTAATTGTCTTAAATCCTGTACCTCCTCAGGACATCTGGTTTATTGCTTTAGGTCAGCCATCTCTTCCTATCTAGTATGGCTTGTAATTTTTTGCTGATCTCTAGGCATCTGAATATGTTGGTGAATTTACTCTGATGGCCATTTCTTTCTCTTGCCTATTGTTGTTGTTGTTTTTTCACAGCTCTTCTTTGATATTTGGTTTGACTTATTCTAAGTCTTTAAAACTGCTCAGCTTAAGTTAACAAAATCATACCAGAGTTTCACTAACAGGGCACAGACTTCTTCCTAGGGGTTAGAGTATAGAGAGTACCAACAACAGTTTTGTCCATGCAATTTCCAGACCAGCCAGAAGATGGTGCTCATCAGCACAGCTTTCCAAAGAGGTGTATTTCTATCCATTTTCCTGTGTTTTAGTCTGGTCAGAGCCGAGATTCAAAGTGGGTTCTGTTTGCCAATTCACTGAAGAAAAGCTCCCTGACTCCACTTCCCTTTTTCTTTGTGACTGCTGACAGGGAGGAAGATGTCTGATCCCCTCTCAGTCAGTGGGGGAAGGGAGCCTTTCCCTGCTGCCATGGGGGTTTGGTAACTCTCACTGTTGTTTCAGGTTCTTCATCTCTCCATCCCTCACCCTCCTGGGAGTTGTGAAGCACTGTTCTAATCTGCTGACCCCCAAAGTAGGTCCCTCAGCCTGCTTTGGGTCCTTTCTCCATTGCTTTTTGTAAGAGAGTCAATCCCTGCCTAAGAGGCTACCATCTTCCCTCAATTCCAGCACCTTTTCTTAATTAAACCAAAACCCAGAAAAATAAGAGTAGAAGAAAATATTCTCAACAAGATGAAAGCCATTTATCAAAAACCCATAGCTAGCATCATCCTCAATGGTGTAATATTTTAGGCTTTCCTTTAAGATCAGGAACAAAGCAAGGATGCTGCTTTTACCACTGGCGTTCAGTACTGCAAAAAGAAATTCTTGCCAGAGAAATTAGCCAAGAAAAAAAAAAAGCTATCTAAATTGGAAAGGCAGAAGTAAAAGTATCTCTATTTGCAGACAACATGAACGTATATATATATAAAACCCAAAGGAGTCCACAAGAAAACTATTAGAACTAATAAATGAATTCAGCAAAGTTGCAGGGTACAAGATCAACACACACACACAAATTATGTTTCTGCACACTAGCAATGAGCAATATAAGAAGAAATAAAGAAAACAATTCTATTTATAATAACATCTAAAACAATAAAATATCTAGGAATAAATTTAACTAAGGATACAAAAGACTTCTATACTGAAAACTACAAAACACAGTTGGAAGATATTATAAAGACCTAAATGAATGGCAAGTCACCCCATATTCATGGATTAGAAGAGTCAACATTGTTAAATGTTAATTTTACCCAAAGCAATACACAATTCAATGCAATCTTTATTAAAATTCCAGCATCCTTCTTTGAAGAAATGGAAAATCAAACTCGCAAATTATATGGAATTGCAAGGGGTCCCAAATAGTCAAAACAATCATGAAGAAGAAGAATAGGGTTGGAGTCATCATACCTTCCAATTTCAAATTGTATTATAAAGCAACAGTAATCAAAACAATGTGGTATTGACATAAAGATAGACAAGTAGATTAGTGGAACAGAATTGAAAGCCCAGAAATAGATCCATACATCTATGGCCAAATAATTTTTGGCGAGGGTACTAAGTAAATTCAGGGAGTCCATTGATTTTTGACAAGGGTGCTAAGTAAATGCAGCAAGGAAAGAAAAATCTCCTCAACAAATGTATTGGGAAAACTGGATATCCACATGTGGAAGAATGAAGTTAGACCCCTACCTTATACCATTACAAAAATCAATTCAAAATGGATCAAGAACCTAAACATAAGAACTAAACTATAACATTCTTAGATGGTAACATAAGGGCAAATCTTCATGACTTGGGATTTGGCAATGAATTCTTAGATATGATACCAAAAGCAAGAGCAACAAAATAAACAACAGATACATTTGATTTCATCAAAATAAAAACCTGTTGTTCATCAGAAGAAATTATAAAGAAAGTGAAAAGACAACCTACAGAATGGAAGAAAATAGTTTCAAATCATAAATTAGTTAAGCTATATATTGGATATAAGAATATATAAAGAACGCACATCAATCAACAAAAAAAGACAAACAATCCAGTTAAAAAATGACCAAGGACTTGAATAGACATTTCTCCAAAGAATATATGTAAGTGGCCATTAAACACATGAAAAAAATTATCAATATCATTAGCCATGAGGGAAATACAAATTAAAACCACAAAGAGATACCACTTCACAACCACCAGGATGACTATTATTAAAAGAACAGAAAATAACAGTGTTGGACAAGTTGTAAAAATTGAAAGGCTAGTACATTGTTGGTAGAAATGTAAAATGTGCAGCCACTGTGGAAAGCAATATGATGGTTTCTCAAAAAGCCAAATACAGAACTGTCATCTGACTTGGCAATCCCACTTCCAGGTATATAACCAAAAAGAATAAAAATAAGGTCGCAAACAGATACTTGTATAGCAATGTTTATAGAAGCCTTATTCACAACAGCCACAAGTTGGAAACAACCTAAATGTCTTATCAGCAAATGAATGGATAAACAAAATGTGGTACATACATGCAATGGAATATTATTCACCCATAAGAAAAAGTGAAGTTATGAAACATACTGTAACATGGAAGAATCTTGAGAACATTATGCTCAGTGAAACAAGCAAGACACATAAGGACAAAATTGTATGATATCACTTATAAGAGATGAATAAAAATAGAAAATTCACAGAGATAGAATGCACATTAAACTTTACTGACAAAGAGAAGGAGGAGAATATTTGCAGAAAAAAAAAAAAAGAGGTTAAAATATATAGAAATCCTCCTGTGAACAATTTTTAAAAAGCTATCATGTTCCACAGGCTCATTTGACATTTGGGGAACCCAAGAGCCAAAAGGGATGCTGACATGCCTAAGAGGACACACAGTCGGTAAAAAACCTGGACTAGGACACAGGCCTAGGAATCCCATTCCAGTGTCTTTTTTTTTTTTTCAGATGTATAATTTTTATTTATTTTATTTTTAAATTACTTTTTATTTTAAAGTTAATAGATCATACAAAACCTTACATTAAAAAACATAAGAGATTCCATATACCCCACTCCCCACCCCTCCAGTGTCTTTTTTTAAAAGATTTATTTATTTATTTATTCTCCCCCTTGCAGGTTGTTCCTTTCTTTTTGCTGTGTCTTCTCTGTGTCCATTTACTGCATGTTTTTTCTGTATCTGCTTGTCTCCCTTTTGTTGGGTCATCTTGCTGTGCCAGCTCTCTGTGGCGCATGGGCCAGCTTTGCCTTCCTGAGTAGGCCCTGGGACGCAAACCCAGGGCCTCCCATATCATAGACAGGAGCCCAACTGATTGAGCCACAGCCACTTCCCCCTCCAGTGCCTTTTAATCCACACCTTCCAGCCAAAAAGCATTTATTGAGCACATGTTAAGTGAAAATGCCAAGGGGCAACCCAGGGGATTCTGCTTTAATGCCAACAGGCTCATTATTTGTATTCACTCATTCTTTCAGTCATTCATCTCTTCATCCAATAAATCTTTAGGCTCCAAGAATAAAGTGATCAAAAAAAGACAATCTCTTCTAATAGAAATGGGGACTGATTTTAATAAATAATAAGACAAATATAATTAAAAACAATGAGCAGTGCCAAAAATCAAAGAAATGTTCAAGGTTCTATAGCAGAGCATAATTTGTGAGGGAAGAAAGGAGGAGTAAGAATGAGTCTGGGAATCAAAGAAGACTTAGTAGAGAAAGTGGCATTTGAAGTGAGATTTAAAAGATAATGAGTGCAATAACCCAGAGGAGAATTAGGAGAGAGAGCATGTGAGAAAGAACATAGCACTTTTAAGAATATACTAGGATGGGATGGGATGGGACGGGACCGGGCGGGGTGAGGTGGAGTGGGGTGGGATGGGATTGTATGGGCTCTATGCAGACACACAACATAAAAGGCTCTTCACAAAGAAAAGAACTAAATTAACTGACTGCTACGTGTCAGTCATTTTGACCTACCACAAAGTAGGTGTTAACCCCATTTTGGAGTTGGAGAAACTGAGTTCTCTGAGGGATTAAGAAACTTGCAAAACAGTGATAACAACCTTAGCAGTCAATGTTATGCTCTGCTCAAGTCTGCTTAGATTCCTCTTTATTCATCTGATACAGCTCTCCTCCAGCTTTTTTGTTCTGTTTTATTTTTCTTCTTTGGCCTGCTCCTGCTGCTCCCCTCAAAGGCCCGCCCTGGGGTACTGTATCCACTTTGCCATCCCAGAGCACTGTAAGGGCCTGGGACCTGGGTCCTCATGGGGTGATCCTTTACCAATGACTGGCTGGGAGCATAAAAGCCCAGAAACCTCGCCCTGAGGTGGAATTTACACTCTCAGGTATGGCTTGTACTCAGAGCCCCCTGAGGGATCACACTGAGACAAGCCTCTGCCCCAAATCATCCCTTTGCCTAGCTTCTCCCCCTTCCCTGTCCTGCTTCCCCATTCCTTTATCGGGTTCTCCTGGGATCACTTATATAATAAGTCACTCACACAGGAGTCTCTCCTCAGAGACTGCTTCTAGGGAATCCAATCTAATCCATGTCTGTCTCAGATTGAAGCCCTTTCTCTCACTAGTATGACATGATGATTAAACAGAGTAATATCAGCTGAGGGTAAAAATGAACAATAAAGAAGTTCAAGAGCAGGGAGAGATTGCTTTGAGCTTAGGGAGGAAGAAGAAGGTCTCAAGAAGGATGAGAACTGTCAGCTAAGCATCAAAAGATTGTATGTTTTAAGCACAGCAAGAAAGTGGGCATCCAAAGTCAGGGAGTAGGATGTTGCAGAAGAATGACATTCCACAGATGACAGAGATGCCTGCAGGTCAGATGGAGTTGTCCCAGCTGGGTAGATTCACAGGAAATATGTGGGAAAGGAGATCAGGGCCAGGCAGGGAAAGGTTTCTTCAATATCAGCCTAAGGAAGGGCATGAGATGGTGGAAACAATGTGCCCTTTTGTAGTAGACTTACTAAGGTCCTAATGCTATACCCACCACTTCCTACTGCCATGCCCTTACACAAAGAAGTCAACCCCTTTGAGCTTCAGTTCACTCAGCAGTAATGTGGAAGGACCTACTCAGATGTTTGTTTTGAGGATTGAATAGCAGGATCAATAGGAGGTCCAGGGTTCGATGCCCAGGACCTCCTGGTGAAGGCAATCTGGCCTGTCTGGTGAGCTGGCCCATGCAGAGTGCTGGCCTATGCAGAGTACTGCCCTGTGCAGGAGTGCTGGCCCATGCAGAGAGCTGGCACAGCAAGATGATGCAACAGAAAGAGACACAGAAGAAAAAGAATAAGAGATGCAGCAGATCAGTGAGCTGAGGTGGCACAAGAGAATGATCGCCTCTCTCCCGTTCCAGAAGGTCCCAGGATCGGTTCCTGGAGCCACTTAATGAGAATACAAGCAGACACAGAAGAACACACAGTGCATGGACACAGAAAGCAGATATATGGGGGTGGGGAGTGGGGTTTGGGGGTGTAGAAATAAATAAAATAAATCTTTTAAAAAATAGCAATATCATAATAAAAAAAAACCTAGCCCATTTCCAGAAATTCAAATGATGCTGTTTTGTTTTGTTTTTCTTATTGTAGGTGTTTGTGCTCAGTTCTATAGATGGAACCACTGGAAAGACTTTGACCAAGAAAGAGAAATATTCAAAATAACATTTTAGAAAAATTTGCTTAAGTTAGAGAGCAGGACAAAATAAAGAGACAGACAGGAGACCTGGAGACCAATTAGGAGGTGTTTGCAGTAAACCAAGCATGAAATGGTAAAAACCCAACTTAGGGAAGGGACAGTAGGAAAAGAGAGGAAAGAGGCACTTCCAGAGACATTGACAAGAACAACTGGCTCAAAGAAGTGAAAGAAAGGTAGGAACCCAAACTGACTTTGAGGTTTTCATCTGGTACCTAAACAAATAAGGATGAGAAAAGAAGCAATTTAGGGATGAAAGTGGGGAGTTTGGTTTTATGTATGTTGACCTTGAAGTTATATCTGGACATCCAGAAATGCTGCAACATATGGTCAAAAGAGCCAGACAAACCACACTTCAAATCCCAGTTCTGCCCCTTACTAGCTGTATGAGTAGTTAAGTTCCAGGACTTGCCTGACCCTCTACTTCCTCCCCTGCAAAAAGAGAAAATGAATACTGGTTGCTCTAACAATTGAGACATATGAAATTGCCTGGTAACTGATAAATGCTCAATAAATGTAGGCTTTCTTTCTTTTTTGAAATGTTCATCAGGCAGTTGGGATTGAGTCTTGGGGTTAGTCTCAGAGCTGGTATTTGTAAGATTAGGAACAACTGGACTGGAGATGGCTGAAGCTTAAGCACAGTTGAGATCAATTACCTTTCAAAGGAAAATGGCCTGTCAAAGACTGACAGACACTGAAGATAAATTTTAAGTTAGTTGGCTACTTCTGTCTTCCCCAAAGGAGCACAATTCAATTCAGTTGTGCAAACATTTATAAGCCAGACATAGTATAAATGGGGACCCTGAGATGAGTAAGATTTGGTTTCTGCCCTGGGAGCACTGAGTTCCTTGGAGGGAATGGACACATAGAAAACTGAGCAGAGTGTGATATGAGAAGTTTTGTGAACCAAGTTCTGAACCAAGTTCTGTGGGTATACCAAGGAGAGAGTGATGAATCTTGCCTAGAGGATTTTGAGAGGAAATAGGCAGACCACTACCCAACATCTCTCCCAAAGCATTAGTCACACATAATAATTTTCCATACACTTAGCTACAATTCCAATAAGATATTTTTTAGAATACAAGGAACTCTACCAAAAATCCTAACCCCAAGTTTCTGGGCTATTAGGATCTAAAGAATAAAGGGGAAAAGAACCCAGCTCTGGAAGCATAGGATTCTCTAGATTCCAACTCAAGCAGTATCTAAAACACAAGGGTGGTTTGTGATGCCGTTAAGTAGGGTTGCCCCTATAACAAAAGCATTAATCTGCGTTTTTATGAGTCTTGTGTCCACATTTGAGGAGAAAAAAATTTTTTCCCTATTACCTGAGTGTCAGTAGCAACTAAGACCAGAGTGATAGAGCTAGAAAGCACCTCGGCAAACACAGACCTCTCTTTTGCTTTATGATAAGGTAACGACATCAGAGAGGGGACGTGACTCATTCAAGGTCAGCCAGTTGGGAGAAACCAGGACAGAGAGCCAGGGTCCCTAACTCCCAGGCATTACTCCTTCTGTGGCACCAACTTGCCTCACATGAGCCACTGTCCCCAGATCCTCCAGAACCTCTTGCCATACCTGTGCACATGCACAGACACACATACATTCCTGAAGTGACCCTAAGTAGCCCACCCCCTCTTCGTGGAGCAAGTGCCTGCTATGCCCTTGGCAACATCATGGAAGTGGGATGCTCAGAGGCAGCCCAAGGGATCTGGCCCCCAAGAGAGCCTAATCGAGCAGGGAGGAATTTCCTAAGGTAATGGACAGTTGGTTTCCTCGATGTTCCATGAAATAAATTTACCTGATATTCCCTGCCTGCCAAGACAGGAAGCTCCACTAATTTCATTTATGGCTTAATGAGATTATTAGCCACATCCCCAGTGGGGGCAGAGCTGGTCTTCCCTCTTGGTTATGGAAATGCATTCATTTTTCACACAATTACAGCCTGCGAGGGTCATCCCTGGGGCTGCCAATTGTAGGCTTATTAGGAGCAATCCAGACCCAAGATTGGATTTCCTTTCTGCACAGAAGCCTTTCGTTGAAAGCAGATGAACTGGTGTTTCTCATGTTAGTATATTAATAAAATGCTGCCCAGGAATTGTGTGACATTTACGAGAGACCCCATGGCAAAGTGGAGAGAACACTGGACTGGAAGGCAGGGGACCTGGCTTCTTATCGCAGAGCCAAGCCCCAGCACAAGCCATGCTTCAGATTCTTATTATCTTCAGCAATAGAGTTAGGCCAGGTCAGAGGATCCAAACTGCAGGCCCACAGCTATCCACAACCCATCTCAAAAGCCTAAAGAATCCTGTGCATTACTAATCTAATGCCACACAGACTGTGTGAATTATGATTTCTCTCCTCTTGGCAGAATTAGATCTTCTCAGTGTGTAACACTAGTTAGCTCAGCCTGGTCAGATGCTCTGACTGACTGGCAGTGACATCACGGGGCTGTGGAGCCTGTTAGAGGAAAATAAAAGGGGGTAATGGAGAGAATCGATTTCTAAGGTCTATCTGTGGTCAACTCTTAATTCCTTGAAGCTCAACTCAGACAAATCTCCCTTGAAAGAATTCCCTGACTCTGACAGGCTGTATTGACTACTGTTCATCCAGCACTCTTCATACGAGATCTCAGTTAACCATGTACACTACGCCTTCCCCAGCTGGGCTCTCACGACCTTAAGGGTGTGGAGCGAAGTCCAGCTATCGCTCTATCCAGGGGTCTGCTGCAGCCAGTGGGCGCTGGCATTTCCTCCCAACTCCAAGCTCAGTGACTCCACGTTGACAGCTTGAAATTGGCCATGATGGATGTCTTTACATCAAAGAAATCAACAAACACTACAAAGCAGGGCTTTTATTCTTCCTCCCAAGAGCTAGTTATTAATTATTTACCTGCACACCACTGACTCTATCTCCAATACCTAGCATTTAGTGAGTAATAAGAACATAGTCAAGATGTGTTGAATAAATGAATGAGCAGAGTCAGCAAACCTAGGTACTGACAGCTTTCAAGTAGGCCGAGCTCTACATATAAGTGAGGCTGGAAGCTGTGCAAGTAGCTGCATTAGGGGTATAAACTAGAGCAGTTGTTTGCAACCTCAGCTGTACTTCTAAATCACCTGAGGTGGGTCTGGATACCAGTATTTTCTAAATATCCCCGTATGATCCCAAATACAGTCAAGTTTGAGAAACACTGACCCAGAAAAATTCCTGGACTAATCACAACCCATAGTGACACTCAACCTCAAGTATCCAAATACCCACCACTGCCCACCTTTTCCACGCAGGGAGATTGAGAGTCAAGTAAAGGCACTGAATTTCACTGGTAGGCTAGCATCAAATTCCCTGTAATAAGAAGCTGAGTTATAAAGTGGTTTTTCTCCCCATTTTGGTATGCTTTTAATTTTTTGGCTCGTGCCCTGCATAATGATTTAGTTAGGTGGCCATTTAAGAAAAAGTACTGCAGCTCTGTCCGGGAAAGTGCATCTCCCCCAACCTAATGATAGCTCCCTACAAGTCCCCCTTTCCCTGCCTGAATACCACTGACATTCCCTTCCCTCCACACCTACTATTTTCTTTGTTTAAAGGACCAGTACGAACACCACCTCTGCTTTGAAGCTTTACTTGATCACCCTATCCATCAGCAAGACACAATGGCAAAAGCATGGGGTATGGAGTCAATTGGACTCTGACTTCAAGCTTCTGCTCTATTTAATAGCTGTGGAAATTTGGCAAGTCATTTACCTTCTCTGAGCCACACGTTCTGCCTGGATAAAATGAGGTTGCAACTCTTCACACATAAATTGATATAACATATATGGATGTGTTTGGTATAGTGTAATGGAAATGAGCGAGAACTGAACCATGATGTTTCACTCTAGTCTCTGTTCTGCCCCTATCTGTCCATTCATTTCAATCAAGCCGTACCAAGCTCTGATTCTCAATTTCCTCCTCTGAAAAGGATGGAGTCTGACTAGCTGCTCTGGATGGACCTCTTCAGGTCTAAAGGGACTTAATGCTTCTCCCTGTCATTTGGCATTTGTCTGCTCTCCATGGTGGCTGATCTTTCTCTATATCCAGCCTGCCTTCCCAACCAGATTAGGGGCCCCCAGAGAGTAGTGGACGTGCTTTATATGTCTTTGTGTCTCTGGAGCCCAGCGCAGTGCCCTAAACTTAGGACATTTATCACCTTAAGTTTGCATCACCTTAGTTACCTCCTGCTTTGCAAGTGCCTCAGCAAATGAATGGGCCAGCTTAAGCCTATTACAGAGCTGCCTGATGCCCCAGCATTAGGGTTCTGTGCCTCAGAAGACCTAAAGCTGATAAGGCTACTTGTAAATTGCTTGCCATGTGTCATCTGCCAGCAAAGACCTGAGGATAAAATTACCAAATTATAACAAGAGCCATGCAGTAAATCACTGATGGATTAGCCATAGGGTTCACCTAAAGTCATTTTAAAAGCCACCCATCTGGAATGATGCAGGGTACCAAGAAAGACACTGCATGGTGTCACCTGGATGTGGTCAAATTAGATCATTGGAAGTCACACCATGCTGTGGGAAGAGAGGAATTTCCCAGTCACTCCACCCCATTTCTCCCTGGATCCCTAAGTTATGAGTTACACTCAGCAATATCTACTCAGTAATTGCTTCTTTCCCTAAGTGATGGCAGAACCAACGTGTTTTTTATTTCTTCTTCCTTAAATGAGGATTTGCTTGCAGGCCTTTATTTTTTCTCACCTAATAACAAGTGACAGCAAAGTGTGAAATTAGCTATAACAAGCACCAAGGACTGAATTTTGCAAAATCCAAAACAAGCTGAAATATCACTAGCTGGCCCCCAAGTACCAGTGGCATCGAGTGCTTTCTTTGACCCTGAACACGTTATAAAATTCTAAGTACTCTCCAGGTTCCAGACACCCACAGATTTTGAAGTTGGGAAGCTGTTGATTCTACAACTACTGGGAAGTTATACTGATGCCAACTTGGCCCATTTGACCCAAGCATTCCAAAGGATTGGGGCAATGCAGAAGAAATGGGGCTTCTTGAGATGAGATTTCAAATATTGTTTCCTTGGGGAGTTGATCTACTCATGTGATTTCAACTTTTCGCATATAGAATCCTTCCAGCATAAGAGAAATAAAAGAGATCCTAGAACATGTCAGAGGCCTTGCTCGTCTCATAACTACCCTGCCTGCCAGCTGCACGGCCTCAGGCTAACCACCACACAACCTCCCAGACTACAGGGTAAATGGCTTCCACTGGACGTGCACGACGGGGCAGGGAGATGTTATCTCTCTGAGTCTTAATTTCCTCAGTTTTAAAGGGGAGACAATAAGGTCTTATTCACAGGACAACTGTGAGGATAAAATGTGGTAAGTTTATGAATTAGGCCAATTCATTGTCTCACATCAAAGTCCAATCCTGAGACCCAAACCACCAGACCCAGGCATGTGGGCCAAAGCACAACTGAGTAAGAATCTGCCCTGCCCATGCCTTGTCCACCTCGCCTACCTCATCTCCTCCCCATGCCCTGGCATGCACTCTGGTTCTTGCCGTAATAAACTAAACTCTTTTGTCTCTCGATGTCTCTTTATCTCTGCTTCTCTCTCGTGAGTTCTGCTTTCATTTCTTTAAACAATTCACTTCACCATCAACTTTTACTGCTCTGACCCAGTCCCACTCACATCCTTCAAAATTCAGACCCTCCTTTGAAAATGATGCCACGCCTTCCAGGAAGCCATCTGAGATTTGGGGTCTCTACCCTTGTTTACCAATGTCTCTCAACCTCAAACTCACCTTTCTATACACTACTTTGTGAGGGGACCTGAAAACCACATTCTGCTTTGCCAGTGGGATCCCTGGTCTAAAGGGAACCAGAGAGAGGCTGTGAGGCTGGAGGAGGAAGAAGGCACTTCCAGCTTCCAGTTCACTTCCAGTCTGCTGCTTTTCTGTTCCTGTGTGTGTCAACACTGTCTTGCTCCTCTCCCAGCGGTAGTTCTTTGTTCCAGTAGCCTAAGTTGACCCAAGTCTTCCCTATCAATTTCTAAACATAGTCTCCTGTACTCCCTCTGAAAGACCAGCCTCAGAAGTTCCACCTGCACAGAGCCACCAGCTGAGAAGGGGGGGGGGGTCCACTTTTAGAGGCCCTGTTCCCAAGCTTCTAAATTTTAATAATTCCAACCACTTGATTTTCCATCCTGAGCCTAGGAGTGGTGGCTGCTTCTGGAGGTGCTGTATCTATGAAGACTTATTGTTTTCTCTTTCCCCTGTCAGTTACTGGGCTAGCAATTCATTATTTCAAGTTAATTCTTTTGATTAAATTCTCTCTGTCAAATAACCAGTATGGTTTCTGTCTCCTCCCTGGATGCTGGCTGACACCCCCTACGACTTACAACCTACGACTTACCTCTCTATCAGAGTGCATATCAAACACGATTGTTGCTATCTCTCATTCATCTCACCAGTGTATTTTCTCTTTTTATCCTCAGGACCTAGAAGGAATGCCTGGCTCAGGGGATGTTGGTGAATTCATGAATAATAATTGAGCAAATGAAGGAATGACAATGGCCAAATTCAACGGGATGTTCACACCAGGACACGCACTTCTGCCCTACGCCTTCTCTGGGACACTTTTGGAAGCCTTTGTTCCTCAATAGGGAGTGAGGGTCTAGCTGTAGCTAGTTCCGGGCCCCTGAAATCTGCTTCCTCTGCCTTTCTGAAGCAGGGATTCTGATAAAACAGTGAGTTCTGGAGTCTTGGCACCAAATCCTGGCCCTGAAGCTTAGGTGCTATGAGACTTTGAGCAAATGTCTTAACACCTTTGACCTCAGCTTTCTCATTCATAATACAAGGATGATAAAACATATTTTATAGGATTCTTATGAGAATTAAATGAAGGGGAAAAGCAGGTGAATGTGCCTATTGTATAGATGGCACAGAGTAGGAGCTAAACATTTATGCATCATCCTTCCCTCATATCATGGCTGACATACCCAAAAACTGTAGTGGTCATCAGGGGCATTTCATTTTCCAAAGACCTCCAGGAGGAAGGACAGAACAGATTGTGATTAGTCTTCATCATCTCCCTCATTATCATCATCACCATCATGATGATCGGCTTCATTGTCTTCTTTTTCTTCTCCTCTTACTCTCCTCCTTCTTTTTCCTTCTCCTTCCTCTTCTCTCTCCTCATGGTTAATTAAGAACTCAAGCAAGTCTTGGTGCTTTGCATGTTTTCCTTCATATACTCTCCAGATTAATATTTTCCTTACCATTCTCAGATGAGGAAACTTTCAGGAGCTAAATTACTATACAAAACCCAGTCATTATCAGAGCTAGTCATTATTGGAGCTGTAAATTGAACCCATATCTGTCTGGGTCTAAGACCCCTACTCTGCCCTCTCACTGCCTCCTCATCACAGGGAGCATGAGTCAGACTGGTCCTGAATCCTCCCTTTAAAGCAGGGCTTGGCCCCAAGCCTGTGTGTTCTGTTTTTGCATCACTGTCCATTTTCCCAACTCGCATCCCTCCCTGACCTCCCTTTTCCTGCCCACGTCCTGGCAACAGCATCTCACTGTAGCCAAGATGCAATTGCCCATCTCATGCTAGACCCTGTGGTAGACAGAGAAGTCCTGGCATCTGTGGTCTCAGTGACTTAATATGCACCTTCCTGAAAGGCCCTCTTTCTCCTGATTCCCTCCCGCTCAGGGTAACAATTGGGGCAGTACACTTTGAATGAGACTTTGCTGAGCAAATTATCTCTCACTCTCAGCTCTGATGTCCTGGTAAAAGAAGGAGCAGATATAAGTGGGATAAGAGACAGGACTGAAAGGTGCCAGTTTATGCTGTCACTTTGTCACCTTTGGAGTCACCTCCCCAGGAAGATTATGTGCTCTCTTGGACAGGGACTGGACCTTTCTGTCTCTCCAGCCAGCATTCCCTCCTGCCACATTGCTCAGCAAGAGACACTGACTAGAAACATTCCAGAATGCAGTGGTGTACAGTGGGAGTTAAGAGATCTGGTCTGTGGTCTTTGTCCTGATGCTGAATTGCCTTCAACCAGCCATTGCCCATCTCCCAGGGCTTAGTTCCTTTCTCAGAAGGAGGAGTGGGGTGATAAGGTAGGATAGACATGAGCTGTAGAGTCAAAGGAACCTGAGTTTGAATCCAGGCCATGCTCTTTTTTGTGACTTCACACAAGGCATTCAATCTCTCCTAGGCTGTTCCCTTCTCAGTAAAGTGGGAATAAGAAGACAGTAAATCGGAAATGGCAGGGAAGATGTACCTCATGTAGTTATGGTTAGTCATATAGACTAAGTGCCAGGCCTCAAGTACCTGTGAACTCCTTTCCCCTTCCTCCATCAGGGCATTGAGCTAGAGTTTCTGGGCCCTACCCAGGTCTGCTCTTCCAATCCCATGGACAGCCTCTCTGAAGTCCACATGGCACTACACCCCATTACTGCATGCGGTAAAGTCCCCTTACATCTGTAGTTGACCCTAAGCATGGCAACATCATCAGGGCAGAAAGCGGGGAGGTGGTGCTCCCAGGGTCACTGCATTTTCTCTCCTAACACGAATTGTGTTCCTGTGACATGCTACGGAACCTGAAGAGGTGTCTGGGGAGCCCATCGAAGAGCCATGCCTGGGCACAGTGCTGCCACGCATGATGCTCAGCCCCCTTTCAGGGGATGGGGTGTGCAAGTGAGCGCAGTTCCCTTTCATCTCCCCCCCAACCCACTGCCCCTCCTAGCCTAAGAGAGTCATCTTCCTGGAAGATGCCATAATTCACTTACGTAACCAAGCCCAGAGCAGGGAATCATTCAGATCCCTTCCTCCCCCAGACCACGTCCAGCCGACCCCCGTATCTTCTCCTTAACTGACCACTGCTTGCCTCTGCTGGACTGCCTCCCTCGGTCCTGGCCCAGGCCGTCACCAGCCCGTCACCAGCCCTCCCTCTTCCTCCTCCCAAGGCTTGTTGCCCCGCTCCAGTCTGTTCCCAGGCCTGCTGGGGGCGCAGCAGCTGTGTGACCGCCTGCTTATTGCCCACAGCTCTCCTCTTTTCCTCAAATTTTCTACAATGAATATGTATTATTTTCGTAATTTAAAAAGCTAAAAAACTTATACTCAAATCTTATCATTCTTTAAAAAAGAGATAATAAAAAAATACCTAAACAAAAAATCTTATCATTCCTCTACTTTGCCCCCTTTTACTCTCTCCCCATCATCTTCAGGATGGAGTTGAGTCTCACTTCTTCTGCCTCATCTCTTGAAGCCCCTCGCTGTTTCCCCCTAAACACTGCATTTCCTCTTCCTCGCCACATCTCTGGGCCATTGTTCATACAGGTGCTGACAACACAAGATGCTCAGCCCCCTTGTCTGGAATTCCCTTCATCTGCTGCTTTCTCAAGTAAATCCTTATTTATTTTTTAAGATGTTAACTAACACATCACCTCCTCTTGGAGGCCTTCCCTGACTACCCTCCTGAGGCCCACTCCTGTGGAGTAAACAATTGTGTATTCTGATGCTGTAGCATCCCATGCCATATCTGCTAGAGAAGGGATCACACTCAACTGTGATCATCTCTCTGTGTCCCTTCTTGATTAGATCATGAGATCCTTGAAAGTGAGGACTTACATCTTAGTCATCTCTACCTTATCTGGGCCCTTCAAACATTCCTGCTTCCCACGTTATACACCGTGCACTGTGCTAACCACCAGGCACGGGTGGGCAAATGACACTCACAGCTTCTGTGTCCTGGAGCTTACCGTCAAATGAGAAAGACAAACCAGAAATGAATGTGCCAGCAACTAAACAGGCCATTTAAATTGTGAAATATGCTATGAAGGATGCAAATGGTGCTATGATAAAGACTAACTGGTAGAAGAGGATTACTTAAGGCTCTTCTCTCAGGAGATGGCATTTATGCTGAAATCTTAAGGGTTTGAAGGAGCCATCCAGCCAAAGAGCTGGGAGAGCTTTCCAAGATCAGGAATCAGCATGTCCAAAGGTCCTTGGATAGAAAGAGCTCAGCATGTGTGCATGTCCGACAGAAGCAGGGTGGCTGTAGCTCAGAGGGTAGAGAAGGGTACAAGAGGGGATGAGGACAGCAGGGGGCAGAGTGTGGGTTCATTTCCAGGAGCAATGGGAAGGCCTTGGGGTGGTTTAGGCTGGGCAGCAACATAACTGAACTTGAGTTTTAAATGACTCCTCTGACCTTCAGGCTCTCACCCATAAATGGGGCTCATCTCATCTACTTTTCAGGTTTCTCTTAGGTGGAAGCCATTCTTATGTTGGTGATTTCTAAGCCAAGACCTGAAAGATAAAAAGGAGACAGCCAGGTGAAGATTGAGCTCTTAGTACTTGGCATACAGGAGGAACTCAATGATTTTTGTGTCTGGTTGCTGTGATGGTTAAGTTCATTTGTCAATTTGGTTACATTATGGTATCCAGTTATTGGGTCAAGCAAGCATTGGCCTGATTGTTAACATGAGGATATTCTGTGGCTTTAAATCATCAGTAAGTTGATTGCATCTACGGCATCTACAATCAACTGTGGAGATTACCTTAAACAAAAGAAGAAACGATGATTTCAGCAGTCAGGAGGGAGATTTTTTCGTTTCTACTTCCGCCAGCCAGCTTCTCCTGGGGAATTCACTGAAAACCTTCATTGGAGGTCCCACTTTGCAGCTGCCTTACAGAATTTGGACTAGCCCACCTGCACAGTTGCATGAGCCAATTCTTATTTAAAAATCTCACAATATTTACATTATTTATGTGGTTGAAACTGAACAAGACGGATGCAGGAGTGGGATAAGAAGTCAGGTCTTAGGCCATGTAGTCTCACCTTTATTCTATTAGGTGAGTTCACCAATTTTTGTATGTGTGTGTATATTTTCTCATTTGGCTCTCACAGCAATTGACTGAAGCAAGTATTATTCATTCCATTTTACAGGTGCATACATTTAATCATTTCACAAGTATTTATGTCACTACTATGTGCCAGACACTGTGCTAACCAGGATTCCTATTCTTATGGAGCTGACACACTATCAAGATGGGGAAACTGTGGACAGTAAGGTTGAAGTGGCCTGCCCAAGCTTGCTCAATAGTAAGCCATGGCTTGAACCAGAGTTGCTGTTCAAAATCCCATATTCTTTCTATGGTACCAAGTTATATCTTGTTAGGAATAGAGATTGAGGATGGGACAAGACAATCCCCATTCATCTCCTTTGTTCATCTGAATCTTAGAGTGATTCTAGGACAAGACAGTCATCTCTTCTTGCAAATGGCTGGCATGTGATTCCACATCAGCATCTCTCTACAAACCATGCAAAGATTAGGCAGAAAGGAAGAAAAGATCAACGAGCTGAATCTCTGTGTGTGTGAGTGTGGATGTGAATGTGTTTGTGTGTGTAAGAGAGAGAGGGGTGTGCCCAGCCACTGCTGGGGCTTAGACCAAAACTGCCTTCCCAATGCTGGGGAACAGGCACAAGGAGCCCCACCTCTCTTGGAGTTTTCTGTTGGGGCAAGAGGGGATTCTCACTCCCTGCATAAACACATCTGGTCCCCATATCGGAGGGCCTCCTCCCCACTCAGCCATGCTTCAAGAGTTGCAGAAACCCCAGAGTGCTCTGGGTGGGGCACTGGGTAGGCATGACTTCAGTGTCAACCCAGAATCCAACCTTCAGCACCCCTGTTCCTTCCCTCCTAATGTGAGGACCCCCGTCTCTCACCCACCCAAAACATGTCTACTGCACTATACAATTTGCAAAGAATGTTTGTGCTTGTTTTCAAATATGAAGAGTCTACCACAGTGGTGGCGGGGGGTACGGAGTGGGGTGGCAGGAAGGGCATTTGGTCAGGAGGGACATCTGACTGGTGCCTCATATTGAGAAAAGGTCTTGAATTTTAACTTTTCACTCTATTTCCAAATGAGGTTATACTAACAGATGTGGCTATTCTGGGCTGTTTGCAACATTAATTTGTTAAATGCAAATATTTAACACACTCTACCATTTTTGTAATCCTGCTTTATCATTTCTCAGAATAAGAGCTCTGCAAATGGGAATGCTCAAGGCCTTCACCTCCAGGAAGCTGAAAGAACAGAGAGTATCACACTCATTTCACAGATGGGAAAATTGATGTCCACAGCCCTCAGCTCAGAATCATCTAGAAGAACAACTTTGTTCCACGTGGCTGGTAGCACTAGAGGGACTCCTGCATTGGCCAGTATGGGAGCCATGTGTGACTGCTGAACACTTGAAAAGTGGCAAGTTTGAATGGAGATGGGCCATAACTACAAAATATACATTCCCTGTCCAAGATTCTGTACAAAAGAGGGATGTAAAATGTCTCATTAATATTTTTGAATATTTATTGTACATCAAAATAATATTTTGGATATATTAGGCTAAATAAAATACATTACAAGTAAATCTACTGTGCCTTTTTACTTTTTGTAATGTGGCTACTAGGAAATTTTAAGTTATATGTGAGGATCATGGTATATTTCTATTGACAGCACTTCTCTGTGGAATAAGTTCCATTTAAGCCCAAGAACGTGCAGGCTTATATTGTAAGAGGGAATATTTCTAATACCAAATGATTTTAGACCAGTTCTTGCCCATCTCAACGGAACTGACCTGAATTTGTTGGTTGGGGAGGGGTAGGGGCATTCAGACCAAATCACCCCCCTGCCTGGATTATTTCTGAGTCTATGAACATCCATTGAGTGAGGTCCAGGGCAGTAGGGGAGGGTGCACGAGGAAGCTCACATTTTAGATGAGAATGCCACACTAAATGCAGCCTTGCTCCCTACAAATCACCTTGATTTGTCACCAAATTAGATGGCAAAGTGGAACATCCAGGCAGAAATGAAATTCCAGCTGTAACAGCAACATCAACCCGGCCCCGCACACTGTCCAGAGAGGGCTTGCCCCACACCAGCTCAGGGCACTGACAGCTCAGGGGGAGGCTCCAAGTATCTGATTCTTTCCCTTGACCAGGAAGGAATCAACCCTCAGCTGCTGGGGGAGTGGGCAGAGGGTCGGGCCCCGGAGACCCTGGCCATTCCTCTCGGGGTCTGCACTTCCCAGGGCCCAAGGCCAAATAAGACTAAAACCCAGGTAACTCTGATCCATCTGGCCTGGGCCTCCCAGGTTCTGACCAGGGGATGGTTTTTATATCACCCAAGTGCATTCTGGGGGAGAAAAACCCCAGCCCCTGTGGTGTCAGTGAACCCCACAGCCTCTGGTGGCCTCCTGCTCTGAGGAGAGCTCTGCCACAGCCCCTATCCTGGGAGCTCAGGCTGTGCAAAGTTCATGTGGAGACCAGGACCCCGCTCGTTCAGGCTTTTGCCCTCTGTGAGTTTAAAAGTAAGGCCCTCAATGTCTCTGATGCTGGTTCCTTCTTCTGAAGGTCTTACTCTAACACACACACACACACTGACACACACAGACACAAACACAGATACCCACAGACACCCACAGTCCACACATACCATAGGCCCTCTTGTTCTCAAGCCCATCACCTACTCACACCTGCTTCCCACCATTCTCCACCTATAATCTCTACTGTATCCCCAAGATAACCCCAGAGGCATGAACTAAACTCTCCACCTCCCATGTAACTCCATAGCAGTATATCAGAGTCATTGGCGACACTGGCCACTTCTCCAGTTCCATCCATGTCCTGTATTTCCAACCTTCTCCTCCAACGACTCCTCAATCACCCACAAACACACTTGATTTCCCACATGTCAGAAATCCTCAATCCCACACCCTCCTCCTCAGACCATCTCTCTCCCCGTGCCCCTCTGCCACTGCTCCACCCTGGCCCTCCTCAGCAGGCTGTCAGTCAGCTTCTGCCCCCACCCCTCCATGGAAACATCTCTAGCAAAGCCGTCAAGCAGTTTCTAATTGCCAAATCACACACAGTCCTTTTAGTCCTCCTACTACCAGCCTTTTCTGGAGCATTTTAATCCCTGCCTGTTCCCTCCTTAAAACTTTCCCTTGGCTCGTGGGGCCGCAGTCCCTCCAGGCCCACCCTCTTGCCTGATGGCTGCTTCTCAGCCTTCACCAGCTCACCCTTTCACACTACTGTTTCCCCAGGGTGTGGCTCAGCCCTCACACACACAACCCTCACATCTGCCATCCCAGATTGATAGCTGTTCCCTAGGCTTCTTCACCCACGAATCCTGCAGGCACCTCTGTGTGTCCTGCAGACTGAAGTTCTCCCTTCTCCAAGACCTGTCTCCTCCCCTCTACCCTGACTTCAGTTCTTTGCCCACCATCCCTGCCTGGCTTCAAGCCAGGAGTCTAAAAGTCAGTGCAGACTTTCTTATTCCTTTGCTCCCACCCATTGCATTCTAGTGAACCTGAACATTTGTCCATGAAATGCTTCCGGCCCTACCCATCCACCACGGACCACATCTATAGCCATGACGCTGCCTCCAATTGCAACATGCCATTTCCATGCTTCACTCCAGGAGCAGCTACTCATTGCCCGGAGGATACAGTCCTAGTGTCAGACTCAGGACAAAGCCCTCTGTAATCCAGCTTCCACTTAATGTTCCAGCCTTCTCTCTTGCCAGTCCCTCATATATACTCAGTACTACAGATATTCCAGACTATTTGTACTTCAGCACTTGGCCTGAGTAATTCCAGAGCCTTGAAGTGTTTCTGGTTTTTGGCCCTCCTTAGATAATCAGCACCAGTGTCACCCCCTTCAGGGAGCTCTCCCTAAGGAATCCCTTCCATCCTTCCAACCCTCCCAGCAGGGCTAACTCATGGTCCCACACATTTTCAATATAGCCCTTAAGAAGTCTAATATCCTAGTTTATATTTTGTCTCCAACAATGGATTGAGCTCCTTCAGAACAGAGACTCATTTTCCTATGAATCACCAGAGTCTCACAATGATGCCAGAACCTAGAAGGCGTTAGACAAATGTTTATGGAGTGAATGAATGAATGAAGAAATGAAATGAAATGAAATGAATGAGGCAGACTAACGTGGCCCAGAGAAAAAGTTCAGAGCCATCTCAGAGCCCTGCCTTTTTTCCTGGGAAGGTCAGCCTCTAGTGTGGGTTCCTGGTGACACCTAGCAACAGTTGCCATGACAACAGAAAGCACTCTTTTCCCAGGGCAATTGTCTCTCCTATCTTTCTTCACCTGGCTCTCTCCCAGCAGGATGCAGCCCCCATGCTTCCAGTCAGGAAGCCAGGGAGAAGCAGCCTTCCTGAAACAGGCGATCTGGTGGTCTGGCTCAAATCTCCTGGGGCAGAGGTTCTGATGAAGAGGGAGAAAATTGGATTTGATGGAATCAGATGTGCTTGGGAGGCCCAGGCAAAGGAAAGAGGCACAGACTGGGCCATTTGGCAGTAGAATCTGGGGGCCATCAGGGGGAAGCTTATCAGAGGGGCCTCAACCTCAGTAAGGAGCTAAGAGATACTGCTGATCCTGGGGTTGAGTGGAGTGTAGGGTTAGGAGGGCAAGGAGGAAGTTGGCCTGATGAATGCAGCTGGAATGCAGACTGTAAAGCCAGACGTTCAGTCTCCAGGCCCGCTGGCTCTAAGGTCCTCTTCAAGGACTCCACTCTTCCCAGGGCAGCCCCAGGCCACAGATATGCTCCTACAGTTCCTGTAGAGCATCACACTTGTAATCGTAGTTCAATGTCAGAAAGATGCCTGAGGGAAGAGACTGTCAATTTTGTTGTTGTTGTTATGTATATACATATATATTTTTAAAGAAACTTTAGATTACATAAATGTTATATCAAAAATGTATGGGATTCCTATATACCCCATATACCCCTTTCTCTCCCATGCTTTTCCTCATTAACAACATTTTTCATTAGTGTGGTACATTTGTTACAATTGATGAACACATATTGAAGCATTGCCACTAACTATGGTCGATAGTTTATATTATGGTTTACACTTGTGTCCCACAATTTTATAGGTTTTGGCAAAATGCATAATGGCCTATATTTGTCAT
This sequence comes from Dasypus novemcinctus, assembly GCF_030445035.2. Lineage (NCBI taxonomy): Eukaryota > Metazoa > Chordata > Mammalia > Cingulata > Dasypodidae > Dasypus > Dasypus novemcinctus. Next base: position 39,722,171 of record NC_080693.1, read on the forward strand.
TGTGATGTCATGCAGAACAATTCTAATGTCCCCAAAATGCCCCATGTTATACCTCTTCTTCATTCTCTTTCCCCTCAGAAACTCTGTTGACCACTGTCTTCATATCAGTGTTACAAGTTCTTCCATTACCAGAATAATAAATCTACCTTAGTCCATAGTTGCAATCCTCCCTTATGTTTGTTCATTCCTCAATCTTCTGGATTTGGGGATGGTGATGCCTACTCTGCTTCTGATTGAGAGGGGGCTTAGATCCCATGGAGCAGATTGCTGGAACTGTCTTGCTTGCAGTTGTAGATACTCTGATTTTTGGGATATGCATTTTCCATCATCATCCTTTTGTTAGTTGTCCTGGGTGAGTCCAATATATTAGAGGGTAGGTATTGATTACAACTTTGCTGAGATTCAGGGCTCAACCAGCATATGAACAGCTGGAAGATTTAGTTTCTGGGGCACATATTTAATGAGTATAGTGCTAACTACTGGTTCAAATAAAAGGGGCTGAACAGCCATGTATGGAAAAATTATAAATGAGTCTAACTCCATACATTGGGGAGATAGGTTATCATATATTCCAAGGTGAGGCCCATTGACAGGGTGCCAAATTCTTGGGGTTGTCTGCTCTGCCTATAGTGTCCAGATGTCTCTAGAGCCTTTGGAGACCTCCTGCTTGAGGCACTATTTATTGCAGTAGTTAGTGAGATCCTCTTGAAACATGCATAAGTGTAACCTCTGGAACGACCTCCCTACTCACTTTGAAATCTCTTAGTCATAAAAACTCATTAGTATTTAGTATTTCCCCCTTTTGGTCAGGTCTTTTTCCAAATGCATCACAAATTGGTGCTTAGTAATAATCCCGCGATGCCAGGGAGGCTTATAACTGGGAGTCATGTCCCATGGCAGGTAGAAGGTAGTGAGCTTATATTCTGAGTTTGCTTAGAGAGAGGCCACATTAGAGCAACAAGGAGGCTTTCAGGATGTAACTCTATGTAACTCTTAGGTAATATATAATACTAGGCTAAGTTTCAATTTCACAAGAACAAGGTTCATAAGTACAATCATTAGTATCAAGGGCTTGGCATATTGGTCTGTCCTCTTTCACAAGAGGACTCTAAGGATTCTTGCCACTTTATTAGAGAATGTAGCAGGACTCCTCAGGATGGGAATTCAATATTCTTTTGGTTATTGTGCAGGTCTCCACCCACCAAGACAGCATCATGACAACTTGAACTCATTCCTATTCCATAGAGGTATGCCCCAGGTGTACCCCTCCCCATACATCCCCCCACTACCAACACCCTGCACCAGGGATCCTCCCCTGTCACAGTTGCAACTATTCTGCAATCCAAAACCTCCCCCAAAACAAAGCCAAATAAATAAAAATAATTTAAAAATACAAAATTAAATTTAAAAATATATACAAATTTTATTTTTGCATTCTGTCTTTCATTCTCATAAGATCTGTTAACTTCTACCTACAGTGACAATTTATTCTGTATGTTCCCCCAGTGTCTTATTTTTTTCACTTTATTTTCAAAGAAACTTTAGGTAACAGAAAAGTCACATAGAAATTATGGGGGATTCCTATATACCCCACCCCCTCCTCATCTCACATTTTCCTCTATTAATAACATCTTACATGAGTATGGTATGTTTGCTACAATTGATGAACAAATACTGAAGCATTACCACTAACCATGATCAATGGTTTAATATGGTTCACATTCTGTACCATACCCTTTTACATGTTCTAACAAAATGCTTAATGGCCTGAATCTGTCACTTGCTTTGCTGGTGCCTAGGACAGTGCTCTGCACATAGGAGTTTATGAAAAAATGGCAAACTGTGCTGAGACCAGAAAGGAAGGCAGAGCTTGGGCTAGGAAGCCAGGAAGAAAAGACTCTGAGGGGCTATACTGTGCCAGTTACATTGCACAATACCTTTATGTAAGAAAAGGAAATGGGGGCTCCAAGAGGTTAAGTCCCTTGCCAAGGTCCCACTGCTAAAAGGGGTAGAGTCAGGATTTGAAGAGGTTTCTGCCTTGTACCAGAACAACTGGAGCAACAGGGTGCTTCTGTACCTTCCCTTCATCTGGTTTCCTCGACCCACCTCCACCCCAGACATAAGGCAGGCAGCACCTGCCTGTCAGGTAAGAAGGGCTCTTGCTCTCCGTGCCTTTGTATCCCTCAGTGCCTGGCCCTGATGAAGAAGATGTGCTGAATACCTTGTTGCCAGAAAGGATCCCAGGCGGGTTCAAAGTGGAGAGGATGCCAGTCTTGCCAGCTACAAAACCTTAGTTCAGCCCCCACACTAGAGGGGAGAATTGACTGCATAAGGCTTCTCTCCCCCTTCCCTTTCACCTCTCCCAAAACTGGTCTCATGTTCATTCCCAGCAGACTTAAACACCTTGGGGGAGTCAGGAAAGCAATTCCCATTTATTAAATGCATACTCTGTGCCAGCTTTTAAAGTAAATTAACCTAGTTAATGTTCTCAATAATCTAATGTGGTAGGTATTTTTATTATGCCCTTTTTTTTTTTAAGATTTATTTATTTATTTCTCTCCCCTTCCCCCCCCCACCCCGGTTATCTGTTCTCTGTGTCTATTTGCTGTGTCTTCTTTGTCCGCTTCTGTTGTTGTCAGCAGCATGGGAATCTGTGTTTCTTTTTGTTGCATCATCTTGTTGTGTCAGCTCTCCATGTGTGCGGTGCCATTCCTGGGCAGGCTGCACTTTCTTTTGCACTGGGCAACTCTCCTTACGGTGCACACTCCTTGCGTGTGGGGCTCCCCTATGCAGGGGACACCCCTGCATGGCAGGGCATTCCTTGCGCGCATCAGCACTGCGCATGGGCCAGCTCCACAAGGGTCAAGGAGGCCCAGGGTTTGAACCACGGACCTCCCATGTGGTAGATGGATGCCTAACCACTGGGCCAAGTCCGCTTCCCATATTATGTCCTTTTTACAGAAGAAGAAACCAAAGCACAGAGAGGTTATTTTGACCAAGGTCATACATGGTCACTAAGTGGCAAAGGCCCAGACGGGAGCCCTGGCAGTCTGGCCAGAGCCTCTGCACTGTCATATTCCCACTCTGCTTCCCTCATCTGGTGGAAGAATTGCAGGCTTTGGATCCAATTTTGGACTCCACCACCAGGAGCCAGAGGCATTAAAAAATCTGGTATGTCACATTCATATCCAGGATATGTAAGCAATGTGGTGGCTATGGAAGCAAAAGTATACCAAGATGTGCTTATGAGTATATTCAAAACTGGAAATAATGTAATCCCCCATCCCAAAGTCATCTTCACAGTGAGACACTATGAAATAGATCCACAGGTGATGGAAAGGTATTTAAGATCTATCATTAAGTGGAAACCTCCCACCAACAGGCAGCATTATATATACAGAACATAATAAAGTTGCTGTGAGTAAAAAAGGAGATAGTTATAGATATTGGCATAGCTGAGCATATATCCACTGTCTTAACTGGAAGCATCCATAAGAAATGTCTACCAGTGTTTACCTTTGAGGAAATTGATTGGAAATCTGGGTGTGGAAGAAGAATTTGACTTCAGTTTTATATCTTCCTGCAGTGTTTGAATATTTGTGCCATATCTATAGATTACTTTTAAATACATGGAAAGATGGATTACAGATAGATAAAAATTGTAAGTGCTCTTCCAAATTTACAGGACCTTAGATATTTATCAGGAAACGTAACATTTTAGTGTGTCAGAATAAAAGGGAAATCTGAAATGTATCTCACTGTTTTGGTTATCTCTTGCTGTGTTACCAACCATCTCAAAGCACAGTGGCTTAAAACAACAGTGGTTAACTTCTCATAGTTCTGTGGGTTTGTTGGGCAGTTCTAACCTGGACTCTCTCAAGCAGCTGCCTTCAGCTGGTGGGTGGTCTGGGGCCTGGACTCAGCTGCGGCAGTGGGCCTGCTAGGCTCCTCTCTCTTTGGGGTCTTTCATCCCAGACTTCTTCATGGTAAAGTCTTAAGGATGCAAGAGAATAAAATGGAACTTACAAGGACTCTTGAGGCCTAGACTGCAGAATGTGCACAGTGTCATTTCTGCCACATTCTGTTGGTCAAAGCAAGCCACAAAGCCAGCCTGGCTTCAGGGGCTAGGGAAATAGACCTCGCCTCTTGATGACAGAATTTGTGGCCATATTTCATCTACCACGTTAATGTTAATAGTATAATTGAGTTTGGTTGCCTGGAGTCATTATTTTTAGGGTAAAGCTGTTGATGCATCTTGTCCTGTTCCCCAGTATCCAGTTGTTTCTGGGACATAGTGGATCTGTTTCAATAAATATGTGTTGAATAACAATGAATGATTGGCTTCAGTCCCCTCATCCCCTCAGATGGCCCCTTTGATCTAACTGCTTCAACCTTCCAGACCTTCAGAAGTCATCAACCCCAGTTCAGGCTTGCCTTGAGGATCAGTGCTCTGGATTCACATTCAGGAACATGGCTGAGCCAGGCTCTGTGATGGGCGAGCTCATAGGAATACAGCTTCCATAGGATTCATCACCACCTGTCCCTCTCCCCACCCAAATGGCACAGAACCCCGACACATGCTCAGGAACCTTGGGTTCAATCTATGATCAACCCTTGAGAAATCCTCAAATCCATGAGTTACTAACATTGAGCCCCATTTGTCTCTTCTCTTCTCCAGGTTTCTCTCTACAAGTTCAAATGGCTGTTTGCCCTCCTTGTCATGGAAGATACCTGATTGGGGAAAAGCACCAGAGCAGGAGTCAGGAGACAAGACTTCTAGTCCAGGTAATCCACCTTCCTCCTCTGAGCCTCAGCTTCTGGTAATGAAATGAGAGGCAATCAGACCCTAGAGCCTCAGCAGGGGGCAATCTGGGCCTCCTCTGGTCTGATGAGAACAGCTCCAATTTCAACCTGTCATATACTGGAATATCTTAAAAAACAAGAAAACAAAAAAAAAACAGCTTTATCTAGATACAATTCACATACCATACAGTTCATACATTGAAAGTGAACCATTCATGGCTTTTGTTCAACCATCACTACAATGGGATATCTTTTGAAACAAAGTCTCTGCTCCTAAAAATAAATAAATAAAATTTAAACTACCCCCTGGAAAAGACAGTTTCTAAAATGCCTTTAAGCTGTGACATTCTGGAGGTCGGCGTAAAGGGAGCAGTATCTCAGACACGTGAGCTGGGCTGGGTCCTAAGACGGAGGAGTGATAGAAGAAGATGGGGTGGGAGGAGACACCTGAGCACACCACGATCAGCTTGCTTTACCCAGCACTGGCCCGTGGGGTGGCAGCTGCCAGCAGTGGGGTGACACACACATGGAGCATTCTTGGAAACAACACTGACTGATTAAACCTCCCTCCCATTTCTCTCCCAGGACCCAAAACCAAGCACGATATTTATTTCATGTATTAAACCCAGAGAAAACTCTACCTGAAACAGACTGAAACAAATAAATGCCCTGACAGGCTCAGTTATAAGGAACAGAACTATCTTGTAGCTAACAACCACCTTTCACTCCCTTTCAGAGTCCCAGAGGTGGACTACGTAAAGTCCTGAGTTGAGGGAGCACCAGAGGCCCCGCCTCTCTGTCAGGATGTCTCCCCGGTGTCTGTCAGTCAGTTGGTTAACTGGACTCTACTGAGAATTTCTTAGGGAAGCCAGCACAACAACAATAACAAAAACAACAGACTGGATTTATAACTTAGCTCTGCACCTTGCTAGTTGCATGCATTGGCAAGTTGCTTAACCTACCTGTGCCTCAGTTTCCTTATATGTAAGTAGGTATTCTGATGCACTCCTCAGTTGGACAGTAAATATAAAATTGCCTGGCACACAATAGCACTCAACCATAGTCCTTATAGAACTTCCCCTCCCTCTTCTCCCTACTAAGAGCAAACTGCTCAAGGCTGTGAGAAGGGAGGAATGAAAGCATCTCTGCCCTCAGGAGCTTAGAGAATAGTTTGGGGGAAAAGAGGACAGATCTATCTAGAGATAGAAAGGTAATAACTTTGGGGAATCAAGGTGAAGGAGAGGGTTGGTGAAAGTAACATATGACTGCCTATTTCATCTCTTTCTTTACAGTTTTCCTTCCCCACAACCTGCGGCCCCTGCCAGTCCTCACTACCCACTCCTGTCCTCAATTGCTATGACTCCTGCAGGCTCAGCCATGCCTAGCCCCTGAGACAATGAAGATCTGATCTGGCAGTGGGGTAAGGACAAGCTTTGTCAGAAGTGAGAGTGCCTACTGCACTACCCAAAGCACTACCACTATGATTTCAACGACCACCACCCCATCATCATGCCTTGACCAGCTCACCACTATCATTACTGCAGAATGCTCTCCAAAGATATCCATGCCCCGATCCCTAGAACCTATATATGCCAAAAGAGGTTTTGCAGATGCAATTAAGCTTACAGACCTGAAGATAGGGAGATACCCTGGATTATCCAGGTGGGCTCATTCTACGATGCAATCAAGGTTACAAACCATACGATAGGGACACAGCCTGGTATATTCAGGTGGGTTCAATCTAATCATATGAGCCCTTCAAAGGAGAAAACTCTCGCTGGCTGGAGTCAAAAGGATACAGCAGAAGTCAGAGATTCAAGTGGGAGAGGGTCTCAACTCACCATTTCTGGAAAGCATGAGTAGAAATGCCTCTGACAGCCATCAATAAAATAGGAAGGTTAGTCCTATAACTGCAAGGAACTGAATTTGGCCAACAACCTGAATGAGCTTGGAAACAGATTCTTCCCCAGAACCTCCAGTAAGGAAGGCAACCTTGCTGCTGTCTTGATTTCAGCATCGTAAGACCCTTTGCAGAGGACCAAGTGGAGCCCACCCAGCCTTCTGACCTATAGAAACTGTGAGATTATACATGCATGTTGTTTTGAGTCACTAGGCTTGTGGTAATTTTAGAATATAAACACAATTGCCATCACTCTACCAATCCCCCCGTCGCTGCCATCACTGCCACCCTCGTCCCCACCACCACACTCCCCGCCACTATAACACCTCACCACCACTGCTAAGCACACATCACCTCACCTTTACCATCATCTTTGCCCCCCATCACTGGCACGCTGGGTCCTGTATAAATACTAGACTTCAACCTCTCCAGAAAATAACCCCCTTGCGTGCAACTAGTCTGCCTGTATGGCCTCCACCCTGGGTTTGCATCTAGCACCCTCTGGTCTACACCTGGCTAGTACTCCTGGTCACTGGAATCAGGCCTGCCCCCTAGCCTAATTCTCCCCAGTCCCAGTCCCCTGTAGGCGGGCTCCATTTCCATCTGGAATCCCTGCCCCCAGCCTGAGCTGGGTTCTGCCAGGGACTGGACAGGTCTTTTCTGAAGCTGTGGACCTGCTGTCCACATGAGGGAAGAAACTCTTGCTGCCTTGAAGCCAGTTCCTGCTGTCTCTTTCTTCTATCCTCTAAACCAGGATCAGAACCCTGGGATGCCAGCAGCTGGGTTCAGGGTTGAGTTTGCAACCTTAACACAGGGATTCACGGCATTAGGTCACTTGGAAGATCTCTAAAAATATTAATGCCAGGCCTAGTCTCAGAAACTCTAACTCACCATTTCTGGAAAGCATGAGTACTTTTAAAAGCACCCCTGGTGGTTGTAGTGTGCAGCCAGGATTGCTAACCACTTCCCCAGCGCTTTATAACAAAGACTCCACTCTGCCTCCTCTATGCCCAGCCACAAACTGAACTTGGCTCCTTGCTCAACTTTGCTTGCAGTCCCCATCATTCTATGCAACTTTAGCTAAGGCGTTAAAGACAACAGACCTGATCCCCACACTACCTTTCCAGTCTCATGGCCCATCTATACATCCTGCTCAGAGCAAACATCACCCCATAACTGAAACATTACCAGGAACTAAAATGGTTTGATTGCTATAATATAGATGGCCCACCTTGAAATTATCTCTACCACTTAATACTACCATTATTTAGCATCTACTAGTGGCCGACCACTATGCAAGGGCTTTGTGTAACCCACATACAATCTGGAACCCCACATAGTCTGGTCTCTGTACAGTGTCCCATGAAAGAAAACCTAGTCCAGCAACCAACAGAGGTTCAAAGCAATTATAATCTCTACGGATCCAAAGTGGTTAATTAATGACCGGCACAACTCCCTTAAAATCCCCCTCGGTCACAGCTCATAGCTTCCCTATTGCTTCTCTATGCCTCAAAAGAACTCCTCATTCCAGTCTACTCACTCAGTCCTTCTCTGCCTTCCACCTCCCTTTTCTTCTGCTTATATTTTTCTCTTTCTTAGGTAATTCTTGGCTCTTTGGGATGTAAATCCCCATGACAAACTCCACACCTCTCTGGGTGTCTCTCTATGTGTGTCTCTCTCTCTTGCTCGCTCTCTAGCTCTCATTCTCACTCTCTCACTTCCATTCTCACTCTCTCTCATGCGCGTGCATGCACACACACACACACACACACACACATTCTGACTCTGAACAGCTGCAAAAGCTTGTGAACTAAGCTGGTAGACTCCAAAGACAATTTCCTTAGCAGGCAAATATGGGCAGATGGGACCAGGGAAGATGGAAGAGAGCAAATAAATAGGAATAAAATAAATTATATTAAACTAATGAATATAGATATTGCCTCATTTAACCCTCAGAAAAGCCCTGTGAGGCAGGCATTATTATTATCTCCACTGAGAAGGAAATTAAGGCAGAGGGAAACTAATGAACTTAGTGGAAGCAGGATTTGAACTCAGGCTCATCTAACTCTTAACCCTTAAATCAGCCAGCCCCTCAAAGAGCTTTAGAGAGGGGCTTCTGAGCCCCCAGGCTTGGTGTGTAAAGCCAGAAGGACTGGGTTGCCCACAGCCTGATTTCCTGATTTCACTAAAGAGCTATTGAAAATCTTTTCAGTTCCCAGACTCCTTAGCAACTAATGAGACCAAAAGGGTTAATTCCTGCTCTCTGCACCCCCAGGCCAAGCAGATTGTGAAGAATTACCCTTTTCAGATTTAAAAGAACCTGGTTTTTTGCCCCCTCCCTTACCTCTTTCTAGGCAGAACTTGGGCAGCGTGGTTGCCCAGTGGAAGGAGTCCCTGCAGCTTGGCTACCATCCAGAGCTTTAGCAACTTGGGATTATTTCCCTCCTGGCACTAAAACATCATTAGGGCTCTGGCAGAAAAGAAAATGACTAGAGTGAGGAGAGAAACTCTTCATTTCCCAGAAATTCTGCTCTGGGTTCCTACTGCCTATTTCCTAGCAGGCTGGACCTGCAGTGACCCCAAGAGACAAGCTCTAAACCCAGCCAGGGTGAGGGGCATGTGCGATGTGTCCAGATCCCTCGCCTTCTCCCTACAGCACAGCCACATTTCAGACCCCATTCTTCTGAGGTTTGGAATCATTCACACCCATTTACCTGGGTACTATCTCAGAATCCAGTCTGCAGAGCACAGGAGCAGTGTAAATGAGCCTGGGGAGTGGGGGAATGTTTAACCTACTTAAGAGAATCTCCTCTCTCAAGCACTTTAGCACCTTCCTCTTGCACAGACGCTAAGGACATGTGAGTGCCAGCCACTCTGAGCTGGTCGTCTCGGCCTGCACTAGACAGCACTTGTTCTCGCTGCAGTGTGCCCTGCGGAGTCCTGGTGAAGGTGGCTTAGGGGAAAGACTGGGAGACCCAGCTCCCAGACCCTGCTCTGCCCACGTAGAGCCAAGTCCAGTGCCTTCCTCCTTCTGGGCCTCCGAGTCTTTTTCTAGAAGGTGAGGAAGCTGGATAGGTGATTTCTGAACTCTCTCACATGCACTCTTAGTTTTGGCATGACAGAACCTCCTGGGAATCCGATTAATTCACTAACATACTGAGCACCCCTGTGTGCCAAGGCTGAACTGGATGCCAGAGCTCTCCCCTTGCATTAGAAAGGCACCAACCCTTGCACTGTCCCAGGTATGCTCTCGTTACCCCAAGTGACGCACTTACACACTTATGCACCCAAACAGGTTTCAGTGTTCAGAGAGATGCAGGACCCCTGAGTTCCTCCTTGCTCCCCAGGTGGCCTAATCCACTAGGGTTCAGATCATCCCTAAGGCACCCACCAGCCCTAACAATTTATGCTCTTGGAAATGCTTTCCTTGCCCCTATTCTTTATTTCCAACTATTACTCATAAATAAGACAACATGAAGCCAATGTAACAGGAGGCAAGGAGTTAGATTTCTACTTTAGACCTGGCTTGGTAATCATTTAGCTGCAGGATCTTGAACAAATGACTTAATCTCTGGGAGCCTCAGTTTCCTTGTCAATAAAATGGGTGTAAAAAATGCTGCCCTCGTGTATATCACCATGATGGCACGGAGATTGAGACTATGTGTCCAGAAGGGCTTTGGAGCATATAAAATCCTGCATTTCTATCAAATCCTGATGGTCTTTTTTCCAGGATCTTGTCTCTAGCATACTAGCCATCAAATTTGTCTCAGAGCCTCACATGTCAGGACCTCCATTTCTTCATCTGTGAAAGGGGCATGGTAGGCCAGCACTTATGGAACTATGTGGGTTAGAGAGAATGTGTGCAAAGGTTAACTTCCCAGGACTTAGCACGGGAAGGACTTAGCAAACGGCACAGTTGGGCAATCTGCGCAGTTTGGATTTGGAGGCTTGCGAGAACAGTTTGCTGGGACTTTCTGCAGAGGCTGTGGAAGGCAGTCCTCCTCTCTCAGGCACCTTCACCCTGGACTCCAGGTAACCATGTGTGTTCCCAGCAGCAGCAGGTCTGCCCCGAAATCTTAATGAGATCCGGGAGCCCTGCGGCAGCCAGGAGCTGCAGCCACTAGCCATGCATGAAGTTCATTTAGCTTCTGTAAATGCCTGGCAGTTTGGGGAGCAGGAGACAGGCTTGGCCCTCACAGGCGATCCGTGCTCTGCTTCAGAGAGGATGCGGGAGTAGCATCCCTCCTGAGCCCAGGAGGTTCACTCCCACAGAGACTGCGCGGAACCAAGCAAGGCTCATTATTGTCTTGGGTTTGTTTTCATCTTAAGTTGAAAAGGTTTCCAAAAACAATCATTTCATTGTTTTTCTACTTACTGCTAACTCAATAAAAGTGGTTCTTTTAATTAATTTCGTTGTTTCTCATTGTGCTGTCTAAGAAAGAAGTAAAAATGTTCTTTTTACTCTCTCTCTTGGCTTTTGCAGCCTCCAGCCAATTTTTTCTCAGCATTCATCAAGCCCCCAAATGCAGAGGCGGATAGGATCTCAGATCATTTGGCCCAATCTACCGCATTTTGCAGAGGAGGAAACTGAGGCCTGGAGATGGACAGTGATCCGCTCGAGGTCGCACATTAAGCTAGTGCCAAGTTGGGTTCAAACCCAGCTGGGGAAGGCTCAACCACGCAGGCAGTTCCCGTCTGACAGTTTGCACAGGTTATGCTAGAATGTGTTCTCTGAGAACTGCATTTGGAAAGAAGTGGCGTGATGCTGTAAACAGATATACATGTGTACACACACGGAATGATCATTTTTACAGCTGGAGCTACTCTCCCATTTAAAAAGGAATAGATGAGTTCCTGGACATTTCACTATAAAGCAAATTTCTATTTCAGCAACCCCTTTCTTCCTATTGATTTTCCTCATAAAATCAAAGCAGTAGACTGTTGTAAAAAGAAAATCAGCCTCTGGATTTAATAAAAATTACCCAGGAATGTGGCAATCCACTCTAAATACTCATTTAAGGAGAAAACAAAAGTGCTCCAGTGAAATATTATTAAGAGCCCTGAAAATATTTACAATACCTGGTCTTGAAAATGATAAAGCAAAAATAAGAAAGGTGATCATGTAGTCCAACACCGCAAAATGTGGCTCCTTTAAATTCTGCCTCACGTGGCTTCCTATTTTCCTCCCCTGGCTGAGACATGCCCCAGGCAAGTAGGAATCAGCAAAGTTCCCCAATCTCAAACATCTCCACACCTCCAAGTTACCTCCAAGCTCCAAAGCAAAGGATGCTTTGGAGCATTCTCCACTTTCCCAGGCATTTAAATCCCCTGGCCTCTGTCCAGCCATGGAGGCCTGGTTCCACGGGCATGGAGCTTTGTACCATCCTTAAGTCCTGAAGCCCCCATTTCCCACTGGCCAGACTTCCTTAAGCCTCCCATGTCTACTCGGCTCCACCTCTTTGAAGAATCTTCCCTGATTTCTATATTTGGATGTTAGGATGTTATTGCTGCTTCCATGGACCAACCTGAGCACACACTCTGTAAATCCCTTGGGGCTGTAAGGACAGGTGGCATATTACGTCAGTTCAGATTCTACTTCGTTAGCAGGCTCCCTCAAGACAGAGGCTGTGTCTAAGGTCCCTTTAAAAGGGGTAGTGAAAGGTGTATAGGATTTGGAGACTGAAGTCATGAGTGGAAGTCTACCTCTGTCACTCACATGCCTGACATTGTCTTGTTGACATAGTCATATGCTTTGCCTCATTTTGCTCCCACACTGCAAAGCCAGGAACTTCTCTCTTACTCACTGCTGTGTCCCTAGGACCTAGAACAGTGCCTGACCCATATCATCCCCCGCCAGTGGACAACTGTTGACTGAATTACTGAAAAGAGGTGTAGATTTAGGCATCATGTCTTCTAATGTCATGTATCCACCTTCAAGTGAGAGTAACAACTACCATTCATTACATCCATTGGACTATTTAATCTTCAATCAGCCCAGGGAGAGAGGTATGGAGATCATCTTCCACTTTGAAGATGAGGAAAATGAGGTCCGGAAATAAGTGAGTGTGTAACAGTCTGAAAACAATGGACTAGAATCTAGAACATGGGTCATTAATGATGACTGGGATGTTTTCTTTCAAAAATGAAAGTGGGAAATAAAGGGAATAAAGGCCCAATGGTAGGATCTGCTAGCCTGCATCACTAGAAGTGGAGATATTTTAGGTCGAGAGAGCTCTTCGTGGGTCCATGTCAGTACGACCCACACTTTCCATGGGGCTGGCATTGGCCCCAGACCCAGCATAAGGACTGGAGACTGTCCTCTGGGCTGCAAATCAAAGAGAATCCCCTCTTCCCTTCTTCGCAATTTCTAACACATCTTCTTGGGGGGGGGCATTTTTTTTTCCCTTTGTTCTAAGAACTCTTATCAGCGACTGTGGCTGATTCAAAGTGTCCCCAACATGGGTCCCTTACTCAGGGAGCATATAGTCAGGTTGTATATGAAGGTGCTATGCCCGAGTCAACCTTGTTTTACACACACTCACTTCCAGCTATGAATTTAGTCTTTTAATAATGCATGGATGCTGTCTCATTTACATACTCTACTAGGAACACTTTTTCACCAGCAGCCATTAACCAGAACTTCACAGGAGGAGATGTCTGGAATCACAAAAATATTGGAGGGGATTGTGGAGCAGATGAGAATTGGTTCTTACAGGTGTTCCTGGGGTTGGGCATCATCAATAAATGAAATCTCCCCACAGGAAATGATCTCCTGCTTCTCTCATTATTGCTGCCATGCCCTCATCACACAGAGCAAGTCCTCCTCTTGGGTTAAATCTTCCTGATCCCATCTCCCATAACTCTCCCCGTCATGCTCTCAGTTCTGGCCACTCCGCTCTCACTGTTGTTCTTGGAATGCACCAGGCACTCTCCTGCCTTAGGAATTTTGTACCAGCTCTTCTTTCTGCCTTTCCCCAGATAGCCACATGGCTATGCTCAAGTAAAGGCTTCCCTGAGCCCCCAATTTAAACTTTAAATCATTCCTCACTAAATGGCATTCTCAAGCTCCATCCCCGCTTGGCTTTTCCTCCACAGCACACACATACACACGCATTATAAATTATATCTTCTACTTGTCTATTTCTTATTGTCTACATTCTAGAAGGTTGGAAGGCTCCATGAAGGTAAACATTTTTGTTTTTTCTGTTGCTGCTACTTCAGTGCCTAGAACAATGCCAGGTACAATGTAGGCACTTAAACTTTTGTCAAATGGATGAATGAATAGTCTGAGAAATTTCTCACCACAATAAAACTTTAGAAATGACCCCTATCACCTGAATTGGGAGAGTACTTCATAGTTTATGGAAAATACATACATTACTAATACTATTTAATCCCCACAAAATATTCCCTCCCAGGCAAATGTTATCAGTCTATTTTCAAGACAGAGCAGCTGAGACGCTGAGAAACTGAAGGACTTCCCCCAAGTTCACTGAAGTAGTAATAAGCCTGCTCTTATTCCACTGTACCAGGCTGCCCAATCCAGAGCACTGTCAGTCCCCAAAGCCCTAGCCCCGCACAGTTAGTTCTTCTCTTCATGACTAAGGCTCATCACCAAAAAATGGCCTGGAAAGTAGAGCATAGCATTTTTCAAGCACATCCCTGTGGCATGATATCTATAAGGCTTCAACTGAGGATGTTGCATTATAGGCCCAAAAGGAGTCCATGTTTTCATTGTTGAGCAAAGATTTCATGTACTTCCACCTTTGTCACTGTTTTTCATTCATCCATCTATCCATCCATTCGATTTTTTTGAATGTCTACTATATAAGTTAACACCATCTATGCAAATTTGGATTTTGTCAAAGGGGACCAGTAAATAAAAGTAGTCCAAAGACTCCCTGTGGGTCAGGTTCTAAGTTGATACCTTGAATCTTTTTTCTCACTTAGCCATTAAGCCAATTTTGTAAGGGATCAGTCTACCCCATTGCAGATGTGAAGACAAAGACTAAGAGGGGGTAAGGAGAATTTCCCAAGGTAATGGTGCTAGCAGGTGGCAGAGTCACAGTTGTTGGGCTTCAAAGCCTGAGTTCTCTTTATGCAGTGCCACAAGTGAGAGCCATGAAATTGGAACTTCCTGAGGGGTAACTCCCAGTTTCTTCACCTTCCACTGCCTTCAGCCCCACCTCTCACCCTTCCAGAATTTTTGGTTCTTGTCATTACCAGAGCAGGCAAGTAGGTTTGATGGAGAGTCATCTAATGTAACAAGAGCAACAAGAACATACAAAATTAACATGATGGACCACTCATCATGCAAATGCCACAATTATCCTAGGAGAGATCTTTTTCTTTTTTTCTCAGTGCCCCCCGCCCACCTTTTCTTTCATTTTTGCAAATGAGGAAATGAAGTATCAAAGAAATTAAGTCACTTGAACGATGTCACACAACCATACAAGACAGAGCAGAGATTTAAATGAGGGTCTTTCTAAGAGGCAGCTCAGGCTAAGGGGGTAGTAAGAAAACAAAAACCTATGACAGCAAATATCCTATAGGTCTACCGCGGGTGATGCCCAACCCTAGGCTCTGGATGGGGCACAGAGATGAGGAAGGCTAGAACCCCATGCTCAGGGAGTTTATAATGCACTGCAGAGACACGGAGGGGCTGAACTTGGGCAAAGGGGTATGGATTTTCTGAGGCACCCTCTAGGATTCTAAGCACAATAACATTGTTGGAAGTTCTGTCTCTGATATTCTGAGTCAGGGAAGAAGAGATTTGACGGAGAGCTCAGGAGAGCCTCTGAGCATGGAGCCAACAGTTGTAAATCATCGCAAGAGCCTCTCAGCAGCGCCCTCAAATGCACTTCTATTCAAAACACTCATGTGTATTTTCCTTGAGCATGTAAGACGCAGCGTGATAAAAGGGAGGCAAGGTGTGCAATTGAAAGATTGAGAATTTTGCCATCAGACAGGATTGTTAGCAAACCCATCCATCTCCTCTGATTATAAGCTCTTTGACCTTGGGAAACTGCTCATCTCCCTGAGCCTCAGTCCACACCTAAAACATAGCCATACTAATTTGTCTCAAAAGAAGTAAGTAATCTAACACATGTAGAAACACATAGCAAACAAGTGTCCTTTAAAGGACATTACTTCTCCTCACCTCCCAATTGAGGATAAGACTTGGTGTGAGACACTGTGAAGGAAAAAAGCAAAGAGTTGTAATGATTGTTCTTGCTTTCCAGGAGTCTCTAACTAGTTGGGATGTAGGACACAGGGACACAAAAAGGATCTGCAGAAGAAAGTGCTCTATACTCCAATTTCCTGAGTGATCTCCTGCCTTCAGCCTTCCTCTCTATGACCAATCTTCTTAAGCACCCCTTATACAACACAAAGCTGATCATGTGCCTCATGACCAAGGAATTATTCTCCTAAGCATATGTGTTAGCAGAGCACTCTGGGGTCTGGGCTTCTAGGCTCTTGGCTTATGCCACCTAAAAGAATTTAAGGCCATGCCATAGGTAGGCAAGGGAGTAAAGAGTTTATTAAGAAATAAGAAAAGGAAAACAGTGCACAATCTGAGACATAGATGCAGGCACGTTGCAGGGTGAGAGGCCTGCGTGGGCCCCGGGGTTAGGTCTTCCTTCTAAAACCTTTGCTCCTCCCCCTTCATGATGCTAGGGCGGGGCCCCAGCTGTTCGCAGTTTCGACTGCTGCCTTACCATCCCTGCCTGCAGGCTCTCAGGGGGCCAATGGCGGGCCTGGTTGGGGTTATCCGGGGTTTCTCCTTGACCCTGGAAGGACTTCCAGATGGGACCACGTGGCCAGGCTCCCATGGGGTCCTTCTAGCTTTGTTCTTTAGTAACCGCCTTCCTCTCAGCAGGTTTCGGGGTGGGGTCTCACGGCCCTGTTGCCTGCCTGATCCCAGCTGCCTTCCCTCTTTCACCACACTACCCTGCCTCACGTGCCCAACAGAAATGTGTCCATATGCTCACAAAAGACATGCAAATTTGTTCAACATCATTAGTCATTAGAGAAAAACAAATTAAAATCATAGTGACATCCCACTGCACATTTACCTGAATGCCTAAAATTAAGAAGACTACACGTTCCAACTATTGATGAAATGTATTTCGGAAGGGAACGTAAAATGGTCCAACCCCTTTGGCAACCAGATCAGCAGCTTCTTAAAATTTTAAACAAATACCTTTTATATAACCCAGCCATTTCACTTCTATCTACTTACCCAAGAGAAATGAAATACATCTTCCCAAAAGACTTGTTTATGACTATTCATAGCAGCTTTATCTATAACAGCCAAAGAAACCAGAAACAACCCAATTACCTATCAACTTGTAGATGGATAAACAACTGTGGTATATCCATACAACGAACTAGTCCTCAGCAATGAAAAAGATTGGCCTATTGCCATGCACATTAATAGGGATAAATCTCAAAATTATAATGCAGTATGAAAGAATCCAGGCCAAGAAAAAAAGAAAACGGTACACACTGCATGATTCCATCTACATAAAATTCTTGAAAATGCAAAATAGTATATAGTGACTGAAAGCAGATCAGTGGTTGCCTAGAGACAGAGGTGGGAGGTGGGAAGGACAAGAGGGACGGATTACCAAGGGGAATGAGGAAACTTTCGGTGGGGAGACAATGATGTCCACAGTCTTGATTGTGATGAGGGTTTCACGGGCTTGTGTGTGTGTGTATGCACATGTATATGTATGTGTCAAAACTGATCAAATCATACATTTTAAATATGTGTAGTTTATTGTACAGCAAACTGGAAACAGTGCAAATCAACAGTAGACTAGTAGAATAGACAATTATGGTATACCCAATCAACCAAATACCATACAATAGAAACAGACAAATCAGCAACATGGATGATTCTGATTCTTAAAAACAAAATTCTGAGAAAAATAAGTTAGACTTAAAGGAATACAAAGTATATGATTCCACATATAGAAAATTTTAGGAAATACATGCAAAATAAACTGAAGGTACTAGAAATTAGAAGAGTAGTGGCCTTTAGGGAAAAAGGAAAGAAATGATGGCAGAATGTAAGGAGAACTCCTGGGATACTGGTGATGCTGGGCTCCTTGAGTCAAGTGATTCTTCTCTGGTTGTGCTCCCTCCTGCTAATGTTTCAAGTTGTACACTTATGATTTGTGTACTCTCTCTATATATATAGATTTGTTATGCTTTAATAAATTATTTTTTAAAACATTTTCATAATGGTGTGTTATAAAGGGCAGTGTTGAGCAGGTCTAAGGGAACACTTTGAACGATGGTGCAGGAGACGTATGGAGCCCAGGGAATGGAGGGGGATGACAACAAGCCAGACAAGAGTAACGTGATCAGGAGGAAATCAAAAAGGGGGTTGAGGCTGTGTAGCCAGGCACGTGTAACCCGGCACTTCGGGCTTGGCAGGAATTTTCCCAATACTGTGTATGCAAATGGAATTCAAATATATTAATTTTTAAACTTTCCATTTGTACGTTAGTGCCTTCTGATTGATATTTTGCAAAATTGTCCTCCCCCAAGGAGAAGAACCCTGCTAATCCATGCAGAGAGTGGGCGTTCAGTGATGTTTATATGAATGAATACAAAACACTTTCACCTCCACCAATTCAGTGGCTTCTCACACGAATTCTGTAGATAAGCCTGGTGAGGTTTATTAGTTTCCTTTCAGGAAGGGGAAAACTGAGGCCCTCAGGATATAGTAGTTTCCTTGCTCACCTGGAAAGGTCTGAGTGCAGTTTGAATTTTGCATGCCTTCCAATGCTGTGATCTGGGACCAAGCTGTCACCCAGTGCCCAGTCCCTGCCTCCAGGTGTATCTCCTTCTTCCTGACTCCACTGCGCCCCCCAATCCAATCACAAAAGGAAAAATGGGTGGAGAGAACACAAAGGGCGAAGTCTTGTTTTTGCCTTCAGGTGGATTTTCTCTCTGGTTAACAGTGAACTTTTACTACTCCAAAGGCATGCACTCCCTCCCTCCTGGGGACACATGAAAATGCAATAAATCATCTTCATTTTTACTGACAGAGCAGCTCATACAAAACGGAAGTGGGCTATACCCTTGAATCATACACACACACACACGCACCATGAAGAGGGCCTAAAGGAAAAGCAGCCGGCTCCCTCAGAAGAATTTAGAGGGATTTGTTGCCAGCAGATGCCCAGGTAGAAGCTAAATCCTGCTGTCCCTGGTGAGTGGTGCTTAGCATAATTATATCCCCAGGGAATCCAGGCTTCCAGATGGGCTCAGAGCATCGTTTACATACAGTATTTTAGGCCAATAACATGGTTCTAATGAAGCAGGAGGAAGAACAAGAATAATAAAATTAAAAAGTCAAATTTCCGTGCTTAATCTCCAAGGCTGTAAATAGGATGTGGCAGTGGCTGAGAGGCGGAGGGGAAAGGGGGAAAGGAGGCCCATTTCAAAAGGGACCAGGGCTTTTTAAAAGCATTGATGATAAAGTGAGCTTCACCCCCAACTCTTCCATCTGGACCTGCATCTCCTTGGAATGGGAGGAAAACACTTTTAGACCAGGAGCTTAGAAGGGGAGGATAAAAGGAATTCCCTCCGTTTTCTTTTCTATCTTTTTTCTTTTCTACATCCCTCTTCCATCTGGTGAGTACCCAGAGGACACGGCCTTTTGCTGATCCTTTTGTTTCGATTTGAAGGTGTGGTGCCAGGGGAAGTATTCCGGCACCCTCATTGAATACTTCGTCTAGGCAAACCTTGTTCAGCCACAAGGTCCTGCCAACGGAGATTCACAGCCCACTTGAGCTGCCGCTCATTGTTTTGGCTTACCATGGTTCAAATGCCTCAGGGAGACAATTCCTTGGAGTTGATCTCATTCATTTATCCAGCATCTGCTCTGAGACAGACAACAAGTGAAGCGGGCTAGTAAGATAGGGAATTAATTGATGGATCTGGAATCTGGCAGAGGGTCCACGTGGACATCAGTAACCCCCAAGATGGCTCCTGGAAGACCCCCACCGCCAAGATTCTGCTATCCAGAACAAAGATTTCTTTTGGATGCAAAGAAAAACTCTGGATGTTCCCTAGGGACTTTATCATTGGGTCCTCACTAAGGGATTGATGGGTGGGATAATCAATCAAAACAGCAAACAGCTGGAACCCCTCCCCTGCCATTAGCAAAGGGGTGGGATAATTAACAGTTTAAAAGCCAGGCATAGGCCTGAGCATGTGCTCTTGCCCTGCTCTCCTGCCTCTGGATCTGTCCCTGCCCTCTGCACGCCGCTCTCACCCTCTGCATGCCACTCTCGCCATTTTTCCTCTGCCATGTGGCCAGTCAAGTAAACCTGGGGATTTATAATCTATAATGGGGAATTGTAGCTTGTAAATCAGCCCTCTTCATCCCTTTTCACCCCCTTCCTCTCTACCTGGGAGCCCTGATTTGTTATTTTCTCTCATTTCTCTTCCCTCCCTACCTGAATAAGTTACTGCCCCAACTCACCTGCATGCTCTTGAAATTCATTTCTGCAGCACAGCCTAGATAAAACCTAGATAAAATCTGGTAACACAAGTGTCCAAAGACAAACCAGACTGCAGTCATGTCCCCAGAGAGCTCACAGGAGCAAAAAGTCAGACAAGAAAAAGGGTTTGTTGAGAGCTTTGATAGAGGGAAGCAAGAATTAGACTGAGGGTGGGGAGTACTGAGGGTGTGGCGGGACCGATGTTTTTCTCCCAGATCCTGTGCCCGCCCTGGGCACCTTCACTGCATCCATCCCTGCCTGCCTAGCATCCAGGACAGCACTGCCAAGCTCATGGCCCACCCTGCTCCCCATGACCAGATTCACGTAGTCATGTTCCTAAAGCACATCCTCCCCCTTCTGGCGTAAGGCCATGCAAAATGTCACCCATGGCCAAAGCAAGCAGCTCTCAGCTATGCCAAAGAACCAGACGACTTCCACTACAGCTGGTCCCAGAAGAACTAACATTCCTATAAAGGGCCAATTAAAGATGTGGTCTGATTAGAAACCTGAGTACCCAAAATCACTCTGCTTGCTGATACTATTCCTGGAACCCCACCTTTGCATTCACTGACTTTCAGACTTTTCCAGGAGATGACTGAGTACACAAGACCACTGAAGGAGGAGCCAGGAGGAGGTGTAGGTTTCAATCCCAGCTCTACTGTCTGTCTGTAAGACTTAGGGCAAGTTACTCCCACTCTACCCCTCCCACTCGGACTTTTGTGTAGTCTTCTGCAAAATTAAGGGATTAAAGAGATTGTGCAATGTTCAGAAGAGGAGCGGGCCCAAGGGTTAGAAACTAACACATCAGCAAGGACTAGTTTATACCCAGATGAAAGCAAGCTTGGTCTTGGAGGAGAGAAGGTGTGAAGGAGGAATGGGGGAGTTCTTATGCAATCAACTTCACTGACAATTTCCAATTTCTTATCTCCCTGTAGGCATACACCACTCCTCCCATCCAGGGGTGGAATCTGTCACTCTTCCCCTTGCATCTGGGCTGCCTCATGAATTGCTTTGAAAAGCTTTGTGATTGCAGTGGAATATGGAGAAAATGACACTGTGCCAGTTTGGAGCCTAGGCTTTTGGAGACCAGAAAGCTCCCACTTTAGCCCTCTTGGAGTCCTGAGCCGCCATGTTAAAAAAGCCCAGCCCCTGGCTAGAAAGATCAAATGGGGAGCTACAGATGTCTGTTAGCCTCCAGCTGTTCCAGGTATCTCAGTTGAGATACCTCAGGTATCTCACCAAATTTGTGAGTGAAACCATCTTGAGTTTCCAGTCCCAACTGAGCCTCCAGATGTATGTAGTTCAGTGAGTGACTCCAAACGAGATGAACAGAAGACCTGCTCAGCTGGGCCCTGCCCAGTTTGCCCATTTGTGAGCAAAAAAATGGCTGTTATTCCAAGCCACTAAGTTTTGGGGTGGTTTTTTATTCAGCAACAGATAATTGAAATAGTGCCAGAAGTCAATGCTATAGACATACAGCCTTACAGAGGTTGTAGCTATGGGTTTGGAATAAGGTTAGGTGCTCGAGGTTGTACTTCGAATGATTGCTCAGATAAACAGATCATTAGCTGGAGGCTTGAAAATCTGCTTGTCACAAAGACATTGTCACAGGATATGTTGTCGGAGGAACTGGCCAATGCTGGTTGGCCCAGCCCATGCAGATGTCCCTCCTACACGGTGTCAAAGCCAATTTGGTTCCAAACATGGCAGGGAGAAAATTTCAATCATAAACGCCCAACTCTTCTCCATGTTTCCCTCCTCCCCCTACCAACTCCCCACCCTCACTCTCACTCAAAGGACCAGAGATGGAAAACCATGGAAACAAATGACTCTGTGTAGAACTGAATGGGAAACACAGCAGCCAGAGCTTATAAAAGCAAAAGCTGTTGTGCAGTTCATGATATTTTTATGGATTGTTTTATAGTCTTTGATTGTTAAAGAGAGTAGCAGAGACTCCAGTCTATTGTCCCCATCCTGAGGGGTCACCTTCCCTCATGCAGTACTACATCTGTTGGATTTAATCCCAGATGAACCAAACACACCCTTTAACACCCACCCGCCTAATATTTATTACCATAGCTTCCAATTTTGAGAACCAGTCATTAGGCTATGTATTTTACTTATGCTATCTGTTTTTTTCCTTAAAATAAGCCTTTGAGGTTATATTCTCAACACCCCTCTAAACGGAATAGAACTCTCAGCACTTACCATCACCAGGACAACTCATACATCCATGCATTTATTTGTTTATTCATTCACTTATTCCACAAATATTTACCGTGTAGGTACTGAGTATACGTTCATGAACAAAACAGTCTCTATCTTCATGGAACGTACAGTCTCCAGACATAGATACCCACCGTGATCTTCCCTTACAACATCGTCAAACCAGTTCCACACCTGAACCCAACCCCTCACCTCCATCCCCAGCCATGATTCTAACCTTCCCTAGCCTGGCTCTGATTCTGACCTCTGACATATTCTTTATGGATTTTGAACTTTGCTATATTCTTGATGCAATCTATACCCTTCTCACCACAATTCCTGCCACAGCCTTGACTCTCTACCCTTCCAGGCCTGGGAACTTCGCAGGTAAAGGGAAGGAAGAAACAAGAATAAGGAAAGGAGAGGGAATAGAAGAAAGGGTCCTGAATTGGGGTGTGTCACAGAACTACAGAGGAGTTTGAAGAATCCAATCAGCAAGAAATCATCAGAATTAAATCTCCTCTCTATTACCTCCAGCCCTGACCCCATGTTGCGTTTTGACCATTTTCTCTGGCGTTGCTTGCAAAGAGTCTTCATCCCAGCCCTCAAACCACAGAACCACTGTCCCTTGAAGGGTCAGCAATAGCTCAGTCACATGTATGAGCATCTGAGAAGACCTCTACAGCCTCCCTCCTAAAGGAAGACATTTTGATTATAAAAATAGCCCCAATTTCCCACCTCTTCCTATATCCCCATCCTTTGTAATATGACTTTGTAGCTTTTACCATCAAGAGGGGAATCTATCGTCCCACCCCTTAAATCTGGGCTGGTCTGCCAACTCACTTTGGCCAATAAAAAAAAAAAGTGGCAATGTGTCAGTTCTTAGTCTCAAGAGCTGTTACATGCTTTTGCACACTTCCTTGCACTTCTGCTCTACCATGAGAGTGTAGCTCTTATGTGTCAGGAAATATTCTAGAAAAAACAAAATTGCAAATGAAATAAGTATGGTCCCAAGTTAGACACAGTTTACATTCTACTGAATAAATGAATGATGGGTGAGACTCTTGGATTTTCCAGGTCAAAAGAAACTATTACTCAACTCAAAGTAATGCTTAAATCTCATGCAGTATGCCCATTAAGGGTTTGAACCATTCCAAAGACAGAGAGTCCACTCTGCCAAGTTTAGGCAGCTCTCATACTTAGAAAGTTCTTTCCTACACTGAACCAAAGTCCATCCATACGGAGTATTCATATTTTGATTCATGGATTCGCCTTAGGGCCACATACAGATGTTTAACTACATATCTATCTTCGTATCTTTTCCTCCAGGACAAATCTTTCTAGTTCTCCCTAGCTGTCCCTTGATATCATGATTTCAAGATCCCTCTCCTGAATTGCTACAATATTTTCTACACTCTTCTAAAGTTTCATTCACAAGACTAAACACAAAACTTACCAACTTGTTGTTTGACCCTAGGCACATGGTATCTCTCCTTTGAGCTTAAGAGTTCTCAGTTTTAAAAGGAAGGAGTTGGATTCAACGCCTTCCAAGGAGAGACAGCAGTGTACAATGGAATGGATCCTAGTTGTTCAATAAAAATTCACTCCCTCTTCCAATTTACTTCCATCGCTGCTGCTGAGCCTGCCCATCTCCCTATCATCTCCTACCTTTCAATACAGGGATCTGAGATCTGAAGACTTTGGTTTGAATTTCACTGACACTTAACAGCCATGTGCTCCCCATCCACCAATCCTGATCACTGCTCCTTTCCTCCCAGCTTGCCAGGATTGTTACATAGCCTGAGGGTGAGGGCGGGGGGGGGGGGGGGGGGGGGTACTATAAGTGAAAGTACTCTTCCACAGGCTGCAGTGCAGATAAGAGATGGCATGTTGGTGCTGTTTTAAAGGGGAGACCCCAAACCAGGAGCACAGCAGACACTATTTAGTAGATACATGTATTGAGTCTGCTATAAGGCACATAGGGACTCTGCTCCTACATAAAAATTCAATAGGATTTGTAAAATTCTAGAGGAGCGACTATGTGGCCATAATTGTCCCATTCCCCTACCCCTGTGGACAGATCACTTTCTGTGAAGTTCCAAGAGAAGACAGACATTTAAGAAAAAGCTGTGGCAAATATTTCCATAGGCAACAGCCTTGAGAAGGGGAAACTTCAGGATGATAGTTTGAACTGGGCCTGAGATCCAGTTTTCCCAAGCTTCTGGCCCCTACAACTCCAGGGGGCAGGCTGTGCATCCAGCCCCTCTCCAGTCCTCCCTCCACACTGCCCTCACATCCTTCTAAAGCAGAAACTACCTGGGCATGCTACTTCTCAGCTGCCCACCACTCCTTGGCCCCCAACTCCTGCATCCTCCTTAGCTTGGCTCAGAAGCAACTTCATAACTCGGTCTTCTTATCTCCCACCACTTACTTTCTCAGACCTGACAGTCACACAATTCTAAACCATCTCTCCCTCATCTAACACATCATTTTTCACATCTGCATATTGTAAAACATGTAATTCCCTCCCAATATGTAAAGGCCCCCTCTCTGCCTTTATTCACCTGATCAATTCCACCCATTCTTCAAGACTCAGCAGAGAAGTTGCCACCTCCAGGAATCCCATGCTGGTGACCTCCAGCTCTCAGGGAGCTTCATGAGAGGAAATTACTCTCTCTTCTGTGCTCATTTTGGACCTTCTACAGCACTGTGTTTTCCACGCATTGAGATTCTCCACCTGTCTCCTGGACTGTGAGAGCAGGGTCGAGGCTGCAACTCTCTCTGGCTCTCCAGCATGCAGGAGTCCTTGGCAATGGAAAATGTCTCAAACAGACTAGAATAAGGTATTGGAATGTCAAATAAGCAAAAATATTAGAATGGTTTTGCATAATAATGAGTATACTCTGGACACCCAAACCAGAACTGAGCACCATAAATTTTTCATGTGCCTAAGCCCTGGAAGGGAAAGAATAGACCCTGAAAGAAAAAGGAAAGAATATGACATCCAGCTCTTCTTCTCTTATAAGACAAGAGTTTACAACTGCCAGAGAATGTGTAAATTGCAGTGTAGATTATTTGTCACCAAATCGTGAAAGGGTGGAAAACTGAGCTATTTTTCACAACTTCAAAGAGACACACAGGTTGGAGTTGTTACAGTGAAAATGCCAGGTCCAGTATACATAGATCCAATAAGGTGGCAAAAAGGCCTACTTCTCTGGATGTGTGGGCTGATGTGGTCTGTCACAGGCTGCTTGGCTGTACAGGATTCTGGAATAACCTCTGTTTGCTTTAATCTGAATATCAAGATCCTAAAGCTCAGCGGTCATGGGAATGTGGATTTGTCCTGTTGTTGGGGAATTTATGCCCATTTATGGATTTTAATCCTCTTAAAACTGATCTCTAGTTTTAGTTTCTATTGCATTAAACACAAAAGACGTTTACTGAGCACCTGCTATGTGCCTGGTCAAGAAGGAGAAGGGAAGCAAATGTGAAAACGTTGCCCAAACCTCAAGGAGCTTGCAGATGAGAAGGGACGTTGCATAAGCTGAACACACAATCACACACATGAGGAATATGAGGTGCATAATCGACCTAATGTGGAGCAAAAGACAATGCATGAGAAATTCAAAATGCCCAGAGCATTCAGAGGGAGAAGGAGAGAATAGTTTGGTGAGAGGAAGCCAAGAGGATGAAGACTAGGGTATTAGCTTTGGCCCTCAGCTCCTCCTCAGGGAAGCCTGCAGGTGCCTGGATGCCCAGAAGTCTGGCTGAGGTGAGAAGGTATTTATTCCCGTGAATTAAACCTGCTCTCTCTGCTGTTGATTTGGGGAAATGACCAGACACACTCCCAAACTTGGGATTCATTATTATGTGATAGCTTTCCTGCAACTGTTAGCTGTCAGTTGATATGCCCAGAAAAGCCAAATTCCCGAGAACAGCAGAGGAGACAGAGATTTTGCTTTAGACTAGCAGCATAATGACTAATCCCTTTCTCAGATGAGTTTCATTGCATCAGGCAAACTGGTGATGTGTGACTTCTCTCTAATCCCCTTAGTTCATCTCCCTCTAGTGAATCCAAACATTACCGGTGCCAGAGCTTGGCAGCCTACAGCAGTCATGGTGCAGTGGGAAACACACAGGATCTGTTAGAACATTTGGGTGGGTCCTAGCTCTGCCACTTACTAGCTGTGCCTCTTTGGGTTAGACCCTCTGCCTCAATTTCCTCTCCTGTAAAATGGGACTGATGACATAAGACTCAGAGTGGAAAATGTATATAAAATCATCTTCTTAACTGTAAAGATCTATATCAATAAGAGCTGATGATCAATTATTTTCAGAAGTCACAGATAAAATCTCCTTAAAAAACCTAGTGCCCTTCTGGATGGATGGGTTCACACCCCTTTAATTTTTGGATTTCCTGAGCCTGACACAATGTCTGGCACTTTGTGAGTACTCAGTGAGTATATGTTAAATTAATAAATGAAATTATTAGAAGATGCTTCCTTAGAGGTTAAGGCATCTGTCTTCCCTGCAAGTTATTGGGAAAAGAAAGAGAAATTTAATCTACAGAAAGTTTGGGATTTTCACAATGAACTTAAAAATTACGGGTATTTCCTGAAAGGGCTGTTCGTGTGTATGTGTGTGTGTAATTATCCTTCTGGTGACTAAAAGTCTACATGTAGAATTCTACATCTGATCTGAAGAAAAGTATGCCCTGAAAAACCTTTCGCTTCTGATAATGCAGATAAATTTTGCTCAGCACTAAGAGAAAAGAGATGGACTAATATGCCAGATACCCTCGTCCTTGTTCACTGACTGATTCATTCATTCATTCACCAGTGACAAATCATTCCAGAGCGTTGACTGTGTAAAAGCCAAGCTTCATTACAAGAAAAATGCCTGAACTTCTTTTTTGGCTGGCAAATTCACACTGATCCTTCTAGACATTATTGCCTCTAGGTCTTGAAATACTTGAAATCCTCTCTACTTGTGGCATTTACCACCATCCCTTATCTTGTTTTATAATTTCAGGAATCAAAGCACTGTGACTTTGCCCCTTTATATATCATTCTTGTACTGGAATATATTGCCACTAGAATTCTCCAAAAATCCCATTTCTGAAAAGACTATTCATGGCAAGCTTGAGTGTAGGCAGAGAATGGCAATGACTACTTTGGTC